>NC_060120.1:313306643-313953309 GCF_021461395.2 Schistocerca americana | reverse complement strand
GGAAAGGGTGTACGACAGGGATGTAGTCTTTCGCCCCTACTCTTCAATCTGTACATCGATTAAGGAATGATGGAAATAAAAGAAAGATTCAGGAATGAGATTAAAATTCAGGGTGAAAGGATATCAATGATACGATTCGCTGATGACATTGCTATCCCGAGTGGAAGCGAAGAAGAACTACAAAGAAACTTAACATCAGGAGTGGTGTTCACGAAGTAGATGAAGTTAAGGAGCACAGCATTGTATGATAGTGAATCATGGACTGTGGGAAAACCGGAACAGAAGAGAATCGAAGCATTTATGATGTGGTGCTACAGACGGATGTTGAAAATTAAGTGGAGTGATAAAGTAAGGAATGAGATTCTGCGCAGAATCGGAGAGGAAAGAAATATATGGAAAACACTGATAAGGAGAAGGGACTGGATGATAGGACATCTGTAAGACGTGAGAGAATGACTTCCATGGTAATAGAGGGAGCTGTAGAGGGCATAAACTGTAGAGGAAGACAGAGATTGGAATACATTCGGCAAATAATTAAGAACGTAGTTTGCAAGTGCTACTCTGAGATGAAGAGAATGTTAAAGGAGAGGAATTCGTGTGGGTTGCATAAAACCAGTCAGAAGACTGATGAGTAAAAATAAAATGAGTGTTGCGAAGGAAAGGATCCTCAGATCGACAAATTGAGCGGACGTTTCAGTCAAATTCGGCAAGAGGTAAAGTTGGAAAAGCAAAAGAGAAATCCAGAGTCCCTTTTATCTGCCTTATCCAGCCGGAAATATCGATAGACTCAAACGGGAACGTGACATCCAGAGCACTTTCTTTCGTTAATAATGCTAAACAGGATCTAGGTCTGCAAAAGTCACAATTTATTATGTAATGTGGTTTATGTTATATGGGACAGACTATTAAAACAGTCGAGGAGAGGTTCAAGGAACATAAGCGGCACACCCGACTGTAACATCCACCGAGCGCTGCCAGCTGTATTATCAGGAAATGAAATACGCGAAGGGATCGGGGCACAAACGCAAACTTATGGGATAGCGTAACTCAGGACTCTGTCGAAATAAATATGCTCAGAAACATAATAAACCGTGGCACAGGCTTAAGTTTAAAAAAGGGTAGTGCTGGTGCTCAATTTATTAAGATCTAGCTGGCCGTCACATCCAACGGAGCTGGGCAGTGCTGAGAGAATGTACGTTTCACGGAATATCAGTGTAAGTGAACGTCGAAGGGCATAGCAGAAACAAGTGAACGTCGAAAGGCACAGCAGTAGATGCGATGTCGAGCTAATAACAGCAGCGCGACACCAACTAGTTAACATTCCGGTTGGAGTCCAAGCAGCGACTATACATAAAACGGAATCAACGACATGGGTGAGCAACAGAAAATACACAATTAAGCAATCAGCCGATAATACCTCTCTGCAATGGCCAGTGCGCTTTTTAAGTTTTTTCTCACTTTCTGGAAATGTAAACATAGGTTAAGAATGGTCATAGTGTCAAGGACCGCATTTTCGCGGGAAATGTTCATTTCGGCTCAGATATCCAGACATTATTCAGAAGATGCCTTCATGGTAGTACATGTCTCCCGAAACCCTCCCGCAAATCTTGCAGGATCAGCGATCCTGGAAGAAATATTTCGTAGAAATAGCTTATCTGTAGCCCGTGATTGTTTCGACAGTGAACCTTTCACGCGAAGCCGGGAGTGAGCTGTTTTCAATTTGTTCGATAGGTCTGCAGGTAAGCGGGAGAGCGTGTGAGAGGGTTGGAAGCTGGCGAGAAGCGCTGACAGTCTTGAAATTGAGGATGACTCTCTTACGTTGTCCCTAGGTAGCCTCACCGGCAAGAGAATAACCTGCGAAACGCATGGTTTTGACTCGGAAGCCAACTCAGGCACACAGTTTTAATAAAGCGTGAAGTTTAAGTAACTTATATTCCATGGTGCTAACACAGTTTCTAATAATGAAGATGTACTTGAAGTTTCTTTAGAAACTGACACCCAAACGTCCAGATGTCAGACAATCGGTACCAAACGATGTATGTCGATAGAGTATCAACCAAAACACCGATTTAATTCGTGTTGTGTACTGTACTTATAACACTTCCGTCTGCTACAGCTATACCATAACCTTAAAGCTGGAGACGGGTTGTGAAATAAAACTATCTTGTTAAAGCAGTTATAGTATAACGCAACAGAGCAGTGTTACCCTCTGAGAGGAATTTTGTTATGTTGACCGAGTTGTACCTAACGGAAATGGCTTATCGGAAATGAAAGTCAGAATTACGTAAATATCCGGATAGTAACAAACAATATTTTTGGCTAGCTATACTGTTTAAAGAATAAGGAAAACGGTCACCAGCCTAATTAGGCAAGAGAAAGATTAACGTTCTCATTTAAAAAAGTAGGTATGAGTAACTTTAATGGATAAACACAACCTATACTTTGTCACACGCGAGTGCAGTGAACTCTGACACATACATATGTTTACGATAAGATTGAAGCTAACAGCTAGAGCAGCACAAACTATTTGCAAAAGTATAACAGATACCGACACACACTATTACTTTCAGGGTTTGTTCAAACTGAACGGTCTTTATAACATTACTATTAACATTCACTGCAGGATCATAAAGGGGACATAGGTTAAGTCCTTCTCAGTTAAATACTTTACTATTTAAAATGAAAGTTAATTGGATTCCACTAACATGTTGCTTCTCACTATCATTTGAATAAAGAAATTATGGTTCTCATAATTAGTGGTCTTCCCGTTACTTGTTACCTAGCTTCAGCATAATAGACAAACTGTGGATCCTGTTATATTATTAATATGCACTGCCAATACACAAGAGAGATAAACACTTAGCAATCATGAACATATAATTTTCTACTATTGCAGTTTTCCACTTTTACTACAGTGAAACACAATGTTGACAAAATTGCAAGAAACTGACTCACCTTTTAGAGTTTACTACTCTAAGCAAAACTTTATAAACCTCAATTTTAAGAACTTTAATTTATAAAAGGAACAGCAAATTTTACTTTCAAGTAAATGATTAAATAGGTGACTTTGAAACTTCACAAAACTACATTTACTGCTTCCCACAATTTCACTAAATCCACATTAAATCTGAATATGCCATTCTCATCAAAGATTAAATAACATTATGTAATTAACTGTCTAACTTCGAGGCTTTCATTTTTTTTTCACAAAATAGGACACTCGATAATCATAATTCAAATGGAGAGGAACCTGAGAGGTGTTGTGATAGGAAAAAATCAAGGTAGGTACATAAATTCAGTTATAAGTTACCTTATATTTCTGCACACTAAATCGCCCAATAAGCTGATCCTTCACTGTACATTATTATAGTACTCCTTTACAGTGATTGCGCAATGTGGTGGCAACTGCATGTTGGTAGGCGGATTTGCAGACAGGATTGCTGGACTTTGGCCCTTCTTGGTGACGAGGATGAATACCAATTCCAGAATCGTTCCAGCTATTTATCCATCCATCCGAGGCATTGGAAAGTAGCAGAAAAAACCTCTCTCGGAACCAGGACAATATGCCACTTTTACATGACAGTGCACGGTTTGGTAGCTCGTCCCCGACTGAGTCTTGTTCCACCTTTTCTACCTAGACCAATCACAATTTGCGCGCGCCACACAGTTCCGTTCCCGAGGGGAACCGCTACACCTTTTACATACAAACTAAGAAACCTAAGTGAAGGTCAGCAATTTACATAACAGCAAACAAACATTTTCAATAAAACAGAACATTTGCATATATTGGTAGTTCTACAAAAAATTATTTAAACAGATTCCAAATATATAAAGTAAGTTTTTGTTCCCTTCAAACGAGACAAAGAATTTAAATGACAGATATACTACATTGCATAGAATCAAATCATGACATCAAAGTTTTAACAAAGAAAGGAGTATACAATTTAGTGTTATCGATTCAACCAAACAAGATTTACAGAAGCTCAACGATGTGACATTAAATAAAACAAAAGCAAAATAAATCAGTAGAGCATTAGATGTATGGTGTTACATACTCCAGCAGAACATTCATAAACGGTAATTAAAAGTAACACCAGAACTACGGAGGAAAGGGAAACCGTATATGTCAGCGATTGTCTCGTAAATCTCTGAGGGGCGATTTGGTAGAGCGTGCGATCCTTGTAACGAAGGTCCAGCGTTCAAACCGCACTGGTGACAATTTGTTTTTTAACTGTTCGTGCTTGAAATTGTTACATGGGGAAACATGTTCCTGACACCTAGAAGGGCTTTTTTGGATTTTGTAGCAACATTCTTTTGACAGTCTTCTTTTGCTTCGTTGATTGAACGTTATGTACTTATTATTGATCTTATTATTTGTTTATTATTATTATTTCCTTCACTTTCTCAGACGTTAAGTCCGGTTAAAAATGGAGTGACGCGGACCTTGATCAAGCGTCACTTCCTTTTAACTGTATGGTATATGTTATATTGCATTTAGGAACTTTCGGGTAATTGAACATGTATCAATAATTACGGATTTCTGTAGTTGTATATATATGTTTGGATGTAGCTGTATTGCATTGATGTACTGGTGGATATTGTGTGGTATGACTCCTGTAGTTGATAGTATAATTGGTATGATGTCAACTTTATCCTGATGCCACGTGTCTTTGACTTCCTCAGCCAGTTGGATGTATTTTTCAATTTTTTCTCCTGTTTTCTTTTGTATATTTGTTGTGTTGGGTATGGATATTTCGATTAGTTGTGTTAATTTCTTCTTTTTATTGGTGAGTATGATGTCAGGTTTGTTATGTGGCGTTGTTTTATCTGTTATAATGGTTCTGTTCCAGTATAATTTGTATTCATCATTCTCCAGTACATTTTGTGGTGTATACTTGTATGCAGGAACGTGTTGTTTTAAAAGTTTATGTTGTAAGGCAAGCTGTTGATGTATTATTTTTGCGACATTGTCATGTCTTCTGGGGTATTTTGTATTTGCTAGTATTGTACATCCGCTTGTGATGTGATCTACTGTTTCTGTTTGTTGTTTACAAAGTCTGCATTTATCCGTTGTGGTATTGGGATCTTTAATAATATGCTTGCTGTAATACCTGGTGTTTATTGTTTGATCCTGTATTGCAATCATGAATCCTTCTGTCTCACTGTATATATTGCGTTTTCTTAGCCATGTGTTGGATGCGTCTTGATCGATGTGTGGCTGTGTTAGATGATACGGGTGCTTGCCATGAAGTGTTTTCTTTTTCCAATTTACTTTCTTTGTATCTGTTGATGTTATGTGATTTAAAAGGTTGTAGAAGTGGTTATGAAATTGCAGTGGTGTAGCCGATGTATTTATATGAGTGATTGCCTTGTGTATTTTGCTAGTTTCTGCTCGTTCTAGAAATAATTTTCTTAAATTGTCTACCTGTCCATAATGTAGGTTTTTTATGTCGATAAATCCCTTCCCTCCTTCCTTTCTGCTTAATGTGAATCTTTCAGTTGCTGAATGTATGTGATGTATTCTATATTTGTGGCATTGTGATCGTGTAAGTGTATTGAGTGCTTCTAGGTCTGTGTTACTCTATTTCACTACTCCAAATGAGTAGGTCAATATTGGTATAGCGTAAGTATTTATAGCTTTTGTCTTGTTTCTTGCTGTCAATTCTGTTTTCAGTATTTTTGTTAGTCTTTGTCTATATTTTTCTTTTAGTTCTCCTTTAATATTTGTATTATCTATTCCTAGTTTTTGTCTGTATCCTAGATATTTATAGGCATCTGTTTTTTCCATCGCTTCTATGCAGTCGCTGTGGTTATCCAATATGTAATCTTCTTGTTTAGTGTGTTTTCCCTTGACTATGCTATTTTTCTTACATTTGTCTGTTCCAAAAGCCATATTTATATCATTGCTGAATACTTCTGTTATCTTTAGTAATTGGTTGAGTTGTTGATTTGTTGCTGCCAGTAGTTTTAGATCATCCATGTATAGCAGATGTGTGATTTTGTGTGCGTATGTTCCAGTAATATTGTATCCATAATTTGTATTATTTAGCATGTTGGATAGTGGGTTCAGAGCAAGGCAGAACCAGAAAGGACTTAATGAGTCTCCTTGGTATATTCCACGCTTAATCTGTATTGGCTGTGATGTGATATTATTTGAATTTGTTTGGATATTAAGTGTGGTTTTCCAATTTTTCATTACTATGTTTAGGAACTGTATCAATTTAGGATCTACTTTGTATATTTCCAATATTTGTAGTAACCATGAGTGGGGTACACTATTATTATTATTATTATTATTATTATTACTATTACTACTTCTGCACGTGTGATGGAATTGTTGCTTTGTTTTTCTCTTCTGATTGTATATCCTGTGAAACTACAAATGTACACTATACAATTACAACTTTCAAAGAAACAAAGTGAAAGCAGACTGCTAAGAGAGAATTGATGTAAACTTCAAACAGTCCTTTTATATGTCATAAACATGTTGTCGCTTATAACGCTTTCACGTATAATAAAGTAAAGAAAAAGGTCGTCACTGGGATTTGAACTGAGGACCCTTTGCTCGAAGATCCAACGCTCCCTCAATTTCACCAAGAAAGCTATACATAATAATGCTTTTCATGATCTTCCTAAATTTGATGTTACTTTTAATTAGCTTTTACTCCCGTTCTGCTGGATAAGAGCACATAGTATGAACTAAATCGGAGTTTTGGTTGATATTCTATTGACATACGTTTGATACAGACCTGAGTGTGTGACATTGGATATTTGGGTGTAAGTTGTGCTACAACAACATCAGCAGTGTTACCGATGTATCAGATACTCGATACATCAAGAAAGGTGACTTTGTTTTCCTTTTTCCAAGTTCAAATGGTTCAAATGGCTGTGAGCACTATGGGACTCAACTTCTGAGGTCATTAGTCCCCTAGAACTTAGAACTAGTTAAATCTAACTAACCTAAGGACATCACACACATCCATGCCCGAGGCAGGATTCGAACCTGCGACCGTAGCGGGCTCGCGGTCTCGCGGTTCCAGACTGCAGCGCCTAGAACCGCACGGCCACTTCGGCCGGCTTCTTTTTTTTCCAAGTGCCAAACTCGAATCACCCTATTCACATTTATACATCAGCTTTGTCGAGAAATTTATTTAGTTTTCATTAAAAAATGGATATTTATTGTTTACAAATGAAACAAAATGTATAGAGTAGCTTAATTTCATCAAATCATTATTGCTGCAAGTAAGAAAGAGAAAATAGTTCGCCGAAATTAAGTAAAATGAAGGATATGTTCATAACGAACGGTGATGGATCAGTGATTCGTTACTGTGGTGACATAGAGGGGTATTGTTGAGGGCTTAAAAACTGTAGGGGGACTAAGTGCTGAATACGAGAAGCAGTTTCAAGTGGATGGGTGTTGCTGTAGTAATGCAGAGATGAGGAGACTTGAACAGGATAGAATAGCGTGGAGATCAGCGTAAGACAGACTCCAGAAGGAACGACGACGGCGACGACATTTGACGTGGTGTATGAAAAATAGTCGTTACTTACATCTAATAGCCAGTAAAAACACATAGTCAATAGAGTTACGCAAGCTCGATGTATTAGGAAAATGCATGTGTACCATCGACATCGACATCGAAGATACGTTTACGATAAACAGTACATACAACGTGTACAAGCTCTTGAGAAGTGGTGCTAAGGAAAAATGTTGATGACTAGTTAGTAGAATGAATATCTAATGAATATAGACAGAAGCGAATTGGCGAGAAAATAAAAATGTGATATAACTCGTCTAAAATGATTGGAATGGCTTATATGACACATACTGAGGCTTCAAGAAATCGTCAGTTGGAGTGAAGTGGGGGTCGTAAAAAATTTATGGGGTGAGTGAGGCCTGAATACAGTAAGCAGCTTCGACTGTATGTAGACTGCAGTAGTTGAGAGGAAGATGCTTGCAGAGGAGAGACCAGTGCGGGCATCTGCATCAAACTGTGGACTGAAAACCACAGCAATAGGAATATCGCGAACGTATTGACTTATTTATACAAAATATCAATATTTATGGTATCTCGATATATTGGTATACTGTTGCCATCTCTACTTGTGGTTCGCCTTCCAACGCGCTGAGCTCGCGGCGTGCCCCGGTGGTACCGTGCGCGCCTGGCATACATTCGCCGAACAGCGCCGTTGCCCAACCAGCACAGGTGTTCCACGGGTAGTCTAATTAAAAGCAGGGCAGGCGCGCCGCGCCACAACTGGTTTGCGCGCTCCCGGAGTCTGCTGCCGGCTGACCGCCCGCTGGCTCGCTTCGCAACCGCTCTGTGCGCCGTTCCTCTGTTTACGGCCACCGCAAACATTCCTGTTTACCTGCACCTTCCCCTTCCTCCCACGGCAGGTAATTAGTGACGGCACTCTGCTCTGCCCACAGCGTCACAAACAGCTCTGCCCCGCTGCGACCCTCTCGCCGTCATCAGCACCGTCTGCAGGCCAAGTGGCCGCTGCACATACCGATACGTCTTCCAAATATTTGCTGCTCTGTGTGAGAGAGGAGGAAACCTCTCGGATTGGCACACAAACACTCTGTCCGTTCGGCGAAAAAAGGGCCTGTGTTTCCGACACAGTACCCTTTTACATCACTGCACTTTCCCAACGTTTCTACTGTCCTGCGTATTCTCTGCCTGCAGCGCGCTAATGGAAAGTTTACAGAATGCACACTTTGAGCTGCAATGACCCGTTAATTCAATTCAGAACTTCTTCGAGCTACAAACAATAGATTTTGGAACAGGCGATGGAATATCTTTGAAATATGTACTGTGTGAGCATCGTTGCTATCAGCAGTGGAGAGTGCTGTTTGCCTGCCGCACTTTAGTGCTCAACACACAAACAATATCGAACCTGGTGTAAGCCTTATATTGCCTTGAACCAGAAAATTACTAATAACAGTAACTGCTCTTTGATTCCAAAGTTCTTAAATACAGGGTGACTCAAAAGAAAGGGAAACACTGGAATGGAGATCAATCGATGAACACAGTGTAAGTAGGCTGTTGGCTGTGTTTGTCTCTGATTTTGTTCCATCGTGTCTAACTTTTGAAGCTTTTGTCCCATTTGTTGTATTAATTGTAATAACAATGCACTGGTGTCTGAAACATGTTCTTCAGTGCTTTTCGGCAGTGAATTTGCACCGGCAACATTCACATTTTGACAAGCTGAAAATGTGTCTTGACTTATTTGAGAAAACGGTGAGGACCCAAAACCTGAATCTACAGTATTTGCGAGATTGTGTCCTGTCATTTCGGAATCCGGAGGCGAGCTGTTGCCGACCGATCGATCGATAATGCTTCCCTGTTCACTAATTGTTTCACTGTCTACACCATTATTTGCAGCCCGCTCCATTTCCCTATGCACAACTACCAAATTACTAGTTTGAACATTAGTTAATTCATTACACGGTGGCGGTAACACACTGCTTTCGTCTTCACTGTCATTCTCAGTTCACTTTGGAGCCTAGTATTACGTTTTTCGCATCCCATTATTGTCACAATATTTCACACGACAACACAGAAAAGCACAATTTGAAGAGCAAAATAAGAAAACACATTAACATAGCATTGAAAATAATATCTCGTTAATTGCAAGCGCAGCTGCGAAATACCTCTACTTGGTGCAAATCTACATGCATGCCACAACTGTTTTACTGTACAACAATGACAAACTACAAGTACAAAGGAAATTCTCTCTATAATTACGCGCTAGCAATAAACAATAGCTACTCTAATTACAGAAACTACAAGAAAAAATTAGAAGATTCCAGTGAGGTATCCTCGGCTAAGGGTCGACATATGTAACGTCCCTTTAGAAAAATTATAAATGACTGTGCTTAAACTGACACACAATATTTTTAGCGCAACGCAATCTGACTTTCAATAATCCCTATGGGCCTGACTAACATTAAACTATACCTTTCACAAATCACTTACGTCACAAAAATCTTCGTTACTCGCACTACTGCAATACAGCGAGCGCCACTACTGCCAGCTAAATAAAAGATTCTAACTACTGAAGGGACTAACTACTGATAGGCATAGTTAGCAAATGAAAGATTTTGATAAAGAACAAACAATGTATTTACCTTAATAGTGTTTAATAATATATAGCAGTTCATGGCAGTTCATGACATCCAGCCTTACAAATTTACTGTCTCTGATGGACACACGTCCAGATCATCCGCTCTCAAAACTCCACCATTTCTCTCCCCACATCCACCACTGCTGGTGGCTCACCTCCAACTGCGCAACGCTACGCGCTGTTAACATCCAGCTGCCCAACACTACAATAGCGAACAACAATGCAAACCAGCCACAGACTGTACACAGCACAGCCAACAGCCTACTTACAACAGTTACTTCACACATATTTATTTACCTCGGTGTATAGCTCACGGTATGACCCCCTGGACGAAGGCATTGCTGCAGCATGATTGGGACATTATGCATCGCTTGACCTAACATTTCAATAGGAATTCTGGAGACTTCATCTCGTATTCTTGCTGTAAGTTCTTCGGTGATAGCAGGTCGAGTACGGTAAACCACGCTCGTAAGGTGACCCCACAGAAAAAAAAAGTCGCATGGTGTCGGGTTAGGCGATATCTTGGGGGCCACGCAGTGTCACCGTACACTGAAATGCCACGCTTACCAAACAATCGTCGCACGGCTCCCATCAATATCCGCACAGTATGTGCCGTTGCTCCGTTATGTTGAAACTGTTTGCAGAAAAATGGGGCAGTTCATTCACTGCAGAACTTTTAATCATGGCAACATACCGAATAGATGTTACAGTGGTTGTGCGCCCATCATCATCTTCAAAAAAGTGGGGGCCTAGAACACCACTCGATGACATGGTGCACCATGCTGCTGAACAGTAGACGCTCATTTAGCTGATGTGGAGTTTACTGAGACCAATCGCGAAAATTGTGTCCATTGACAAAGCCACTGAGGTGGAAGTGAGCTTCGTCCGTCATCCACAGGTTGTTAAAGAATTTGTCGTCGTCGTGCGCTTTTGCTAACATGCGTTCGGCATACTGTCTGCTTGTTAGCACACCAGAAGTTATTGAAAGAACTGCAGCTTGTGCGAGTGGAACTTTAAATCCACTTTCAGTTTTCGCTGAGCACTCCCTGAACACTCGAACACTGCATCTGTCGAGACTTTACGTGATGTCGAAGAGAGCGTTGTAGGCGTTTTATGAAAGCAGTTGGCAGAGCAGTCGTGGGTCTCCTTGCAGGTTGCTTCTTCAGTGCAGAAACCGTTGCTTCAAAATTGCGAACGTAGCTATTGATCGTGTGCGCTGATGGACCACGATGATGCCGTCCTATGTTGAAACGACGCCGAAATTCTCGACGCGCAGCCTCCACCCATCCATTTTTGTAATAGGCTTTTACCGCAAAAGCACACTGCATTCCGTTCCATTGCTCCATGTTGTATTGTTGCCATAACGTTACCAAAATTTCCCCTACTTTTGAGTTACCTTGTATAAGTGAGAGCAGTGAGGCATGTAAATTAATTAAATTTCGTACCATACATACGGAGTGTAACGACAATGTACGGCACAGATTACATGACACATTCCTCGCATGTGGACGAAGAAATTATGTTATATGTTTATCAAGAAACAGGAAGCGCTTTGTTCCCATGTTACAGCTCATTTTCTCCAACCCATTAATCATGGGAACCACAAGAACAGAACGTTATAATCATGGGGAACATCCACTCTTCGTAGCGTCTTCACCGCCAGTGTTTTGCATTACATGTCCCTTTTGCCACGCGACGTGCGTCACTGCTTGTTTACGGGCAACAGCAACTGTTGCAGCGACCAATACGAGCGTTGCGAACACACGGGTTACTACGTAGGTTTTCACATACTAGGCTCTTGCAATGGCAGTGTACTCAAATGGAGAGATATCAGATGCCCATTTGATGAATGGTTTACCTGAGGTCAATGGCGCTCAATCTCAACGTTTGTACCGGGAGAGATTTCCAGGACAAAGGTGAGCCGACAGGAAAAATGCACGAAATCCACAGTTTTGGAGATATGGCAATGAAATTTTGTACCACGCTCTACATGAAAGTAACACATTTACATATAAATTCCTTTTTCTGAGAAAGTATTCAAGAGATGTCTACAAAAATTTCTCTGTTTCATCTCTTTATATGCTGTAAGCTTGTCTCACGAGGTTTTTGGAAAGATCAAATAGGAGAATTTTCATAATTTTTAATTATAATGCCACAATTACAATTTTAAATTCATGTAAAATTCCAAGCATTTTTCCCCATATCTCAGCTTGCAATCAGAATTTCAAAATTTACTCTTGAGACGTTTATTAGGTTTACAGAAATATGTGTACAAAATTTCACAATTCTAACATTCATAGAAACTGAAGAAAAGGTACATAAACTTTAAAAAACAAACTTTTCAGGAAACGCAATATAAAGTTCAACCTAACATTTTCCTTATGTCACTTCTTCAGAAGGCACCACATTTGTTCTCTGGGTCGTGTTTCCCTTCGAGGCTTCTCCTCTGGTTTCTTGTTGTCTGTCTTCATTCCTTTACCAGATCTTCAACTGACTTTTCAGCTGCAGAGACGCGCTGTAAATCTATTTCTCTCATGATGCCTTGAGTAAAATTTCCTATCTTGAAGCCCATTCTTTCTAATACCTCCATCCTCCCGACGTTCCCGTCATTGAATACAATAACTGCATTATAAATTGCAATTCTGAAAACTGTAGCAAATGCAAATGTGTTTTTAGGGCATCGTTTCCATATAGTTTATAAAAAACGGAACAGAGTCAAAGATGATCTATAAAACCAAGGAGCATGTATCACGGCCTCCTAGATGTATCCCGCACACGTTTGGTTGAAAGTAATACACAGAATCGTTGTTCACTGAGCTGGTATTGAAGTGCTGCTTCAAAACGTGGGCGTGCAGGGAGGCCGCGTCACACTTTTAATTAATTTTCAGGCACTTCGGATGCAATTTCAACATTGAAACTTTGGGAACTTATTGTCCTTGAGTTGTACTAACAAATAAAAAAATAAATCGAAAATTGACATTTTTGGTCGGTTTCATCAACGTCCCCCCTTAAGCCTGATATCTGGGAGCAGACGAGGCTTAGAAGAACGAGAACACCGCAACGGGAGGAGACAGTTCTTAATGCAGTTGACAACGACCCTATTGTCAGTACAAGACATGTAGCTGTAACATTCAATGTTGAACACATGACTA
Source organism: Schistocerca americana (assembly GCF_021461395.2). Taxonomy (NCBI): domain Eukaryota; kingdom Metazoa; phylum Arthropoda; class Insecta; order Orthoptera; family Acrididae; genus Schistocerca; species Schistocerca americana. The sequence goes on along the minus strand of NC_060120.1, from coordinate 313,940,029 downwards.
TCTGCAGGGTGGGCAGACGTCTATCCTCACGCAGTTCTTGAAGCAAGTCATCAACTATCATTTTCTGTCAATTTTTGGACCGTCTTTGTTGTTGAATGTTCTGTAGGGTCTCACTTTGTTCCATCCAGGCTCAACGGACGAGGTTATCATAATTTCGTAGGGAATATTCTACCTGATGTGTTAGCAGATGTGCCTTTAGCTATGGGACAAAACATGTACTTGATGGAGCACCTCCTCACTTTAGTGTTAATGTCCGTCGGCTTCTAAATAACAGATTCGGTGACAGATGGATAAGTAGAGATGGACCAATTGCTTGGCCTCCACGCTTTCTGTACCTAAACTCACTGGACTTTTATTTGTGGGGGAATTTGAAAGTTCTTGTGTATGGAACACCAGTACGAGATGTTCAGAGTCTACGCGCCCGTGTTATGGAAGCCTGCGAAACCTTCGCAATACTCCAGGGATACATCAGGGCATCCGAGACTCACTACGTTGGCTGGTTGATGCATATATCAGTGCCCACAGAGGTCATATTGAACATCTCCTGTGAGAAAGAGTTGCATGTTGTATGCTGGTGCGTTCTATTCGTGTGTATTTCCCATGATTAATGAGTTGGAGAAAATGAGTTGTAACATAGAAACAAAGCGTTTCCAGGCCCATGTTCACATAACACAATTTCTTCGTCTACGTGTGAGAAATGTGCCCTGCAATTTGTGCCTTACATTTTTGTTACACCCTGTATATTGCTCAAGTAGCGGCTCCTGCTTTACAATGGAACGCCCTCACAGTGAATGCACATGGTAGCTATATAGAAGAAATTGATCCCATTTATTATATGTGAGTCGTATGATCTAATTTGTTGTAAGACTGGAGAAAAGGAATCCAGACTTATTCTTTCAAGCTACGAGTTTATTTTCTTCAAAGTTTATCATAATTAGATAAATGTTCGCTCAAAATGAAACTGTGAACAGTTGCTTATTTGATGCTCTAATGAGAAACAAATTGTCTCTGTGCAGAACTGTAAGAAATTAGATTCCACAACGAAATGCATGTTGTTGACCTCAGAAGTACAAAAAATGATTGCCTGAGTGAAGCTCACTTGGGACAGATTGTTCTGCCAGAGAGTGGTAGAGTGGTGGATGCTTCTAATTGAGCAGAATATTGCTATGGAACCACGACTGGGCTTCCAAAACCTGTGCAGCTCGCCAACGGAAGTTAAACCCGGTCTGAAGATCCAAAGTAAGTAACAATACTGAAAAAGCAACAAAAGTTGCGGAAATGACCTCGATAGTTATGGGCTGCTCAGAGCAAAGGCAGCGCTAGTACTTAAACGCGACACTTACTCGAACGATTCAGCGAAAACTGCGCCAGGTTAGAACGAGGCGCCTCTGTCTCCACACCGTCTCAATCTTACTAACGTTCGTCACCACTCCCAGAAAACAATTGCCTGGAGGGGGAGGTCTTCTTTTCACTGGCTTATCCCCGTATTATTGTTTTTAGCAGCCTGTCATGTCTCAGTAGATAACCAATAATCCGAACACGCTAAAATGCAGGGGAAGCCTGCCGAAACTTCTTGACTATCGCTTCACATATGCCCATAAACTGGCAAGATACTGGTTCACTATTTGTGCTGCGTCGCCATTCATTGGTTCAGACATCCACACCACAGCCCCAACCTACGCTGATGAAGCGTCTAATCGCCTGACATCATCCGGACGTTAGATTCTGGAACCTTCCCACACTGAAAAGGGAAAAATATCGGTGTTGCGTGTTTGCAAAGGCCGACAATAAATGCAGATTTGTTAAACTAGCAATACTCAAGGGACTTGTGGTCCCTCTGCTCTAACTTCCAAGGCCTGTGCAGACTAGCACACAACGAAAACTGGTCAGTTTGTGGCCACAATATTTCTGCGAACCAGCAGCCCACTAGGGGGTCTTGAGCCATCTCTTATACAAAGCGTTGAGACCACCCAGGATTCTCGCATATATTCTCAGGATTGCTTCAGGGGCGAAAAAATTCACAAATCTTATTCTACAAGCCGCTGTGTATGAGGGTTGTCCAGAAAGTAAGTTCCTATCGGTAGCGAAATGGAAACCACTGGTAAAATTCGGTAAAGCTTTGCACAGATGTGTTGGGCAGTGTCTCTAGTATGCCCGTCGATCGTGTCGCGTCGCTCTGTTCAGTTTTGAGTGAACAGTGAGCACTTAAAAATGCGTAGGGAATAGCGTCTCCCGGTAAGTATGAGGGCCTGCTTAGAGATTTCGTCTGTGTCATGCAGCCCACATAACACAACTGTCTAGCAGTTCCTTCTTCATGCCAATTCTCGGCTGCACACTGCAGGGGCAATGGAGAAGCTCCTGCAGCGTTTCCGATGAGAAATGTTTGATCATCCACAGTACAGTCCGTAATTGGCTCCCCCTGAGTCTCATCTCTGCTCACAAGAACGGCTGGCTATGAAGACAAAATTTTTCCACAGACAACGAGCTGCAGACCAGTGCAGATAACTGGCTGAAAGGACAGGCGGCTACTTTCTATGACGAGGACATAGGAAAGTTGATACAACACTACGACATCACTCGAAGTTGGAGCGGCGACTATCTAGAGAAGTAGGTGAAAGGTGTACCTAACTGTTGCAAATAAAACGTTTCTGGTTTTCAGTGTGGTTTCCATTTCGCGAGCGATCGGAACTTACTTTCTGGACAACCCTCGAATTTCCCTATAGCACATGTAAGAACATTAAGCTGCCAATTTTACTTATTATCGTAAACGTCTTGTATGAGTAACACTGATGATTGTGGTAGGTATCAGTCGATAAAGACAATATTTTACGTTCCCTCATTTTTTCCACCTGTCTTTACTTTCTTTCTTTAGAAACTAATATGAGGATTTCACAGGAGTTTGATTGGGAACAGACCTCCAGTCGTCGGGTTTTCTTCTCTCTTTTTATCCCTGTGTAGCAGTAGCAGGAGGCATCTTCTACAATTTCATTTATGTACTTCAGATGTTGTCCACTAGTCCTTTTTTCACTGGCATATCCCTGTATTATTGTTTTTAGCAGCCTATCCTGCCTCAGTAGATGACCAATAATGCGAACCCCTCTTTTTTACATTAATGTTACAAAAAGTTACGTTCTGCCCCACTCATAAGAAATTCGTCTTTTGCGGCCCATTTGACTTTCAGGATGCACCTGTCACACCACATCTCAAAAGAAATAAGTTTTCTCCTTGTCTAAGACCAGGTTCCGTTTCTCACACTCATACTTCAAATAGATGCTTTCATAAATCTTTTTCAGCCGGCCGTTGTGACCGAGCGGTTCTAGATCCTTCAGTCCGGAACCGCGCGACCGCTACGGTCGCAGGTTCGAATCCTGCCTCGGGCATGGATATTTGTGATGTCCTTAGATTAGTTAGGTTTAAGTAGTTCCAAGTTCTAGGGGACTGATGACCTCAGAAGTTAAGTCCCAAAGTGCTCAGAGCCATTTGAACGTCAACTTGTTGCGGTGGCAGGTCACATACATGTATTGGAGCACTGACTTACCCTCCAGTGTCACAAACCACCACCTTTGTTTTATGTTCATATATTTTCAAGTTATTTTCTTTTCCCATTATTTCGTCTATTCTGTTTAACATGTCTTGAAGCCGTCCTCCATTTTCAATTAAAACACCTATATTGTCAGTATGATTAAACATATATATGTTAGTCAGAAACAGTCTGAAAAGCTTGTAAGGGTGTTGCAGAGCAGGTTGCCCTGAGAAATAATTGTTCAGAAAAAAATTCGGTACGGTGCTGCGTTTCCAAGTTAATTAGTATTGAAGTTAGCCAGTCAGGATGTTATTCGCGCAGATTCGAGCAGCTCGCCAGACTGTGTGCCAAACATGTGCTTCGTTTTGTTTCCTAAAACAAAACAAGAGAGCAATACAACTGGACGTGGGACGGTAGTAAGGATCGAACCCGAGCCACGGGCTTTGCAGTCTCATGCGCTGTTTTCTACGCAATGAGAACAACCGACACTAGTTATATCCGTGTCTGGCGAGTCGCTTGAATTTGCGCATACAACGGCCTGATTGGCTAACTTCAATGCTAACTATTTAGAAAGCGGCGCAACACATCGAATGTTATTCGTAACCATTATTTCTCAGCAAAATCTACCCTGCGACACCCTTTAAAGCTTTTCAGAATTTTTCCTACCACCCCGTATATTCTTTCGCCTTTCCCATGTAGCTTTCTTACCTCAGAGACCATGTGGGATAACACAGAGTGACTTCTCGATTAGTAAAGAAATACTACCTGCAGAACGTACAGATAATTTGTAGACCAAAATTCTTCATGCACTCTTTTGTTTGGACAGTGTTTTAGTCAATAATTAACGTTAAAATTTTTGATCATTACCTTCAGAAATCACCTGGAGGTTGGAACAAGTACCTCCGCACTGATACCGGAATAAGCAGACACGAGAGAAACACTCTGGTTCGTGTTGACAACACACAGGATACGCACAAGTAAAATTGTGTGTCACTCTGCGACGGCACCTTACAGTTACTGCTGTAGTAGACCATACGAGCAAACCAGAGCTTTCTTTACTTGTAGTTACTCGTACCTTAGGTACTTGGGCTATGCACGGCTCTGTTTAAGGATAATAAACTCGCTATAGTCATTGTGTTGAACCGCACGCGTCTACTTTCATGCCCGGCAGCTAGTTCGCTGCAAATAATAACCTTTAGCTGTGATCCTGCAGTCAAATAGTCTATGCTTTGGCTATAATTGCGAATCAATGAATTACACAGAAATACAAAAGAAAGATAATTGAATAATATAATAACCAAGTTTCTATTCTAATGTCTGTAAGTAATTTAGACAATGAAAAATTATGATGAATAATGTTTATTCAAGACAGGATATCCCAAGTAAACGGTAAGTGGTCTACGATATTCAGTTACGATACAGACAGAAAATACCCTTATCATATGCAATAAAGCTAGGTTGAGAGCGTTACGAGAATGGTAGCAAAATCCCCAAACTAAATAGTCATCGAAGATAAGCGAAAACTAAGCCCATTTTGCGATCAAAATACGTGAAATATTCATCAGGTCAATACAGTTCAGAGTTCATCACGATGATTCACAAATTGAGTCATGTAATACAAAGAACAGTAACTCATGCCCTGTCTGTTGTCAGTTCCTTAACAAAAGCGGAACACCTTAAGAGACTTACTCGGAGCAGATTCAAAACTGTCGAAATGTAAACTCCACTCAAAATAATTTTAAACATGCATATTTCTCAGCGACCGTGTATAAGTCTGAACATAGGAATCGCACAGCCAGACGGTTGCAAATAACTGATTGGTACGATGACCTAGGTCTCGACACCTCTAAGGATGTCCTCATCACAGTGAAATTTTGAGAAACCATAAAATGGCAGTGCGGAATGCAATACACAGAGTCAAGAGCAGATATGCTCAAGAGCACATTCTCGTAATGCAGTTTTACGGTTTCTCAAAATTTCACACTGGTTAAGACACCCTTAGAGATGTCAAAACCTACGTCAGTGTACCAAACAGATATTTGCAAACGGCTGGCTGTGTGATTCCTATGTTTGTCTCCTCCAAAGTTAGAGTAATGTAGCGGCCATTCACCACCCAGAATAAGTTACCCATATGGCTGTCTCACACATGTTACCAGAGGCACGTCTACCCTCTTCCAGCAATCAGCATGAAGTGTCCACAGTCGCTCCCTTAAGATGTTCACTTGAAAAGTCCCAACCTCCACCTGACTCCCGCAGTTTTGTGCTACGGTCGGCTATTCGGTTGGCTAAAGGCCATCTCGATGAAAAGTACATTTTTCTTACTTTCTGCAGACATGATCTGACTCACTTGGTCGCTTTCCAAACTAAACTAATATAATACAACAATATGTAAACAAAGAAATATTATAAACATGATGTCACAATTCTATAATTTACAATAATTAGAAACAGAGGTTTGTTCATAAATAAATAAGCTAATATTCTTGTGCGAGGGCGCTCACTATAAACTACAATGAAATATGATTAAATTTTGTTTATACAGTTATTTATGCCTTCTTGACAGAAGTGTCTTTTGGTTGTCTCTTCAACTGTGATGTCCACTAAGACATACAAGTGACCACTTTTAAATTAGCACAATTTTTAATAGCATTAGCAATCAACATTTAAATAAAATTACTGGCAAAATTGTTACCTGTTCATCGAATAACTACGCAAGTATGACAGTATGTGAGATATTGGCGCTGATTTGTTTTACTGTGCAGGATACAATGTTCTGACAATCATTTCCGTAATGAGAAAGATATAAAAGACGTCGTAAAACAATAAATAAAATAGATAAAAATACATAGTGGACACTTCATGTTAATTGCTGGAAGAGGGTAGATGTGCCTCTGGTAACATGTATGTGACAGCCATATAGGTAATTTATTCTGCGTGGTGAATGGCCGCTATAGTGCAACGCTATCATCTGAGATACCGCCAGTAGAAATAGCAAGAAGCAACAGAAAGTTGTCGGGCATTCATTGTGCCAATGTTTATTCATTCCTTTGGTACCGCCCGCCGCGGAATTTGAATCCGCGCCAGACGTCATGGATGTCGAAGACCCATAGGGGTCTCTGCACCATCGCTGCGGCGGCGCACGCCTCTGGCCAGCTTTTAGTGTGGGGGCGCCACGGTGGAACACGTGGTCCCAGCGGCCAATAGCGGCGCCCCCGAGAGCGTACTGAGACGCCGGCCTCTCGCTCAGCCAGTACCCTTCATCTCCTTTCCCAAGGTGGCCTCCATCAACTCCCACTCCCGGATGATGGCCTCTCTCCCTCCATTTATCCCTCCTATCAACTCTGATCCTCACCCCCTCCTTTCCTCTGTCCTTTCCCTGTGCTCCCTCTTCCCCCCCTTCCATCCTCTTTTTTCCCCACCTACCCTCTCTGCCCCCCTTCTCTCCCCCGAGTCCTTTTGCATTTCCCTCCTCTGCCTTTTCCCATTCCCTCTCGCGTCTGCCCTGCCCCTCCCCCCCTTATGAGTCCTCTCCCTCGTTTGGTCCCCCCCTTTATGAGTCCTCTCCCTCGTTTGCCCCCCCCCTTTCGTTTTTCTTCTCCTCCCTCCTTGTTTTCCCCCTCATCTGTCCACCCCCCCCCCCCCCCCCCCCAAATCTGACCTTGGCTATGGTGTGTCATCTTTGTGCCGACATTTTAGTGCAGCGTTTACAGCGAGTGTTCAGTGTTGTGTGTCTTTTCCGAAGTGTTGCGAACGGACATCATACTGTCGCTGGGTGTGATTTTTATATCTCTTGCGAACAGAAACCAGACTGTCGCCATGTTTTTTAATTGTCTTTGTACTATGTTACCTGTCTGCCTCCTGTGTAGTTTATTAGCATTGCCAACCCTTTGCTTTATGTTTTAACTTTCCACAATTTTCCGCCGTTTTACAATTTAAGTCACCGTTTTATAGCCTGTTTTTATTGTTTCTTATCTTCTTCTTGCGTTTTAAAAAGTCTGTAGGCTGCAGAGCAGCGTACTAAGCTGCTGCGAGCCCGCCCCCTTCGGGGGGGATCGAAATTCAATAAAGGAAAAAAAAGGAAAAAGAAAGCTCAGCCAGTCAGTCTAATCTCGCTTACGTCGGTTTACACCTCGCTTTCCGCTAGACTGCTTACTTCCTGGCTCGTGTACGAGTGGATGTATTTGTTTCCTTGTGACTGTGTTGTTCCGGCTTGTTGTCTTCGTTCTGTCCTACGTTGGTCGTGTCCGTCCTCTTCCGTTGTGTTGTTGTTCGCGGGCCTCTCCGCGGGTCCCGCCGCGCCTTCCGTCATTGCTACCCCGCCACCGTTCTGGTCGCAGTTACAACAATTCCGAAGTATTAAATTCTATAGTTTCCAACATCGGTGGTGTATTCAGGTTTGCATCAATATTGGGTTTAAACTGTTATATAGATTCACAGAGAGCTGTATGGAGGTATCTTTCAGCTTGTTTGATACTCCATCATTTCTTGGAGCATTGTCTGTCCTCCTAAGTGACCGTCCGTTGCCAAAATTACCCGCACTGGGGTTAACCCACATCCGATCCTTTGCTGACGCACGGCGACCCACCGGCTACGATTCGGTCTGTATCCTGGGGCCGCACGTCTCAGAGGCGCATAAATATGGGGGCACAGGGGGCGATCCGACCCCCACTCCCGCCTCCCCCCCCCCCCTTTCGGGGCCACCCGCATTTCCACCCGCGCCGGCCACGCCAGTGAGCCCGCACGCTATTCGCTCGTTTCTTTCGTCAGTCGACTCGACTGTATCGAGTTATCGACTAGCTGTACTGTCCAATGTAACACGCGCGTCCGCTTCATCGTACTTTACACGTGCCTGTCTGCCACATTAGATAGTTAACACATACACTACGAGAAAAGTAAAAGTAAAGGTAGCTAAAGATACACTACTGGCCATTAAAATTGCTACACCAAGAAGAAATGCAGATCATAAACGGGTATTCATTTGACAAATATATTATACTAGAACTGACACGTGATTACATTTTCACGCAATTTGGGTGCATAGATCCTGAGAAATCAGTACCCAGAACAACCACCTCTGGCCGTAATAACGGCCTAGATACGCCTGGGCATTGAGTCAAACAGAGCTTGGATGGCGTGTACAGATACAGGTACAGCTGCCCATGTAGCTTCAACACGATACCACAGTTCATCAAGAGCAGTAACTGGCGTATTGTGACGAGCCAGTTGCTCGGCCACTATTGATCAGAAGTTTTCAATTGGTGAGAGAACTGGAGAATGTGCTGGCCAGCGCAGCAGTCGAACATTTTCTGTATCCACAAAGGCCCGTACAGGACCTGCAACATGCGGTCGTGCAGTATCCTGCTGAAATGTAGGGTTTCGCAGGGATCGAATGAAGGGTAGAGCCACGGGTCGTAACACATCTGAAATGTAACGTCCACTGTTCAAAGTTCCGTCAATCCGAACAACAGGTGACCGAGACATGTAACCAATGGCACCCCATACCATCACACTGCGTGATACGCCAGTATGGCGATGACGAATACACGCTTCCAATGTGCGTTCACCGCGATGTCGCCAAACACGGATGCGACCATCATGATGCTGTAAACAGAACCTGGATTCATCCGAAAAAATGACGTTTTGCCATTCGTGCACCCAGGTTCGTCGTTGAGTACACCATCGCAGGCGCTCCTGTCTGTGATCCAGCGTCAAGGGTAACCGCAGCCATGGTCTCCGAGCTGATAGTCCATGCTGCTGCAAACGTCGTCGAACTGTTCGTGCAGATGGTTGTTGTGTTGCAAACGTCCCCATCTGTTGACTCACGGATCGAGACGTGGCTGCATATTCCGTTACAGCCATGCGGATAAGATGCCTGTCATCTTGACTGCTAGTGATACGAGGCCCTTGGGATGAAGCACGGCGTTCCGTATTACCCTCCTGAACCCACCGATTCCATATTCTGCTAACAGTCATTGGATCTCGACCAACGCGAGCAGCAATGTCGCGACACGATGAACCGCAATCGCGATAGGCTTCGCTCCGACCTTTATCAAAGTCGGAAACATGATGGTACACATTTCTCCTCCTTACACGAGGCATCACAACAACGTTTTACCAGGCAACGCCGGTCAACTGCTGTTTGTGTATGAGAAATCGGTTGGAAACTTTCCTCATGTCAGCACGTAGTAGATGTCGCAACCGGCGCCAACTTTGTGTGAATGCTCTGAAAAGCTAATCATTTGCATATCGCAGTATCTTCTTTCTGTCGACTAAATTTCGCGTCTGTAGCACGTCATCTTCATGGTGTGGCAATTGTAATGGCCAGTAGTGTATCTTTAGCGCCCCTTCCTTGACGTTTCCCTGTATGTGATACTGGCACAACTTCACAAAAAACTGTAGGTGGCCGATTAGCTGATCTACCTACATGTAAAGTTACAACTCGTTCGACGACAATTGCGAAGTTGCTGCTCCAACCATTGTCGGAGGAAGCACAGTTTTAGAAAAACTGCTACCCGCCTTTACTTGATTCACTACAGAATTGCTCATGCAAGGTCCTTCGCTTGGACGAATTACCTCCATGAAATCTTGACAACGTCTTCATTTTACATATAAAGTAATTAGCTTTGTATTCTTACGATTTATTATTTGTGAGTTATGGACAAGGGGCGACAGGTCCGTAATCACCATGTTTCGAAAAAAAGGTATGTACTCGTAAGTTTTCGATTTCTTTCGGCGTTTTCTGGAAATTATTTCAGTTTCTGCAGACATCTTAAAGTCACTCTGTGTTGGACGCTCAGAAATGGTGGTCTGACGTCCCTTGAGCAGCAGCACCGCACTCGCAACCGCCTGCAGGCTTCTGGGCTTGTTTACCTCTTTACCTCGCCTGTGGCGCTCTCCCCCTGCCCGGCGCGGCAGACCTCGTTATTGCCGTCTGCGCAACACGCTGCGTAAACACGCACCCGCACGCATTGCTGATTTTCCAATTACTGTCCCTGTCGACGCCAAGCGCAAAATCCCTGTGCTACGCGTGCAGTATTTCATCGTCGAATTACCTGGACGGTTTTATCTGGTTGTTTCATTTTACAGAATTTATGTAGTAGTTAATTAACTGTTACGTGTTAAATACATACAATTAGCGAAGTGTTCACACATGTAGACTCTCAAGATACATCTAGTCACAACCATAACTTTGTACGAACGTTTATATGTTACAAACGCAAATAAAACAAATTCACTGTCACAGCCTGTGCACTCTTTTTACTGCATTGGTGGATAATTTCATGATGAGTCAGGCTTTGAAGCTATCAAGTCTGAATATTTGTGGCAAGCACTATCTAACCCAGAGAGTGATGAACTACTTCTTCTTCTTCCAACTTCTTTTTCCCTACACTTTATGTCGTCACATTAATGTACGGTTTTGGCAATGTCAGAGGTAAAGAGAGAGAGAAAGAGAAAGAGAGAGAGAGAGAGAAAGAGAGAGAGAGAGAGAAAGAGAGAGAGAGAGAGAGAGAGAGAGAGAGAGAGAGAGACCGTATACCCTTTCTGTCGCCAGCCCTTCATAATAAACAACTGAAGGCGCCTGTCAAATTTTAATGTATAAAATACTAAGGACTGTACTCGAAGGTCTTTCAAATCGCGAACAAACAACGAAGGATAAACAGCGCTATCACCACTATTCTGCCGAACTGAGGAGAGTTCTGCCAACCGAAAAATGCCACACCGCAATACAGGATGAAATGAAATTACAGTGAAATGAATACCCTTAACTGCACACAGGCGTTGACATGTCAACGGCGACGGTTGAAAATGTGTGCCCCGACCGGGACTCGAACCCGGGATCTCGTGCTTACATGGTAGGCGCCCTATCCATTTTTTTTCTTTTTTTTCGCATTTTTGTTGTTGATTGTGTTTGGTCCTTAGGGACGTCACATGACATCCGTTAAAGTTCGTTTTGTTGATCCTTCCACTCAATTTTTTTTTATTACAGAGGCCAACCAGCTCTCTGACCGAACACGCTGAGCTACCATGCCGGCTCAGCTGTTCTCGATCCAGACATTGTAAACAGAAACAACGCACGCTTTTTTTTTTCTTTTCGACATAGTTCGTTGCGTTTGGTCTGGGCGGACGTCATAAGATACCCGTTCAAGTTGGTCGTTGATTCTTCAACTCAGTTTTTTTTTTATGACAGTGAGCACGCAGCCCTCTGACCGAACACACTCTGGCACGCGTCCCGTGAGACCCACGTTCGCAACGTACTGTCCCGCACTATATTTAGTGCCCCTGCCCATTATACTCATTACTCGCGGCTTTACTGCCGATTCCCGTAAGACTTCGGGCACTGTTTGTGCTTCCGCACAGAAGAAGATGGACAATGGCCGGTGATAAGGCTCTCCAGCGTTTGACCATCTTCTTCGGTGCGGATGCACAAACAGTGCCTGAAGTCTTACGGGAATCGGCAGTAAAGCCGCGAGCAGTGAGTATAATGGGCAGGGGCACTATGAATATAGTGCGGGACAATGAGTTGCGAATGTGGGTCTCACGGTAGGCGTGCCAGAGATAACTCCCTGCAGGCGCTCTATGCTCTGTGCCCTCGGTGGCTCAGATGGATAGAGCGTCTGCCATGTAATCAGGAGATCCTGGGTTCGACTCCCGGTCAGGGCACACATTTTCAACCGTCACCGCTGACTTACGTCAATGCCCGTATTCATTTCATTGTACTTTCATTATAACGAGCTGCATGGTCACCGATGGTATCTGTTCTTTCGGACATGTCCGAAAGAACAGATATCATCTTCATATATATACAGAATGAAATGTCGCGCTGTACCGGGTACTTCCGAAGAGGAACGTAAGAAGCCGATACTGACCGAGTCTCGGACAGGACTTGGGCCCCTCACCCGGCACGCATGTTGTCTGGCATGCTGTGCAACACACCCATGACTCCCAATAATGTGTGATTAACAGGTCTTATATTCTACTTGTAAGACAGAGGTTGGCTTCTCCTCCTGGTGCTTTTTGGTATGCTCTCTGTGGTTGCAGAAATGTTTATCTGGCCGCATTGGGGACATGTAATATTCTGTGCCACGCCGCATGAAGCAACGAGAAAAGGCGGTTACTCACTCGCTCTGGAGGAGCATTGCCGCAAGTACTGGGTGCAGTTTTTTAATAGACGGGCCGCGTCCACCTGCTGAATCGTGGATACTGGAGGCGGGGCAGCCTGGATTTAGGGTAGTGATATAATGTGTCTAATCGAATGTGACGCACACAGTGAATTCTGACCGTGATGCATGTCCACTTCAAATAAAACCAGGTACTGTGATTTAACGTGGCTGTACTACTTACCACTCAAAGAGAGTGCGCCTGTAGAGCGTATTTTAATTGCGTTCACGGATATGGCTATGAAATATGTTCTTGAGATTTTGTGTAGGGACTGACTCTGTATCAGTGCACGTCGTCTGTAGACTGACTACTTTATACGGTTTCTACGAATCTAACCGCTCATTGCATTTTAGTGTTGTTTGTAGTGACAGTTTTCGTATGGGTGTACGTTGTTGGTGCATAGCCGGCGTGTAAGACTAGTGGACAGTGCTGCAGTAGTGTCGGACTGCGCTAGAGGCCATAGTTCCCCGTTGTTTCGAGGTAGACTGTGACATTTCTTTGAGTTTGTGTGAGCTGGAGTGGAATGGCATTCATACAACCAAGTACATGTTGTGGCAGAAAGGATCTAGCAGACTACGCCAGGGAAGTTACCGTTTTCCTTATGGTTCTTTGTAAAGTGAGATTCGGCGGAGATCTGTTTGTAAATTTTGTAGGGAGCACATTGTGCTCATGTGGGAGCGATCTAGATGCTTGTAACACAATAAACTGGTAGCCAAGATCGCATGGATTCTTCTTATTCCATGATTACCGGTTTCTGCGAAACTAAAGCCGCTATCATCGGATCTTAGGACACATACAGGTTACAACAACAAGGCACACAATGGTGATATTAATAGTTGCCTGTAACACGGAGGCCTTAAAAATTGTCGCGAGTAGCACATAGGCGTCCAAGAGAGATGACATTATAAATGTTAAGTGTCTCCATCACATACAATCGCACGCTAGGTACATAAGTATAGGTGGCAAGGAAGTAGGTGTGGTCCTCATGATTCGGGTTATAAGGCGTGGTATGGTTGAACTTTGTGTCAGCAAGTTTTATGTGAGCACTATTAATCCAGACTGGCGAGCAATACTCCACAACAGGATACACGAATCCTAGAGCTGAAATACGGAGTGTTGGTGTGGTTGAGCCACATGATTGCCACAGAATTTCTGGAGGATGTTATTTCGAGTTTATAATTTGGCAACTATTCTTAATGGATGTTGCCTGTAACTGAGCCTTCTGTCAAGCGTGACCGGAAGATATTTTGGGTTTCTGCTATGTCTCAGTAATCTTGGTTTTAGTTGAACAGAGGACTTTTTAAAGGCTTCCTTTAATTGGTTATCTACAGCTGATAAATATTTGGAAAACATCATTTTTGTGCCAACAGCTGTACCGTTTTGTTTAGTGGGTTATACCTTCAAGGTGTTCCTCCTGCAGATAAAGGCGAGTACACAGTTCGTTTGCGAATTATATTTTCAGTTATCTTTTTGGATACTATTAGTTTAGTTTCTTTAATTTATTGCATGTTCTTGTGCTTACTAGGCAGTCTTCTGTTTCATAACTGTGTAGTGTACAGTTTTACCATCCTTGGTATGGATAAGGACTGTATTTGCTGTGTTTATATGCGAGCTGAGTTGGTGACTCTTCGCGCACAGCTCAAGGCCGTATTGGCTTCGGTCACACAGCTTGACGCTGATGCCACTGGACGTCACTGTGGAGCGACGGACGTGGGGATCTGTGGAGCGTCCAGCACGTCCCACGTGTCCCCCGATCGGTCAACTACTGTGATTACCCCGAGAAATGCCCAAACTGAAGTTGATCTCTCGCCCGTGGTCGATGGGAGGACGCTCCAAGGCATGGCAGGTGGCGAAAGACTTTCTGGAGAACCGACCGGAGGACCACTCTAGTTTGACTGACAAACAGTTTTTAAGCGCCGTCTCTGGCTGATGAAGTCCCTAAGCCAGATACTGCCGCTAGCCGTGTTCCAGAGGAAGCTTCTCGGCCCGCAAGGTCTCGGCATTCACAGAGGCTGGGATTACTGGTAGCTGGGAGCTCCAATGTTAGGGTCGTAATGGGCCCTTTAGGGTTATGACTGCCGAGGAGGGGAAGGAATCCAGTATGAAATCTGTGTTCATACCGGCATACCGGGATGAGCCATTTCAGATACGGAAAGACTGCTTTCCGATGCCATGAAGATCACAGTGTGCAACCAGCTGTAGTTGGTGGCTCCTGTCGGTACCAGCCATGCGTGTTGCTTTGTACTGGAAGAGATTCTCTCTGGTTTCGGCTGGCTGCTGGAACGATAAAGACTGCCAGTCTTTCTCGCGAGATGAAGGGATATCACCATCTACAGCATCGTCGACAGAACTGACTGTGGTCCTTCGGTACAGAGCTGTGTGGAGGGTCTGAATCAGAGGCTCAGGCGGTTCTGGGACCGTGTAGGCGGCATATTCCTCGACCTGCGCTATAAGATGGTGGGTTTCCGGGTACTAATTAGTAGATGAGGCGTCCACTACAAACAGGAAGCGGCTACACGGGTAGTGGGGGCTGAGTGGAATGGACTTGGCGACTACTTACGTTAGAGGGCCTCGGGAAACTACAGAAAGGACGTCAGTCTAAAAGAGAGCAGGACAAACACAGGAAGGAAGACACAGAAATAATCGGTATTGTGTTTGTAAATTGTCATAACTGTGTTGGAAAAGTATCTGATCTTCAAGCGCTAACAGAAAGCACTGAAAGACATATCATTATAGGTACGGAAAGTTGGGTACACCCGGAAATAAGTTCACCCGAAATTTTTACAAAGGACAAAACCGTGTTCAGAAATAATAGATTAAATACGGTTAGTGATGGAGTGATTGTTGTTGTCTAAAGTAGTTTACCTTGTAGTGAAACTGAAGTACACAGTACTGTGAGTTTGTATGGGTGGAGGTTATATTGAAAACCGAAACAAATTAATAATTGAGTCCTTTTACCGACCCCCCGACTCAGGTGATTTAAGTATGGTTCAGAGAAAACTGGAGTCTCATTTCAAACATGTATTCCACACATACAGTTATAATTGGTGGTGATTTCAATCAAACCCCAATATGTTGGCGAAAATACATGTTTAATGTCGGTATGTTCTCGGATAATTATTTTGAACAATTAGTTCAGGAATTCACTCGGAGTGGAAGTGGTTGCAAAAACACACTCGACCTCTTTACAACAAACAAATAGGGTCCATCATGACGGATACAGGGATTAGTGATCTCAAGTTTGCTTTATCGAGACTGAATACCGTAATATTAACATCCACCAGAAATAAACGCAAAATACATCTTTTTAAAAAGGCAAGTGAAAATTCGCTTGACACCTTCCTAAGAGGCAGTCTCGACTCCTTCCAGTCTGATTATCTAAGTATGGACCAGATCTCGTTTAAATTCAAAGAAAAACTATTGACGGTACTTCAGAGCTATTTATCACGTAAACTAAGAAGAGATGCTGCTGAACCCCATGGTACACAAAACAGGTCAGAACACTCTCGCAGAAGTAACGAAAACGCATGCTAATTTCAAATAAGGCAGAACTTCCAAGATTGGCAAAGTTTTACGGAAGCGAACGTCAATGCAGGATGCTTTTAATAGTCTCTGTCTCGAAATCTGGAAGCAAATTCAAAGAATTCAGATCGTATTGAAAGTATACCAGCGGAAAGTCACAATCAATACCCTCATTGCACGATAGCAATGGTTCTGTTATGGATGACAGTGCCACTGAAGCAGAGTTACTAAACATGGTTTTCCGAAATTCCTTCAACAAAGAAAATGAAGTAAATACTGCTTAGTTGGGACCAAGAACAATTGCCAACATGCGTAACTTGTAAGTAGATATCATATATGTAGCGAAGGAGCTTAAATTACTTAATAAAGGCAATGCTCCCGGTCCAGTCTGAATACCAGTGAGGTTCCTTTCAGAGTGTGCTGATACACTAGCAACATACTTAGCAATCGTATACAACCGCTCGCTCGTCGTAAGATCCGCACCCGAAGACTAGGAAGTTGTTCAATTCACACCAATACCCAAAAAGGGAAATATGAGTAATCAGCTGAATTACAGACCCATATAGCTATCGTCGAGTTTCAGTAGGGTTTGGTAACATTTATTGCTTTCGAACGTTATGGGTTACACCTCGCAGAAAACGATTTACTGACAAACAGGCAACACAGATACAGAAAATATCGTTCCTATGAAAGAAATCTAGCTCTTTATTCTCACGAAGTAATGAGGGCTGTCGACAGGGGATGTCAGATTGATTACATGTTTTTAGATTTCCAGAAGGCTTTTGACACAGTTTCTCACAAGCGTCTTCTAATCAAATTGCATATCTACGATGTATCGCCTCATTGTGTGACTGGATTCGTGATTTCCTTTCAGAAAGGCCACGGTTCGTAGTAAGTGACAGAAAGTCATCGAATAAAACGTAAGTAATGTCTCACGTTCCGAAAGGATTTGGTATGGGTTCTCTGTTGTTGCTAATCTACATAAACGCTTTAGGAGATAGTTTGAGCAGCCCTTTTAGATTGTTTACATATGTCATTTACCGTCTTATAAAGTCATCCAATGACCAAAACAAATTGCAAAATAATTTGACAAGATATCTGTATTGTGAGAGAAGTGGCAATTCAATGTAAATAATTAAAAATGTGAAGTGATCCACATGATTAGTGAACGGAATCCGCTACATTTCTGTTACGGTATAAAACACACAAATGTAATGACTGTAAATTCAGCTGAATACGTAGGGACTACGATTACAAGTAACTTAAACTGGAACGATCACATAGGTAATGTTGTGGGTAAAGCAAACTAAAGACGGCGATTTACTGGCAGGGCACTTACAAAATATAACAGGTCTGCTAAAGAGACTGCTTACACTACGTTTGTCCACCCTCAATTGGAGTATTGCTGTGCGATGTGCTATGCGTGTCAGGTAGGGTTGACAGAGGACATCGAAAATGTTCAAAAAAGGGAAACTCGTTTTGTATCGTCATAAAAAAAGGGAGAAAGTGTCGCAGATATGATACGCGAATTGGGGTGGCAATCGTTAAAGAAAAGGCGATTTTAAAAAAATGGCTCTGAGCACTATGGGACTTAACATCTGACGTCATCAGTCCCCTACAACTTAGAACTACTTAAACCTAACTAACCTAAGGACATCACACACATCCATGCCCGAGGCAGGATTCGAACCTGCGACCGTAGCGGTCGTGCGGTTCCAGACTGAAGCGCCTAGAACCGCTCGGCCACACGGGCCGGCAAGGCGATTTTAATTGCGGCGGGATGTTCTCATGAAATTTCCGTCACCAACTGTGTCCTCACGGTGTGAAAACATTTTTTTGGTGTTCACGTACGAATGGAACAATGATCATCATAGTAAAATAAGAGAAATCAGAACATTCACGATAGATTAAAGTGTTCGTTATTCCCGTGCGGTGTTCCAGAGTCGAACGATAGAGAAGTAGCTTGAAGGCGGTTCGATGAACCGTCTGCAAGGCACTTAATTGTGAGTTGCAGAGTAATCAGCGCAGATGCAGATGTATATTCTCTATCGGTTTCCGTACAGGCTACTCTCTTGACAGGAAATACTGCAAGGTACAAGACAAGAATAACACAAGTATGTGATTTCCTACAATCTTACAACACGAAAGTAGGTACAAAAATTTAGAGGTATCTTAGTACTGACGCAATCTACAGCAATTGGTCTAAAATACATGGCGCAGTTGTTAGCACACTGGACTCGCATTCGGGAGGACGACGCTTCAATCCCGGGTCCGGCCATCCTGATTTAGGTTTTCCGTGATTTCCCTAAATTCCTTCAGGCAAATGCCGGGATGGTTCCTTTGCAAGGGCACGGCCGACTTCCTTCCCCATCCACTCCTAATCCGATGAGACCGATGACCTCGCTGTTTGGTCTCTTCCACCAGATCAAATGAACACCACTCTAAGATACATCTCTGCCAAATACGGCAAAATGAAGTATAAAATGTGTCTAATAGTCACGACGATTGTTTCAACAAATTTCCACTATAGTAGGGTTACACAATCGACGTGTGGTAATATGTACAGACCTAATATGAAATGATTAATACAAGCTCAGTTAGAACAAGACCCACACAAGGGAACACCTTTCCATCAATATACATAATAGACAGCTCACAGTTCAGAGATAAAATTCCGGTATTGGAAAAAGTAGAAATTACACGTTCGTCAAAGAACATCAGGCTGTAGTTATGTGTTACGTGTATATCTACTGTATTATTTTTTGACCACAGATAAAGTGAATAAACATCAAGTTAAGATAGCGTCTGGTAGTGAATGGTGACAAGGGTGTAGTACCCAAAAAAGGACGCCTCAGTTGCACACAAAACCAAATACACTCTCAACACAGCAAAAATAAAAATGTATAGTTGTTGGCACAAAAAATGATTTCTTTCATTGAGCTCAGTGTTGGCCATCTTATTGTTTAGATGAAATGTTGAGAGTTGTGTGCTAGCGGCACTTGGCTGTAATCTACTGGTAAATATTACATCAGACATCGGAAAAAGAGAAGGTTGATAATTAGGCAGAAAAAGAAATGAACAGTAGCAATACGCGGGACGATATATATTCCTATTCGACACGAATTCCAGTTGCAGCTTTTTAGGTGGATTATGTATTTAGAGAGTTCAGCGGACAAATCAAGCTACAAACACGCCCAGGGCGCGCGTTCCCTGCTTTTTGTGCAGATGAAACGTTTACCGTGCGCGTTAGTTGCACGCGCCGTGCTAATGCCTCCGGTTCGGCAGGGCACTGTATATTGTGTTGTGTTCGCGAGGCTGGGTAATTTTTCAGGCGCTCCGTGCACAAAGCTGGAATTAAGCGCTCATTGAGGCCGGCCGCTTTGACGGGCTGCGCGCGCGCTACTGCTCTGCGGCAATGCGGGGCTGCGCGCGGCCACATACTGCGTGCGCGTAGTGCTCGCTCCGGTCCCGCCACAGAGCGCCACCTCAACAAAAACATTAGACTACACGGGTGCGCACAGAATGCCACGACCTCTGCACTTTGTTAATCAAACAGGAGACGCGGAAATCGCAACCAAGCACCCCACAGACCATGAGTATCATGGGGAATAGTTCTGCCGGATGTAGTGATGGTGTCGCACAGAACTGTAACATGGCCGCAACCCTATAATATTGAACCAAGGGCGCACAGTCTTAACCCAACGTCACTAAAAAAAATGTCGGGAGTTGTTCAGGGATATTATCTGAACGCTTTGATGTAATGAATCTGTTCTTCGATGGTTCGTTACAGGGCAATATAATTACAATTTATTTGGTTACCTCCTTTATCTTCGTGTTGTGTACATAGTTCCGCGTAGTCAGCGCGTACACAACTTTCCCACTAGAGCGCGCCCCGCTAAGCACAACAGCGCAGGCGCGGCGCTCGTCCATCTCCGCACTCCGAGATTGCTGCTAACGTAGAACCTTTTCTCCTCGCGGATCACACTCGCGCAGTGATACATGAACGCCCGAGGTATTATAACGAGTGTACAGACCTCCGATTAGTCAGTCTGCATTTGTCTGTACCAGTCTGCATTAGTCTGTACCAGTCTGTACGAGTACTACATTTGTCTGTACCAGTCTATAGTCAAGTTTCAGTCTGCGCCTAATACGATTACCATATTCCTGTACATAGCCATGAAGATAAATGTATAGACACTTTTGTCAAGTATCAGAGATGTATGTGAGAATACGATTAACGTACAAATACCAAAGGGACTTCAGATTGTTAATTGTAAATAGCATCCAGAACCAAGTTAAGTAATTCTTATGCTTGTTATTATTTTAATAAATGTGTGTGAAAATTAATCAAGTCCTGTTTAAAGTTGCTCACCGTCAATCTGCTACTCTAAAAGTGCCAGTGGCATTTCTATCGTCTGGCCTAACGGCAGAAGATAAACCCGCCACGATAAGACCACGAGACATATTGCTGACACTCGCCTACTTCGTTAGAGCGACAAGTCAAATAATCTGATGGTGTGTGTACTGAAGGTCTTACAGTACGCACACCACACTTTGTTTCTGTGTATATATTGTGTTCGAACATTATTAATTACCTCCAAGAGAACGGTCTGTTGACACACAGTCAACACGGATTCAGAAAATGGTTCAAATGGCTCTGAGCACTATGAGACTTAACTTCTGAGGTCATCAGTCCCCTAGAACTTGGAACTACTTAAACCTCACTAACCTAAGGACATCACACACATCCATGCCCGAGGCAGGATTCGAACCTGCGACCGTAGCAGTCGCGCGGTTCCAGACTGTAGCGCCTAGAACCGCTCGACCACCCTGGCCGGTGATTTAGAAAACATCGTTCTTGTGAAACACAACTAGCTCTTTACTCACACGAAGTGTTCAGTGATATTGACAAGTGATTTCAAATTGATTCTGTATTTCTAGATTTCCAAAAGGCCTTTGACACTGCCCTGCACAAGTGTCTTGTAGTGAAATTGCGTGCTTATGGAATATCGTCTCAGTTATGTGACTGGATTCGTGATCTCCTGTCAGAGAACTCACAATTCGTAGTGACTGATGGAAGGTCATCGAGTAAAACAGAAGTTAAGTGTCCTACAATATATGCTAAAGACATAAAATAAAATACTTGAAAATAGCATAACAGGCCTAAACCTGAGCTGTACTGAAATAAACAATAAAACCGTCAAATGGCGGGGTGTTCCTTTAAAAAACTGTTGTATGAGTGATGCTCAACAGCATCAGAAACTGTTTGAAAAAAGAGTAGTGTTATAGGACCTCTGCTGTTCCTTATCTATATAAACGATTTAGGAAACAATCTAAGCAGCCGTCTTAGGTTGTTTGCAGATTGACTGTAATTTACCACTTGGTTAAGTCACCAGAAGGTCAAAACAAATCGCAAAACGGTTTAGAAAACATATCTGTGAAGTGCGAAAATTGGCAATTGACTCTAAATAACGAAAAATGTGTGGTCATCGACAAAAGGAATTCGTTAAACTTCGGTTACACAACAAATCAGTCAAACCTAAAGGCGGTAGATTCAACTAAATACCTGGAAATGACAATTACGAACAACTTTAATTTGAAAGAACACGTAGAAAACGTTCTGGGGAAGGCAAACCTAAGACTGCGATTTATTGTCAGAACACTTAGAAGGTGCAACAGATCCACTAAAGAGACTGCCATCGTTACGCATGTCGGTCCGCTTTTGGATTACTGCTGAGTGGTCTGAATTCTTACCAAATAGCACTAACGGAGTACATCAAGAAAGTTCAAAAAAGAGAAGCATGTTTTACATTGTAGTGTCTAGGAAGCCTGCATACTAAGTTTGCTAGACAATCAATCAAAGAAGTCGTATTAATGAGTTTTATTACGAAAAAAAATTACATTACTTAATTTTGACAATTACACAGAAGTGTAGCAAGCAAAGGGCGACATACACTACTGGCCATTAAAATTGCTACACCAAGAAGACATGCAGATGATAAACGGGTATTCATTGGACGAATATATTATAATAGAACTGACATGTAATTACATTTTCACGGAATTTGGGTGCACAGATCCTGAGAAATCAGTCCCCAGAACAACCACCTCTGGCCATAATAACGGCCTTGATAGGCCTCGGCACTGAGTCAAACAGAGCTTTGATGGCGTGTACAGGTACAGCTGCCCATGCAGCTTCAACACGATACCACAGTTCATCAAGACTAGTGACTGGCGTATTGTGACGAGCCAGTTGCTCGGCCACCATTGACCAGACGTTTTCAATTGGTGGGAGATCTGGAGAATGTGCTGGCCAGGGCAGCAGTCGAACATTTTCTGTATCCAGAACGGCCCGTACAGGACCTGCAACATGCGGTCGTGCATTATCCTGCTGAAATGTAGGGTTTCGCAGGGATCGAATGAAGGGTAGAGCCACGGGTCGTAACACATCTGAAATGTAAGGTCCACTGTTCAAAGTGCCGTGAATCCGAACAAGAGATGACCGAGACGTGTAACCAATGGCACCCAATACCATCAAGCCGGGTGATACGCAGTATGGCGACGACGAATACACACTTACAATGTGCGTTCACCGCGATGTCGCCGAACACGGATGCGACCATCATGATGCTGTAAACAAAACCTGGATTCATCCGAAAAAATGACGTTTTGCCATTCGTGCACCCACGTTCGTCGTTGAGTACACCATCGCAGGCGCTCCTGTCTGTGATGCAGCGTCAAGGGTAACCGCAGCCATGGTCTCTGAGCTGATAGTCCATGCTGCTGCAAACGTCGTCGAACTGTTCGTGCAGATGGTTGTTGTCTTGCAAACGTCCCCATCTGTTGACTCAGGGATCGAGACGTGGCTCCACGATCCGTTACAGCCATGTGGATAAGATGCCTGTCATCTCGACTGCTAGTGATACGAGGCCGTTGGGATCCAGCACGGCGTTTCGTATTACCCTCCTGAACCCACCGATTCCATATACTGCTTACAGTCATTGGATCTCGACCAACGCGAGCAGCTATGTCGCGATACGATAAACCGCAATCGCGATAGGCTACAATCCGACCTTTATCAAAGTCGGGAACGTGATGGTACGCATTTCTACTCCTTACACGAGACATCACAACGTTTCACCAGGCAACGCCGGTCAACTGCTGTTTGTGTATGAGAAATTGGTTGGAAACTTTCCTCATGTTAGCACGTTGTAGGTGTCGCCACCGGCGCCAACCTTGTGTGAATGCTCTGAAAAGCTAATGATTTGCATATCGCAGCATCTTCTTCGTGTCGGTTAAATTTCGCGTCTGTAGCACGTCATCTTCGGGGTGTAGCGATTTTAATGGCCAGTAGTGTATGAAATAATGAGTCTTCGTCATTATAGACAATCCCAAGTCTGTGCTACATAGAGAGGACAAGTGAAGTGACCAGCGTTGTCCCTGCTATTGAACTCGCTAATATTGAAGCTGCTATTGAACTGTGCCGCTACCAGTCGGTCGTGGCGCTTATGCCCTTTACACATGGCAGCCGCCGCTGCCGCGTTGTCGTCCTGGAGGGAGGTCAGGTCAGCATGCGACTGGTTGACCTCTTCTCACAGCCTTCTCTTCCCTGCCGTTCCCGACCTTCGTGCCGTTTCTTGAGTTTACGCTGTAACATGTATAATCGCGAAATAGGGGACAGAGCGTCAATGACGTTATACAGGATTTGGAATGGACATTATTAAAACAAAGGCGTTTTTCGTTGAGGCGGAATCTTCTCATGAAATTTCAGTCAACAAATTTCTCCTGCGAATGGGAAAATATTTTGTTCGCGCCAACCTACATTAGTGAAATGATCGTCACAACAAAAAAAGGGAAATCAGAGCTCGTATGAAACGATGTAGGTGTTCGTCTTTTCCGCGCACTGTTGGAGATTAGAACAAGAGAGAATTATTGAGAAGGTGGTCGGATGAACCTTCTGGCAGACACTTAAGAGTGGTTTTCAGGATATCCATGTAGATGTAGACGCAGAACACAGAGCAATACGACGCACATCAGAGGAAACACACAATCTTGCGGCGCAGTGCGTTCAATCTGTTACGTCAGTGCACCATATAGTATGTAACACGCACACTACAGTATCTAAAAAATTGAGAACTGTTTCCAGACAGGTATCGTTCAAACTGTCGGACCAAGATGATCACGACAATGTGTTCAGCGACACACCATCGACTATCTTAGACGCTCAAGAATCGCAGCTCCTTGGCGTACTACCTGGTAGTTATAATTAAACTGACAGTGTTCCGTGTGCTGCAGTGCGGGTTGTATACATCGCAGGATACTGAAGCACTGTAGTTATGTTAAATTAATCGGTTTCTCGCAAAGTATGCTGAATAAAATAATAGTTCCACTTTATGCCACCAGGTGAAAAGACGGGACTGTGAGCTGTCGGAATGTGGCGTGGCTGCATTAAAAGGGTACGAACGATCAGTTACACGATAACGGTGGCTCTGGCACGATTGATAGGATATGGTCACAGGTTACAACGTGCGTTCAGTATGGTCTCTTCAGTATATGATTAACAAACGTGCATGCGCAAGCTTGCTTAGCGTGCATGCACAAATTCGTCGCGCATCTGATTTTCTTCTCTTTTTCTTCGTGTAATAAAGTATTCTTCGAGTTGTTATCCATTACAGTACAATTTTTGTACAGAATGTAATTTAACAGGACTAAATAAAAATTACATGAAATGAAATCACAGACAAATACTTGCAGCCTCCCAAACCCTGGTGCACATGCTTGGTACGACTTGAACTCTTGCACAAGCATCATAATAGAAATTCGATCAAGCATCAAGGTGCTTGTGCAATCCTGATGCTTGCGCAGATTTACTCTCCACGCCATCAAGCGTACTTGGGCAAGCATGCTTGTGCATGCATGCTAGTCAAGCATGTAGTTATGTGTGCGGCCGCCTTAAGAGCCGTGCGTGCTCGCAGCTGGCTCTCAACGCGATATATTTTCACCACGCACACAGCGACATCGCAAAGATAATCACACAGCGATACTAGATTGGCAGGCAACTTGTGTGAACGTAGCTACACTGCTATCAGCTACCTGCTATACAGTAAAGCAGTAATTACAGTTAACCGTCTGAAATAACAGAATATAGTTAGTCTGCTGTTACTGACTCAGGATTGTGCATTCACATCTACATCTACATTTATACTCCGCAAGCCACCCAACGGTGAGTGGCGGAGGGCGCTTTTCGTGCCACTGTCATTACCTCCCTTTCCTGTTCCAGTCGCGTATGGTTCGCGGGAAGAACGACTGCCGGAAAGCCTCCGTGCGCTCTCGAATCTCTCTAATTTTACATTCGTGATCTCCTCGGGAGCTATAAGTATGGGGAAACAATATATTCGATACCTCATCCAGAAACGCACCCTCTCGAAACCTGGACAGCAAGCCACACCGCGATGCAGAGCACCTCTCTTGATGAGTCCGCCACTTGAGTTTGCTAAACATCTCCGTAACGCTATCACGGTTACCAAATAACCCTGTGACGAAACGCGCCGCTGTTCTTTGGATCTTCTCTATCTCCTGCGTCAACCCGATCCGGTACTGATCCCACGCTGATGAGCAATACTCAAGTATAGGTCGAACGAGTGTTTTGTAAGCCACCTCCTTTGTTGATGGACTACATTTTCTAAGGACTCTCTCAATGAATCTCAACCTGGTACTCACCTTACCAACAATTAATTTTATATGATCATTTCACTTCAGATCGTTCCACACGCACACTCCCAGATATTTTACAGAAGTAACTGCTATCAGTGTTTGTTCCGCTATCATATAATCATACAATAAAGGATCCTTCTTTCTATGTATTCGCAATACATTACATTTGTCTATGTTAAGGGTCAGTTGCCACTCCCTGCACCAAGTGCCTATCCGCTGCAGATCTTCCTGCATTTCGCTACAATTTTCTAATGCTGCAACTTCTCTGTATACTACAGCAGCATCCGCGAAAAGCCGCATGGAACTTCCGACATTATCTGCTAGGTCATTTATGTATATTGTGAAAAGCATTGGTCCCATAATACTCCCATGTAGCACGCGAGAGGTTACTTTAACGTCTGTAGGCGTCTCTCCATTGAGAACAACATGCAGTGTTCTGTTTGCTAAAAACTCTTCAATCCAGCCATACAGCTGGTCTGATATTCCGTAGGCTCTTACTTTGTTTATCAGGCGACAGTGCGGAACTGTATCGAACGCCTTCCTGAAGTCAAGGAACATGGCATCTACCTGGGAGCCTTTATATAATATTTTCTGGGTCTCAGGAACAAATAAAGCTGTTTCCGGAATCCATTCAGGTGAAAGACTTCTTGCCAGGGAGCAGAGAATTTGGCTGTTACAGATAGTTCAAGATTTGAAAGATCACATTCTAGCAAAAACGGCACCACTACAACTAATACAAAGTAGGTAAAACAGTGATATTTGCAGTATCATTTCCGTCCTCATCTAGTTTCGCAGCAACAATATTCTCCCACTTGAATCCGTGCAGTCCGCATGCATTCCGACTGTGCCCATGATAGGCTGACGGATGTCTGTTGCTAGGGTTGCGAACATGTATGCAATGCCCAGTCCTCTAACAACGACAGCTGCTTCGCAACGATCGGCGATCGACGAGATCACTGTGAAGAGGCAGGATTCGAACCTGCGACCGTAGCAGTCGCGCGGTTCCAAACTGTAGCGCCTAGAACCGCTCAGCCACTATGGCCGGCACAAGGGAGATGAACTCGATGGCAATATTATAGAAAGAGAAGAGGAAAGATGAGGATAAGTATGAGCTGGGAGGTATGATACTGCGAGAATTATTTGACAAAGCTCTCAAAAATCTAAGTCGAAACAAGCCACCTGGAGCAGACTACATACCATCAGAACTACTGATAGCCCTGGGACAACCGGCCGTGACGAAACTATCCATCTCCTGTTCAAGATGTATGAGAAAGGCGAGATACTCTCAGATTTCAGTATGAATATAACAACACTTCCAATTCCAAAGGAAGCAGGTGGTGGCAGGTGTGAATATTAACGAATTATCCGTTTAATAAGTCGTGGTTGCAAAATACTAACACAAATTCCGTACAGAAAAATGGAAAAAAAACTGGTAGAATCTGACCTCGGGGAAGATCAGTTTGGATTCCGTAAAAATATTGGAACGCCCGAGGCAATACTGACCCTATGACGTATCTCAGAAGACAGATTAATGAAAGGCAAACCTACATTTATAGCATTTGTAGACTTAGAGAAAGCTTTTCATTACGTTGACTGGGATACTGTTTATGAAATTCTAAAGGTGGCAGGGTTAAGAAAACAGTAAGCGAAAATCTATTTACAAGTTGTACAGTAACCAGACGGCAGTTATAATAGTCGAGGGGCATGAAAAGGAAGCAGTGATTGAAAATGGAGTCAGACTGGGGTGTAGTCTATCCCCGTTGTTAATCGATCTGTACACTGACCATCAGTAAAGGAAAACCAAGAAAAATTTGGAGTAGGAATTGAAGTCCAGGGAGAAGAAATAAAAACTTTAAGTTTTTTCCATGACATTGCAATTCAGTCAAAGACAGCAAAGGACTTGGAAAAGCAGTTGAACAGCAGTGGACAGTGTCGTGAATGGAGGATGTGAAACGAACATAGACAAAAGCGAAAGAAGAATAATGGAATGTAATCGAATTAAATCAAGTGATGCTGAGAGAACTAGATTAGGAAACGACACACTCAGATTAGTAAATGAGTTTTCATAATTGCGCAGCAAAGTAGCTGATGATGGCCAAAGTAGATGGGATATAAAACTTAGACTGATAACTGCAATAAAATCGTTTCTAATGGAGAGAAATTTGTTAACATCGAATATAGATTTAAATATTGGGAAGTCTTTTCTGAAAGTACTCGTATGGAAGTGAAACATGGACGATAAACAGTTTAGACGAGAAGAGAATAAAATCTTGTAAATGTGATGCTACAGAAGAATGCTGAAGGTTAGATGGGTAGAACACATAATTAATGAGGAGGTACTGAACAGAATCGGGGAGAAAAGAAATTTGAGGTACAACGTCACTAGAAGAGGGGATCGGTTGACAGGACACTTTCTGAGGCATCAAAGGCTCTCCAATTTACTACTGGAAGGAAGTACGGACAGTAAACATCGCAGACCAAGAGATGAATAGAGCAGGCAGATTCAGAACCAAGAAGCATCAAACCACTCATCGGACTGAAGACCCCCACGACTCGCTTCATGCTGCTTCAAATCTGTGACAGAATTCGTCAGTCGTAGTTAGTGGTGAATGGTGGAATGTATCTCAGCAACACATGATGAAATGTTTCAAGTGAATCAGAGATCTGGAGTACGTAACATCCAGACCAACGGTCTAATCCGCTCTTTTGGTCAGGGGAGCATGGGAAATATACGGTCTAATGATATCTTGTTGAAAGGTAACATTAAGGGGGGCTCGAAAATACAAGAAAACGGACGTCAGAACTTCATTGCATTAGAAATAACAGCCAACCAGTTGCAAAATACAGGCTTATTAAACCTTGATCAAGGTTTCGACGACTTTAAAACAGTCCTCTACGGACGATATTGTATCTATTAGCAAGATTAAGACATTTTGTGTAAAACAACAATAGTAACATTACAATAAGCAAAAATACAGGAAGTGTCTGCAGCAAAAAAAAGAGTAGTGAAGCATGCTAACTTAGAATCACATCGTATATAACCAGTTTGGGTGTCATTGACTCTTTCTAGCGCATGTCATCCACATAATCTCTATTCTGAACATACACTACTGGCCATTGAAATTGCTACACCACGAAGGTGACGTGCTACAGACGCGAAATTTAACCGACACGAAGAAGATGCTGTGGTATGCAAATGAATAGCTTTTCAGAGCATTCACACGAGGTTGGCGCCGGTGGCGACACCTACACACGTGCTGACATGAAGAAAGTTTCCAACAGATTTCTCATACACAAACAGCAGTTGACCGGCGTTGCCTGGTGAAATGTTGGTGTGATACCTTGTGTAAGGAGGAGAAATGCGTACCATCACGTTTCCGACTTTGATAAAGGTTGGATTGTAGCCTATCACGATTGCGGTTTATCGTATCGCGACATTGCTGCTCGCGTTGGTCGGGATCCAATGACTGTTAGCAGAATATGGAATCGATGGGTTCAGGAGGGTAATACGAAACGCCGTGCTGGATCCCAACGGCCTCGTGTCACTAGCAGTTGAGATGAGAGGCATCTTATCCGCATGGCTGTAGCGGATCGTGCAGAAAAGACTCTATCCCTGAGTCAACAGATGGGGACGTATGCAAGGCAACAACCATCTGCACGAACAGTTCGACGACGTTTGCAGCAGCATGGACTATCAGCTCGGAGACCATGGCTGCGGATACCCTTGACACTGCATCACAGACAGGAGCGCCTGCGATGGTGTACTCAACGACGAACCTGGGTGCACGAATGGCAAAACGTCATTTTTTCGGATGAATCCAGGTTCTGTTTACAGCATCGTGATGGACGCATCCGTGTTTGGCCACATAGCGGTGAACGCACATTGAAAGCGTGTATTCGTCATCGCCATACTGGCGTATCACCCGGCGTGATGGTATGGGGTGCCATTGGTTACACGTCTCGGTCACCTCTTGTTCGCATTGACGGCACTTTGTACAGTGGACGTTACATTTCAGATGCGTTACGTCCCGTGGCTCTACCCTTCATTCGATCCCTGCGAAACCTTACATTTCAGCAGGATAATGCACGACCGCATGTTGCAGGTCCTGTACGGGCCGTTCTGGATACAGAAAATGTTCGACTGCTGCCCTGGCCAGCACATTCTCCAGATCTCTCACCAACTGAAAACGTCTGGTCAATGGTGGCCGAGCAACTGGCTCGTCACAATACGCCAGTCACTACTCTTGATGAACTGTGGTATCGTGTTGAAGCTGCACGGGCAGCTGTACCTGTACACGCCATCCAAGCTCAGTTTGACTCAATGCCCAAGCGTATCAAGGTCGTTATTACGGCCAGAGGTGGTTGTTCTGTGTACTGATTTCTCAGGATCTGTGCACCCAAATTGCGTCAAAATGAAATCACATGTCAGTTCTAGTGTAATATATTTGTCCAATGAATACCCGTTTATCATCTGCATTTGTTC
Source organism: Schistocerca americana (assembly GCF_021461395.2). Lineage (NCBI taxonomy): Eukaryota > Metazoa > Arthropoda > Insecta > Orthoptera > Acrididae > Schistocerca > Schistocerca americana. The sequence goes on along the minus strand of NC_060120.1, from coordinate 313,909,628 downwards.
TTGGTGTAGCAATTTTCATGGCCAGTAGTGTAGTTGGTGGAGACTTTAATTTACCCTCGATATGTTGCGAAAATACGTGTTTAAGTCCGGACGTACGCAAAAAATATCATCCGAAATTGTGCTAAACGCATTCTCTGATAATTATTTCGAGCAGTTATTTCATGTGCACACGCGAGTTGTAAACGGTTGTTAAAATACCCTTGACCTCTTAGCAACAAATAATACTGAGTTAATAACGAGCATCATAACCGACACAGGGATTAGTGAACACAGGGTTGTCGTAGCGAGATTGAATATTGTAATCCCCAAATCCTCCAAAATTAAGCGAAAAATGTACCTATTCAAAAAGCAGATAAAAATTCACTTGACGCCTTTCTGAGAGACAATCTCCCCTCATTGCAAATTAATAAAATAAGTGTAAACCAAATGTGGCTTGAATTAAAAGAAATAGAATCGACAGCAATTGAGAGATTTATACCAAATAAATTAACAAACGGCGGAGCTGATCCTCCTTCGTACACAAATCGGGTTAGAACACTGTTGCAGAAACAACGAAATAAAAATGCCAAATTTAAACAGACGCAAAATTTCCAAGATTGGCGATCTTTTACAGAAGCTCGAAATTTAGCGCGGACTTCAATGCGAGATGCTTAAAACAGTTTCCACAACGAAACTTTTTCTGGAAACCTGTCAGAAAGTCCAAAGAGATTCTGGTCGTATGTGAAGTATGTTAGCGACAAGAAACAATCAATGCCTTCTCTGCGGGATAGCAATGGAGGTACTATCGAAGACAGTGCTGCCAAAACAGAGTTACTAAACACAGTCTTCCGAAATGCCTTCACAGATGAAGACTAAGTGAATATTTCAGAATTCGAATCGAGAACAGCTGCCAACATGAGTAACGAAGAAGTAATTATCCTCGTAGGAGTTCAAAAATGGCTCTGAGCACTGTGAACATCTGAGGTCATCAGTCCCCTAGAACTCAGAACTACTTAAACCTAACTAACCTAAGGACATCACACACATACATGCCCGAGGCAGGTTTCGAACCTACGACCGTAGCAGTCCTGCGGCTCCGGACTGAAGCGCCTAGAACCGCTTGGCCACCGCGTCCGGCTCCTTCGAGATGTGAAGCAACTTAAATCACTTAATAAAAGCAAGTCTTCTGGTCCAGACTGTACACCAGTTAGGTTCCTTTTGGAGTATGCTGCTCCATACTTAACCGTCATACACATCCGTTTGCTCGACGAAAAATCCGTACCCAAAGACTGGAAAGTTGGACGGGTCACACCAATCTTCAAGAAAGGTAGTAGGACTAATCCACTAAATTACAGGCCCATATCGTTAACGTCGATAAGCAGCAGGATTTTGGAATATATATATATATATATATATATATATATATATATATATATATATATATATATTACGAATTACCTCGAAGAAAACTGTCTATTGACACACAGTCAACATGGGTTTAGAAAACATCGTTTCTGTTAAACACAACTAGCTCTTTATTCACATGAAGCGTTGAGTGCTATTGACAAGGGATTGCAGATCGATTCCGTATTTTTGGATTTCCGGAAGACTTTTGAAACTGTACCACACAACCGGTTTGTAGTGAAATTGCTTGCTTATGGAATAACGTCTCCGTTGTGTGACTGGATTTGTGATTTCCTGTCAGCAAGGTCACAGATCGTAGTAATTGACGGTATGTCATCGAGTGAAGCAGAAGTGGTTCCTGGAGTTCCCCAAGGTAGTGTTATAGGCCCTTTGCTGTTCCTTATCTATATAAACGATTTGGGAGACAATCTGAGCAGCCGTCTTAGTTGTTTGCATATGTCGCTTTCTTTTATCGAATAATAAACTCATAAGAAGATCAAAACAAATTGCAAAACCATTTAGAAAAGATATATGAATGGTGCGAAAATTGGCAGTTGACCTTAAATAACGAAAAATGTGCGGTCATCCACATGGGTGCCAAAAGAAATTCGTTAGGCATCGGTTACCCGACAAATCAGTCTAATCTAAAAGCTGTAAATTCAACTAAATACCTAGGTATTACAATTACGGATAACTTAAATTGGAAGGAACATATAGAAAATGCTGTGGGGAAGGCTAACCAAAGACTTGTAAAATGTAACAGATCTACTAAGGGGACTGCCTACACTACGCTTGTCCGTCCTCTTTCAGAATACTACTGTGCGGTATGGGATCCTGAAACATCCCCTTAGAAAAATTGTACATGACTGTGCTTAAACTGACACACAATATTTTTTGGCGCAACGCAATCTGACTTTGAAAAATCCCTACAAAAAATGGCCCTGACTAACATTAACCTTTACCTTTCACAAATCACTTACCTCACAAAAATCTTTGTTACTCGAACTACTGCAATACAGCGAGCGCCACTACTGCTAGCTAAATAAAAGATCCAAACTACTGAAGGCACTAAATACTGATCGGTATAGTTAGCAAATGAAAGATTGTGATAGAGAACAAAACAATGTATTTTCCTCAATAGTGTTCAAAAGTCATAATATATATATATCAGTTCATGGCATCCAGTCTTACAAATTTACTGTCTCTGTCGAAATCTCCGCCATCTCACTCCCCACATCCACCACTGTTGGCGGCTCACCTCCAACTGCGCAACGCTACGCGCTGTTAACAGCCAACAGCCCAACACTACAATAGCCAACAACAATGCAAACCACCCACAGACAGCACACAGCACAGCCAGTGATTTTCAGAGCGTTACGTGGCGTTACCAATATAAAAACCTAAACAGCCTACTTAGAATCCTTATGAGATAGGACTGACGGTGTACATCGAAAAAGTTCAAAGAAGTGCAGCATGTTTTGTATTATCGCGAAATATGGGAGAGAGTGTCACAGAAATGATACAGGATTTGGGCTGGACATCATTAAAAGAAAGGCGTTTTTCGTTGCGACGCAAGCTTCTCACGAAATTCCAATCACCAACTTTCTCCTCCGAATGCGAAGATATTTTGCTGACACCGACCTACACAGAGAGAAACGATCACCACGATAAAATAACTGAAATGGGAGTTCGTACGGAAATGTATAGGTGTTCGTTCTTTCAGAGCTCTATACGAGATTGGAATAATAGAGAATTGTGAGGGTGGTTTGATGAAACCTCTGCCAGGCACTTAAATGTGATTTGCAGAGTATCCATGTAGATGCAGATGTAGAAGCTATGTGTTAATCAAAGTGACTTTCCAGGTTGCAGTGTTGTAATCAAAGTCGTAACGCTTGAGACTGAAAACAAATAACTAGCAACATAAGCCATATAGCTTTACATTATACTGTATTTAAAAATATATCACACAAACATTAACACAGATATAACATTATTACAGGACCATTTGAAAATAGCAAAAATTGTGGAAGCGATTTCTCTGTGATGTAAATATAACGAGTTAAAAAGTGTCAGTTGCAGTAAAAACTTGGGAAAAAAGTCATTTAATAGAATAGCGTGCACGACTACCAGTATAACTGATAACTAATATTACTCATGTATGAAGTTATCTCTTAGACAATGAAACCAGTAATACTTTCGCAACAGCTGTTAAAATATGAAATTTTCGATCACCCGCATAAGAGTTTTATGTACAGGGAAAGGTATCGTCATTGTCATAAAATATGTCAGAGATTTGTGTTTGTCTCAGCCAATTGAAATTAAAAATGTAATTTATATGTATTGCTTGATGTGAGGTACATGTGTAGCGCTGATGAGTCCCATAGAGATAGTAATGCACATAAATGAACGTGGCGCGTCGATAAATACTGCGCAAGCCAATAATATAAAATTAGTTCGTAGCTACCGGTTGCTGTCTGATTCTACCGTATGTTAACATGTGCTGTAATTTCCTACGAAGACACACAGAAAGTGTCAGGGGTGCATAATGTTATGACTACCGGAACCAAACGTAAAATAATAAAGGATTCTACGAGAAACACCAGTGCTCTTATTCGCGTTGTCCAGGATTAATCTAAAGGTGGAGCCTCCAAGGTGGATTTAGATCACCCCACATCAGTAAAACACAATTAAGTAAATGTACAAATTGTGACCGCTCCAAGTTCTTCCTCAGTAGTACGTGCTAGACTCACCGTTTTCTTTAACCTTCTATGGAAAAAAACTTGATAAATGTGGTGACACCGCCAGACACCACACTTGCTAGGTGGTAGCCTTTAAATCGGCCGCGGTCCGTTAGTATACGCCGGATCCGCGTGTCGCCACTATCAGTGATTGCAGACCGAGCGCCGCCACACGGCAGGTCTAGCCTAGAGAGACTCCCTAGCACTCGCCCCAGTTGTACAGCCGACTTTGCTAGCGATGGTTCACTGTCTATATACGCTCTCATTTGCAGAGACGACGTTTTAGCATAGCCTTCAGCTACGTCATTTGCTACGACCTAGCAAAGCGCCATATTCAGTTACTATGATTACTATCTTCAAGAATGTATTCTGAACAGATAATATTGTGAATCATGTACCGTCATGTACGTTCATCATTAATGGATTAAACTTAAGTATCAAACTAAATACGTCCGATTTCTGAATTCTCATTCCTTGTCATGTTCCAGACCTCACGTCAGTATATTTCTTCCCTCCTCACGCCAGCTTGCGTGAGCTAAAACGGTCGCAGGTTCGAATCCTGCCTAGGGCATGGGTGTGTGTGATGTCTTTAGGTTAGTTTGGTTTAAGTAGTTCTAAGTTCTAGGGGACTGATGACCACAGCAGTTAAGTCCCATAGTGCTCAGAGCCGTGAGCTAAACGCGTGCATTTCGGCCTCTACTCGAACACGGTGTTGGCTCTTCTGCTAACACAAAAATACGTATTTTATTTCTGACTGTAAGAGCAATATATTTTCAGGATGCCAGTTATTTGCGAGACGAAAGTTCGTTGGGCATTATCGTGCTGGCAATTCGAGTTCTACCATTCGAGTTCGTGTGCTTTTTCAAGTAGCCTGAAAGTGAGTAGTCGAATAAGGTAGGTCGTTGCGTCGTGAGGTTCGGTAGGCAGACTTGAGTGAAACAAACATATATTAAAGTGTAGTGAATACCTAAAGTGAGATAAACGTCAACGGGAGGCAAGGAGTGGAAGAGTGGTCAAAAGGAGGATATTAATTAACAAATCCAGGGGAGACGCGAGTATGAAGATGTTTAAGGTACGTTCAGATTTCAGTAGCTAAACTGTTTAAGAACAACAGTCGCATGCGGGTAATGCGAATCAGTAAATGTCCTGTACTAGATTTCATCCAAGCTTCAGTAATTTTCATTGGGAAATTTCCAGAATGCCACTAATCCGAGTGAAATAGTATGGGAAAGGCGATGCTGAGTGCTAGAGCGGAAGGAGCTATTGTTAGATGGAAGTTGTTGTGTAATAAACAGCAAAAATATAAGTTCTGCTTATCAGAATGATTGAATACAAACCATGGGCATACTGGAATTGTGAAATTCAGTAAAACTAAACTGCATTGAACTCGAACAGTGGCAAGGATTTGGTATCAGGTACACAGTCGTAGCTATTAACCTTCCTGTGCTTATCTGTGAACCAGTTTTTCACTCAGCTGCTAAATAATATCCGATTGCCCGTAATTTAATCTGAAACCTCTTATGACCATTGAAATATGGCGAAAGAGGGTGGAAGCTTACAAAGCATATCTTTTAATGGAAAATGTAGCGTAAATACAGTGTGTTCATACGAAACCTGCCTGAATTCCAAATGTAATTTAAAAAAAAGTTACTCAAAAGGGTATGTGCAAAAAAATAAATATACATTTTACATTTTGTCGTAGCTTGTAAAAATTTTAGGCGCTACTCTGTCTGAAGTCTGAACTCATATCTACACAAGCTTGCTGAGGCGATGAAGGCTATTGCGTTTCCCAGTTATTCTATGGGGATCTCCAAGGTCCTTTACAAGCGAGGCATACACAGTGTCTTTCACCTAACCCCATACGAAGAAATCCAGAGGGCTTAAGTCCGAAGATCAGGCCCGCATCTCGTGGTCGTGCGGTAGCGTTCTCGCTTCCCACACCCGGGTTCCCGGGTTCGATTCCCGGCGGGGTCAGGGATTTTCTCTGCCTCGTGATGGCTGGGTGTTGTGTGCTGTCCTTAGGTTAGTTAGGTTTAAGTAGTTCTAAGTTCTAGGGGACTGATGACCATAGATGTTAAGTTCCATAGTGCTCAGAGCCAGCCCTCCGAAGATCACGATGGCCGCTTAGTTGGTCAGTCACGTCCTATCTGTCGCTCTGAAAATGTTCGGTGCAGGAAGTCACGAATATGTAAACGCCAGTGCGGTGTTACACCTCGTCATTATAAGATCGCATTTGGATGTGGAGGAAGACGCCGGTGAGGGCGGGGGAGGGGGGAGGGGGGGGGAAGGGGGGAGGGAGGGAGAGGGGGGACTGAAAACATTCAAGGATGTCCATATAAACCGTTACTGTTTTATCGATGAATCAAAATGTTTTCATGAGCGCACGGAAGTTTTCCGAAGCTACATGCGTGGAAGGCAGCTCCATCGAAGAAAACGATATTTCCTCAATAGGAAGTTCATGGCGAAACAAGTCGTTTCGCTTCTATACTTGCGTAATTCTAACTCTGTAAGCGTGGAAGCGATGTAATTTATGCAGCACTTTGTGAACTGTTGCGTCAGCGTCGTTTAGCTCTTGTGATAATCGGCGAACTGACTTCGATAGGCATCTTTGGAAAGTCTCTCTGATCTCCTATACCATTTCATCAGATGGATGCTTTTTGCCATATTCTAACTGTCATTTTATGCCTGGCGGTTCTGTTTTTGAAATTCACGTCGAAAATTTCTTTGGACAGCATGGCTGACTTTATTTATGCGTACTACACCACTAATTGGGCTCTCTCTTGAGGTGTATTCATTGATAATTACGTAGAGCCTGAAACGAGACAAAAGGCAACTTTTAGAAACAAAATCTACAAAAAACTTCTTGAGTCGCTTTACATGATGCCGCCCACCGCAAATATCTGTATCTCAAGGTTTTATTTGTTCTGATTGCTCTTGGAAATCAGTAAGGTTTCCTGTGGACACTCCGTATTTCCTATTTTTAACGGGGTGGTTGTTTCACGAATTACTGTACCAACAAAGCGATATTCAGAGGACGATCTGCCGGAGAGGACTTACCGTAATCAATACACGACTGCAACCATCGAGAGTTCCCTATCTCTACGCGTCGACCCTTGTGGCAGGGTGCGCGCAATATGACCTATTGACGGGGGGTGACCTTTCTTTGAGGCTCCAAAGGTGTGGGCGGTTGCACATGCTGACTGGCTCCCTCGGTATCGGCCACCCAGGTGGAGCTGCGCAAAATCCCGTCTCACTAAATGTCATGATCACAACAACAAAATGCACTCTGTGGCACCTTCTCGGCGCGAGCAGCGGGTCACAAAGAGGTGGTCATTTGTTTGATCATACACACCAGTGTACCAGCTCCCGGTGACCTTATAAGATGACGCTTAAATATTTAATACAATCAAGAAAGAGTCTTACGTTGACTAGTGTGTTTCATTGTATAGTGTGGTTCACAATTACTATTACAGGCTTCTACAGTTTTGTACAGAGGCCTTAGTAGATAAACCTATGTCCGTAAATTTACTGTTTAGGAGTAAAATTCGTTTGATGACCGGATCACTTTCAGATCTCCAGCTTCACAGCACACACCTAGCACAGTCAATGTTATCTGACCTGCGTGCTCCACAGCAGTCAATGGCATGGGCAGGGTTCCCAGTGCTCGACGTCGGGTCCTGTATGTGAAGAAGGACGTCGTCCTCAAAGTCCATAGTGCGGCCCGTCCGTGGACCACAACAGCCAGCCCTCTTAGTTGTGAACGAACTACTTTCTCTTAGCTATTGTTCTAATGGAACGAAAATGGCATGCGATTTTATAATTATAACTGGGACTGATGACAGCTCCCTCTCTTCAGTTTGTGTGCGTGCCGGGAAGCGGGAGTATTTGAAAGTTATACAGTCTTAAACAACGCATTGTACCATATGCGTTTCGCTTCTTTTTTATTTGTGAAAGATATTCAGTGCTCTGTAATACCTGTTTGTTTATGTTTATAATGATTGCGTTATGAAACACCACCATATTTACTACCACATTAAACGAGGCAGTGCTGAAAAGTAATGCCCCCGAATTTTTATATGTAAACTCTTAAAGCTTTTTAAATGGCTCTGAGCACTATGGGACTTAACATCTATGGTCATCAGTCCCCTAGAACCTAGAACTACTTAAACCTAACTAACCTAAGGACATAACACAACACCCAGTCATCACGAGGCAGAGAAAATCCCTGACCCCGCCGTGAATCGAACCCGGGAACACGGGCGCGGGAAGCGAGAACGCTACCGCACGACCACGAGCTGCGGACAAAGCTTTTTAAATAATTGTTGTTGTGGTCTTCAGTCCTGAGACTGGTTTGTTGCAGCTCTCCATGCTACTCCATCATGTGCAAGCTTCTTCATGTCCCAGTACCTACTGCAACGTACATCCTTCTGAATCAGCTTAGTGTATTCATCTCTTCGTCTCCCTCTACAATTTTTACCCTCCACGCTGCCCTCCAATACTAAATTGGTGATCCCTTGATGCCACAGAATATGTCCTACCAACCGATCCCTTCTTCTAGTCAAGTTGTGCCACAAATTTCTCCCCAATTCTATTCACTACCTCCTCGTTAGTTATGTGATCTACCCATCTAATCTTCAGCATTCTTCAGTAGCACCACACTTCGTCAGGTTCCATTCTCTTCTTGTCCAAACTATTTATCGTCCATGTTTCTCTTTCATACATGGCTACACTCCATGCAAATAGTTTCAGAAAAGACTTCCTGACAAATCTATATTCTATGTTAACAAATTTCTCTTCTTCAGAAACGCTTTCCTTGCCATTGCCAGTCTCCATTTTATATCCTCTCTACTTCGACCATCATCAGTTATTTTGCTCCCCAAATAGCAAAACTCCTTTACTACTTTAAGTGTCTCAGTTCCTAATCTAATTCCCTCAGCACCACCCGACTTAATTCGACTACATTCCATTATCCTCATTTGCTTTAAATAAATGTTCAAATGTGTGTGAAATCTTAATCTGCTAAGGTCATCAGTCCCTAAGCTTACACACTACTTAACCGAAATTATCCTAAGGACAAACACACACACACACACACCCATGCCCGAGGGAGGACTCGAACCTCCGCCGGGACCAGCCGTACAGTCCATGGCTGCAGCGCCCTAGATCGCTCGGCTAATCCCGCGCGGCCTTTAAATAAAATAAACTTTATTAACATTCTACATCTTCATGTTTTCATATTTATTTCTCAACATAATCAGCATGGCGACGAAGACACTTCTCCCAACGAGAGTCCGGTTTGTTGATACCCGTCCTTGCAAATGTTTCCTATGTTAATGGAGACACATCACCACCTCTGCTTGCACCGTTTCATCACTATCAAAGTGAAGCCCTAGAATGTATTCTTTAAGTCTTGGAAACAGATAAAAACTGGATGGGGCCAAGCCAAAACTGTATGGAGGGTGATCAAAATAGTGAGCCCAAGGCGTCGGATTGTTTCAGGTGTCACAGAACTTGCACGTGGTCTGGCAGTGTAATGCTCAAGGAGAGGGTGCCCCATGTGTGGAAGAACTCTTAGAATTCGAAACTCGATTACAGTACGCCGGTTCTCACGTGCCGACACAGCTACGTCACACACGGCCATGACACATGCTATAGTTCGGAGCCCTCTAGCAGCAGAGGATTGCAACTTGAGTCAGAGAAGCAAGAAAGTCGCCCGAGTAACATGCACGACAGGTAATACGTCAACCGATACTGAGAACAGAATAAAAAAATTCGGAGGCAGCACTTTTCAGCACTCCCTCGTAGGTTTTTGTAGCAATTTTTTTCTTAGGTGAGAAATTGTTTCTTTGTTGCACATGTTTCGCTAGGTTAATTTACTATTTGTTTCTACGATCTGTGGTTGTATTAATGCATATGTGGCGTCTTGGAGGTGTACTTATACACAGTGTGTGTACACTAGATGATCGATTTTGAGCGTTCGCTGTGTTTTGGTTTGGTTTGTTCATTGTATATAATGTTGTTAACTGTCGCCGGCTGCGGTGGTCTCGCGGTTAAGGCGCTCAGTCCGGAACCGCGCGACTGCTACGGTTGCAGGTTCGAATCCTGCCTCGGGCATGGATGTGGGTGATGTCCTTAGGTTAGTTAGGTTTAAGTAATTCTAGGGGACTGATGACCACAGATGTTAAGTCCCATAGTGCTCAGAGCCATTTGAACCATTTTTTTTTTTTTGCTAACTGTCGCTCTGTGTTTTTCATTCGTCTTTTGTATGTGTTGTGGTTTGGTCGTTCCGCGCGCTCGCTAATTTGTGTGCGTGTGTGTGTGTGTGTGTGTGTGTGTGTGTGTGTGTGTGTGTGTGTGTGTGTGTGTAGGTTGTAACTCTTTAGCTATTATTTGGTCTCGATGTGTTCTCCTTCCCTTTGTTATGGTTTCAATAAAACCTGCACGCAAAGACCAACTCTTATGCCAACTTCGTCCGAGTGTCTGAATGTAGAGTATCAAGGACCAGTTACACCAGGTGTGAGACATCTTGCCTGAGTAAAGAATAGAACGGAATTATGACACTCTTCTCAAGCGAATCAGCGCAAGGATCTAGGCCAGAGGGAGCAGAATGTCATAATGATAAGTGCGCTCATACTGCCAAGTTCTACGTTAATTTGACTCGACTCTGTAATGAGCGACGTAACATCACATAGCCTCCACTCTTCTGGGTGCTTTACTTTTTTTGTCAGGCAGTGTGAATCTGAGGGACAATAACCGATTTTGTGCCCGCATCTGTCACACATTGTTGTCGTAGTATGCCATTACGTTCGTTAACTGGCTACCCAAACGATTTCATCAACAACATCTTCATGAACAGTGATTTCCCTAAGGGAAATAAACTTAAAGCATTTTATTAGTTTTGTCAGTGACTTTATTAATCACTGTACCATATTACTATGACACCCACGAGTTACTGCTATTATGGGATGGAAACTAGTAATAAGATGATACGGCTATGCAGTCAATGTGACTCTGAAATAGTTTTCTCGGTACACTCATATATATCGCCACTACCCCCTAATTCCCTCCCTCTCTGTCCTCCTCCCCCCCCCCCCCCTCTCTCTCTCTCTCTCTCTCTCTCTCTCTCTCTCTCTATCCGTCTATCGATCGATCTATCTGTCTGTCTATCTACCTATCTATGCGACTGTATTTACCCTTTAGACGTCCGTCCGTTCACCGAAAAATTTAGACGTACTGCAAAGCGTGACTGTTAACATTACTTGGGAACTAGAGCGTTTCAACGAAACGGGAACATTTCAAAAACTAATTGTACTTCGTGGAATTATTTTTTTACTATTTCATTACAGACAAATTTAAAGTACAAGAAGGGGCTTTAGCGGTACAGTACGAAGAAAGTAATTATCTGAATATTATGTCTGGCAAATGTCCTCCATTGTAAGTAAATATTGTTAGAGACTGAACTTAAATTTTAGAGCGACATTTCGTACAATGCTGACAGGTACTGCCATAATCTTGTCCCGAATAGGCTCTTCTACGGTTCGGATTGTTGTGGGTGCATCGGCATGAAACATTTTTGTTTCCCGGTAACCGCTTGTAAAAGGTCGCAGAGTGTCGGAAAAGCGAGGGGGCCCCAAGATAACCCCACTATGAGAAATGACACGACTAGAAACAAAGCACTCATAGAATTCACACATGTTCTTTCGGACAGCTTGTCGCATACTCCCATAAGAATATTGTAGGATCATTGATCGGTAAAAGGGCAAATTGAGATCTGAGAAAGTTATGCACCATTTCAACGTATTGCTAAGCCTAATTACCAGTCTAATTTGCGAAACGAAGTGGATCAGTCGTGCTAGTCACCTGAACTCTGGGCACCATACTTTGACGTTCTGAGTAAGAAAAGGCTCCTTCTGTGAACAAAGGTTTTTCCCACTCAGTACATGTTTTGTTCATTGACGAAACCAGAGAAGTGGGAGTGCGTCTTGTCACTGATGTACATGTTGTTCATTTTGGGCGTCATTTTCTTCAAGATTCCTGAGCATATTCTCTGAATTAAGAGACTACACAGTCTGAAGTGACTAAGGGTGAAAACTAGGGTGTTAGTAAGTCCTTCCCTTCACCAACGTGTCGTTCATTGCCAAGCGTAGGAAAAGTTATCTAGCATATACTTCAGATCATCGTCTGTTGAACAGCTGAGACTTTTTTCATAGGTCTGAAATCCGGAAGGTTTTACACATACCTTTTTTTCTCGATCACTTCGTTTGGTTTTTTTTTATCCACATTCGAATAGCATAATTGATGGAAGAGGCAGTTTATGTGATAAGTTTGACTCTGAAATGTGCTTCCCCTTTTCATCTAACTCTCACCATTTCGATAACATGCATTGACTACTTAGGGTCAAGTGTTTTGGATAGCCTTTGGGCTGGAGACCAGTTTTGTACCTAACGGAATGATCACCGTAGTGTAACTATCCTCCTGTACGGGTCAAAGGATGAATATTGCACATATCCTCCTGCTTTGGAAATTGAGCAAGTCGGTTGGTTCTTCTTGCATTTTGTGTTGTCTACGGAGGGCTTGATACGACTTATGGATGTACCATTCGTTCATGGGCGGTTTCTCCGGGATCACAAAAGATTATTTTTACTGTATTTTCACCGTCACTAGCGGACGAAACCCCAGCCGAGGATTCCAGGACGGCTATGCACATCAAATATATGATATTGTTACAATAAATTCCTAAGACTCCGATCTCTAACAACCTTGTAAATTTTCTGATACCGTTTCGAAGATAGGTTAAAAATTTACTCCTACAAGTATAGTCAGGTATGAGGTGAAATCTGAATAAGAAATAACCGCAGAAAATTGCTCAGATTTTACCTGTATGTTCTTTAGGTATTTATCTACAAGAGACATCTCCGTTATCGACAAACACCCCAAAACTTGGTTTTTGGGTACCAAAGCTCTGCCGCGGATTCTGAGAGGGCTATGCACAGCTGTATTTTGTACGATATATTTCGAAGATTCCGATCTCGAATAGATTTGAAAATTTTCTTCATATCTTTATCCGTTTCCGAAGTACAGGGGATCAACTTTACCAAACTCGTACACGTAAAATTCCGCTTCGTAAAATCCAGTGTGAAGCAAAACGTAGTTTATAAAGTGTCTTAGCACGGAAAATATGTTGCAAAGTGTCTCCAATATCATTTCGGACTCTCATTTTGTAGTACAACATGCAAAAGTTATTCCACATAAAATACGGTCTAAAGTGCAAAATAAGTTTTGCGTTACCCAGTATGGCATAAGTAAACTACTTTTACTGAAAAATGTATTTCTTTCAATGTGAATTACGTGCCCTGCTGCAACCGGAAAAAGAAGGGAACCAGCGGAAAAATGGTCGTATCAGACCTCAAAAAAATGCGAATATGTTCCTGTTTATTTAAAAGAGCCTGGCGGAAAAGTGGGGTAGTTGCTGCCTCGATGTACCTCCCTCAGCACTTTAAAAATTTTTGGCAGGCAACATATTTCCTATGCTGAGAGAGAATAGTACAGGGCAGTGGCAATTAAGAAACAGTGAAGAGGACAATGACTCTGTGTGTGTTAACGTAACAGTGCTAGGAAAAGAATGAAGGAGGGAGCGTGAGGGAGGGAGAGGGGGGGGGGGGGGGAGAGTCAGTGATAGTGAGAGACAGAGTATCTGACAATGAAAACGAGGAAGAGATAGATAGTAACAATGAGGACACACAGCGCAGTATGAAGGTAGGGATGAGGTATTAGCAGTAAGAGAAAGAGGGAGACAGTGAGAACGAGATGAGACTATAGTAGTAGTACAGAACGAAGGAGACTGTGCCTTTGACACAGGAGACGATGACAGAGAGACACAGAGAAATGATGAAATTGAGTTGCGTAGATTGAGTGAAGGAGGAAGGCTAGTAGGAGTGGAGAGCGCGGATATGTTCGCATGCAAAAGTTTTTGGGGCAATTTTTAAAGCCTCTGAGGAAGATAGAATGAGGCAGTTTTCATTCAGAGTATTTTAAATAAACAGGAGCATATTCGAATTTTTCCGCTTATAAACATGCTATTTGTGTACAGCACCGTGTTGTGACGTGTGATGCCCGTCTTGTATGAATACACAATCTCCGGAAGAGAGACTAGTACACTTGCGGGCGACGAGTAGGCAACCCTGCAATGCGGATGCGTCGGATTAGTGGACGCACGCGGCCTGCGGCTGGTACACAACACAGCTCAGTTAACGCGCTACTGTATTTCTTTTTTCTGTCCACTTACACACTAGTGTGCAAAATTAAAGCAACAACCAGAAATTTTGTGATAGTAAAGTAGAAACAATGTAGTGAATACAGAACGTAAACAACTGCAACATGCGTAACGGTAGACAAAAATGCTCTTTTTCTTCCAACTTAACGGATTTACACACACATTACGACATCTGGTTAATGCGTTCAGTATGGGATGTGACGACCTCTGGCAGCATTGCAGGCGTGAAAAACGACGGGACATGCTGTGAATGACGCCATCAATCTCGTGTTGAGGCGATAACGCCCGTTCTTCCTGCGGTGCTCCTGGAAAGTCTTCGAGAGTGATTGGTGGATACTAACGTGATGCATCCCCTGTCCCTAGTGCATCCCAGACGTGCTCTATGGCATTCAAATCGGTAGAGCGAGCAGGCCACGCCATGTGTGCAATATCTTCCGTTTCCAAGAAAACATGAACCACGCATGCACCATGAGGTCGAGCATTATCGTCCAGCAATATGAAGTCTGCGGCCACAGTACCACGCAACAACCGCACATCAGGTCTCAAGATCTCGTCACGATGCCTGACAGCAGGTATACCTTGGCGATTTAACCGTACAATTTCGTGAAGAGATGTTCGAGTGGTCAACATAATTCTTGCCCACACCGATAGGGCCCATCTCGATATCAGTCCCTTTTCACAGTGGTTGCACGTTCCCTCCAGATGTGAATCCGCCGAGAATCATTGTCCAGACCAAATCGGGGCTCATCTGTGAAAAGAACAATATATTCGACCATGCAGGACCTTCACCTCTGTGAAGACTCGTCAGAAATACACGTTCAGCAGGTCTCCAACAATAAGGACCACTCTGCCGAAACATTCTGTACATCATTTGCCTCACTACAACACGTGAAGTTGATGCTGCGATGTCAGATGCCAGTTGCCGTGCAGTACTAAGGTGGCAGCGCCGTGCACTTACAGCCAAATAACGGTTCTCTCTTTCTGAGTTACACGTGGTCGGCCCCGTCCTGGTCTTGCGAATACAATTTCGGCCTCTATAAATTGTCGCCACAGCTGAAAACCAGCAGGACGAGTCACATTAAGCAATCGGGGCACATTAGTTTGTGACTGTCCTGCTTCCATTCCCCTCCACCGCAGAGAGCCTGGTAGGTGTCTTTTCTATGTCATACTGCACCGTCTGTGACTGTGTACACAGCTGTTGATGATATTGGACTACCCGGCAAACACTATCCTCATGTGACAGATGCCTTGGCGTCATCGCATGCGTGGCTGTCCGCTACCACAATGCCACCTTCCCTGAGGGACGCGATCGTACGGACATCTGTCGACAGTTTGTATGATTATATAGTGAATTAGACACAGGACGGGGAAATAGTGGTTTGTTGGTTCAATTTTGGACACCAGTGTGTATTAAAAAAAAATCTGCGTCTCTTTTCTGAGAATCTGCGCAAGGTTCAAAATGGTTCACTATGGGTCTTAACCTCAAAGGTCGTCAGTCCCCTAGACACAGAACTACCTAAACCTAACTAACCTAAGGACATCACACACATCAATGCCCGAGGCAGGATTCGAACCTGTGACCGTAGCAGCAGCTCAATTCGGGACTGAAGGGCATTGAACCCCTCGTCCACAGCGCCCGGCTCTGCGCAAGGGCTTCATCGTTGTGCTTCCCGCGGGAGCATAAAAGCACATTTGTGATTATCTGTGCATACACTGTCATTGACTTGACCATAGATGATTAATTTTGTCACGCCGCAGCGTAAGTACACAGCTTGAGATAGGAAAATAGGTGCACAGTAATACTTCGGGCCAAATGCTTCTTTAGTAAAGTGAGTGTTCTAGATTCTGTCGTGTCGAGCCATAAAAGGAGATTAGCTCCTTATCTTTATGATATTGTTGACTTAGAAACAATATTATGTGCTACAGTAACTCCATTTTTCTGTTCGCAGATCAGTGACTGAAACAACGATGTCGGTAGCTGCTGAGTTGCCTGTCTCCTGCGCCTACAAAGGTAAGTCGTCTCAAACCTCTAATTACAAATACATCGCCTAGCCAGATGCCAGATTCTCTCTGAAAGCATAAATGCAGACAGTGTGGAATACCGATGATAGACATCGATATTCTTACCAACAGGCCAGCTTCATTAGTTCGTTACCGTTGTTATAATGCACTTCATGTTTACAGGCAGTTTGTGCTATAATTTGCCACAACTGTAAGTTTACAAGTGATGCAGCGTGTAAAGCATTGTTCTTAATTAATTCTGCTCATATGAAAACAACACCTTGATAATGTAAGCAATCATCTTTAAAAACATTATTAAAAATAAAAAAGTTCGGAACGTGTAACATCCTTTATTTAATTTAGAAGGCATTTGTTCATCAATTCGTACCGTAAAAGACATAAATACTTCACATGGCATTACATCCAAAAAATTCTGCAATTTCCATTTAATATTTACTGTTTCATTTCGTTTTCTTCAATTTTTGCAGTAAAAAAATTACAGGTGAGCTGGTTAGTCATGTGACCGTGTTTATTACTGGCAGGGTTCTCTTGCGTTCCACTGTAAGTTTATTCTCATAAAGTAAGTTACTGGTGGTGTACTGTTTCGCAACATTTAATTACGTGCAAAACTCCTTCTAACGAAAGTAAAGCAAGATCACAATTAACAGATGAAGCGTCGAAAAGAAAACAACGTAATTTTTCGCACTGTAACTTACAGTGACGACCTAAAGACAATATGAGCACCTTCTTAATAGCGCGCTGGTTCATCTTTGGAACGAAATACAGCAGCCCTTCTGAGTGGTGTAGTTTTGACAAGTCCTTAGTAGATTTTACCAGATATACACGTTCAGGTCACGTAATTCTTGTTAATTAGGGGCCGATTGTTTGTGGGCTTGAAACTAGCGCCTGATAGTGTCTAGCTCAGATCAGACGAATCTGGTGACCATCTACTACTACCATCGGGAAAGCCACCAACCAATGTTCAAAAAATGGCTCTGAGCACTATGGGACTCAACTGCTGAGGTCATTAGTCCCATAGAACTTAGAACTAGTTAAACCTAACTAACCTAAGGACATCACACACATCCATGCCCGAGGCAGGATTCGAACCTGCGACCGTAGCGGTCTCGCGGTTCCAGACTGCAGCGCCAGAACCGCGCGGCCACTTCGGCCGGCCCAGCCAATGTTGGTGTCACATAGTCCGCAGGTGTCGTCTTGGCCTCGATTAATACAAGAAGTCCAGGAAAGCCCGGGTGAATGTCCACCGTAATTCTCACACTATCGGTCTTTTCCCCCTGGGCAGTATGTGTCTCCAGTAGAGGTCCTCCTGGATGGCTATCTGTCCGCACATGACTGTCGCCCTGGTGTAAAAAGCAGCGTGATTCATGCGAGCAGACGATTCGTTTGCTCTAATTCAGGGTCCAGTCTCAATGATCCCATATTTTGTATACGGCTCGGTACACAACAGTAACGAGAGATGGGCCTCAGAGTGGTGCGACAACTATCGTCGCAGGAAAGCAGTACTGGAGCAGAAATGATGACCGAACAAGGTAACTCAGTAAACAGAAGATTTACTTAGCTTGTATTTCTCCATGAGCCCAGCTTTCACAATGTCAACGACAATGAGGCCCACTGTATTAGGCACCATCGATGGTGTCATGGCGAAGTGGCTCTGAGTGTGGGTGGGCTAAGTGGCTGCTGCCACCCATCCTATTTGTGGCAGCAGAGGGCGCTCGTGGTCCAGAGCCGCTGGGAGCAAGGCTGTGGGCGTGCTCCATTGGATCCGCCGGATCCCGCATGACCACTATTGACACTGAACAGAAACTTGCAATTCTGTTACTAACTGTACAACGCCAGTGGGGCGGTACCAATGCGTGATACCACACCATGCCCACTGCAGTCCTAATTGACTACATCGCTTGATCAATGTACAAACATGGACAAGAATACTCTTTTGTATTCTTTGTGGCAAGAAAGAAAATCAAACCTACGAATGTCACATTGGCAAATTTTTTGCCATGCTGTCAGTTCTTGAAGACTGCTGGCTGGCACCTGGTATGAAAGAATATGTCTTCCCATCACATCCCAGCCATGCTCTATGGATGACAAATCAGCACACCTTCCAGGCCACTCAGAGATCCATACATTCCTCAAGGCACCTGTGATGTGAACTGCAGTGTGAGTTCTTGCATTATCCTACTGGAAAATGGCATTTGGTATCATGGTCCTCAAGGGTATGGCAACAGGGCTATCATTATTGCACACGCTGGCAAGTATCCGTCTCCCTTCAGCAATCAGTAAGTCATATCGAATAGATCACCGCCAGGAGTGGCGAGGTATGGGTTTTGAAATTCGCTGTTTCCTGTGAACTTTCACAAGATCGATTACGGACATGCAGGCGTTGGTCTGGCCTACGCATACTGACTGCAGAATGAATTTTCACTACGCAGCACAGGATGCGCTTATTTCCAAACTTCCTGGCAGATTAAAACTGTGTGCCGAACAGAGACTCGAACGAGCGACCTTTGCCTTTGGCGGGCAAGTGCTCTCGTCGCTGAACTATGCAAAGTCGATTCACACCAGCCCTGGCAGCTCTGTTCCCACCAGTACTTATTCTCCTACGTTTAGTACCTCCAGGTGCGCTAATCCCGCAAGGAATGCAGTAGAACTGCGGTGACGTTTTGAAGGTAGGAAGTTTAACTGTGGTAGCTGTGACGGCGGGTCGTGAATCCTGCTTGGATACTTCAGTCGGTAGAGCACTTACCCGCGAAAGGCAAGGTCTCAAGTTGGAGTCCAGGTTCGGCTCACAGTTTTAAACTGCTGGGAAATTCATTGCTGAACACTGCAAAATGCCACTCAGTGTTCCTCTTCGCTCTGGCCTCACAGCGTGCAAGCTTCTGTTCTCTGTGGTATGGTGTTAATGGTAAACGATGTATGGTACTAGAGATCTAAAGCAGCATATGGTAATCTGTTTCCGCGGGTTTGTGGTAGCGTCTGCCCAGGTATCAGCTGTTGCACTCTCTCTTTTTGTCAGAGACAGTGGAACAGTCCTACGATCTTCACGTGGTATCGTCCTTCTGGAAGGACTACTCTTGTTGCCACAGGATTATCCTGTGCGTGTGTGTGTGTGTGTGTGTGTGTGTGTGTTTGTGTGTGTGTGTGTGTGTGTGTGTGTGTGTGTGTCTCGCCACCACTTATTCAGCAGCATCCAGATGTCCGTGCAATCTGTCGGTGTGTTACTCCTCTATCTTCCATACCACTTTCCGCCCCCGGTAGCTGAGTGGTCAGAGCGACAGAATGTCAATCCTAAGGGCCCGGGTTCGATTCCCGGCTGGGTCGGAGATTTTCTCCGCTCATGGACTGGGTGTTGTGTTGTCTTAATCATCTTCATTTGATCCCCATCGACGCGCAAGTCGCCGAAGTGGCGTCAAATCGAAAGACTTGCACCCGGCGAACGGTCTACCCAACGGGAGGCCCTAGTCACACGACTCCATCCCATCTCCCATACCACTGACTTGACCATTTTCGAAGTCCGCAATGTGGCGATAAACTGCACATCCTCTGCTCAAGTTGTATATCAAACGCAACCTAAAAAGCTCAGCTAACGCTAGTGCTCCGTCATGTGTTAACCCCATTCTTCATCTAGGAATGGCATTTTTATCCACTGAAAATAAACTCACATAAAGATGAAATTCTAACTGTAAAGACTTCAGTATTAGTCTGATATTGTTAGGTCAAGGTGTCCATGGTGTAATACTTTTCATTTTGATCCGTGTTAGTTAACTTGATGATACCACCTCCTTGAGTAAGTGGTTACGTTTGCTGGGTAGGGACGCATCGGTCCCTTGTTTGATACAAAGTGACTTTCTTTGTCAGGCTACTGCTGGAATGCACTCAGTGGAACGAGATCACTTCTGAAGCTGTCTGAGTAAATATGTAGCGAAGTAGACACGCAAGCCTCAAAAGTGTAATTAAACCGAAATGTTTGGATCAACAATGGGTGAGCCCTACCGCACTGGGATGCCACCGAAGGTTCTGTTAGCAGAAATGCCAGACGCAGTGCACGGAACGCAATGGAGTCTTCCGCACGTGGAGTCTACCTGAGTGTGACGACTCTGTCAGCAGAGCTGCCGCTGCGACATTCTGCCGGCAGGTCTGCCAACCCCGCAGCGCTGCCATTGGACCACACTGCCGCTTATGGCGACTCCCGCACCTGTACGCCAGCAGGAACACCAGGCACTACGTGCCGCTCACCCGTGGGAACTTTTCTTCGAATTCCATGTGTGATGTGAATAGCTTTAACACGGAGAATTTTAACTGCGAGATTCATATGAGGCGAGAAATTTGACACAATTACCGAGTCTGTTCTGTTACCGTATCAAATAGCGCACTAGTTCGGGGTGGAAAGGGATCGGTTTCGGAAATCGCTGCTTTCTGTGAACTTTCACCAGATACTATTCAAACCGCGGACTGCAGGAATAAAAAGTCTTGGGAACAAATTCTGTAAATTTTTGAAAAATAAAGAAAAAAAACTATCGACTTTGGAAAACAAGAGATATGTGTTTCAAAAACATTCATTTGTTTTACTTCATTTCAGTGAACATGAGTATTTCGTAAGTGATCATGTTTAACAACACACTCTGCAGGTCTGTCTCTCACTGCAAGCACAGATCGCCCTCCTCTTCCTCAGTACGCAATGCAATCATTATTTGTTACAGACGAGGAAGAACGGTCATCGGTGTTATTTTGGCTGCGAACTACACCGCAGGAAATCCTTAAAGTCAGAATCCGCGCATCCATATGGAAGAGTGAATACACGTGTTTCAATTACGTGTCGTTTCACCAGACCGTTGCCGGCGTAAGAGAACAAAAACAAATCGAAGATGATCGCGAAGACGAAAAAACAGACGTATCTCATGTGGCTGCATTACGAAGAAATAAAAAATAGACAGAAATAAGTTGATGATGGCCGTTAACTAAGGTGCTTAATACAAGTTTACCGCAGAGGGAATTACGTGAGCGGTAAGCATAAGAGGAAGAAGACAAAATGTTTTTACTGCTTCTCCGGAACACGCTTCAAAGATTTCCCGAAGAAAAGGAAATGACCGCTAAAACTAGAATCACGAGCGTAATAAACTAAACTGAGTTCGAAGAATACGTCCCTGCTCATTACAGTCGGATTCAAACTTCTCATAACAACGCAGTTTGAGCACAATGACCATTTGGAGAAGGTGGATATTATCGTCCCTCAGTTTCCTCACAATTCGTTCCTAGTGTGCCACTCCAATAATAAGAACGTCGTAACACAGACCAAGCTCATTACTATCTGGGATATGAGACTTTGTCTAAAAACGTACTTCCAGACCAAAATGGCGCAATTATGTCTCATGCTGTAGCGAGTGTTGCTAATTGGTCCGATACATCAGATGTAAGAAAATTATCTTGAGAAATGAGACGTGCAAACAAATGAGGCGTGTCTCCTGCTTCTTGTCTCAAATATGTTTATTATAGAATTTGTATTTATTATAGAATGCTTTTGAAATAAAAACTGAAAAATCACTACTGTGTCTACGTTACACTTACATCTGCAGTTGTAGAAAGCACAGCAAAGAAGCTGATTTTCGTTAAAAGTGTCATTTTTATTCAGTTCATCTAAGCGTCTCTCCAATAACTCTTGGAATTAATCTACCGACAGTCTCACATAAGCGAAAAATTTTACCACATTAATTTCTTACATCGTTGTACAGTGTGTGAAATAATTCGTTAAATAACCCCTTTATGTCACGGTCAGGAATGTAGGAATATACCCAGAGCTACATCTTCTTCCACATCCTAGTTTTATTTCGACGTCACATACAAAGCACAGCTTGTACCGGGTGGTTATAATTAACTTTTAGGCAGTTACGCTTTAATTATAGTTTGGCAGCGAAACTTGGTAGATTGGCTAATGCGTTAATGCAGAACACATTTACACTGGAAAAAAATAATTAGTTCAAGTTTTGACCACCAGGTGCATATGTGGTGCTGTACATCATCTCTATGACGTCTCCGGTGGTCATATTGAACAAGTCGTGTCATTGGAAAATTAATAATGAATCAAGAATATGCCTTTCCCATTCGTTTGACTTTTCTGCCCATTTCCTGTTTCTGCTCCATTAAACATAGAAACATTGTGAGGTGGCATGAGCCCCCTCTCATATTTCTATCTTACTCTGAGGAATTCGATTTTCCTCTCTAATTGCATGCAGTGAATAGTTGCTATTCCTTCACACACGGACTTCCCATGCAGCGCTTCTGGTCACCTGGATGGTCCAGTGACAGGTGGGTACTGATGATCTTGAAAGAGTTAAGCCGACCGGTGTGAGGGAGTCGAATGGATGCTTTCTAGACGCCGACATTGTCATAAGAGCGGGGGCGACACGCCCACAGGGGCCTGACGGAGCGGCTGGGCTAGAGATTCTGTTACTTCGCAGAAACTTAGTGAAAACAGTTTCTGGCGGGCTACCAGCGAGGCGTGGGAATGACTTGTGTTCCCAGGCAGTCTTGGCGGGCAAATTCCCGCGTTTTCTGCTCAGGGAATAGCTCCGTGACGTAGCAAAATCGGCGCAGAAATTGGCGCCAAGTATCTCCATTGGAGGAATAATACTGCGTCGGCAATAGAGGGGAATTTTCCGCCGGTTTTCGAGTTGCTGATTGGAACGTTTAACCATGACCACTGTCATGGAGGTGGGAATGTTGTGTGTTCGGGCTTGTATGGGTGCTCTTGAGAGGGTCGGCTCTCGCCTTTCAGTCGGAGTAGGTTACAAGACTGAACTCTCGCTGCTCTGGGCAGCCTGCTTTCCATTGACTGTCTAATATACTTTCATTTAATGGTTACTGTTTGCCAAAGTTGCTGAAGTTTCGACTTCAACGTAACTTTCCGAGTACAGCTGGCAATTGAGCGTTCTACGTACAAGCGGCCTATGTTGTCCGTCTTGAGCAGTTTTGGCTAAAGTTGACTGTACCGGAATTACTGTGTGACTTTTCTCGTTAAAATCTCTCACTGTGCCGTCAGTGATTGTGTAGCGAGCCTTCTTCGTCTCCCTCAGAGGCGTATTTGTGTTGCTAGGAAGTCTTTACTCTGAAACAACCAGACCAGGAGAATTTGTTTCGGGCTATACTCACGACATTATCACCACCACAATGGGATGTCGAAGCAACCAGCCAATGCCTCCAGTATGCCAGATCGTGTCCTTGCAGTTAAGAGGACAGCTTGGTAATGTACATCTGCAGCACTGGCAAATCAGGGAATTTTGCTAGGTGATAATCAGAGCTCAGCAGAGCATTGTAGCAGCGATTAATGTTGGGTTGGTTGGGTGTTTCTCTTAAGATTTGAGTTGCAATGAATTGGCTCCACATACCACTTGGTCATAAATGTCACAATCTAGTTTATGGACAACTTCACCTTCACAGTATTTATTTGAGTATCCTATTTGATGTATTGTAAATGTTTCATGTGGTTTGTTTATTATTTTGAGTTTAGTCGCCCGCATCTCGTGGTCGTGCGGTAGCGTTCTCGCTTCCCACGCCCGGGTTCCCGGGTTCGATTCCCGGCGGGGTCAGGGATTTTCTCTGCCTCGAGATGGCTGGGTGTTGTGTGCTGTCCTTAGGTTAGTTAGGTTTAAGTAGTTCTAAGTTCTAGGGGACTGATGACCTAAGATGTTAAGTCCCATAGTGCTCAGAGCCATTTTTTTGAGTTTAGTCACAGTAAATCAAATTGTTATTTTGGACAGAACTTTCATTGTGTTAATCGGTAGAGCAACCCTTTCATTTCTCACTACTTTAATGAAACTTTCCTTTATCTAATTAATTTCTATCCAATTAAATTATTGGAGGTGCCAAACTCGTTTTTACTCCGCTTGCAGGGTCGATTACAGTCAGTTCGCGTTTCTTCTTAATCCATGTGCAACAGCAAAAGTCGGAGGTAGAAAAGGGGGGGCTTAGAGCATCATTTCCATACGAAGATTCGAGAATTTAGTGCTAAATACACTGCTAGCCCCGGCACCTCGCAACATTTCTATACGTCTTACTTGCACGCAAAGCGATGGATTTGCACCTGGTGGCCAAAATCTGAACAAATTTTTTCCAGCGTAAATCGGTTCCACACTGTCACGTTGGAATATGTATCCAGTTTCGCTGCCATACGATAATTACGTCGACTCTGGACTTCTTTGAGTAGCCACACTTTAATTACATCCACCCAGTGCCTCCTGTACGCCTATTTCGATGCTGAGCGAAATTTCTCTGGTTTCTCTCCTGGCGTCTTATACCCGCAGACCCGTGTGTCACAGTGCGGTCGGGCCGTCACCGTGGTGTCACACAAAGGCAGAACCACGCCGAGCCGGCCTGAACTGGGTGTGCCTCTCAAGCCTTGTGGCTCTGGTGGGGCGCGACCCGAGCGTTCCTCAGAAGCGCCTTGGGCTCCTCCCTCCTCCCTTCCTCCTCCACCGCTTCCGCCTGCCCTGCCTGGGGCGCTACAAATAATGCACGGCCCGCAGCTGCAACAGGTGTCCGCCTCGCCGTTAATCCCCGCTCCAGGCTGCCACACACGACGCCTCCGCGGCGGCGCGCGTGTGGACGAGACCAACGGAGACCCGCCTAAGAGCTCCTGCTCACACAAGGCACGGGGTAGGGACGGGTGGTCGACGAACAAACTGAATGGTGGTGTACAGTATTTCGTCCCTCTCCCGCGACCTGAAAGCATATGTGAATATGGAGATGACCGAGTTTTCGGACACCACGACGTGGAATTTTACAAAGTGGAGCAACCTCTAACGTGAAAAACAGAACGTGACCTTTCAGATCACTGTCTGTCTCTCAAGCAGGTAATGACAAATTTTTGATTAAAACCCTTAAAATATCGAAAGGTAAAACCTACAGATTGACTTAATATACACTATCTGATCAAAAGTATTTGAACACCTATTAGTGGACCTTAATACGGAGACGGTTTGAACTCTGCTGAGAACACTTCTAGTGAGGCGTCCCGGTGCCTGTGCAGGAATGGCAGCCCATTCTTCTTCAAGAACTGAGGGAATGTTTACGACTTAACTTAAAAGATAGGTTAAGGAAACGCAAACCCACGTTTACAGCATTTGTAGACTTAGACAAAGCTTTTGACAATGTTCACTGTAACACTGTCTTTCATATGGTACAATACAGGGAGTGAAGGGGTATTTATAACTCGTAAAGAACCCAGACGGCAGTTACAAGAGCCGAGGGGCATGAAAGGAAAGAAGTGGCTGAGAAGGGAGGTTATGTAGCCTATTCCTGATGTTATTCAATCTGTACATTGAGCAAGCAGTAAAGGAAACCAAGGAAATATGCGGAGTAGGAATTGAAGTTCAGGGATAAGAAGTAAAAAATTCTGAGGTTTGCTTATGACATTGCATTTCTGCCAGAGACAGCAAAGGTCATGTAAGAGCAGTTGAATGGAATGGACAACGTTTTTAAAGGAGGATATAAGATGTACATCAGCCAAAGCAAAACCGGGATGATAGAATGTAAACGAATAAAATCAAGCGATGATGATAGAATTATATTAGTAAGCCACAGGCTTAAAGTAGAAGACGAGTTCTGCTGTTTGTGCAGCCAAATTACTGATGGTGGCCCAAGTTGCGAGGATATAAAATGTAGACTGCTAATGGCAAGAAAAGCGCTTCTGAAGAAGAGAAATTCTTTAACGTCGAATATAGACTTAAGTGTTACGAAGATTTTGCTGAAGATATTTGTCTCGAGTTTAGCCTTGTATGGAAGTGAAACAGGTCCGATACACAGTTTCAGCAAGAAGAGAATAGATGCTTTTGAAATACAGTGTTACTGAGCAGTGATTAATATTAGATGGGCAGATCGCTTAACTAATGAGGAGATACTGAACGGGATTGGGGAGACAAGAAATTTGCGGAGCATCAGGACTAAAATAAGGGATCGGTTGACAGGATACCTCTTGAGACATCAAAGTAACACCAGTTCAGTAGTGGAGCAAGGTGTGGGGTGTAAAAATTGTAGAGGGGGTCCAAGAGAAGGGTACAGTAAACAGATTCAGAGTTATTCGGAGATGAAGATACTTGCATAGGTTAGAGTAGCATGGAGAGCTGCATCAAACGAGTCCTCGGATTGAAGACCATAACAACGTTGTCCATACCATTGCCTCAGAGCTCAATCATGCTGCTTTATGACAGGGTACATTCTCATGGTAATAGAAGCAATCACCATTCCCGAACTGTTCTTCCACTGTACACAGTACGCCCTGCTGTACAAATTGTCAATATCCTTCCCCATTTACCGTTTTCTTCATCAGAATAATAGGACCATATACTAAGCATGAGCAACACTCCCACACCGTAACACCATCTCCTCCCAACTTTACTGTTGTCACCACACATGATGGTGGGTAACGTTCTTCAGGCAGTCGTCAAACTCATCCCCTTCCATCGGACTGCCACAGGGTAATGCGTGATATCATCACTCCAAATGACTCCCAGTCATCCACTGTCCAGTGTCGTCGCTCTTTACACATCATCAAGCATCGCTTAGCATTGCCTACAGGAACTACTCGACCATTGTTCCCCATTGTTTTTGATGAAGAGTCAAAAGTGATTCCTTCAGCTGATCTCATGAGATTTTTTACAACGACGCTCTGGAATGCTCCACTGTCCCAGCCCACATTACATGAGGCTTGCCTCATCTTGGTTTCGTGTTAGTTGTTCCTTCGCCTTACGCTTGACAATCAGATCAGCAGGACATGGGTAGCTGTTGTTGGGTTGAAATATTCCTGATGGATTTATTATTCAGGTGACATCCAGTGACTAGTCCACATTCGAAGTCACTGAACTCTCCAATGTTGCTGTTACTACATCTCAGATGACTAAAGAGTATTCTCCCTCCCCCCCCCCCCCCACTTTTTAAAAATAGGCAGGTTCGCTTCACATGACATCTAGTCGTCAATTCCACTTTACGTGGGGGGAGGGGGTCTGGACAGTTTTGAGCAGGTAGTGTAGATTCATTTAATGTATGTGATTTGCAGTGTCATATGTTCACTTTCTTGTAATAGAAGTGAAATTCTTATTTTAGAAAAAAACCATATGTTATGTTTCATTTTATCAGTTCTGCTGTTTAATTTCTCTAATGTACGTCTAAAATCAGTTCAAACAGTACATCGACACAGCACAGTGAAAATGTTCAGCATGAAGTGGTTAAGATTAAATATGTTGTTTAACAAAATATTATATCCTCATGGATACAGAATGGACACTGATTTGTATTTTTTAAATGATTAATTCCTTCCAGAGTGAAAGTTAATTGATTTCTTGCTAATGTAAAAATGTGAAGAATTTGTTAATAAGTTGTTACCCCAATATTTCTCTAACGTTGTAGTTCGCTGTATTGAGCACAATAAATGATATTTAGTTCAGTAAAGAAAGACCTATAATGGCTAAAGACATGGTTGTGAACTGAAAAAATGCGAGTTCACATCCTGCTTCCACAATTTTTATTCACCTTCATTTCTTCCAAAAGATTTTGGAGCTTTAATTCAACAGAAGTATGTTCTGCGGCTTTCGATGTTATATATGTATAAGTGGGCTCTCCATA
Organism: Schistocerca americana; assembly: GCF_021461395.2. Taxonomy (NCBI): domain Eukaryota; kingdom Metazoa; phylum Arthropoda; class Insecta; order Orthoptera; family Acrididae; genus Schistocerca; species Schistocerca americana. The sequence continues at coordinate 313,881,602 of NC_060120.1, read as the reverse complement.
CAGAATTGGGTATGTTCGATTACGTGCCAGTGAACATGGACCATAAATTGCAGGACCTCAAGTCTCAGTGAACATAGAAAAGTGTTTGTATAACGTTATAAGCACGAATTGCCGAGAAAAGCAAAGGGCCTGGGTTTGAGTCCTGGAGCAGCGCAAATTTCCCACTAGGAAGTTTTAAGTCAACACACATTCTGCTGCAGAGGGAAAATACGTTCTGGAAGGAAACGTATCTGTGCTGGCGTAAGCTGGCGCCAGCACACCAGACAGCAAAGAGGTTGCGAGAAGATCGATAGAGGCCAACGACAGACTCTCAGAAAACGTGCCGCCAACGCCCTCTCAGCCCCCAGGATTTAGATCACCGCCGCAGACTGGAGGGCCAGTCTGTCGTGGTCTGTCGCACTGAGTCACTTCCAGTCTGTAATCAGTCGCTGTCCAGTGGGAGTCGCAGTAGTAGTTAGCTTCACCGCTAGCTCAGAGACAGGCAACACTTAGTGACCAGAAGAGAGTACATGGCGGCTAATGTAGACTGTTACAGAGAGCTTGTACCACAATGACCATCTTGAGTTAAGTAATTTTCTATCCTTATGAAGAAAGAACCCAGTTAATATATGCCTGTAGTTTAGGTTATAGAAACAGGATACCGGCTGTCGAACATCCTCTCCTTGCTTCCTGTTGTACAGCTCTACAGAGACAACGAGACGACATAAAAGTATCTTCCTTCATTAGCAATCCACTTTCGATCTTCTTCGTTATTTCCTCCACTCAACTACAATGATCGCTAACAGAGCTTACTTGTATGCTTTGCGCGCATCCACTTCGACAAACAAATTGTGGTGTTTCCACGCTAGATACGTATCGTGCAAGAGCTAGTTTCTCAGGATGGATCACCCATACTGCAAAACCAAGAAGGCTCAAATCTGTTCACGCTGGTATCTCGTCATTAAGTACAAAGCCGACGTGATAAATTTACACTCGTTTATAATTTCTTTTATTTATGTTGGCATTAAAATGCTTTGGTATATGAAACCGAAAAAGAGATAAATATCAATGAATTTCGGTTAGACGTCCCAATATGGCATGCCCCAATCCCAATTAAAAGGAGGAGGCGGAGGAATGACAAAAAAAATCTACGTTCATTAGGTTCTTAATGATAGTACCCTTTAAGGGCCCCTTTCCAAGGTAACAGATGAAGGAGTGGTGAAGACTGACGTCAATGACAGGCGAACATGGTAATCTCAAGGGCTCAGAGCGCGGTGGAAGCGGCACTGCCAGTATCATCATAGTACAGAAGGCACTGGTTATCAAGCTGGGGTGTGACTGAGTGTTAACTGGCATGCTGAGAACGACTTGAATGCCCAGTAAATCAGCTACGTCGAAGACTACAGCGTACCACAACATTATTTCCTACATATAGCAACCATGGATAGTAAGGGGAATACATTTTATATTACAGTACCATTTTGAAAACTAAAATTAATTGTGGTTAGATGTCCTTCAAAGAGTGTTGGTGACACAATAACAATTCAACAGTGTTTCCTTGACGAGTATCACTCTGGAATTGTAATTCATATCATGATAAATACATTAGTATGCCCGTATGGAATACTAAATATTAAATAACATGAGTGTCATTTCTCTGTCATCTATGTTGCGAACAACATAAGAAGCCGATTGCCACCTGTTATAAAAAAGGGAAGGGCAGGAATAAAGAAACACACAAGAATAACAAAACTCGCTTTGAATGGGAATCTAACTCTCGCCCCATAGCGCACCGTCACCATTTTAAGGGATAGTAAACTCATTTCGTCCGTTTACCGAGGATGATATCGCCTGAAAGAAGGCCCACCACGGTGAACGATTTTAGGATAAGATTTCTTACACCTTCACCATTCAGTCCGTTCTCTCTATCTCCCTCCCTCCCTCCCTCCCTACTCTTCCTCTCCCTCCACACTCTCCCTCCCCACTCTTCCTCTCCCTCCCCACTCGCTCCCCCCCCCCCCCCCACCCGGTCTCCCCACCTTTCCTTACCACCGTCACATTTGTCAGTCTCTTTCTACCATATTCTTCGTCACATGATAAGATATTAACGGACAGAACTGTTTGCGTTTTCCCTAATTGAGAGCCTTGTATAGCCACAATAAATTTCTAGGGGGCTCCAAACTATATCCAAATTGAAACTTCTATCCAAATTACTCAGTAATACTTACGGATCGGATTGGTAGTGAAAAAATGTAATGTTACGGACTAAAGTTGAACGCATGAGTGTTACATAGCGTAACTAATGAAGGGTTAGTGAATCGAACTGAGGAAGGAGCTTCGTGGCACAACTTGACTAAAAGAATGGATAGGTTGATAGGACGCATCCTGTAGCATCAGTGAATAGTTAATTAGCTAACTGAGGGAAATGTGGGCCATGTAGATGGTACCAAGGCTAAACTAGGAAGGTTGAAGTGGACTTACGTTGCAGCAGTTGCAAACATGTCTTTGAAAATAGTCAGTGTTCAAGATTTGGTAGCAAAACTGAAAAGACATCTCGATCGTGATACTAACCTGTTTATTCGATTCAGTAGCATGTCTTGCGATATTATTTGAACATACACTCCTGGAAATGGAAAAAAGAACACATTGACACCGGTGTGTCAGACCCACCATACTTGCTCCGGACACTGCGAGAGGGCTGTACAAGCAATGATCACACGCACGGCACAGCGGACACACCAGGAACCGCGGTGTTGGCCGTCGAATGGCGCTAGCTGCGCAGCATTTGTGCACCGCCGCCGTCAGTGTCAGCCAGTTTGCCGTGGCATACGGAGCTCCATCGCAGTCTTTAACACTGGTAGCATGCCGCGACAGCGTGGACGTGAACCGTCTGTGCAGTTGACGGACTTTGAGCGAGGGCGTATAGTGGGCATGCGGGAGGCCGGGTGGACGTACCGCCGAATTGCTCAACACGTGGGGCGTGAGGTCTCCACAGTACATCGATGTTGTCGCCAGTGGTCGGCGGAAGCTGCACGTGCCCGTCGACCTGGGACCGGACCGCAGCGACGCACGGATGCACGCCAAGACTGTAGGATCCTACGCAGTGCCGTAGGGGACCGCACCGCCACTTCCCAGCAAATTAGGGACACTGTTGCTCCTGGGGTATCGGCGAGGACCATTCGCAACCGTCTCCATGAAGCTGGGCTACGGTCCCGCACACCGTTAGGCCGTCTTCCGCTCACGCCCCAACATCGTGCAGCCCGCCTCCAGTGGTGTCGCGACAGGCGTGAATGGAGGGACGAATGGAGACGTGTCGTCTTCAGCGATGAGAGTCGCTTCTGCCTTGGTGCCAATGATGGTCGTATGCGTGTTTGGCGCCGTGCAGGTGAGCGCCACAATCAGGACTGCATACGACCGAGGCACACACGGCCAACACCCGGCATCATGGTGTTGGGAGCGATCTTCTACACTGGCCGTACACCACTGGTGATTGTCGAGGGGACACTGAATAGTGTACGGTACATCCAAACCGTCATCGAACCCATCGTTCTACCATTCCTAGACCGGCAAGGGAACTTGCTGTTCCAACAGGACAATGCACGTCCGCATGTATCCCGTGCCACCCAACGTGCTCTAGAAGGTGTAAGTCAACTACCCTGGCCAGCAAGATCTCCGGATCTGTCCCCCATTGAGCATGTTTGGGACTGGATGAAGCGTCGTCTCACGCGGTCTGCACGTCCAGCACGAACGCTGGTCCAACTGAGGCGCCAGGTGGAAATGGCAAGGCAAGCCGTTCCACAGGACTACATCCAGCATCTCTACGATCGTCTCCATGGGAGAATAGCAGCCTGTATTGCTGCGAAAGGTGGATATACACTGTACTAGTGCCGACATTGTGCATGCTCTGTTGCCTGTGTCTATGTGCCTGTGGTTCTGTCAGTGTGATCATATGATGTATCTGACCCCAGGAATGTGTCAATAAGTTTCCCCTTCCTGGGGCAATGAATTCACGGTGTTCTTATTTCAATTTCCAGGAGTGTATTTTATGAATTTAGCTGCCCAGCCTGAATGCATCACAAGATGGTGTCAACCACCAGCCAACCAAAACGATCAGCAGTCTCGAAACTCGTGCAGGCGGGTGGCCTTGTAAGGCATCGTGCTTTTGAGTATGATTGTTGGTGACCTCTAGAAGTAGCCTGAGAGGGGGATCATTTGTAGCTAAACAAATTTATTGTTTTAATGTTCGTAAGTTGTTCTTATTGACGCTAGGTATTACGCTTGATTAACGTAAGTTCCGCAAAAATTTACGGCAGCTACACCCCTTTTTTTACAATGCTCATTCACGTATTGAGCTTTGGCGTGTGGCGTTCTCATTCAAACAACTGAATTGTGTTATTTATCCGCTAGAAACCGACTTATATAATGACAACCAAAAGTATTGTGACCACTACCGACCATGACGCTAAATTCCGTATGGTGAAATAGCGGATACGTGACGCAGTAAGAAATGTACAGGTTGATTATAATTAACCTTCCCCACTTGACAGGCTCCCATGAAAAACGAGTAATCGTAGGACAATGAAACATTGTGGAAACATTTGTAAGGATATGCCGAAGAGGAATGACGAGTAAACCACTGAAACAAACAAATTTTATTTTCCGCTTGAGACGGTTCGTATCTGATGATCTTGGTTGTTATCGAGTTTAGAATGATCGGCCAATAATTGGGCATGATGCTGGAAGAGGCCGACGACTAGTTGGGCCACACATTGTTGAAGATGTTGTTGTTGTCATGGCTGAGACTGCTGGAAACAATTGTACGAGTTTCAAACAGGTCAGGATCTGTCACAACAGCTGAACATTCCATTGTCAGCTGTTCGAAAAACGCTGCGAACAGTTGTGAAATAGTATCCTTACAAACTTCATATTACTCACCCACATTTGTCACGTGACACACACATTGGAATGGACTTCGCTCTTACGTTTCTTGCAAGGGTTGAAGTTAACGACATGTGGCCTTGGTGCATTTTGTGGAGAGATGAAGCAGAGTTGAAATGGCTCTGAGCACTATTGGACTTAACTTCTGAGGTCATCAGTCCCATAGACTTAGAACTACTTAAACCTATCTAACCTAAGGACATCACACACATCCATGCCCGAGGCAGGATTCGAAACTGCGACCGTAGCGGTCGCGCTGTTCCAGACTGTAGCGCATAGAACTGTTCGGCCATACCGGCTGGCTGAACCAAAGTGTTCCAAAGTGCTTAACCACCAAATCACCGGATTTGGACCATCTCATGTGGAAATTCAGATGTATTTCTTTAAATGGTTTATTTGTTATTTCTCTTGCGCATGTCCTTACAAGTGTTTCCTTAAAGTTTCATTGTCCTACGATCATTCGTGTTTCATGGGGGCCCTCTCAAGTAGTGAAAGTTTATTATTAAACACCCAATATATAAGGTGCGTAGGAAGGAAGGCGAAGCATGCTAGCGACGATAGCGACCATAAATGTGAGAGGGTACAATTATGTTCCAACGTCTGGAAACGAACATCTCGAAAACAGCGAAACTGATGGGTATTCGCATGCTACTATCGTGGGAATCTGTAGAACTTAGTTGAAAGATAGTGAAACCATGCCTAGGCGAGAAGTTGGAGTTGTAGGACGTCCACACCCCATCTCAGAATGTGGTGATCTGCTAGGTAAAGCAGGATGGCCGGCAGTCTATGGCATATACGACAACAGAGTACATTGCTGGTTCAGACAAAATTTCCAGAATGAGATTTTCACTCTGCAGCGGAGTGTGCGCGGATATGAAACTTTCTGGCAGATTAAAACTGTGTGCCGGACCGAGACTCGAACTCGGGACCTTTGCCTTTCGCGGACATCTGAGCTACCCAAGCACGACTCACGACCCGTCCTCACAGGTCCCGAGTTCGAGTATCGGTCCGCCACACAGTTTTAATCTGCCAGAAAGTTTCAGACAAAATTGTTTCGTTGCCCTTCGCTCAGCGCACTTTGTTGTGCGTGGAGGTTGTTCTAAGTGCGGTTTTCGAAAACGGCAGGAGCGTAATCTGATTACTCTGCTGTACATCGTTACGCAATACTGCTGCTTCCGTTCGTCTGGATTCTATGATTGCCGTGCGAATATGGGGCTTATGGGATCAGGAGAGTCATACCCAATGCTATGCGCAATATCAGCAACCCCACGCGACTGAATGATTATGCAGCCACATCCTATACCTTGTGCCAGGGAACGAGTATATTTCCAGCATTACAAGTACCCACACAGACGGTGTGCTGACGTCTGGAGGACTGTCAGAATGGTGACCATTGTAGCGTCTCTCCTTAACGCGGCAGCAGCTAAAGATGTGACGATGGTCGTGCACCAGCAAGATCACTGGATACAGGACTGGCCCCATGTGGGGTTTCATACCAGCCCTTCCTCCGGGTGCAGCATCACGAAGGACGTATCCATGTGTCGAGCCTCTGAGGAAAACGAACGGCGACAGATTGCAATCATCGGTGTCATATAGGCGTGACGATATTGGGCTCCATTGGATTCGCTACGTGGTCACCTTTGGGTAGCATTGCCAGCAATTCGTACTTCAGCCGTTACAGTTATGATGAGTTGCGTAATTTCGGTGTCTGTGCACAGTCTAAGAGGACTCCAAGACCTTATCTTTCAATAAGAATGCCCGTTACTTTCGCTGTTTTGATCTATCTCTGGCGAGAATGGTGATTGACTGTTGCCCTGGCTAGCACGTTCTCCAGATCTGTCACTCATTGAGAACCTCTGGTCCTGGATTGTCGATGACTGGCAGCCACTATGAGTGATGAACTCTCGTGTAGGGTTGAGAATGATGTATGAGTCTCTCTATCCAAGCTCAGTTCGAGTCGATAAACAGCCCTGTTAGGGCCATGGTGCTTCCACAGGTTACATCTCAGTGCACTGAGTTCCGCACCATGTATGCCCCAAAATAACCTACAATTTTAATAATTTTACGATCAGTAATCGTATGGATGTACGTATACAATTCACAGTGTAGGGTGGCTTGTAGGTAAATGAATGGGAGGATGGTTTTAAATTGACATATAATTTATTCATTAATTTCATTCAAGAAGATAATTGCCTAAAATATTACTATTAGGGTTCAAAATGGCTCTGAGCACTATGGCACTTAACTTCTGAGGTCATCAGTCCCATAGAACTTAGAACTACTTACACCTAACTAACCTAACTACATCACACACATCCATGCCCGAAGCAGGATTCGAACCTGCGACCGTAGCGGTAGCGCGGCTCTAGGCTGTAGGCTATCAGAGTATTCAGATGTGCTTGGCATAAGGGTTAGGGCACGTAATACGCAATCTGACCTTAATTTGTAATTAATGGTTTCTGATGTCCAATCTAACACTGAAAGGTTAAAGATTCATGAATTTCAGTCTGACTTCAGAGTAAATCAAACACTGTCTGACTATAAAGTTAAATGGGCATATCCGATTGACGGTGAAAACAGTGGAAAGCAAATAATCGAATCTAATGCGCTACTCAGCGATGAATGTGATGAAAATACTTGGCAAACTGTAGTTGAAATCGAGTCATTATCAAAGCAATTCTGAATCTGAATACTAATCTGGAATAAGTGAGCCGGCCGGTGTGGCCGAGCGGTTCTAGGCGCTTCAGTTTGGAGCTGAGCTGTTGCTACGGTCGCAGGTTCGAATTCTGCCTCGGGCATGGATGTGTGTGCTGTCCTTAGGTTGGTTAGGTTTAAGTAGTTCTAAGTTCTAGGTGACTGATGACCTCAGATGTTAAGTCCCATAGTGCTCAGAGCCATTTGAACCATTTGGAATAAGTGAAGCTTGTTGAACATTGCTTCCCAATAAAATTCCCTACGCGCTAATTGTTGATCGTTTGCTCTCATTTTGCTATCTGTTGAAATTCGGAAGCATGGGACTGCTGCAAGTTGTGAAGCGTTATGCCGTCTGATCTGAACTTACGACAACGCGAGGGCTACACGGCAGGTGTCGTGGATCGGCGCTTCTCGGGCGAGGTCAGCAACGTAAGTCTTACCCGACGGCAACAACAAGAGTCATTTCTAAAGTTACGAGATTTACCTTTTCGTTTCGGTTTGTGGGGGCGATCTGCCCCTCAAGTTACGTGGGGTACAGTTAACGAGTCATAATTGTTGTTGCTTTTATAAATTCTCCTTCGTGTACTTCAGTATATTGTGGTTAACGACTAGTTTTTCAGGGAGAGGAAATGTCCACTTAACTTCAACATTGCTGTCTCCCGTCAGTGGTGCGATTCGTTTCAAGTTGTAACATGTACTTCAAAAAAAATGTTCAAATGTGTGTGAAATCTTACGGAACTTAACTGTTAAGGTCATCAGTCCCTAAGCTTACACACCACTTAACCTAAATTATCCTAAGACAAACACATACACCCACGCCCGAGGGAGGACTCGAACCTCCGCCGGGACCAGCCGCACAGCCCATGACTGCAGCGCCTCAGACCGCTCGGCTAATCCTGCGCGGCTAACATGTACTTCCCTCCCTACCACCAGTTCTCTCCGTTATAGCTATTTTCGTTTCCCTCTATCTCCAGCGCTCTCTGCTCGTCTGTAGGTTGTTGTTAAAGAATTGGAAGCTTCCGTTGCATGCAGCAAAATCCCCAGATTCTGGTTTCGTGTGGCTAAATCATATGTTTTTGGGACAACCTGCTCTCTCAAGCCGCGTAAGCGTCTGACAGTCTTCCAGTTTGGGCATTTCCTTATAGTAAACTCGGGAAGCGAGCTTTATTTTGGACCTGAGTCCGCGTGCGCATTGTGTCGGGAGGCGCTGATATGGCCGGTCCACCTTCATCCTTCCGACTTGAGCCCACGGCCGCACAGCCAAGTTATGGTTCCCGACATGTATTCTCAGGCTACTTCTAGCAACGCCACATAGAGGCGTGGCTTCTAGTCGGAACTTCAAGTGAAATAAATGAACCGTATACTCTGTATTGTAGCTCTGACTTCCTATGAACCGAGATTGCGTATCATGCATCTTAGTTTCGTTTAACTTCATAGTACTGGGGCAGAATAAAAAAAACACTCTCTGACTGATGTATACTGAGGGATTTATACGTGGAGTTACTATTAGGAATAGTGGTGACCCCACAATAGCAATATTTACACAGTTAAATACAAAAGGAATATGCAAGAGCTCAGAGTTGACCTTGCAGAGTGATATCAAGAGAGTTTATCCATCCAGTGTCATTGGAGAGACATTGAAGATACCCTTTCAGTCTCCACTGAAACATCTCTTTGGAATTCCTCTACAACATGGTCAATGGTCAGCTCTGAAGCTTTACCGTTACATCATCGTGAGTCAGTGTCCCCATTTGTACATGGAGGGCTCAGTTCTTCCGTGTCTACATCGGATTCTATTGACATCAGGCTGCTACAGGCAGTTGCAAGCGTGATACACGTGTGGGGTCTTCGAGGTCATGTTGACGTATGCTGATGTTGATCTTCTTTCACACATCTTCGATCTTCAGTCGTTGGATCTCATGAGTTGCTCAGAATGGTTTCACTGACTCGAGCGCACGTTAGATGGACTGAGCACAATTTCCTGGACAGGTAGCGTTTGGGAAAACTAAGTTATTAATCATTTCCCATTCACGGATCACTGTCCCTTGTCATATCAAGTGCGGTGGAGCATTGTTACTGAGAGCAGACAGCCAAGGTACAGGAGCTGATCTCAATGTGCCCCTTATGATTCTCACGGCGTCGTTTAAAAGCACATTCACCTTACTGACAGCACATTCTTGTACCATACTGGTGCGCAGTATTCAGCCACAGAATGTGCAAGACACAAGGACGCTGTACGGAGAGTGTCAGCTGGAGCTCCAGCTGATATCTGGATAATGTTGTATCTATACTTTTCTGGATGCTCTGAGAACTGTGGGACTTAACGTCTGAGGTCATCAGTCCCCTAGAACGTAGAAGTACTTAAACCTAACCAACCTAAGGACATCACACACATCCAGGCCCGAGGCAAGATTCGAACCTGCGACCGTAGCGGTCGCGCGGCTCCAGACTGAAGCGCCTAGAACCGCTCGGCCACTGCGGCCGGTGAACGATTCAGTGTCATTCCGAGATACATAAGGGGACGATTGTTCTTAACACTTTTGTTGCAAAAGGTGACTTTTAGCGGCTGGTTAACTAAACAATTTTTTTATTCTTTGATTTTTTTTCCATCCACAGAAAACAACATCCTCCTGGCCTTGCCGATGTGGAATGAGTTAGTGATGGTGCATATTTGGAATTTCTATTTCTACTATGTTACATGTTTCTTCTCTCAATCTTTTACTAATGGGGGGAAATGTCATCTTGTTCTTCATGTCTGGTGTAACCAGTGCAAAAACAAACTCCTTCAAAAATTCGGCCCGACAGATGTCCCTTTTACATTCTTGTGGCCTTCTTAATTGTAGATTACTTACTAATTTGCTGCCGCTACATCTAAAATTCCATAGAAGTACCTCATAGGTCACCGATCTGTCATTCTTTCGACGGATTTTGCATCTTATCGAAAACATCCACATCTCCTTTAGTCAAATTGCAGAATTCAACTACAGCAGGTTTCTAGCTAATTTGGTCAATTTCGCCAGTAGAATTCATGGATGATACGGTGATTACAGTTTTATTTGTCTTCAGATAGGAAAAAGTTCTCGAATCACACATTGAAATCATCTTGACGTCATATTTATCTGGTTTTTGGGATATATAAATACAAAAAGCGAAAGCTCAAAAGCGTCTATCGTTTTCTTTTTTAAGATCCCTTGTAGTTTTTGTATCAAAACGGACTGCACTCAGTAAAAATTCAAATCTATTTTCTGTCATCGTGCATCGAAACAAAAGGTGGACAGTAAATGTGACAAAACATGTCCGCTATCCCAAATATGAACAACAGTCCTCTAACAGCTCTGACCTCTGTTGAATCAATTCTACCGATGTACCATTGAGTTGACTTGTATTTTTCTGCTATACGGTCAATTTCTTCGTTGATGTATTTCACCAACAGGTCGATCATCCCATGAGTAATAAATAGTGAAAGTATTTTACTCTCTTTGACAGGGCCTTTTGCCCTAGCTGGCAGATGTGTAATTATGTTTTATCGTGGAATATGTTAAATATACATATAACACGCTTATCTGACCGAATAGTTTCGAAATCTCGCCCAAGTTATATATTTCCCATGTTAGTCATGGAAATAGTCTCACCTACAAAAAAATCTGACCTAACTTCATCAGAGAGTGAATCAGTGTCATCCACATCCTTATCATTTTGTAAGATCACATCGCTCGTTTCACTATACCAGTCGTGGATCCTTCAGCTTTCGTCGTCGATATCTTCTGTCTGTTGCGGTAACAGTTGTTGACGAATATCGTCTTCCCTAGTAAGCAGTTGATATTCCGCCACAGTAAACTGCAAAACAAAGTTAAATAATCAAGAAATAGCTCTTTAGGCTTTTGCTACATGATGGAAAATGATAATGGGCATCACACAAGGATGTCGTAACCGACCCCGGAGTAGTGTGTGCCCTAATAATATCTAAATTATGGGGAAAGGCCAATGGCTTGTCTTTCCTCACCGCTATCTTGCGAACTACTGCCTGATAGGGTAATTCAAGGTCGCAGTCCCATAACACCAGCGCTGTTTCCTGTGCAAACGAAAACAAACACGACGTGTCGGACCAAACACCACCTTACGACAGCAAGGTTAAAAATGCAGCCATCGAAATGTTCATTTTTCACTATGAATATCGTATTTCGTGGCACGATGCTATCGAAGTTGGAGCATCTATGTTTGATTTCTGGTCGGGCATAAAATTCTAACTCCCCATATATATCTGAAACCTTGTTTACATATTCAAATACAATGTCAACATTTTATCTAGGAGGAAGTGGAATATTATTAGTATTCTCCTTTCAACATGTTAAGTGCATTTTAATCTATTGCTGCCTACGAACTCGGTTTATCGATTTTCTTCGCTCGTTTCCGGCAGTATCTTTTAAACGTAGCATACCTATTTCACGCGTAAGAAATTTCAGAAATAGTATCTCCTGTTACTCGCGTGTCAGAAGTAGCCAAAAAGTTCTAATTACACGTTCATCTTGTAACAGGAGCGAATCTGTAAAGCAACCCGTGCCTTCGCTCGCAGCCTGGTTAACATACAGAGTATTAAAGATTTCATACTTAAGAAAGCACCCGTTCATATGGTCATTTTTCGCTAATACTCGGTGAACCCGAACTCCACCTTCAACGTTTCGAAGGCTGTAAAGGCATATTTTCTCAGCGTTTTGGACTTCACGAGGAACTTAAGAGAAAGCGATGGGTTAGGTTGTTTGGGGGAAAGAGACCAAACAGCGAGGTCATCGGTCTCATCGGTTTAGGGAAGGACAGGAAAGGAAGTCGGTCGTGCCCTTTCAAAGAAACCATCCCGACATTTGCCTAGAGCGATTTAGGGAAATCACGGAAAACCTGAAACAGGATGGCCGGACGAGCGATTGCACCGTCGTCCTCCCGAATGCGAGTCCAGTGTGCTAACCACTGCGCCACCTCGCTCGGTAAGGGAGGCATCTTACCTCAGTTCCCAAACCAGCACTCAGTACTAATAACTCGTATTGCATTGCGAAGCGCACCGTAAATGAAGGCGCTACGAACGAACTCAAGGGGAAAATGTAGGTGCTGGAGGCTCTGAGAAAAATAATTGTCGTGAATAGAATTTAGTACCATTTCTGTGTGGCTAGTGGAAAGGTGACCAATGAAAAGAATGACTTCATAACCATCTTTGCCTCAGGCTATGATAGTAACTGTTGTAATACGAGAATTTACAAAGTTTGGCACAGGTAAAAATCTGCGAATTGTGATAATGCAAGGTACATCTCGAAAGTTACGCTGGAAATGAACGGAGGAGGAAAAGAGAAATGAGTAGGAAAGCCTGGAACATAATGCGAAGTAGTACTTCGTGAACAGTAGAAAGAATAATTACGTAATGTTGTGGTTAGCCTGCGATTTGTCCGTGTTACAGACTTACCAGTGGAAAATGGCTTTCCTTTGTGGTGGCATATTTGGTTGCCGATATAGAATACACGAGCTGAAGCACCGCAGGAAGCTGATCGGCCGGAGCGGCCGGTGCCGGCAAGTTATCACGCAAGGCCGCCCACGCGTGTCCGCTGACGTCACGTCGGCCATTGTGTGCGCCTCTTTGTCTGGCCGCGGAAGCCCTCAAGCGGCTGGTTATCCTCGGGGAGCAAACTTCCCGGCGTGGCAGCGGGAGGGAGAAAGTGCGAGGGGAGTGTGGGCGAAAGTGCGAGCCGTAGAGCCGAGAAACGGGCAGGGACAATAAGGAACAAGAAAGGAAACAGAGGCACAGAGAGCGACAAGTGAAAGGCAGCAGCTGCGAGTTTGTATACAGGTTGTTTTACAATTCATGTTCACTTCTAGAGATTGTTCAGGCGACGTAGTAGATGAAGTTTTACATAGCAGCCCATGTCCAGAAACTTCACCCAACGATCCTACAGATCGTCAAAGTGATAGGCGCCGGTGCCGGTAGATGTATGTGTATGTTATGGCCAAAGGGGGAACTGGCTGGCCAAGTCGCGAAGTGGCCAATGTCGCTCCAAATTTGCCGGCCACTGTCCGATCCTTCCCTAATTTCGAGATTCGGCCGGCCAGGTCGCGAAGTGGCTGGAACCGATCGCCCAAACTCCAAAGAAACAAGCAAAGCAGATTTTATTGAACAATTTAAAATGGTATAAATCAGGAAATTTCGCCACGCCCATTTATTAAGTAGTCTCAAAATGGAGGAAATTGGTCCGGCAAAACCTGACCAATTCTCATCTAAAGAGAGTTGTCAATTAAAATCTAACGTTCACTTTTTAATTCAGAATACCCCCATTACTATAAACGATAACATTTTGTTCTATAAAATTAATCCCAAGCATAGGCAATATTAAAGTACGCACTGCTCTTTATGTAGACTGTCATTTGGAATGAATGCATTGTATGCGCGTATGCCCAGGTTCCCTGATCTGAAAGGCCTGCCACGGAAGTGCCAGATTTCATTTGAGAAGTTCTCTCCTAGAGCGGCCGAATACACATACATCAGTTGAGAAAGAGTCATGACAATCTTTAATTCACAAATGTATTTTATTGTCGTTAAAATGAATTTTTACCCAAACCTTTATAATGTGTTTGTTAACTGACCTGCTGACAATTCGAAACAAACGTCCCAGAGAAAAGTTAATGTATTGCGAAAGGTGACACATCTCTATTGAAACACGGCGAAAACTCAGTGATGCTGTGACCACTGCAATCATAACTGACGGTGTCGTTGTGTCAACACAGGAACATGTAGGGGTCGTATGATTTGGAGTTCCATATTCAACCATGGGCTTTGAACGGTGTGCTCCGAAAGACTTGTGCCTGCTCCAGCACTGCACCACTCGGTCGTCGGATCTGCACAGAACTCTACGTTTTGTAATTTTTTTTTTTGTAATGAGACGTGGTCGTGCAATACCATACGGCCTGCGTGTTATTTCACTGTCCTTCGACCACTTTCCATAGGTGCTCACGATAGCAGTACGCCAACAGGCGACCAGCATCGCCGTTTTCGTTTCCAGCCGCAGTGCCACAACAGTGTGCTCTTTGTCAAAACCACTTACATCAGTGGATTTCCGCATTTGCGGCCCTTGTCTTCGCTATAATGACTGACCATTCGTCTCTCTTCTATTTACATTCTTCCTTTACTGTGTCACGTGCCCGCAACACCACCAGGAAGAATTCAACGTCACAGTGGGCAGTGGTCATAATGTTTTGGCTCATCAGTGTAGAACTTGGAAAACTCTATACGATAACGTTTATGATCAAGGTTTTCATTTATCTTTCACAAATGCTCGATGTGTATTGCAATACACACACAACTGACATGCAGCCGATATGAAAACTCGTCTCTTACTTTCGAGAGCATGTCTACATCTACATATATACTCCGCTAGCCACCAAGCGGTGTGGGGCGCAGGGCACAATTGGCGCCAAACCGTAGTCATATTCCCCCTCCCCCCCTCCCCCTTTGTTCCTTTCTCGGATCGGGAGAGGGAAAAACGACTGTCTGAACGCCTCAGTACGAGCTTTTATTTCTCTTATCTTTGAATTATGATCATTACGCGATTTAAAAGTTGGTGGTAATTATATATGCTCTACATGCTCAGTGAAGATGGGATTTCGGAATTTAGTGAGCAGCCCCTTCTGTTTAGCGCGTCGTCTGTCTGCAAGTGTGTCCCACTTCAAACTTTCTATGAGATTTGTAACGCTCTCGCGATGGCTAAATGTACCAGTCACGAATCTTGCCGCTCTTCTTTGGACCTTCTCAATCTCTTGAATCAGACCCAACTGGTAAGGGTCCCATACCGACGAACAATACTCTCAGACTGGACGAACTAACGTATTGTAAGCTATTTCCTTTGTTGAAGGACTGCACCGCTTCAGGATTCTACTAATAAACCGCAATGTAGAGATCGCCTTACCCCTTACTCGTGTAATCTGATCATTCCATTTGAGATCATTTCCAATAGTCACACCGAGATACTTGACTGATGTTACCGTTTCCAAAGACTGATAATTTATTTTGTACTCATACATTAATGGGGATTTTTGCCTTGTTATACGCAGTAGGTTACACTTACTAATAGTGAGAGATAACTGCCAGTCATTACACCACGCATTTATTTTCTGCAAATCCTCATTGAATTGTTCACAACTTTCGTGTGATACTACTTTCCTGTAGACTACAGCATCATCGGCAAACAGTCTAAGGCCGCTGTCAATGCCATCAACCAGATAGTTTATGTAAATCGTAAAAAGGAGAGGACCTATTACGCTGCCCTGGGGCACACCTGAAGTTACTCTTGTTTCTGTTGAAGTTGCCCCGTTCAGGACGACATACTGCTCCCTGTCTGTTAGAAAACTTTCTATCCAACTGCATATGTCATTGGATAGACCGTAAGCGCGCACTTTTTGTAGCAAGCGACAGTGCGGAACTGAGTCCAAAGCCTTTCGAAAGTCGAGAAATATGGCATCAACCTGGGAGCCGGTATCTAGAGCCTGTTGTAAATCATTCACAAAGAGGACCAGCTGTGTCTCGCATGACCGCTGTTTCCTAAAACCGTGCTGGTTTTTGCAGATGAACTTCTCAGAGTCTAGAAAGGTCATTATGTCTGAACACAAAATATGTTCCATGATTCTACAACAAATCGATGTCAGTGAAATTGGCCGGTAATTATGTGCATCCGATTTACTACCCTTTTTATAGATTGCTATGACCTGGGCCTTCTTCCAGTCCCTTGGAAGTTTCCGCCGTTCCAGTGATCTCTGACAGATGACGGATACGAATGGTGCTATATTTGTATCATAGTCAAC
Organism: Schistocerca americana; assembly: GCF_021461395.2. Lineage (NCBI taxonomy): Eukaryota > Metazoa > Arthropoda > Insecta > Orthoptera > Acrididae > Schistocerca > Schistocerca americana. The sequence continues at coordinate 313,865,159 of NC_060120.1, read as the reverse complement.
AAAGGAAATAAAAACTTTGAGGATCGCCGATGACATTGTACTTCTGTCAGAGACAGCAAAGGATTTGGAAGAGCAGTTGAATGGAATGGACTGTGTCTAGAAAGGAGGATATAAGATGACCATCAACAAAAGCAAAACGAGGATAATGGAATGTAGTCGAATTAAGATGGGTGATGCTGAGGGAATTAGATTAGGAAATGAGACACTTAAAGTAGTAAAGGAGTTTTGCTATTTGGGGAGCAAAATAACTGATGATGGTCGAAGTAGAGAGGATATAAAACGTAGACTGGCAATGGCAAGGAAAGCTTTTCTGTAGAAGAGAAATTTGTTAACATCGAGCATAGATTTAAGTGTCAGGAAGTCATTTCTGAAAGTATTTGTATGGAGTGTAGCCATGTATGGAAGTGAAACATGGACGATAAATAGTTTGGACAAGAAGAGAGTAGAAGCTTTCAAAATGTGGTGCTACAGAAGAATGCTGAAGATTAGATGGGTAGACCACATAACTAATGAGGAAGTATTGAATAGGATTGGGGAGAAGAGAAGTTTGTGGCACAACTTGACCAGAAGAAGGGATCGGTTGGTAGGACGTGTTCTGAGGCATCAAGGGATCACCAATTTAGTATTGGAGGGCAGCGTGGAGGCTAAAAATCGCAGAGGAATACACTAAGCAGATTCAGAAGGATGTAGGTTGCAGTAGGTACTGGGAGATGAAGAGGCTTGCACAGGATAGAGTAGCATGGAGAGCTGCATCAAACCAGTCTCAGGACTGAAGACCACAACAACAACAGTCAACAAAGGGAATACCGTCTGTGCCAGATGTCATTCTGGCGTCCAAGGATCCTAACTTTTTTACAATCCCAGATACACTAAACACTAGAATTACTCCATGCACTGCAGCGCCCCATTCTCACAAAAGGCAAATCGTGCAGTGCAAGATCCATACGCCCCTTACTCTGTAGGAGGTACAGTGCCGTACTCCAGTCTAAATACAAGCCGTGCTTTCGACACAGAAGTGCATATGTAGAAACGGAGAATATGAAGTGCTCTCTGCTACAGTGTTGTCGCCATCTGGAGTCGATTCATATTGAGTAATGAATGAACGAATGAGCGAACAATCAAGCGGTCCGTCTAAGAAGAGCCCAACCACTTACAACTGGAACCAAAGTTGAATCGGATCAGTCTTTTGGGAATATCCAGTAGTTTGAAACTGGTTGTAGAGCGTGACTTCTGTATCGCTGTTAGACCACCGAGCAGCTCATACTACATGACAAGCATGTAACAACAAGAAGGGAAAATAGTCTACTTACACCTCAACGGAAAGTTTCTTAAATTTCTTGGCAGATACTCTTGGAAACGTAACGATTTATCTGACGTCCAAAAGAGCATATCACTGTCTTCCGAGCCAAGGGTGCAAACATTTCCGTAACGGCTAACTTCGTAAACAGTTCGCGTCCCGCCGTAGTTAAACTATACTGTCCGTGACAAATGGGAAAATGGTGCAATCCGCAGTCGGCGCGGAGGCAACTGTGGTGCGGCACGGGCCTTGGAATGACAAAGTTGAACGACAGATGCGGAGATAATGAATAGACGTGCAGGTATTAAGTGACTGTCCAGATGAACCAAAGGGCTATCAACAGTGTCTCCTCAGCTACCGTTAAGCGAACGTTGCTACGTATGCACCTCCGCAGTAGGGGCCTGGTTCATGCAGTCATTGTTCAACGACGACGAAGGCTGGAATTTACACGCCAGTATCGCAACTGAGCGTCCACTGTGTGGTGACAGGTGATCTATTCAGAAGAATTACCTTTTATGTTCTATCGGCAAATGGCTGTTGGCGTTAGAGCGTGAAACATGTAAGAGGAGACACTCTGCAATAATCGTCGGAAGAGGCCGGGTAATGATCTGGGGAATGTATTCGTGTCATTTCCTGGGTTATCTTGTTATTCTGTAAGACACACTCGATCAGCACAAACGTGTCTGAAACCTGGTAATTAAGGAAGGCAGAATTGGGTTACGATTGTGGACGGGGCCCGAATCAATTACTGTTGTTTTTCTTTACAATTTCACTCATTTATTTTAATAAATAATTTTTGAAAACAAGCCAGTGAGGTCACAATCAGACTGTTAAGGCACGTAATTACAATCACGACTGAAGGCCTTTAACGCGAAAAATGGCAATTATTTAAAATTTACCAAATACATAAAACAGACAGCAAATAATTTTTGAAAACAAGGTAGTGTGGTCGCAATCGGAATTTTAAAGCAAGTATCCAGAATCACGGCTGAAGGCCTTTAACGCCAAAATTGCAAATTACAAATGTTTTTAACAAATATACTGTCAAATGGCGAATGGCATAGCAAAAGTTAATTAAAAAAAACAACAGATCACCAAACAGGTGAGACAAATGATGGTAACTTAACAATACAACAATAAAATAAAACACAATGGCCAGTGACAGTCGGTGCTCCAGGTATCGACCTCTGAGTAGGTCACACCAAAAACACTTTCGTGAGCGAAGAGAAAGGCAGCCAAGAGTTGCATTCAGATCACAAGATGGTAACTCGGACTCGTGGCAGGCTAACTAGCGACTAATTATAATCTTGGTGAGGCTACCTGACATCCAACAAACCAATGCAGGATGTACAATTACGCCAAAGCCGGAACCGGCGGTTTGGGCTCTGCTCACAGAATACTATGCTTAGGGCGCCCAGAACAAGAGGGAATGACTACCACTAAGGTAGAAGAACGCCACCCAACCTACAATCAGGAAGCTGTCAAACTTACACACCTCACTGGACAGCAGCGGCAAGGCGAGGAAACGTACACTGCCGTTACATACTACACTAACCGCCAGGGCAGGTAACTGGGGCGTTAGCGGCCACTAGACAGAAAAAATATCGCTGGTTGAACTTAACACTGTAAGAAGCTGAAAAGAGTAAATAGTAATTAGAGACTGAGGAAGGCTAATCAGATGCGCCTTCCCCAGGTACTCCACTCGCTGCTTTTCGCCTCGGCGACACTACGAGCAGCAACACGAACCCAAGTCACTGGAGAGTCGCGAGATTTCACAGTGGCGGAGGTTCCTCTACGTGAATTGCAATGCACTCAATGTAAACATGCAGGATCCGGTTTCGACGAGGTCGTGCACCCTCGTGACCACTGACCTTCGATCCGGCAGTCCATACACGCCGCCAGCTGTCCTGGCGTGTCGTCGCTCTGTGTGGACCTCGCTGCTCCTGCGTCCCCGACCGAACTTCCCACTCTCCACTCACACCACACGGAAGAAGCACGAGGTCGCCCCAAAGATAGGGCAGCACAACTACATATCGATAAGCGCCGCTGCTACCACTAGCGGACAGTCAACGCTTACGAATCCGAGTGGCGCCAGTAAACACGAGAAGAAGACAATCAACGCAACCATGCCAACTAAACGATACGGTCTGGCAGAAACCTACACACTGCACCAACGCGAGTCGCAGCACGGCTCAATGTCCATATTCTTGGAGACCATGTATAACCCTACATGCAGTTTGTTTCTGCTTGGCACGATGGCATCTACCAGCAGGACAATGCGACATGTCACTTAGCTCGAGGAACACCAGTATTAGTTTACCACACTCAACTGGCCACGAAACATCTGAGATTGAAAGTCAATCGAGAATTTGCGGGACAGTCTTCATTGGGCTGCACGCCCTATGGATCCTTAGCTAAGAAACATCGCATCTGGCACGGCACACTGGGGTCAGCACGGCTTCGCTTCCCTGTCGCTACCTTCCGTAACGTCATTGACGCTTTTCCTGCACGTCTCGCACCGGTACGCGCTGCAAAACGTTGTTGCTCAGGCTTTTGACAAGTGGTTTTATTACTGTGAATGGATAGTGTATATCAAGGAAACGTGTGTACTTACAGCGCACGTGCTTCGTCATACATTACGTGTTAGGTCAAATTTGTTCATTACCGCGTCTTTACTACCCATCTGCTATTCATTCTTGTAGGTATGTGCAGCTCTAATGATCTCGTCGTCGACGGAACGCTAACACCGAACTTCTTACCCTTACTGCTTCTCTTAATTTCTTGACGTACAATGGTAAAATTCATTTAACGAAGTGCTGAAAAACGCAAATGTGTGTGGTTCGCTTAAGTAAATTCTGAAAATATAATTAGAAATTGCGTAGCTACATTACGATGTTTCATTCATGTGAAATAGGGCGTGTATGTGTTTTTACGTGAACGAATAGCTCCTGGAAAATGAATTAGTTACTTGAATTGAAGCATAATTTATTTCATTAAATATTTCCGATTTATTCTACTGTAAGTATAACAGGATGGTAGATAATTAACTGAATATTTACGTAAAACGTTTTATTGAGTTGGTAAATTAGCTGGAACATCTAGCGTATTTTCATTTCCATTCAGTTGGACACATGAAGATTTCGTTAGCAGCACCAGTCTGCTAGTAAAAAGTGCTGCATTAACTGAAGCAGTTTGATTGAACCATAAGCTGACAGTTGAGTTCAAAACAAATGAGATCAGAATAAAAATATGTTAATGACGCACAGAGTCGCTCAAATCTGTCGAACAGCAACACATTTTAGCATTATTTTACTGCAAGTGGTATAAAATGTTCGTTTCTACAGATTTTAACGGTTCATTTTTTATCCATTTGTTGCTTAAAATCATCGCTGTCATGTCAAAAAAGTGAATTTATGAAATGTCGAGTATTTATAATTGTAACATACGGTACGTACTGTTTTATAACGCTTTTCCTTCTTGTCTCCCGTTTAACTTCCAGATAATGTCCCCGCAAGAGTTTCGTCTGAAGGCTGGCGTCAGTATAAGAAACGAACGCTCACACGCTGTAAGAGGCTTTTAATCGGGAGGAAAAGGTTAATCGAAAAGTGTAGAAATCTGAAGTCTTAATGTCTATTTACGTGTGGTTTTCTGAGAATTTCGATCCCCTCCCTGAGCTACATCATAAGAAACAGTGTCCTAATAAAACGTCGGCGTTCTTTTTGTTTTATAAGGCGCAACAGCGGTGCCGGCAACCTTCCTTTGTAATGATCCAAAAGCATGGCGTCCTGCAGGCTCGACGATGCTTCCAACAACAAGGCATCGACACAAGCGAAAAAAGGCCAGAGCTCAGAAGTCCATGTGACGTTGAAGGTGGGGTATTGGTGCCACATTGGCACTAGATTTCTCCACAGTTCCGCCCCAACGCTGTCGTAGGTGTGTCACACGTTGGGAAGGTCGTCCCAGCCGCTCCAACACGCTTCTGCAATGGAAATAAGAACGGCGCCGCCACATGTTGAAATCACTCGGGTTTCTTACAAGAGGCTGAGGAAAGAATTTTAGACACAGCGCCGCTCAGAATGGATACGAGAAGGCTCCAGGAGGTGCCATGAAGGGCGTCAATGTGACAACTTCCTCCCTTGGGGCAATGGTTCCCACGCATTTCGCGGTCGAAAACGACAGTTCGCTGTGCGATGACCAACAGGAAGACGTTCTTAACAACCTTTGATACCGCGACTATCTCTCTGACGCTTTCAACCCTTCTTTAAGGACATTGTAGGTTAGCGACCTCAGTGAACATCGTCTCACCCCTTTAGAGTGGAATGCGACCGCAATTTTAGCTGTGGTGTAGTGGGTAGAACCACTGGGGACAGTTCAAAACCATTTGACGAAATTTGAACATGATCTGAAACAGTACAGTCTGCTTACGCTCGTTCAGTGCTCCTGTTTCACTACCTCCTGTGTCGTAGTTCTTAGATATATGAGTGGCTCGACCACTTTTTAAGTAGTAGAACGCAGTACATTGCCCTGGATGGAGAGTGCTCATCGGAGACGTACCGTCGGGAGTGTCACATGCAAGTGTGACAGGACCGTTCTTCTTCTCTACATACTTACACATTCTAACTGATAGATGAGCAGCAATTTGCCACTGTTTGCTGATGACGCTGTAGTGTACGGGAAAGTGTGATCTTTGAATGACTGTAGGAGAATACAGGATAAACCGACATAATTTCTATTGAGTGAGAAAAAATCTAAGCCGCGCGGGATTAGCCCAGCGGTCTAAGGCGCTACAGTCATGGATTGTACGGCTGATCCCGGCGGAGGTTCGAGTCCTCTCTCGGGCATGGGTGTATGTGTGTTTGTCCTTAGGATAATTCAGGTTAAGTAGTGTGTAAGCTCAGGTACTGATGACCTTGGCAGTTAAGTCCTGTAAGATTTCGCACTCATTTGAACAAGAAAATCTAAGTTAATGCAGATGAGTTGGAGTAAAAATCCTGTAATGTTCGAATACAGTGGTAAGTGGTGTGTTCTTTGGCACAGTCTCGCCGATTAAGTGTCTGGGCGTAACGTTGCAAAGATACATGAAATGGAACGAGCGCGGATGATTCTCTGGTTTTATAGAAGAATTGTAGGGAAGTGTAGCTCATCTACAAAGGAGATCACTTGTAGAGGACTAGTGCGACCCAATATTGAGTACTTAGAGATTCTCACCAGGCCGGATTAAAAGACAGTGCAGCAAGAGAAGGTGTTTTTCATTTACAAAACAAATACTACTGAAACAGTTTAGAGAATCAGCATTTGCGACAGACTGCGGACTGATTCCACTGCCACCAGCATGCATCCCGAGTAAGGACGGTGCCGACAAGGCGAGAATAATCAGAGCTCGTACGGGATCACGTAGACATCTCTTTTGCCTCGCTATATTTGCGAGCGGAAGAGAAAAAGAGAATGACTATGAGTGGTACAGGATAGCCTCCGCCATGGACCTTGTGGTGGTCTGTATCTATGCAGATGTGTATATAACCGATTGTGTAGCAATAAGCCGTAATGAGCACCCTAGGGAAGTAGTCAAGTGACATATGCTGACTTTATACATGTCAAAAAAAGTTTTGCATCACCTCGGTTCCGAGAGTTCCGGAACCTGTACAGAAAATTGGAATAGATATCAACATAAACATCATTTCCGCGCTTTTTATTGCTCATGAAAATCACAAATTGCATGTTTTACCACCATACAGCGAGATCTGTAGAGGTAGTAGTCCTGATTGCTGTACACACCGGTACATCTAATACCAAGTAGCACGTCCTCTTGCATTGATACATGCCTGTATTCGGCATGGTATACCATCCACAAGTTCATCAAGGCATTGTTGGTCCAGATTGTCCCATTCCTAAACGGCGATTCGGCGTAGATCCCTCAGAGTGGTTGGTGGGTCACGTCGTCCATAAACAGCCCTTTTCTGTCTATCCGATGCATGTTCGATAGGGTTAATGTCTGGAGAACATGCTGGCCACTTTAGTCGAGCGATGTCGTTATCCTGAAGGAAGTCATTCACAAGATGTGCACGATAGGGGCTCGAATTGTCGTCCATGAAGACGAATGCCTAGCGAATATGCTGCTGATATGGCTGCACTATGGGTCGTAGGATGGCATTCACGTATCGTGCAGCCGTTACGCTACCCTCCATGACTACCAACGGCGTACGTCACCCATCCCAAAACAGCAGGGAACCTCCACCTCGCTGCACTCGCTGGACAGTGTGTCTAAGGCGTTCAGCCTGACCGGGTTGCCTCCAAACACCGACGATTGTCTGGTTGAAGGCATATGCGACACCCATCGATGAAGGGAACGTAATACCCTCCTGAGCGGTCCATTCGGCATGTTGTTAGGCCCATCTGTACCGCTGTGCATGGTGTCGCGGTTGCGAAGATGGACCTCGCCATGGACGTCGGGAGTGAAGTTGCTAATCAGGCAGCCTATTGCGCACAGTTTGAGTCGTAAGATGACGTCCTGTCGCTGCACGATAAGCATTATTCAACATGGTGGCGTTACTGTCAAGGTTCCTCCGAGGCATAATCAATAGGTAGCCGTCATCCCACTGCAGTAGAAGCCCGAGGGCGGCCTGAACGGGGCTTGCCACCGACAGTTCCTGTCTCTTTGTATGTTCTCCATGTCCGAACAACATCGCTTGTCTTCACTCTGAGACGCCTGGACACTTCCCTTGTTTAGAGCCCTTCCTGGCACAAAGTAACAATGCGGAAACGATCGAATTGCGCTATTGACCGTCTAGTCGTGTTTGAACTACAGACAACACGAGCCGTTTACCTCCTATCTTGTGGAATGACTAGAACTGATCGGCTGTCGGACCCCCTTCGTGTAATAGGCGCTGCTCATGCATGGTTGTTTACATATTTGGGCGGGTTTAGTGACATCTCTGAACAGTCAAAGGGACTGTGCGTGTGATATAGTTTCCACAGTCAACGTCTATCTTCCGGAGTTCTGGGAACTGGGGTAATGCAAACCTTTTTTTGATGTGTATAGCTCCTGTTATTTTCCACGAGTTGGGGCCGGCACTAAAATGGTAGGGGGTCACGACGCATCTCAAACGCTTTCGGTATACCGTTGAGTCAACGCCACAACGAGTCGCTTCCGTCGCACTACACTGAAGGCTCAAGAGGTACATATGCACACACAACAGGTGCAATAAGGTAACATGCATTCTGACTTTATGCACAGTTGTATAAGCTTTACATGTGTGCCAATAATAAAATACATACCAACAAAATTAAGTTAAAACTTACATATACACATAGTGCTAGGAGGACTATCCATATCAGAGGTGGAATTCATAATGAGGCGCTGTAAACAGTTACTAAAGAGCACAAAAGTACATACCTGTACACAGAGCTCTTTAGATGTGTGATGCGTTGATGAAATATATCAACTATATTTTACAATTTGCATGTTTTATCATTCTATTAATTACTGTATTATACAGTCTTGAACATGGCGGACGTTCAGCAAGCGCCTTTAATTGTTGATGGAGGATAAAAACAGCCAACCAGTTGAACAAATTTAATTACAATGACCTGGTTTTGATATTGACTAAGGGTTTCTCCGTGAGAATACGATATAGTTACATAGCTTCGCACTGCATGGAGAAATAATAAAATTACTATTTAAGACTTTTAAATAACTTACGGATATGAACAAATAAGGAAGGTATAAATAAAAACAGTGTTTAATCTTTTACAGTTATGCATACGTGGTGGTGGCATCAGTTACTGTTACACATTTTAGTGTTACACAGTAAATCTTATCCAAAAGACCTAAACTAAAGAATTTATTAAAACAGTGTTAAATTATAAGCACAATTGAAAGAATCAGAACACGCAAAAACGGTGTCATAAGCTATTGTACCAGCAGCATGTCAAAAGGACCAGATAATTTGTTTTATAATATCACTTCTCATAGGTTTCACATAAAAATACATTATTATTTACACAGATCTGTGTTAAAATTAATGATCTTTCAGATTCACCGTTTGTAAATATGGCTCTGAGCACTATGGGACTTAACATCTGTGGTCAGCAGTCCCCTAGAACTTAGAACTACTTAAACCTAACTAACCTAAGGACATCACACACATCCATGCCCGAGGCAGGATTCGAACCTGCGACCGTAGAGGTCACGCGGTTCCAGACTGAAGCGCCTAGAACCGCACGGCCACACCGGCCGGCTGGTACATTATATTTACCTACAGAGACTATATATTAATGTGTGAGCTAGAAGGAATGTAATCACAAATAGATAGTTACTATCAGATTAGCGCTTTAGTTCAAAGCAGCTCACAGTAGCCGAATCCCAATGGTTTTTAATATACATCAGAAAGAAGAGCTTTCGTGCCTAACTGGTCATTGTCGTTTTTGTTTACCGTTATACATATTAATAAGTTTCCACAGTTGTTTGCTATGTTATTAATTTCTTAAGGTTTCGAGGGTGGCGTCTACAAGATGAGTTCGTGTGGTTTGGCCCGGAAGCCGACAGCGCGCCTGTCAACCTACTCAGCACTGAAGGTTGACGAAGACTGATCTCTGTCTACTGACGGGCAGTGAGACAGACAGAAGGCGACAGCTGCCACCATCAATCAGCCCTTGGGGGCGTACAGGATACCAAAATACTCTGGCGCTCACCGTGATCAAATAGGGACCACCTTTAATGTTTTTTCTTGGTTTGGTTCTGTAAGAAATTGGGAAGTGGCAGGTTTGGAAGTTTTTTTACTTTTTTTTTCAAGGGGCAGAACTTTGACCAACTAATGCGGAATCGTGATGAGTGACTTTTGCTACACTCTGATCCAGCGCAGAAGGCTCATAGACGAACAGTTCAGCTATTCAAATGGTTCAAATGGCTCTGACCACTATGGGACTTAACATCTGTCATCAGTCCTCTGGAACGTAGAACTACTCAAACCTAACTAACCTAATGACATCACACACACCCATGCCCGAAGCAGGATTTGAACCTGCGACCGTAGAGGTCGCGCGGTTCCAGACTGAAGCGCCTAGAACCGCTCGGTCACTCCGGCCGGCAGTTCAGCTCTTCTATCTACTTATATTTAGTGTCAAAAACAGTCTTGATCACAAATTATTTATTCCGGTGACTGTTTCGACAACAACTGTCTTCATCTTCAGACCAACGTGTAAGAACCTCCTTCTGGTGGTAAATCAGTAGTGACCAGAAGGAGGTTCTTGCTCTTCGGTCTGAAGATGAAAGTTGTGGTCGAAACAGTCACCGGAATAAATAATTTGTGATCAAGACTGTTTTTGATAATAAACATTTGCAACAACATTGATCACTGTTCACTCCCACGATGTATTCAAATGTAATTATTCTATCTACGCTTTACATATCGGTTCTTGAGCCTATGCGGCAGAAATGAATACTGAAGACCTCTAAAACGTTTGATGTTTGCATTCCTTGCTGCTAGGTTCATGGTCTTGTATACTTTGTAATGAATAATGTCGCAATCCATTGAAAGAATGATTGGAGCTACTTATCTCTAGTAAGTGTCTTCGAAAATATTCAGCCAGTTGAACAAGACTGTATGAGCTACATCAATGAAGGTAGAAACTTGGAGTGAATTTTAATTTAGGCATAGAAAGCTTTTATTTGCAAAAGAGCTGGAATGTTGTTAGCAGATATCAAGGTTGTGTGGAGTGAAAGAACCAAGTCCACAGAGAATTCTCAACGACAATCTATATTCACCAGGCATCGAAAAAACCAACAGTGGCAATAGCACAGACACACAATGATATTTAGCTTCAAAAATTCAGAAAATTCCAGCAAAGGTGCAAGGTTCAACTCTTTCAATTGCAATCAAGACTTTAATAAATATGGCAAAGGTAATGTTAATTAGAGCACTGGAAGGAGATATGGTCTAAATAACAATTGATTTATTCATTCTTAACATCATATGACAAAAGACAGCTAAGGAAATGCCATACAAACATTTTTTATTTGACAAACACTTTCAATAATATGGGTCTATGGTCAACAGATTGATCGCCTGGGGATCAATACACCAGAACTAATCGCTTTGTCTGACTTGATAAATGTGAATCCGTGGTATTGCCCAAAAACTACGCTACTATCAAGCATCTATGCTGTACTATTACATAAAGAAAAACATGTTCCAAAGAACAGGGTGCGGAGAAGCATATATTGGAGTCCTACGCCGTAGCAGCGAATACATTTACCCTTCTGCACGTGAGGGCGGGACAGCAGGGCGCAGTCGCCGACTGAAGTCATGGACAGTGACAATCTGTTATTAAAAGCGCGCGCCCGAAAGTATGCAAATACGCGGCCTCGCGTTTTTCTTTTTTTTTTTTTTTTTTTTTTTTTTTTTTGCGCATTTTGTTCATTGTAGATCGTTGTGTTCGGTCGTTGCGGACGTCGCAAGACATTCTGTTCAAGTTCGGTAGTTGATCCTTCCACTCAGTTTTTTATTACATGGGCCAACCAGCTCTCTGGCCGAACACGCTGAGCTACCGTGCCGGCAGCGTTCGGCTGATTTTGAATGCAGCCTCTGAAACCCCGGTGGACCCCATTGTGCAGGTGGACCCGTTTGCTGATCTGCCAAACCAATTTAACTCTGTGACACGACTACGCATGACGGAATATGTCACATGTTTAGACAGCCGACTCAAAACAAATAAGTACACCCACGCATCACTCGTTGGTGTGATGCAAGAAGCAGTACCTCTGACAGTTCAGATGGTGACTGGCACAGGCTGTAAGTGGCACACTAGCAAAGGACACAAGTCTTACCGTTCTTTGCTAGTGAAGTGCCAGTACAACAGTGACTCTTCTCTTTCTCTCAGTTTTCCTCGCCAGCTCGGTAGGATAGCACATTTACATGCTTAGATTACACCCATTTTAACCGAAGCCAGTCACGATCTGGAGCTCGGCATTTGAAGCTGGGAGACTGCCCCCTGCTTTGCATACACAGATTTGACCAACCAGCGACTTTAAAAATTAATTGGGAAAAAAGGAAAATGATTCAGCTTTGTGGCCTCTTTCCCACACGTTTACGCCGTGTCTTTGCTAAAAGCATCTCATGGATGGAACCACAGCCTTCCATAAAAAGATCATTATCTCTCCTGTTGCGTCATTTCAAACTTTCCAAAGAAAGGCCACAAACTCGCTAAAAGCCTCGTGCCTTCACAAATATGTTTTGTAGCAGAGTCTGGACGCCTGGTCGCCACCGTGCTGTCCCACGGAAATTTCGCAAAAACTCACAGCCGCCTATTGGCTTCCTACCTAACAAGAGCCCATCCTCTGCCTTATTGCCGGTCATAAATGCTCTGCTCATAGCTGCAGTGACTCCTCGGCGCTAGTCAACCTACCTGGATGCGGCCACCGACCGACCGGCGGCACCCAATGTGTCTGCACAATGAGACCGAGGGACATGGCAGTCCACAAACTTTTTCAGCCAGGTTCCACAGAAAAAACGCTCTCCTCGTCCCTCAGCCACCCTACGCTTTTACTGCAGTCAATTAACTCGGCACCCTCCTCCTTTGAAAGCAGGTAAAGCTTACCGCTATTCCTTAACTAGAGCACACAAGCGGGAGCGTTAACTACTGCCAACCATTTCATCATATGAATAAAGTCAGATTGTATCCAGTATAGCAACCAAGTAATAAAGCTTATCTTCCCTAAGAACATTGAGCAGCATGATGCCGTATCATAAGTGAGAGTGCCCTAAAATCTCTCAAAGCAACAAGCATAATGTGTAAGAGTATATATCTTAATTTTGATTCGAACTTCAGCTTTTGTGTGACAAAACCTGGTTGCAAAATAGAGCTTTTTTTTAAAAAAAAAACTAGAAGTTTTAAGAAAAGGCTTTACAGATATCCTACTTGTGCAATGCAAATACTTTAGACAGTATTATTTGACAGAGGACTAACAAGCGTGGCGGCTACAAAAAGGTTTGAAATCTTTTGAATAGTTTAAAACACCAAAAAACATTATTTACAAGCTACAGTTTTAAATCACAAAATATTTCTTATGGTAGAATACATGCATCAATTACAGTACTGCTCAAACTTAGCAACCTTCTGCGGTCGTAGACCCAATAGTTGTACTGGCCAGATTGCAACACGTGAGGCGCAGCCCAGCCAGTTTAGAAAACAAGTTCCTTCTATAACACACTAAACATAGTATTAGAACATGGTGCGTTTTATGCCAAGCGTGATGCCAGCTAACCTTTCGCGTGCAAGAAGTTAAATCAGATACTGGTATACAGCCCTGCAAACAGTCAAAAAGGCTAAAGTTGTTAAAGCAAGTTCCAGTACTGTAAAGTGCGTTAAGACATTTTCATTTCAACTTTAACCATCTAATGATTTAACGAGGCGGCTTATTAAAATACTCTAGCGGGGCACAAAGCAGTAAAAGAACAGTTCATTATAGGATTAAGATAACATTACACCTTTAAAATTGCAACTAAAACAGATTGTATAATTTGAGCTGCTTGTGCACACAGTTGTGCAGAGGTGAGCAGTGCGTAATCAAGTTACCAGCAATTTGACTGACTTACAATTAAGACTACACACGCTGCTATTCAATACTACATATTTCAAAGAATGTAACAGATATCACGCAGTCGCACTTACAGAACTTGCAGGCATTGGGCTTCAAATAAACAGACACTATTCCAGCAAAATTCACTGGACACAAGCTCTATACAATTTGAACAGCTTTCGTAAGTGAGGGTCAGTAAATTACGCAATAGATAAAAGTAATACTTGTAAGCAAAACGGTACATACAGGGCGAAGAACTCCCACACACAAAACGTGACAGCACACTTGAGGTACCACAGCTCAATGCGAAAGTCGTGAAGAGCCACCCAACAGTTAATCGTACAGGAATGCTCCTGGATGAGCAAGCAGCTCACCCACCTGCATTAACATAAATGAAGGTGGCAGCAGCAGACAGGAGTCTTGGCAAGGTGATGGATGCAGACGGCTGTATTCTGGCCTCTGCAGGGCTATACTGTCCTCCAGAGGTACCAAAGCCCCAGTTCCCCCATTAGTCTCACGGCACATCGTCCACTCACGAACGTTGCTTCTGTACTCGGCCAAAACAATCTTCGAGTCGCACGGCCCACCACTGACTTCAACACGACCAGTACTGCAAAGACGACTGTCAGGGTCACTGCCCTCGCTCGGTAACCAGCGGAACTTCTGCCGCACCATCTCTCATTCGAATCGTTCCGCACGCCTAAATAGGCTATCGCAACCAATAGCACCGCGGCAAAGCACGGGCACAATAAAGAGCCGACATACTACCTCCTCCAGAGATAAATTACGGTTCAAAAGCCATGCGATTTTTTAAAGGTAAATCTCTTACATGCAAACACATACAACTTTGGAATTCTTTGTACAATTACGTTCAGAATCCCTATTCAATTCGCCGTCAACCGGACGCACGACAAATATCCAGACAGTACGCACAGTAATGTCATACCTTTGCAAGTATGTCTTGAACATTCTTTGATGATACTGTACGGTGACGCAGTTTAACTGAAGGTGTTGAAAGAGGCGCCACGCACATGGAGACTATCAGAAACCATCATAAAAAGAAGAACAAAACATTCAGTGTGATAAGGTGACCGTGAACGTTGCCCTCGGTACGCCTCACGACCCATTCTATCCAGACAAGCAGACCTAGTTCGTCTGTAGGAAAGTCGTAGCTGTTACATATTCAATCAAACATTTCTTTAGAACCTTATCTAACATCTGACGAGTGCTAATGAAGAAATGGGGCATTGCCACTGTTTGAAACTTGGTCTCTGATCCATGTATATACAATATCCTAAATTAGCAGGTTGTCTTATGAGCAAGTAGAGTAAATAATGCAAGCAATTTTTTTTTCAATTTGTAACTGCTAATAATTACATAAAAACTACTTCCAGAACGGGACAAGGCTTCTGAACGGTTCCCATCTTACTGAATACCGTTACAAAGTCATGCTTGCAATAAATGTTGATACGTATAATTCCTATGTTGATACGTAGCGTGGAAACCCGCTGAAAGGATTCGTGGTTCCTCCACAAAACCATATGCGTCAGAGTTACATACTTTCGTCGTGAATTACAAAAGGCCTAACCTTATGGACGTCGTCAGTACAGAAACAGTATTACTCATCATGATGTCATCACAGCGACTATGGTTACTAAAATTAACAAATCAATCACGAAGATAAGAAGAGTATTTCTGCTAGAAACAGCAGAGAAACAATCGTTTCCATGCCACTTAGACAATGAACTGACATCACTTACTTCCAGTATGATGCCCGTAGAGAAACTGTGTGTAGTGTTTAAACGAATTATAAACCGTGATCTGGAGAAGAATATACCGCGTACGTGACGTAAGGTCGGGAAAGACCCACCGTGGTTTAACAACGAAATTCGATAAATCTTGAAACAAGAGCTGTTGCACTCTCGGTTCAAAAGACAACGCTCAACTGACGACGGGCAAAAGTTAGTAGAGATTCATGAGTCTATAAAACGATCTATGCGTAAAGCATACAACAGCTGCCACCGCCGTACATCAACAAAAGATCTCTCAGAGAACCCGAGAAAATTCTGGTCCTACGTAAAATCACCAAGCGTATCTTAGGCTTCTATCCAGCCACTCGTGGCCGCAGACGATAGCAAACGGTTATTTCGCGTTTGAAAATCGTGCACGTAGAAGAATCGTACAAACATATCTGTTCGGGTCGCACAGACTGCAATACTGAGGACATATTAACAGACATCCCCGGCATAGATATACAACTAAAAAATGTTGAAAACAAACAAGTCCTCTGGTTCGGATTGAATCCCAGTTCCATTTTACAAAGAGTACTGCAGGAGAATCATAGAAACATGTTATCGTTTGACCATCATACAGTCTGCAGTGTGGAGGACACAGTAATTGGCATCCATGGAGCAGAGAAACAAGTGAAGGATTAGGAAATAAACAAGTCGTCATGTCCGCATGGAATCGCAGTTCGATTTTACTAGTAGTACTCAACAACATTCGTATCGTACTTAGCTTGCATTTATCGCTAATATCTCGCCCAGCGCAAAGTCCAAAGTGACTGGAAAAAAGCGAAGGTGACCTCTGTATATAATAAAAGAGCAACAGACCCGCAAAATTACACACCAACAGCCTTAACATCAGTTTGCTGCAGAATTATTGAACATATCCTGATTTCGAGTAAAACCAAGGCAACAGCATTTGACACGATGCGCCACTGCAGATTGTTAATGGAAGTACGAGCATACGGAATAGCTTCCCAAATATGTGAGTGGCTCGAAGACTTCTTAAGCAACAGAACCCAGAGCGTTGTCATCGGCGGCGAGAGTTCATCACAGAGGAGGGTGTCCTCTGGAGTGCCCCCTGGAAATGTGATAGGAACGCTATTATTTTCTTTATAGATAAATGAAATGCGGAGAGGGTAAGCAGCAATCTGCGGTTTTGCTGATAATGCTGCCTGTGGGAACGTGTCGTCGATGAGAGACTGTAGGATACGAGATTTCTAGTTGGTGTGATAAATGGCTGCTGGCTCTAAATGTATAAAAATGTAAGTTAATGCAGATGATTATGAAAAAAAACTGTAATGTTCGAACACAGCGTCAGTTGTCTGCTACTTGATACAGCCACGTCGATTAAATATCTAGGCTTTATTTAGCAAAGCGATATGACATGGGACAAGCATGCAAGGATTGTCGTAGGGAAGGCAAATGGTCGACTTTGTTCTTTGGAAGGATTTTGGGAAAGTATGGTTCATTTGTAAAGGAGACCATATATAAGACATTAGCGCTATCCATTCTTGAGTAGTGCTCGAGTGCTTGCGATCCGCGCCGGTTCGAATTACTCGAAGACTGCTAGATTTGTTACCGGTAGGTTCGAACAACGGGCAAGTATTACAGACATGCTTCGGGAACTCATATTGGAATCCCTGGAGGGAAGGCGACACACTTGTTGAAGTACACTGTTGAGAAACCACTTAAAACTTCCAGGTTATTAGGCCATGGTCGATGTATAAAACTTTCTCCTAACGTTTCCTCTCCGATTGCGGGAGACATCTTCAGAGGTTAGCCATTTTACCTAAAACGGCTGACCTCTGAAGATGTCTCCGGCAGTCGGAGAGGAAACGTTAGGAGAAAGTTTTACACATCAACCACGGCCTAATAGCCCAAAAGTTTCAAGCGATATCAGTACCAACTGTGAAAGCTTACATTGTATGAACTATCGAGAATACTTAGAGAACCGGCGTTTGCAGCTGACTGCAGAACGATTCTACTGCCACCAACATACATTTAGTGTAACTACCACGATATAAGAGTAGAGAAACTGGAATTAGTATATTCATATAGACAATCGATTTTTACACCCTCTGTCTGCGAGTGGACGAGTGGAACAGGAAAGGAAACGGCTGGTAATGGTACAGGATGCCCTCAGCCACGCGTCGTGCGGTGGCTTGCGGAGTACGTAAGTAGATGTTCTAGAAAAGCGGAAAAATTAAAGAATTAAATATGTTCCAAAAATTACAAGCAAATCATTGTTTATGTGATATAAAGTACAAATTAAACACCCCTGTGCGAGTGGGTGCATTTTAAACGCAAAATGACGTTTACAATTAAATGTTTTTTTCGCAGTTAGTTTGCAAATATTCGCTTACTGTATTTGTGATCCCTTAGTTTATGACTCAACACACGTTACATATGATGATCTAGCTTAATATGGATCTGTAACAATCAAAGCAGCAGAGTAAGTACTTTGTCATGTAGCTCGAGCTAAATACTCGTAATACTAGGTACATAAAGAACGCAGTGGGAAAATACAGTAAATAAACAGTTTTCTTTTGTTTTCGACCCCATACTCCCGCAGTTGCGGTGGTTACAAGTAAAACGAAGGTTATGCTGTCTTTCGCGACTCTATAAGGTCTTAATTTAGACCATTTTTATATCTTTATTTTAACTGTTCTGAGAAATTACAAGAGTGGTCTCCAGCTTCATCTAGTAAATACACTGCGAACCCCATTGGCACCAAATTTCACCATAATTCTGCCCAACGCCGCCGTGGATGTGTTGCACGATGGGAAAGCTGTCACACGGCTTCTTACTCACAGTTCACCCCTTCCTTTCACGGCTCTGCGATGGGGATCAGAACCGCGGCTCCCAGCGTCAAATCGCGCGATTCTCTTATGAACGGCCGAGGAAAACATTTCAGACCCACCCCCGATCAGAATCGACACAAAGGCCTCGGCTAGTGGGATAGAGATGGTCAATAAATCCACCCTTTTGCCTAGGACATTTAATCTCGCACATTTCGTCGTCTAAAACGAAAGTCTGCTGTGTGATGAGCAACAGGAAGACATTCTTGATAATCTTTGATGCTGTGGACGTCACCGTGAGACTTCAATCCTTCAATAAGGATATAGTATTCTAGTAACCCCTTTGAACGTGATCGCACACTTTTGTAGTGCATTGCACCTGCAGTTCTTACTCTTTTGTACATTGTGAACCACCACAGATCGTTCAGAAGCATTCGACAAAATTTGGACGTGATCAGAAGCACCACAGGGTTCTTTTGCTTTTCAGTGCTCCTGTTTCACGTCCTCCTGTGTCGTGATTGCGGAGGGGTGCGACGTTGACACATGAAACGGCGAAGGGTCTCTGTAAGACCCCGCAGTAATACAGTAATCTCTGTGAAATGAACGCCCACTTATTCAGAATTTTAAAAATGTGCAGTCACGGAAAAGGCTTCCGTAGTAGTGCTAGGCTCCTGTAGCTAATCAACCAAGTGTGCCACTTGCCTTCCTGGAAGAGTCTAGTATTTCTTTGAAGATTTTCTGTGGAAAGGCCCGTCTTTAAAATTCCAAATAAGTGTGTGTGTGTGTGTGTGTGTGTGTGTGTGTGTGTGTGTGTGTGTGTCCGTGAGGGGTCGGGGATGCTATTAAAGTTATTGCCAAATTGGGGGTCTTAGAAGGAACGTTAGCCGTTTCATTCACGTATATTTCAATGTTTGACCCCTCCGTAACCACACTACAGGAGGGCGTGACACAGCAGCACTGAGAAAGGCCGGCATCTCGTGGTCGTGCGGTAGCGTTCTCGCTTCCTACGCCCGGGTTCCCGGGTTCGATTCCCGGCGGGGTCAGGGATTTTCTCTGCCTCGTGATGGCTGGGTGTTGTGTGCTGTCCTTAGGTTAGTTAGGTTTAAGTAGTTCTAAGTTCTAGGGGACTGATGACCATAGCTGTTAAGTCCCATAGTGCTCAGAGCCATTTTTTGAGCACTGAGAAAGAATAACAACCCAGGTGCTGTTTTGGATCACGTTCATATTTCGTCGCATGGTGTTGAACAGTTCCTAGTGGTTCCACCCTGTAAACCAGAGCAAAAATTGTGGTCTCACTGTTCTGTAAATGGATGAGGTAAGATTGGAAGGGGTTGTTAGCCCACGATGTCCGTAGAGAAGGGTAAAAGAGTCAGGGAGAAACCAGCGATATCAAAGATTGTCAAGAACGTTTGCATGTTGCTAATCGCTCTGCAAACTGTCGTTTTCGACCGCGAAATGTGTGCAGAAATCGATGTGCCAAGGAAGGGGGTGATTTTATCGACGCCCTTTATGCCATCACCTGAGACCTTTTCGTGTTGATTCTGAAAGGTTTTTCTCGGACACACGAAGAAAAAGCTGGGAGTCGCGGTTCTAATATGCATCGCAGAGCCATTAAACGAAGGGGTGAACTGTGGGTACGGCGGTATGGCGACATTTGCATCATGTGACACGTGCATGGCGGCGTTGGGCAGGATTTTGGTGGAATTTGGTGCCAGTGGGACGTCATTAGGCCACTTAACATGTAACATGTCCGCCCCCGCAGCTGAGTGTTCTGCGCGACAGAATGTCAACCCTAAGGCTTCTCCGCTCAGGGACTGGGTGTTGTGTTGTCCTGATCATCATCATTTCATTCCCATCGACACGCAAGTCGCCGAAGTGGCGTCAAAGCGAAAGACTTGCACCCGGCAACGGTCTACCGGACGGAAGGCCCTAGTCACAAGACATTTACATTTATTTACATGTAACATGAATGTCTGAGCTCCGGCCTCTTTTTTTGCATGTGTCTACACCTTGGTGTTTTGAAGCGTCGTCCAGCCTGAGTGTGAAGCTCATGGGGCTACGCTTTTGCACCAGTACAGAGGAAGACTGCAGCCACTTTTGAACCGAACTTCAACGGGAGACAATTATGAGGTTTCGAAATGGTGAGCCTGTAATTCTGTTACAGCGTGTAGAAAAATAGTGTGTGGTTACTCATGATATCAGGTAAGTGAAAGTGTGTTTCATACAATTTAAATTCAAGTTTGTTTTTTACACAGTAATGAAAAACCATTAATTCTGACCCCCTTAGTTATAAGTATATAAAATTGTGACGGCTAGCTTTACAATATTACGAAAACCTCCGCTCTCTGTACGGGTTGACTCGTTTGGTATGTCACACTACATCTTCCAAAAGAGCCTTCCCAACCCATTTCCTTCGAGAACGGAAATATGAAAAGTTCTGTCTGGTAGTTTCACGTGGCAAGATATGCAGCAGAGAACTTGGATGCCGTGTATAACAAAACAGAACCCCGCGTGTGGTCTAAAGGCGCTAGAAGTTTCCTTCGATACAAGACCCAGCACTCAGAGCGAAAAAGGACCCCTCTTGCAACCGAATCCTCTTCTCTAGAAAGCCGCCTCCTTCAGACCGCACGTCCTTTTAGTTGTCAACTCGGAGGGAAGAATATCGAGGCTATGTCTCCAAAAGGGTCTCACTTATCAGATAGTGGACCATATTGTTACCGCTAGGAGGTAGATTAAAATTTAGCGTGCCCTCTACGACGATGTCATTAGGGGTAGAACTTACATTGATTTGGAGGCGTATAGGGAGGTGCAGGCATTAGAAGTGAGAACGATGACTACGGACGTAATTCTTCCATGGAGTCGGCTTACAGCGCAGATAGACATTTCACTTCACCGCGGACTACAAACATCGTAGACATCCTTTCACACATGTGTCCTTGCTAACAAGAGACAATGACGGTATTTTATTGACCTTTAGTACTGGTGTCGAAATTACACATCTTACCAGTTACAACTTCGGGTGCCTATCTGCATATTGACTATACCGATAAGCTACAGTCAGAGCCATCGTAAAACGAGGTGCACTGTTTTTAAATTGCATATTGTAATTTTATAGATACTGGTCGTACCCTAGTCATAAAGAAGTAAGTACCACAGACTTCTAGTAATAGCTGTGTCGTAGGCATATCTACCGCGGTAGATACAGAGGTTGGGTAAAATAGTGTAAAACCGCTAGAAATGCGTGTATGAATATAAATGCCCGGCGGAAGTTCGAGTCCTCCCTCGGGCCCTCGGGCATGGGTGTGTGTGTTTGTCCTTAGGATAGTTTAGGTTAAGTAGTGTGTAAGCTTAGGGACTGATGACCTTAGCAGTTAAGTCCCATAAGATTTCACGCACATTTGAATTTTTTTTTTTTTTTTTTTTTTTTTTGCGTAAATGCAGGTACTAGTCACGCCTGCAGTTTGCATTCTTGTATTTGACCACGAACGGGACCTATTCAGTCTCCTCAATAAGCTGCAAGTGCCAGTTGTGGTAAGAGAAGTGTTCTGTGCACTTGTAAGTGCATTATCTTGGAGGTATGTGAATTTGAACGTGTGCAAATTGTTGGCGCAAGTATGGTGGGTGCTTGCCTAGCCAAGGGAACCAAAGTGTCAAGAAGCATCTTATCGAAGATTTACACCGCATACGGGAAAGCGGGAAAACGTAATCCGCTAAGTCACATCGCGGACGAAGGTATGTGTTGAGTGATTGTGACAGACGGCCATGAAAGACGATTGTAATGAAAAAAAGGGGACGACAGCAGCAAGTAGTAGTAGTATGGTATTCTCCCTTAAGTCAGGTCTTGTCATGGGTTAAGCCTCTTCCACAGAAAATGTCACTGCAGATCAATGTCGCACTAGCGAACCATGTCAGAACCAAAAAAACACCAAGTGTACTCCATAGGCAGCGAATTGCAGGGTGAGCTAGAACTGCAAAGCGACTCATCAGTGATGCAAATTCTGGTAATAGGAAAACGTGGTGCCGGAGCTGTAACATCTGGACTATGTGGCTATCGAACTGATTCTCTTTTGTGGCCGAGTCAAGAGAGAAAAATGGCGGAGGTTCGATGATGATTTGGGGCAGCCTCATCGTGATATTCCATGGGCTCCCTGGTTAGTTTGCAAGCTCGCATCACTTCCAAGGATTATGTCACTATTTCGGCTGATCAGGTCCATCCCACGGTACAGTCTTTGTTCCTCAGTCGTGATGCTGTGTTTCAAGACAACAGGGTACTTGTTCAGACTGGCCGATTCGTCCAGGACTAGCTTTGTGATCACAACGATGAAATGGATGGATTTTCGCATCCCTCTGGTCTCCACCACCACCAGATCTGAATATTATTGAGCCTTTGTGGTCTAATTTGGAGAGAAGGTTGCGTTATCGATATCCACGCCCATCATCCTTACTTGAAGTTGCCACTATTTTGCAGGAAGAATGATATAAGATTCCATTATATTAAACATTGTAAGATGACTGCAAGCTGTTCTGAATGCCATCGGGTTTCCTACACTGTATTAACACTGGTAATGTGTTGTGTTTTGGTGTTTCCATATTTTCTTTGAGCAATCAAATTCACCCCACCACCCTCTTTAAGTAGTACCCGGCGACTACTTCCTCTTTCCTCAGATGGAGAAACCATTGCTAGTTACTTAGTTACGTGTTCCATTGACCAATAGCACGGAAAAACCGTTATGATGTGAAACGGGTCAAACGCACAAGAAATTCGCACAGGAAACGAGGTTTCTTTTTTTATATTATAGTGTTATACCTAAATATTTCTATTACCTATCCCATTCCCTTAAATGGCACAAAATGCATATATTATATCTCCAGATTTACTCATATTCAAGAATTCATCTATGGTATAGAAGGAGTTGTCAAGGAGGTATGATATCAATTTGATTTTGAAACTATTACTGCTGTCTGTCAGACATTTTATTTCATCCGATAATTTATAAAAAGTTTCATAGCAGCATATTTTACCCCTTTCTGTGCCAAAGATAGGTTAAGTGAAGGATAGTGTAGGTCTTTCTTTTTTCTGGAATTGTAATCATGAATGTCGCTGTTGGTTTTAAACTGGTCCAGGTTGTTGAGAAAATATTTCATTACTGAGAAAATGTACTTTGAAGCAGTTGTAAGAATTCCTAACCTTTTAAACAGATGCCTACAAGATGTGCGACTATGAACCCCACTTTCTTTTGAGCAGTGAATACCTTTTGCCGAAGCGTTGAGTTGCCCCAGAATATTATTCAGAGAGTTGAAGTATGCAAAGTATGTTAGCTTACTAATTTCTACATCCTCAATATTGGCAATTATTTTGATTCCAAAAGTTGCTGAACCTAGTCGCTTTAGGAGGTCCAAAAATGAATTTTCCAATTAATATTCTCATCTATATGTACACCCAAAAACTTAGTATTTTCTACCCTGCCTACTGACTTCTTTTGATGTGTTATGTTTACTGAAGGAATTATACTTTTTGCAGCAGAAAATTGGATGTACTGTTTTTTTCAAAGTTCAGAGCAAGCCCATTCGCAGAAAACCAATTAATAACTTTTCCAACGACCTTATTTGTATCATTTTCTATCGGACTTTCTTTTACCGGATTAATAATTATGCTTCTATCATCAGCAAACAGTGTCAGTTCAGCATCTTGTCTCACATAACAAGGGAGGTCATTCACATATATCAAGAACATGAGGGGGCCCATGATCAAACTTTGTGGAACACCTCCATGGCAGGTATTTCGAGAATGGTGACAAGGTGATTTTCGAAGTAGAACGTATCCTCAACAATCAAAGTACATACTTCTACAGCCAAGACAATTGCCAAGACCTTCATCGTGTGGAATAATGTGAATATGTAGAGGAGCATTAACAGTATCAACAAATTTCATGGTCGCAGAATTAATTTTTCAATGTGATAATTCAACCTGTATGACACTATCCCTCTTGTTAAGTGCTAGGTAGATTCCTCAACTTTCAAGTGATTAACATCGCTCTTCCTGAAACGGTTAACGCGAGCGAGTTTGCACAGTGGTTAGCACACTGGACTCGCATTCGGGACGACAACGGTTCGGATCCGCGTCCGGCCATCCAGGTTTAATTCTTCCGTTATTTCCCTAAATCGCTTCGGGCAAATTGTTTAATTATGAAGATTTTGGCCAAATTTCCCATCTGCTGTCAGGTTATTTCGCGAGATATCTACACACCTTTCAAAAATCCTTTTGTTTACAGATAAACCATCAAAAACAGATACAAGTACATAAAGGAATGAAGTCTTTTAAATAACTATTATGGCGGTAAAGAGGTTGCTCAATGTTCCGTTAGATGTAATACGTTTTTAAATCTGGGGTGGGAGGGGGGCGGGTTTTCAGCAAATATCTGTCGTACATGGTAACGAATGTAAATTAAATTGTGCTGGCTTTGTAAGTAGGCTTTTTAGGTTTTTATGTTGGTAACGCCACGAAATGAAAATCACCGACTGTGATGTGTGCAGTGTGTGTGTGTGGCTGGTTGGCATTGTTGGAATATTTGCTATTGTAGTGTTGGGCAGTTGGATGGTAACAGCGCGTAGCGTTGGGCAGTTGGAGGTGAGCCACCAGCAGTGGTGGATGTAGAGAGAGAGAGATGCCAGAGTTTTGAGAAGTTACTATAAGCGGACGATCTGGACGTGTGTCCGCCAGAAAAAGGAAATTTGTAAAGATGGATGTCATATATATACGATTTTTGAACACTATTAAGGTAAATACATTGTTTGTTCTCTATAGAAATATTTCATTTGCTAACTATACCTATCAGCAGTTAGTGCCTTCAGTAGTTAGAATCTTTTATTCAGCTGGCCGTATTGGCGCTCGTTGTATTGCAGTAATTTGAGTAACGAAGATTTTTGTGAGGTAAGTGATTCAAGAAAGATATAGGTTATTGTTAGTTAGGGCCTTTCTTTTCAAATTCAGATTGCGTTGCGCAAAAAATATTGTGTTTCATTTTAGTGATGATCAGAATAAGTAAAGAGAAAATTCTGTACGTTGCGTTTTGCTCAGCTGTTTGAAAATCAAATAATGTAAGAGTTTTTCCAGCGCTGTCATTCATAATTTTTTAAAGGGGACGTTTCAGGTTCTAAAAGAAATTTGAAGGAAGCAGCGTTCTTATTTCGTGACCCAGGTCTGTGATATATCATAGTAAGGCGCTTCTTTGTTGCTCATTTATACCAAATCTCCATAGCAATTATTGTGAGACATTTTATTTAGGATTGGTGTTTTTACTGTCAATTGAACTAGTACCAACAAGCAGTACTCATTTTCAAATGAAATGACGTGGTCAGTAGCGAAACAGCTGATCATGTTCGGAGAAAATCTGCGCTCGCCGATATTTACTTGGTGTCAAATGAAAAATTCGTCAAAAAATCACCGAGCGGCTCGTCTTGTGACACAGCAGCTCTGGCAGAAAAACCATCGTATTTTCCGATCAAGAATGGATTCGATAGGAACTTCTGACTTTCACATTCGAAGAAGAGACTGGAGGAAAACTTTTAGTAGCCTAACGTCCTGCGGAAGTGTAGCAAAAACCGGTAGAGAGTTTTGCAGAGCTCTCGGAAAAGTTTCTCTGCCAGTTACGAATAAAAAAAGGTAAAAAATATAATAAAAGTTAGCAAACGTGCAGCAACAAAACGAGTGTCAGTGTGCTTAGGGTTCTCAAGAGACGTATGGAGAGCATAATACGAGTCGCACTAATTTGGTGCAAGTACTGAATCTCGAAAGGTCTCGTTTCTTCAGCTATTACTGCTGCTTCTGTTTTTACTTTCTTTTTATACAAACTATTGCTCTCATTACTGATGAATGATTTAGAATGAATGCTCCTTTTGTCTCACCAAATATTAAACACCATCTCACTATTTAAACAGCGACTTCTTTCCAAATTTTCATTTACTAAACATGTTTCATTATAACACTTCATTGTATGCCCGCACACCTAGCGGAGCTGATCTCAAAAGTTTGTGTATATATTGCCCCGGCTAGTTACGAACCAGTCCCTGCCGTTTGGGTCGGGCATAAAACGTCTCTGTATCACGTTGTGAGTCTAGTCGTGTGAACTAGCAGTTGAAAATTGATCGTTTTTTTCCAGAGACACTAATTCATACACTTTCAACCACGACGGATCCAAAGACAGTTTTGTTTTTTATTACTGTGGAGTAAGATATCAATTGAGTTCCAGTCTATTTTTACTAATTTGTTTCCTTGAGATAATTTATGTAGTTACTTTAGCAGCCCGTATGTATCGTTGAATCCTATTAAATATGTTTGTAAAAAGTTGATCAGCGTCCTTCAATAACCCTTGAATGTTCACAGATATTATTGTCTATGTACTAGCTGATTATGGAATTTAGTAAGTACTGGGAAAGTCTCGTATATTTCTGTTTTATTGACACAATTAAGTTCTTAAATTAATGAGAGATGGCACTGGGGGATCAACGAAAGGAGAGTTGTTCCTAGTGTGTATTGTTTCGGTATGATAACAGTCAGTCAGTACTACATTCCTTCGTGTACCTATCAGCAAAGATATACTTTCCAATGAAATTGTCCTTCGCAATTAATGTCCGATAAATTATAAATATGTCTCTGGGCGTTACAATGTCTACGCTTCTCAATTCTCACGACACGATATTACTTATGGGTTCCAATTCTTTCAATGTCTGTTCAGCACAATTTTAGTCTTTTAACGGACACAATTTTTCACTTCTCGTTTTTTAGCGAAATCGCCTTGACAACGAACGGCAAAGATACTAATGTGATAAGGTCCAAACTATTTTCGGCCCCAATACTGTTTAATAATTCGCATACAGCGAATAAAGTCCTAATTCAACATAAAAGTTGGCGTGTTGTCAATCTCTTCACAATCGTAAGTATACGATCGTAACGTTTCGTTTAACACTTACAATCACCATTCACTTGAATATCAATGTTTGTACATCCAGTCACCTCTAATTGACTCCGTCTCTGAATTTATCCAAAAATAATCTGTTCGTAACCACTCCAATGTCTGATCCAGTTCTAACAATGCAATTTAATTAGGCTACTAATCCCAAAATTCCGACTACCACGGAAGAACTGCGAACACTCTCGCCGCCGCTGGAAACAAAAACTGAAGAGACCTAACAATGCTGCGCATTGGTTTATGTATTACATTCAAACCAAAACGCAGCTCTGTTAAGTCTTCCTTGGATTTCCTTTGTACTACTTTGCGTTATTCTATTTCGAATATCTACTCTTTGTAAAAATTTTAGGTAACTATTACTTCGAAATGCTACTACCGTTTTTTGGCTCTTAGGTCATTTCGTATTAAAGAATTTAATCTAATACTCGTTTCTGTATAACCACTCTTTAGAGATGGTGATGGTGGTAGTTGGGATGTTTAAGGGGGACTAAACAGCTAAGGTCATCAGTCCCCCACTCTTTAGAGAGCGGTTACAATTGTAAAGCAGACCAATTGTTATTACAGATTTTAATGTAGTCCAGAATTGTGCAATGTATCGTTGCATAGTATTTGTGTGAAAATGCGATGAATAGATATGTTTATCTTCTCGAAAGTAGAGAACTGAACAGTGAATAAGGAACGTGACAGTTTTCATTAACTTACTGTAATATCGCTAGTATGTCATTCGGCAATGATTTTATTACGTGCAGTTTATTATAACATAAAAACACAAAAAAATCACTCGTGTGTAACATTTCAAATATGAATCAACTTCAAAATATCTGCGAACAAGCATACACTTTGAATAAATTAACAACATTCTAAAACGTTTATTTCCATTTTTACATACAGAATCTGATCAAAAGCATCCGGGCACCCCTTTGTAATGTGGAATTGGCCACTAGATATTGCGAGAAATATCGCCAGTAAAAAAGCAGGACGGGAAGTATTGTCAGCAGAGTAGCACTAACAGTGGAATAGGTCGGTTAGGAGGTGTCAGAGACTTTGAACGTGGACTAGTCATTGGATGTCGCCATCTTAGTAACAAATCCAGCGGGGACATTTCAAGACCTTCGAAAGGTTCCTAGGACGGGTGTTGTTGTTGTTGTTGTTGTTTTGAAGCGGAAACGCAAAGTAGCAACCGCTGCTAATCCAAGGCAGGCGTCATCTACTGACGGACAGGGACCGTTGAGCATTACGGGTGGTAGTTCTAAAATAACGCAAGCAATCAGTGGAAGCGTTCACTCGTAAATTCCAAAGTAATACCAGCAGTCCATCTAGCGGAATGAGTGTGTGCAGCGAGCTAAAAAGGGTGGGGTACAGTGGTCTGACAGCTAAGCGACACTTGAAATAGTGCAAAGAGTGATGGCAAGGGACAGATGATAACAGGAAACGAATGATTTGGAGTGATCAACTACGCTATACCCAACAGTTATCCGACCTGGGGAACATTGTCTGCCTTCCTGTGTAGTGCTGATGGTGAAATACGGAAGAGGTGATTGAAACGCCTAAGCTAGCAGACCAGAGCGAATTAGGTTGTGGAAAGGGGCTAAAATGAGTTGCTGTCAGTTACACTCAAGATACAAACTTTATTTGTCCACACACATAATATTACAACAAGAATGGAAAACACTCAAAGTTTTAATCGACCTCCTTTGATTAGATCGGCTGAAGGCCACACTCAAAATCCTAAGTAAGAAATTGACATACAGATTTTTCCTGGAGGTGTGACCTAAAAATATTTTCTAAATCTTCAATCCAAACAGGCTGAAGGCCTAAGTACTTTAATTTTAATGGTATTCGGCTCGAGGCCGCATATTAAGCAATAAGAAGTGTTTCAGTTAAACGGCAGAAGGCCTTATCTTAAAACAATTGAAGGAAATTCGGCTGAAGGTCCCATACAAAACATCACAATCGTATGCCTTAAGGGAAACGCAGGAACATTAATTCAGGATATATTAAAAATCTCTGGAGGCCACACATGAACCAAATAACTAAAACTCAAACAGGGAAGTTACTGTGTAACACACAACGGAACGACGCTCAGAAGTTTCCAAGGGTCGGCCTGGAATTGTAACACTAACGCTCGTTTAGGCGAGACAGGCAGGCCGACCAACAATCTCTTAATCGGAAGGCAACCCAACCAACAGACAGCCGACGAACCGGCCGACTACGTGATTCCGGTCACCAGACCAAAGACACTACAACCAAAATGCCAGCG
This sequence comes from Schistocerca americana, assembly GCF_021461395.2. Taxonomy (NCBI): domain Eukaryota; kingdom Metazoa; phylum Arthropoda; class Insecta; order Orthoptera; family Acrididae; genus Schistocerca; species Schistocerca americana. The sequence continues at coordinate 313,835,471 of NC_060120.1, read as the reverse complement.
AGGCGAAGAGACCAGTAACACTCGTCTTCAAACATAGGTGTGTTAATAAGCCAAGGCACAATAACTACTGACATACATGAACATCGCAACGGCTGTGGAGCTACACGGTAAGAAAACACTCATTCGCTGCTCTGTCGCAGCCGACCAACTGGCTACTGCAATACGCAGATAGCATTACAGCATTTAAAGCATTGATCAGTTGAACTGACAAAGGGTACACAGTGTTGCACGAAACAGATCCACAAGAAACTCGAACACTCGTAAAACGAATCACTGATGAACAACTGGAACAAATCACCGTCGGACACACACACAAACCCGAAGGACGGTCGGTGACGAAACACACGTCGTCTGACCAGACGACCGACCAACAACCAACCAAGGTCGTTCGCACTCAAATCATGTGTGTCGGCTGTCCGTTGGGAACTGGGGGACACGGCTATCCGGGCACACTGACTCGGACCCAATCATGCAGAGGTAACTCTTGCGCATAGGCCACGGCGTCTCCGCACAAGAAGGAACCGAGGCACGTCCAGCAAAGTGACCCAGTGACGAGGCCCCAGAAACGGTGAAAAGACCAAACACACGTCACCCAAAAGAGGCGACCAACTGAACGACACGCCTCCCTAGCGCTCCATCCCCGACTGCTGCTACGTCCCGACTGCACTTCTGCTTCGTTCGAACTCAACGACTGCCAGACGCGATCTCCCTGACGACACACGACGACGGGAAAGTAATAACCATGCAGCAAAGATAATACGGCAGGGCTAATATCGATACGCGCTGCTACTGCCACTCACGGGCAGACAAAACAGCAATTCAGTAACACCAGTAATTGAAATTAAAATGTCGAGGCGGCAGTACGGTAAAAACAAGATGTTAAATAATAGATGACACGAACATGAGCCACTCACGGCTCAGTGATGTGGCGGTGTGGGGGAGTTTTACGTGCTTAGGGTGAGGTCCCCTTATTGTGCTCAAGGATAGGAAGATACATTACAGCATTGTGTACAACGTACAGTTGACGGACAGTGCGGATACGATCGTTGTATCATTATAACAGTGCACCATGCCATAAAGCAGCGTACGTAAGGCAGTGTTACAATCCGCCATGCCATAAAACGGCATGCGTAAGGCAACGATTTGTTGACAGTTACATTTCTGAAATGGACTGGTTGCCTGAAGTCCCGACTTGAACCCAGTGAACAGCTCTCGCGTGAGTTAGAATGTCGACTTTGTTCCTGACCCTAGCGTGCAACACCACTACTTCGTTGTTCACGGCTTTTCAGGAAGGATGGGCTGCCATTCCTCCAGAGGTATTCAGATACTTCGCTGAAAGTGTCACCAACATTCAAGCTGTCATAAAGATGAAGGATCAACACCCCCCATATTAATGTCCACTAATAGGTATCCGTATACCTTCGATCAGTGTATACGAGGTGCGTTCAAAAAGAACCTGAACTTGTGAAGTAGCGCGCCAAACAGGAGAGAGCGCGCTGCGGCTACTGAGCGCACCTAGCGGCAGGCTTAGACAACAAACTGACATTTGCCTCGTGTCGCTCGGACAATTAGCAAGCCAACCTCAGACGCTGAAGTAAACGCATGTACAGCCTGCTCGTGGGATTAGTGCAATGAAGGAGCTTGAAGAACAACGTGTGTGTGTGTGTGTGTGTGTGTGTGTGTGTGTGTGTGTGTGTGTGTGTGTGTGAAGTTCTACGACAAACGTTTGGCAAAACTTTCACAGAGGCCTTTCAAATGCTAGCCAAGCATACACGGAGGACTGTATGAGTCGCACGCAGTGCTACGAACGGTTTAACCGTTTTCAACAGAATTTCTGACGATTACAAGTATGGTCGTCCTTCCACATCAACAGATGATGCCGTGTAGATAGCGTTCGTGCTGTGATTCGCGAAAATCGTCGTTTAACTGTTTGGGAAGTTGCTTAGAGGAGGTGGGCTTTAGCATAGTATCATGCTATAAATTTTTGAGTGAGAAGCTTGAGATACGTTGTGTCAGTGCAAAATTCATACCGCGTTTGTTGACTGAGGATCAGAAACAGGCTGGTGTTGAAATGTGCCAGGAACTGCTTGCCGCTGTTAATGACAATGAAAACTTTCTTAAGAACATCATAACAGCCGACGAAACATGAGTGTACGGCTATCATGCTGAAACGAAGTGGGTGGACAAAGGGTCACCTCGTCCAAAAAAAGCAAGCATGAGTCGGTCAAAGATGAAGGTGATGCTGATTGTGTTTTTTTCGCTACAAAGGCATTATACTTCATGAATTCGTGCCAGGTGGTCAGACCAAGGAAGTCGACCAGGAATCATAGTGCGCATGAGGGAAGCTATGCGCAGGAAAATCAGAGTTGGATGTTGCATCGTGACAATGCGCCAGCTCATTAGTCACTCCTTGTCTGCACCTATCTAGCAAAACACCCCATTTCCGTTGTGCTCCTTCCACCGTATTCTCCATACCTAGCCCCAGCAGACTTTTTCCTGTTTCCCACACTGAAAAAGACGTTGAAAGAACGTCGTTTCCAAACCATAGGGGAGATGCAGAATAATGCGAGGAGAATCCTGCGCGCCATCCCACAAAATGTGTTCCAGGAGGCATTCCAGAACGGGAGGAAACGATGGGAACGGTGTATTGCCAGTACAGGGGACTATTTTGAAGGGCACAGTACTTAACATATTGTGCAAGAAGCAAAAGTTCAGTTTATTTTTGAACACACCTCGTAGTTATTCCTAAATGTGGCAGCCAACTTTCCGAGAATAAAATAGAATGTGAAATAATGGCCTGTGATATGGCAATAATTGTGAAAAATTACAAGCAATGTTTAACAAGATGATATGCTCCCTGCAGACATCACGGAGAAAAGCAAAAAATGAAGAATAATGGGAAGTGACTGAAAAAGATATGATTATTGCAATCAGAAGAGTCAGCAACAAGCCACAGACGAAGACGTATTAATAGGAGGGTTAATCGAAGAGGGATGTGAGAACTTGCACGTAAAATTGTATAAACTGACCCATCTGATATGCAAAAATGGAACATCGCCAGAAGAATTGAACTGGGCATAATATGCCCTATATACAAGAAGGGAAGCAAAATGGAATGTGGTGACTGTAGAGGCATCGGTTTGCTGAATGTAACCTACAAGCTACTCTTTATCATTATCTTTAGAAAATTACATCCAATCTTAGAAAAATATACAGGAATGCCAAGCTGGCTTTCGACCAAACAGATGAACAATGGATCACATTTTCACCCTTAGACAAATGTTTGATGAACACTGGGAATATAAAGGTATCAATAGTTCGTTCGCCGATTTTCAAGTCCGTTACCGAGGGGTCACGTCAGAGACTGAGACAGGTCTCAGACAAGCGGACATTCTCTCATGTGTTCGGTTCAGTGTCATCTTAGGTAAATTAGTAAGGGAATGAAGGGAACAGGAATGAATTGGAGTACAGAAGTATGGTAATTTCAGTTTCCTCGCATATGCAGATGATACAGTACTGCTAACTGAATGAGACCGATAGTTGAGAGAAAGGTACCAGGAAATGGACAACTACGCGCGGGAGTTTGGGATGAATATGAACTGAGACAACGTGTGGTGTCACCGCCAGGCACCACACTTGCTAGGTGGTAGCCTTTAAATCGGCCGCGGTCCGTTAGTATACGTCGGACCCGCGTGTCGCCACTATCAGTGATTGCAGACCGAGCGCCGCCACACGGCAGGTCTAGAGAGACTTCCTAGCACTCGCCCAGTTGTACAACCGACTTTGCTAGCGATGGTTCACTGACAAAATATGCTCTCACTTGCCGAGACGATAGTTAGCATAGCCTTCAGCTACGTCATTTGCTACGACCTAGCAAGACGCCATTACCAGTTACTATTGATACTGAATCATGTACCGTCAAGAGCGACGTTCACCATTAATGGATTAAAGTTAAGTATTCCACCAGCTACGTCCGTTTTTTCTAAATTCTAATTTCCTTGTCCTGTTCCAGACCTCACGCCAGCCTGCGTGAGCTAAAACGAGTGCCTTTCGGCTTCATCTAGTAACACGATGTTGGCTCTCCTGCCAACCACAACAAAACGGAGTTCATGTAATTAGGCAGAAGAGAAGAGCAGGAAGACCTTTTCGAGATAGACAGCATTAGGTTCAAGAGAGTTCTCTAGTTCAAATGCTTGGTTTATGAGCAACAACAGCGTAAAAATAGATGTCAAGGAAACAACAGCAGTGAGGGTGAAATGCACGTATTCGCTCAGGGAGACACCCAGGTCAGTATCAGCGAATACTATGATGAGAATACATAACACAGTGATATGTCCAGCAGTCATTTACGGTTCAGAGACCTGGAGCGTGACTAAACGAGAAAAGGAAAAACTATTAATGTTTGAGAGACGAATAACGGAAAGCATGTGGGGACAGATATTAGATAAAGAGAATGGAGAAGGAGAAAAAAATTCGGAAATGTACCTCTTGATGCAACAACCGATAATACTACAGAAATTGAAGAGCAAAAGAATCCAGTGGGCAGGTCACGTAGCCCGTAAGCCAGAAGAAAGACAGGTGAAGAAAGTATTTGAGGGGAAACTAAATACCAGACGCCGCATAGGTCGACCAAGACAGTGTTGGATGGACGACCTGGCGAAGGATCCGGCAGGCCTGGGGATTGAAGGCACCTGGAGGAACCGAGCACAAAACAGAAAGGAATGCAGGAAATTCGTGGAAGAAGCGCTTGGTCTGCAGGCCCTGTGACCACCGGATGTGTATGTATGTATGTATGTATGTATGTATGCATGCATGCATGCATGCATGCTTAACACTGAATAGTTTCTTGCGACCTGACCGCCAGCAGAAAATGTTACAGCGAGGAAGAGGAGCGCGTTCACAAGTCGGCCACACCCTGCCTATTGCTGTAGACAAATACGACGCCTTGACAATTTGAGAGGTAGAATAGGCAAATAAAGTACGCTGAAGCAGTCCCCAAGTTAAACGCTTCCCTAACAATAACCTGCGACTTGTCGTCACAATCGTAGTGTTATTGAAAATACTGAATCTGTCAAAGTTTCGAGAGTTTGTTGCTACTATAACTGCTAACCCGATGCCATGGCAATGCACTTCTCGGTCAGATGCTGTTAGAATGATGAGTTACTAGGTTCTACAGTCTTTTAGAATTTGTGTTACAGTGATTACTGAGCACTGCTGTAAATAAATATTATTACTAAACCATTTAAAAAATTTGATGTTGCTATTAAAGTCCTAGTCATTTGTGGCACTTTAAAACCGTCACTACACCTTATAAATTAACGTCTTCATCCGTGATTTTCTGTCTGTATGTGAAGAATAATTTCGGAAACTATTGTAGAGATTTTGATACCGTTCTCACTAACAGAGAGACATTCACGAGGAACATATGTGAGTATAATGTATTACCGCTAAGCTAGGCAAGTCATCCGTCCGTAAATACATAATTCTATACATGCGAAGGCAGGGAGGCTTGCTACCGTAGTTACATTTGGGAAACATTGACAATAAAAATTAGCCTGTATGCTGAAGGAGATTGTTATCTCAGAGATTGTTGTAGGCATCACTATCCTCCTGGCAACATATTCTGAAAGATCACCCTGTATCAAGAACGTATTATCCCTCCCCTCCCCCTTGCTTCTGGAACCGAACGCCTAGATTTGTGTCTGGTTTTGTCAGACTGATAAAATATATCCAAGATGTCTTCACGATACTGAGGCGTCATTTTTTTGTGATTTGTGGAAAATAGCTCCTGTCCCAAAAATTGTGCATCAACAGCACACACGCAGTATCTTCCCGCTGCTAAATTTTCGTATCGGTTTTTTTCCTCGATATGTCATCTTCAGCTATGCTAAAAATGAGAATTGAAGTCATTGTTATTCGATGGAACTTGATGTGCAACCGTGTTTGAAGTCCTTCATAATACGTTTCTTATCACAGTTTACCTTTCATGGTCGGTTGATTCACACTGCGTGTCTGCGGGGAAGAAACCAACGTCAGCGCCAAATTGTGGTGCGCTCGCACTACACAGAATTTCAGCAAAACGCCAGTGCACCTAATGGTGAAAATTAGCTTATCAGACACCATCCGTTATGCAAAATGTTTGATAAGGAGCTGACAGTGATGAAATTTATGAATGGCCAAAACAAAATTGAAAACGGAAGGCCGCCCGGAGTGGCCGAGCGGTTCTAGGCGCGTCAGTCTGGAACCGCAAGACCACTACAGTCGCAGGTTCGAATCCTGCCTCGGGCATGGATGTGTGTTATATCCTTAGGTTAGTTAGGTTTAAGTAGTTCAAGATGGTTCAAATGGCTCTGAGCACTATGGGACTTAACACCTGAGGTCATCAGTCCCCTAGAACTTAGAACCACTTAAACCTAACTATCCTAAGGACATCACACACACCCATGCCCGAGGCAGGATTCGAACCTGCGACCGTAGCGGTCGCGCTGTTCCAGACTGTAGCGTCTAGAACCGCTCGGCCACCCCGGCCGGCTAAGTAGTTCTAAGTTCTGGGGGACTGATGACCTTAGCTGTTAAGTCCCATAGTGCTGAGAGCCATTTGAACCATTTTTGAAAACGGAAGCAAACGTTGAATGGTAAACTTTCGAAACTACTGTGAAGCGAAAGAGTAGGCAAATACCGGGCGGGGTGCTAGAAGGACTCGCGCGTTGAGGGTTCCGTACAAACTTTGTTATACATGTAGGCAGTTCATCCATCATGGGAATCAAGAATATCTACGATTTTTGCCTCTCTTATCGTTATCGGTACTTGTATTTAAATACGTTGTGTACTTTGGCATTTTCGATTGTAATTCCTAAGAAAAAGAGACTTGAGACAGGGACAGACTGACAGTTGGATAACAAATGACAAAAGGTATATTTTTTCGTGTGTAGTAATTAAAAATTAATAATTTTCTGATTTTTCCCCATTTTCTTGTACTGCGAAAGCTTGCTTTTTGCCAAATTTCATGATTCAAGGTCAGCAGGAAGTACCCTACATGTTTTGATGAGTCAGACTGCGAGTAGCATAGTACGTGACGTAATTGACCGTATATTTTGATTGCAGTGGCTTAGAAACTTAACTTCTTTACACCGCCGAGGACCCACAGGCCTTTGTGTGTGACACATTACAACTTAATGCGTCTACGTGTTGCTGAGGTAGAGGGGACACACATCGACAAGCGATCCTATAAAGGCTCCGTTCTTACCGATTGAGGTACAGAACCCTAAAAACACGTCCGCGCTTTTCAAAAATCGGAATTCATTTAATTGTGAAAATATATACATTCAAACACACAAAAAAATAGAACAGAATACGTAGAGTGTTTTTGCCTTGTCGATTTTCTTTTTTCTAAATATGAAACAACGTCAAAGAACAGTATTTTACGCCTTCAACGGAACTGCTAAAAGTAGCTTTTAATAAAAACGGTTTCATGAAATTGAAAACTGTTTGATTGAACTGTTCTTTTCAGTGTACAATGCCGGCTTTTTCTTCGTCGAGATAGCGTAAACGTAAGATATTTTTCTCTATGTATGTCGGCAGGCTTTCGTGGCCGTTGTCACTGAAGTTAAAATCTTCTTGGTTCTTAGGCAGCGTCATGTTTCTTCTAAAATGTTCGACGTTTCGACTCCTCCTCTGGGATCTTCCTCAGGATCTTTTGGTGCCCACTACTATTAGAACACTGGCGTGTTCTGGCAGTAGTGGACACCAAAAGATCCTGAGGAAGATCCCAGAAGAGGGGTCAAAGCGTCGACCCTTTTAGAAGAAACATGACGCGGCCTAATAACCCAGAAGATTTTAACTTCAGTATTTTTCTCTCTTCGATATTTCTACGTTCCTCGTGTAACGTTCATGAAGTGTCACGAAGCAAAAGCAAACTATAATATGTAGATTAAGAATACAAAAAGTACAAAATACACTGCTATGACATGTGTTGGAGCGGTGAGAAGAGGCTAAATTCCGAGGTTAGGAGATGAGAGCATTCTCTCTCCACCAATGTCAGCGTTAAAACTCTCTTCTCGACAAGGGAAACGGCCCATCGCTCCCCCTCAGATTTATTGGTAACAAAGCCCATTGGATACCGTGTCAAAAACTGAACACAGATCAAGCATGAAACAGGAAGAAAGTGTAATGAACTGTAAAAATGGAAGCAAAATAGAAACAACTATAGGTCCAAGCTTAACAAGTGCAACATCGAGCGAAGTGGAAGAGCAATTGCATCGTGGTTAAGTGGTCTCGATGTTGGACTGCCAAATTGACGAACCGTTTTCAAATCTCCCTCGTGCGAATTGTTCTTATTTATTTATTTATTCACAACATTACGAACTGTCCGTACGGTCATTGAAATGTTTGTTCTCTTTCTGAAGTCTTCGCACTTGTCATACTATACATTGGGTACAGAATATGAGTCAAGTGGTAAGAATAAATTGCCATCGCAAGTAAATGTGGTGAATAGTGAGAACAGGTGAGATACCACGTAGGCTTCACACAGAAGTGAAAACAACGAATAAAATGGTGCGAGCCGGCTGCGGTGGCCGAGCGGTTCTAGGCGCTTCAGTCCGGAACCGCGCGAGTGCTACGGTCGCAGGTTCGAATCGTACCTCGATTTCCTTAGGTTAGTTAGGTTTAAGTAGTTATAAGTTCTTGGGGACTGATGACCACAGATGTTAAGTCCCATAGTGCTCAGAGCCATTTGAATCATTTGAAAATGGTGCGAACTATTTTACAGCAAAGGGATTCAAGAGTCAATACTTCCAAAACGGATCGCAACTTCAGAAATGTTAAAAACATATGTTTTGACAGAGCACAGAGAAACTGTGCGATTGTGAAACTGTTGCGTTGATTTGTTGCAGCTTATGTGACAAACTATTACGTTTTCATCGTTTCCTTGAGAGTGATCACCCCTAAGTAGGGTGAGGAGTACGTCACTCACTCACCAAGCGTACGAATTAGGTGCTTCGATAAGAGATTCATATGACACACGTAATGTCACTAATGCCATGTATGACACCCTAGACGTGTTTTCCGGTGGAGGATTCTGTTGACTTGTCCTCTTGTCATCAAACGTTTGCGATTCCCATTCGAAAGCCAGTAGCTGTGCAGAATCAACTTTTACTATAGGGTCTTTCCTTACACCTCGCTATTGCAAACGGACGTTGCACCATTACACAGAACAGACACTAATTTGAATTCGGCGAAAAAAAAAAAGAAAAAAAATCTGGCACGACGGAGCCTTGAACAAGGCTCACCCGCTTGGCAGTTACTCTTACAGGCTGCTCCATGTTGCAGTTCTTGTTCTTAGACCGTTCACTGTTTTTGTTTTGCTTTTTTCCACAGTTCGGTACACCCTCTTCCTGCTTTCATGCTTGATCTATGTTTTTTTCACGGGCTGTCCAATGGGTGCCCTTACCACAAAATCTGAAGGGGTTGCAATGGGGAGTTTCCCCTGTGTGAGTCCTTGACCTTGATAACGCTCTCACTCAGTGTGAATGCCGCCATGCGAAATGTGGAATGTTGTGACGGTCCGTTCCACTCCGTTCTCTGAAACCCAATCGAACCGACCGAGGTGTTACGAGGTTTGGATGATCTCCGGGGTCCGTCTGCCGGGAACTGCTAAGCTTTAAGCCGGCAATTGCGGTCGCGGCCAGTAGGATTCTCCGCCGACCACCTGAATACCCAGCTTAGCTCGCCGCCTTCCTGTGTAACGTCCGGTTTAGTATCCCGTCTGTTCGTCAGAATTCCGTGGTCTGCCGCAGTAGTCTAAGTACGCCCTGCCCAATGTTCGATCGACTACTACAACAGATCAGCGCCAGAGTACCCTTGCTGCGTTTATCTGGTATGGAACAAGTGGTGTTTTTGATGGCAGCGCTTCTTCTAGACAGTCGTTGCAACTTTTCGTTTGACCTGAACCCTAAACACGGTGTTTGCATACATAGTCGAGAAGTTCGATATCGGCGCTTTCTGCCTACAAATACCAAAATTTAGAGTTTGCTATTAGTTCAGCAGATGACATTATTGGTTCAAATGGCTCTGAGCACTGTGGGACTTAACATCTGAGGTCATCATTCCCCTAGAACTTAGAACTACTTAAACCTAACTAACCTAAGGACATCACACACATCCATGCCCGAGGTACGATTCGAACCTGCGACCGCAGCAGTCTCGCGGTTCCGGACTGAGCGCCTAGAACCGCTCGGCCACCGCTGCCGGCGATGACATTATTCCCACGTACAAAATGCAGTAGATTTCTGTAGATTCATAGGAGAAAAAAAGACTCACCACGAAGGAATTATCTGAATGGGTCGTAACTCGACAGACGCGATGTATATGTAAATTGTTTGGACATACAAACGACTACAGTTTCAGAAAAGCTGGATGATTCATTCAAGAAAAAGAGTTTCTTAAATTTAGTAACGTGTTGGTTCATATCTGGCCCTTCCGCAAACATTTACTGGGCTGGCACTGATTGACAGAATTACTGGATGTCCTCCTGAGCGATATCGTGCAAAATACTGTCCAGTTGCCTATCCGGGACATCTCCAGACTCGTCTTCGGCCTGGAATCTCATTGACTGTAGTATAATTTATTACTTCTTTACTACCCACTCTATTCGCTGCACAGTTTTCAGATGATATGTACATATACCAGTGAATGTAACTGCAAAATTGTGACAGTGTACAGGCGGTATAATGTCATAAACATTTAGGTGCGTGAAAAATCAGCTCTCCATTACAATGACACAATAAATTTCATCACGCAAGACACGTATTCTGTTTGACTTGGTGTTCTTCCTCTGTTTTCTTGTGCTTCTCTCGCACTGTCTATGTCACTTGTGTTTCCTGGGTATTGTTGGGTCGGGTGCCTCTGGTAAGTGGCGGGGGTATGTCCCCCATCGCAGTTTCTGCCTTTGAGATCCTCCAGCTGCTCCCTGGACGGGCACCTCGCCAGCCTTTCTTTCTTTCCCCCTTCATCCTTGTTCCTTTCTCTAGGCTTTGTTGACCTTCGCCAGATCTTGGCGTTTTCTTTCATTGGGTTTCACACACTAGACCCTTCTTTGGTGTGTAATTCTGTTGTCTGTTACAAGTAAGAACGACGGATAACCTCGTAGTTTTGTCTCTTTAAACATTAAACGAACCAAACAACCAACCTATCTGTTAGCAACACACATTGCCGACAGTATCTACATATGTCACCGAAAGTACAGGGAAAATTATGTCATTGTACAAAATAGAGATCAGGATATACGACGTCATTAACATTGCGGCACATAAAAGCTGGCTATGCTTCAAATAGAGCGCAAATTGCCCACGCTATATTCATCTATTGTTTATAATGGGAGCGCAGAGGAACCTCCAACAAACTTGAAGGGTAATTTCAAAGCTTTCCTATACTTATTCTCGCTGACATGCTTAAACAGCAGTATTTAAGACGTTAACTCATTTTTAAAGTAACAAGAAATTTGAGGCTGTTTTACATATGGGAATTCGATTCCATAAAAAATCGGGGTTTACTGGCCCTTTGTTAATCCGCGCATCTCTAATGACGTCGTCTTCGACGCGGCTTTGAACTCTAACCTTCCTCTGACCATTGTGTTCAAGTAGCGAAAGTGTGATTACATCTGCTGCCACAAAATAGGTATTGCCTTTTTTCAGCTCCTGTAAGTCTGCAGTGCTGCAGCCTTGCTCCACAGCGATTTACTTTTAACCGTGAAGAAGTTTTGTACCAGCGCTTCGCGGACGTGGAACGGAAATTAAGCTGTGAGCATTAGCCCCTTGATAGCGGAGCAGAGTCGAGGGCGTGAGGCGTCGTCTCTGGATTCGTTATCTCTAGTCTGGAAGTGCCCATTACGTTGCCCATACTCTCTCGTCTCTGATGCTTCAGTTGTCCAGCCAGCCATAGCATTAGTCGGCAGTTTCCTATCCCTGCACTTTATCCAGTACGTTATTAGTGTCTCAGCAGTGTCCACACATTTCACTGTCACATTCTGGTACAGTTTCCTTCACAATTGATGAAGTTAGCTAAGAGCGTTCACTTGCAGTGCTGTTTGTGTTTGAACGAACATACTTACTATCTGTCTCTTTGACTAACTTCACTAAATGGTGGTAATTAGATGATTACTGACTCACTATGTACGTGTAAATATCAAACCTAAACTGGCTGACAGTCTAGTAGCAGGTATTACTAGAAATCATACCTCTTGATGTGAGTGAAGTGGCACTTTGATAAGACATTGCACTCTCAGTCGAGACGACTGGGTTTAGAACTCCTTCCTGCCATCTCTATTTAGATTTCTCCTGGTTTTTCCATACCACGTAAAGCAAATAACGTAATGGTTCCTTTGAAAAGGGAAACACCAATGTAAACTACTTGACAGCTTGTGTGTCAAGTTTTATTGCTTGGAGTACATGGATTACAGTTATGTGGGAAGAGTGTGTTACTGTGCTAGATTTATAACTGATGATGAGAGACAACTGTGAAATTGAAATATTGAGCCAGTGTATGTTCTATTCCTCTTGAATAGCACAAACGGGTCCACATTGTGTGACTGTAAGTCCCCTTCTGTGTCGAAACGGAATTTGTTCCCTACTATCAGGTAGAAAACTCAAGATAATAACTGTTGCTGGATACCTATCAGAAAGTCAGTTGTCCTCCCATGAATACGTAGTCTTCTCGTAGTTTTACTGCAGCAGCATCGAAGTGTCAATCTGTAGTGACTTTGAGGCTTGATTGCGGCAAATAATCCTGACGACTCTTTCACTCTTAACTGCTTCGACTGCTTTCTGGTAACGATTGCTTTCTAACCCGTGGTACTGAGCGACTTAGCTCCCTGAGTTGGCTGCTGGTATACTGGTTTTTCATGGCTCTTCGAAGAGTTTCTCTCGTAGTGTCGCTTTCTCCTGACTCTTCGCTAGATTCTGGTAACGTCTAACGTCGATTGAAATGATTCTCAAACACGGGCGACGGTGCTACCGTTTAGTCTTTGCCTCGGCTGTCTGGCCGCCGTTATAGCCATTGCATGCAGACATGATATTGCTCTGCAGTGGTTGTGAACGCACCGCTTTCGCCTTTGTGTGAGAACACTGTTACGTGTGCTACACTTTCCACCCGCTCTGCTTTACACGCATGGTGTATTCCCAACACCACGCCTGTGCGTTTTTTAACAATGTTACTTAATAAAATTTCTGTCTTTTCTTCGCGACCATGATAAAACACAAGATGTAATTACACTGCGTGCATACAGACTAAATCGGATTCGATCTCACCCCAGGCTTGATAGTAATCACTATTTTGTTAGCTCATTCTTTCAGATACAACTAATCTTTGTAAGGAGCAGAAGACCATTACAAACGTGTGGAAAAAGTATCCGTACCATCATACCTAACCCATTAAAACACGTTGGCATAATACTTGCAATGGATGCACACAAGCCGCTGTCAGCTTCTTAAAACCTGTGAACGAATTTCGCTGGAAACACAATTAACTGATTCTATTATGTTAGTTTAATTTACTTTAATAAATGAGATTTATTAATTGTATGCAAATAACGGATGCCGCTATTTCTATAGTGAGGCTCTGAGAAGGTATTAGTACTATGTAGTCAGTAGTTGTTCAGCCTTGCGGTAACCTTCAGGCATGGTACTTGCCCAGCTCTCCCTGTCCTGCATTTCCTTCTTCAGATCAGCTTAGTCATCGCTTTCCTTCCTGGCACAGGCCGTTAGTTGGTACTTTATCCTCTCTCTCCACTATCATCCCTTCAGTACCTTTCTAGAGTATACATCAGCGTCTACCTAGTTTTCCCTTTTTCTCATGTTGTGTTAGAGATCTTTCTTCTCCCCAACTTTTCTCAAAATCTCTAATCTCATCCTGTCTTTCCAGTCCACATCCTCTACATTCCACCACAACAACGTTTCCAGTTTCTTCAGACTTCTTTCCTCTTCTTTTCACAATGACCAGGTTTTAAATATGTGCTCTGTATCAGCACGTGTCTAATCTTTTCCTACGGTTTTCATTCAGTGATGCTTGTACAAATTTTTTCTCTTTGTTGGATGCTACTTTAGCTGTAATTATTATCGATCTTATTTCTGCGCCATATTTTAGACCATCCCTTACAATATTTTCCAAGCACCTGAAATTTGAAACTTGTTCTACTTTTAGAATGAAATTTTCACTCTGCAATGTAGAGTGCGCTGATATGAAACTCCCTGCCAGATTAATACTGTGTGCTGCACCGGAACTCGAACACGGGACCTTTGCCTTTCACGGACAAGTGCGCAACGACCGAGCTGCCCAAGCACGATTCACGACCCGTTCTCACAGCTTTATTTCCGCCGGTTCCTGACGTCCTACTTTCCAAATTTCGCAGGAGCTATCCTGAGAAATTTGCAAGACTAGCACTCCTGAACACTTGCCCACGAAAAGCAAAGGTCCCTAGTTCGAGTCTCGGTCTGGCAAATAGTTTTAATCTACCAGGAAGATTCTGTTATGTTTGTTGTCCGTCTCTCTTACTTTTGGCTCTCACTCCTTTCCGCGCCAGATTTATGCTGTTGGTGTTTTTATTATTTATTTTCGTTTTCAGTTTTTCGTATTTCCTATTAATGTCTTACACAATAACATTAAGCACATTACAGGTTTTCGGTAACACCACCAAATTATCAGCAAAGCGTACACACTCTACAACTTGGCCTCCTACAAACGCTCCTCTCGTCCTACCTAGGTATTCTCCTAGATCCGTCCCAGGTACCACTACACGGTGAAGCCGTATATGTACAGAATGTGTAATCCATTACACACCTTAAAGGTGCTTGCGGAGTATATGTTCAGCTGTACAGGACACACACACATTCCAAACGGATGACACGCCAGGGCTAATTTGGAGCTAGAGTGGGAAAAATTTTGTCTCCACGGGTGTGCTGCCCACGCAAGAAGTTTGCTTGGCGAAGGTGACTTGCAGCAAGTGAGGCCGCCGCTTCCCTCCGGAGTGGGCTGTGTCCGAGGGCGCGCGCCACTTTGCGGCTGATCGATGCCATGCCAGAGCCCCGGGCGGGTGGGGCACGGCGCGGCTAGGCGCCCAGCAGCCAGCAGCCGTCGCCATGGAGACCGGGTCGATGCCGCCGCCGCCGCCTGACCCACTGCCGACCCGCTAAACGCGCTGAGCTGTGCTCGCCACTGGCTCGGCTGCTCGCCTGCGCAAGTGGCCGCTTCACGGAGTCCACCCCCGCCCCCGCCACGTTGGAGGATGGAGGGCGGGCGGCGAGAGGGGGGTGGGGGTGGAGCTGCCGCCTGCGGACACGCCAGCTGGACCGTCCAATTTATCCCAATTATCCATCAATCCATCTCAGCAGATAAAACATTACCAAGTATCTTCAGTTTTGTTTTAACATAAGGAAAGAAAAATTCCGTCTTGTGCAACTGAAATGTATTCTTGAGTACCGGAGATGTTTCGCCTGTTCATATTAAGTATCTTTAGTGGTCTAAAACACACATAAATTTATTGAATTCACATGTTTGGATGTGAGATTTGCAGTGATTCTTTGGCAGTTTGGTTGGATCTAGTTATTTTTATTTACAGTTATATGTTTGTGTTTTTTACTTACATTCATTTTTGTGACATGTTCATCCAGCCATTTGTTGTTCAACATATGCTAAATTTTATAAACAATTTATATGTGTTTTAGACCACTGTAGCTGCCTAACATGAGTAAGCGGAACATGTCTGATACTCAAGAATAAATTTCAGCAGCAGAGGACGGATATTTTCTTATCTTTATGCTAAAACAAAATTAAACTTACTATTAGGAACTGAGGAAACTGGCTGCAAATATTAGCAACATTACCAAGTACAACGCGATAAAAAATTCTTCCTCTCTCGAAATCACGAGCTTCAATCCTCCGTGATCTGCAATCTGCTCTCCAGATCTCGTTTATGCCATCTGGATAAGCTCGTAACACAAATTTTTAACAAGATTATATTTGAATTCGTGTAGATAAGACCTAACGTTTTTTAGCAACTCACCGCTATCTGGAGCAAAATACTTCACAAACGTGGGCACGCTTCTAGCTTGCGTCCGGTCACTACGACTGTTACCAGAACAAGATGGGCGAGTGTCATGCTTTGGTATTTTTCCGACGTCGATGACAAGTAAAAATGAATCTGCAGAACAGGTATATTTGCTCTTGCCATCCCTGATAGATATAAAAAGAAGCACGAATGAGAAAATGTAATACACCAATTGGGTCATTCCATGTGAAACTAGCCAATATAAAAAATAAATTTCAACCTAGATGATTCAGAATTTATAATATATTGTCATTTTATTCGAGCTATGAAAATAATGTAACATCCAAAATTATTTATATTTTTGGTAATTTCGGTTTTGACTTATTAATTTTTAAAGTTATCGAGATTGTGCGATTTTTGTCACATTTTGAAACATCAAAATAGTCACAAATTAAAAACTGCTTGACTTACAGGAAAGGAATTTGCACCATTTATTCAATTTGTTATGAGCTTTAAATATATTTGCTTCCATGGCCATATTTGTAAAGTTTTTAAATTTTTTCAAATCTTTTTCTTTAATTTATTGAAATTTGAATAGTAGATTTTTTCACATTCTGAAAAATGGTAGTCATACATTATATGTTAATGTGTGTGCCAAATTTCATGGTGGTATTCCATAATACATGGTTTACAGGCTGGTTCACGAAACTAAAGTTGAAAAGAAATTGTGGCATACTAATTAAGCACACTTTCTTTTATCATTTGAACACTGGAGTAAACTATTCCATACAACAATTAACATATATGGTTAAGTGATATTATGTCTCTTTCATTTTATGTAACATTTAACTTAGGTTTTTACATTTGTAGTGCAATAGAAAATAGGTATTTCCAACATATCACAATAAATATATATTTATTTCCTTTTAGACAGTAATTTATTTCAGAACAGATGAATTGTTGAGATATAATTAGTGAAGCACTGGAGTCAGATGAGAATCATGTTGCTACATGCATCTGTAAGTCACAAAGCATATGTCATCCTTCACTGATGCATGCTTGAAGCAACCTTTCTGAAATAGTAGTGGTGGCATTTTACACAGAATGCAATAATGTACAGCACACTTTGGTATATATAGCACTAAACACCACTGTACTACATTACTAAATTTGTAAATGTTTGAATAATGACCCGCTAGCACAATACACTCGTAAGAACCAGAAAATATTTTGTAACCTGTGTCATCATGTTAAAGATTTTGTGGGAATTGAAGCAGAAATGCATTTTCATGCTACTTCACATGAAACCCAGGTATTATTTTGTAGAAAGACTTGCAGCCGAAGATAGTCTGTAAAACCAAATATTAAATCCCCTTCAGTTGTTTGAGTGGGGTAGAGCTATTGACTAAACAGTTACTTTTTTGTATGTGCCAAATGATGAGAATGCAGAAGAAGAAAGGAATTCTAAAAAGATTTTATGAAGCCATAGCACTCACTTAAATTCAGAAGGATGATGCAATTGTTTCTTTCAGAGAGCCAAAAATAAGGCAACATTTGTTGTTGATATTCATAAAATTAAAATGGATCCATAAGCAGATAGCATGTCTTTTGAACAAATTGCAGTATTTGTCACTTGAGGTGAATGGAATCTAAACTATAAAGAGATGAAGAAGATGGAGAAGTAAACATTTCATTTATGTATCCTTGTGGTCCAGCTCATTTTTAATGCCCAAGAAGACAAGATCGAATGACTAGCTAAAACTTCACACCTTGTAGCCTCACAGCTGCCAGTGGAATAACATACAGACTATCAGATGAAGAGATGCAAAAACGTCTCATAGATTATTTGGCAAAAAACATGTCAATAAACTGTCATTACTGATTAAACAATTTGTGACAAGTCTTTCAAGAGATGACAATAGCGTGTAATCTTAAATTCAAAGATGATTGTAATTGGATCACTGTAATGTTTCCCATGCTGTAGACAAATAGAATGTTTCTCATTATAAGGTTCTCAAATAACTCTTGTTAAGCAGTAAAAGCTACACCAATGTTAAACTAATGATATTAATTTTGATGTATCTGTAAAATAAGGGTACAGTTAAGCAAATATTTCTTAGTCTGTATTGGTCATGTGTTATTACTGAGTATGTTAACATGTTTTCACAATTGACATGGGTAAATTAAATGTGAATTAAATGTATAATTCTAATAATAACTTGATTGTTAAAGAATAAAAAAAACTGTTTTTGCCACTTAATATTTCCATTACAACTTGGTAATAAATCAAGCCATGTAGAATACATGCTGGGTGATGCATTAACCAATAAAATAAAATTTATTTTCATATGTTTCCTCTGGCATCCCATCATTAATACTTGGCATACAAATTAACAAGTAGTATAAGACATACATACATTTTTTATAATAAAAGTTTCCGTGTTTAAATTTTTAGAATTTAAAATGATTGCTTGGGAAAATTCGGCGTTTTTATCAATACACGTTGCTACCACAAATCCTAAAGCTTATGAGAAATTTAGTATAATGGTACAAATTTAAGGTCTGTAGGCCAAAATAGTTTTCCGATATGGCTGTTTTAAGGTTTTAAGACGTGACATAAATTGCACGCTATCGCAAATTTTAAAAATTATCAAGTCAGAAACGACAGGCTTAAAAGTAATTTATATGGGATTTTTCATGGCGGGAATTACTGCCATAAATGTACAAAAATTATTTAAAATCTGGAATATCGAGAATCGGACAACTGGTTGATTTCAGGTAGCATTATAGAAACGCTACAGTACAACCACATCATTAAACGGACTGCCTTATGTTGCAGCAAGGAGAGGGTCGAGATATTGAGCAGATCTCTATTGAAGCCTCTGACAGACACTTACCCTTCAAAACCTGGAGTTATCACAGGTAAAAGACATTGTGCAAAATGTTGTCTATACCTTGTTCAGCAACTAGACTACATTGGCAGTAGGAGAAAATGAAAGGCTGGAACATGTTGGGAATTCAAACAACACAGAAAAACACAATGCACTTTGCAAGAAGTAAATAAGTACGCATGTCGGTGAGTGCACGATGACACCATAGGTGACAAAAATTTGAAGCTGACTGAAGTAATTCCTTTAACGGACAGCGACATGACGTCGAGAGTAATGACAGTGATCTTATTTTATTATTTCATGAAAGAAAAAAAAAAAACACACACACACACACACACACAGGAAAGCTTTGTAGAGCTTCTCCTTTGCTCGACAACAGTGTATGTCCCTGCTTAGCCTTAGTTGTGGAAATATATAAACTATGTGACAAAATGAGTGAAGCATCTAGAAGACATAATTCGATGTCAACATAACTTCGTACATGTACGCACCATCGGCGGTTATGTAAATGATTATAGTTGCAATTCTTCGTGACAGGTAGAACGGTCACCAAAGTGTATTAATGTAATTCGTGGTTAGTGTTGTTAGCAGGCGTTGTAGGGAATATAACGGGCGTGAACAGGGTTAGATGACGATTTATCACCGTAGAGGACGCGGAAATGCCGCATACTCTAGTGAGACAGCGTTTACCTGACAGAGTTTGAAAGGGACTTCACTGTTGGTCTCCATTGGGCCGCCGGTTGAACCGTGCAGTATCTAGAATACCTAGTTTTATTTGGATCTAGGACGTGACAGTCGGTCGATGTTGGACTGCGCGGGAATGTGAGGGCAGAAATACTCGCCTTCAAGCTTCCGGTCAACCACGTCTGACCACCACTAGGGAAGATCGGCGTACTGTGCATCAAGCACATCATACTCCCTTCACGTCTGCGTCTGCCATCCAAGAACAAATAATGCACACTCTGCAAAATTCTGTGACATTCCACACTATTGGTCGGTGATAAGCAGCAACCGGTCTGTGGAATTACTGCCTCAAGCATAGGATGCCGTTAATACTACAACACAAAGGGCTGCGATTAGAGTGGTGCCGCGACATAGAAGCATGGGCTGCTGGTAAATGGCGTCGCATTGTGTTCGGCGATGAGTCGCGGCTTTTAACTACCGATGCTGACCATCGTTGACGGAGATAGAGGTGATCTGGAGGCAGGTCTCACTTTTGGAGAGGCGCAGCGGTGGTATTCGTAGCTTCATGGCGTGGGGAGTCATTGGATATTATTTTATGTGCCACTGGTGGTGACTAATGGAACTCTGAGGGCAGAATGGTACTCCACGAATATCCTGGATCCTCACGTGTTACCTCTCATGCAACGGTACCGTACTGCGTTTTTCAACAGGAAAATGCACGTCCACACACGGGACACGTCACTGAGAACTGTCTGCTTGACGTTGAGTTATTCCCGTACCTAGTGTGATCACAGATCAGTCCCTGATGGAACATGTTTTGGACCATTTCGGACGGTAACCCCGTCCCAGTGCCAGTATAGCAAGGACCAGTTACAGCAGTTGTAGGTCAGCTTGCCTTCGAAGGGCACACAACGGCTTCATGACACCCTTCCCAATCGAATCAGTGCTTGCATCCAGAGCAGACGGAGCGCAACATCTTACTAATAAGTGGAGTAAATTTGAATCGTATTGGTTATCACTGAAATGACACTATAGACCCTCTTAACCCGTGAAGTTTCATTTGGTTTCCTGCTCTCCTTCTGGGCACTTCACTACTTTTGTCAGGCATTGTATGTTAGATCGAATTTGTAATTCATTCTTTGGACTAACTAAAAAGAAGACTGTAAATGAAGCTTCAGTAAGAATGAATCGTGTCTGCTTAAAGCGCTTACAGCATGCAAGAAGTAAAAGAGCTGGCGTAATTAATAATGTTTACATCGTAACTCTGTGAGTGTACAGCTCACTCTTGCGCTTTTCCAGTGCAACTGCAGTGACGTCTCATTTGCTTCCGGAGCGAGCAACGCTCGCCATGTCAAGTGAGTGGGTGGTAAAGGCTCGGGAATTGCCACGGAAACGTTTAATTATTCACAGAATGAGGGAAGACGGCTTCATTTGGAGGTCTGCCGCGAATTAATTGCGAGGAGAGTGTCGCACCGCGCCGCTCGGAGGCGCATTAAAGTCTCTGAAAGGACTCTGTATCCGGATCGGAGTTCAGTTATGCGGAAAGGGTGTGAGAAAAGCTCACTTCAGCTCGACGTTCTGTGGCACATTTGCAAAAGGATCTGTGCGGATTGACTAATGTACAGTTAAAGATCGTATGAAATTAGCGGTGTAGTTAATATATTTTTGGACCATATGTTTGAGACGAGCTAAGTCAGATGACTCACAGATGACAGTCAATTGTCAACGTTACTTGTATCCTTTCTGTCCCTCACAAAGCAAGAAAATGTTTCCACAGTAATATCGTTGAGATTGTTGTGAACAGTTGAACAGTGATAAAGTGTTCTCTTAAAGAAGGGTAACACTCCTCTCACAAGAATTACAGCAAACGTGACGTCATTTTGACGTCACACGTAATATCAACAAAAACAGGAATTGCTATCGACTTTGTGACAAAGAATAATATGCATGTTACTGTTCCTCGTTTCATTCGCAGCTGTTTAAGCTGTTATGCTCCTGTCTGACCACTCACTCGGAAATCGCGAAATACTTATTTCAACCTTCGTTCTCTAGTCAGACGGTATAGTGTTTCATTTCTTCGGGGTTCTGCCGTGAAAATACAAAATAGAAAATCTGATTGGGGTTTGAATTTTGATGGAATAAGTTACGGATAAGGCGGACGTCGTATTACTGATTGAGATAGTGCTGTAATTTGACCGTGAATGGCAGACCGGGTCGGTAACACGACTGTAAGGAAATAGCATCAGAAATAAGTTGAAATTTACCTTATAATTCTGTCAGAAACGCAGTATCTATTATAATATAGTCTTCCAGGCTGCATTTGGAATATTTCTTGATTTTCTTGTAGGATGTCCTTTTTTCATTGTTCGCTGGTCCTCTTGTTCTCCGTCTGATGAAAATTTCTTGAAGTTCTCACTGTCTGGATTAATTTATAAATTTGGCGATCACCATTGCGAATCACTACTGAAATAACTTGAAGACGCCGTGTGTTCGTTTCATAATATAGTTTCAATTTCCACTTACAGTCGTTCTTTAACATCAGCGCCAAAAAATACTCGTCTTAAACGTATGAAGACAAGATACCAAGAGAGTAATGAACTAGTTGTTAAAACAAGCACCTACGCAAAAGTAAAACAAGATCAAAATTACTTACTAAAATCTGTTGCTGGCGCAGCGCTCTTCTGCAGGCGCGATCGTAAATCACATCTTTGCTCTGGTGGAGGCGCGGTAGTCAAAGTACCGTTACAACGGAAATGTGAATAACATCAAAAATGGCTCTAAGCACTATGCGATTTAACATCTGAGGTCATCAGTCCCCTATATTTAGAACGACTAAAACCTAACTAACCTAAGTACATCATACACATCGATGCCCGAGGCAGAATTCGAACCTGCGACCGCAACAGCAGCGCGGTTCCGGACTGAAGAGCCTAGAACCGCTCGGCCACAGCGGCCGGCGTAAATAACATCGAATACTGCAGAACATACATGTATAAAAATTCATGAGAAAGACCCACAACATGATAACAAGGCTCAGATGAGAAATAAGAAATATTAACATATGGCGGGATATGAACCTTCAACCTTGGACTCCTTAGTGTGACAAGCTCGCCCATATTTTATGTAAGTGGCCAGCCAATGACAATTTACTGTGGCATTCTTGTTGCTACGTTTTCCCTTTCCTTACGTTCTACTTTCTTATGTAGCATTTTCCTTTGCTTCCTTTGCGTGTGTGTTTCAGTTTTATTAGGTCTGTCCACATTCGTTCCCTTTAATGTGTGTCAGGGCGCTGATGACCTCGACGTTGGGCGCCCATAAGCCCCAACACACACACACACACACATACCACGACGTTATACACTACGCCCTTTGTCATCTGATTTTATTCTCTTGTCTCGGTTATTGTGGTAACTCTTGAAGACTTATATCGTTAACGCTGTATTAATTGATATTTAATGAAAATAGTGACGTGATAAAATTTCATTGCACCATTGCTCTGAAATGGCACACTGCAAGTTATAATAAAAAGAATAGAAATATGCCAAAACAAATATGGCGTCCGCTGCATCGATTGTCGATATAGCACTTGACGTCAAAATGACGGAACGTTTGCAGAAAGTCTTGTGAGATGATCATGGAGCTAATAAGAAGAAGGGAGGTGGCACTGTAGACTTACGCAGTACATTATTTTGAAGCCAGAGTGAACGGGATCTGCCGCCATTTTAAGCAGCGCAAAACATTAGCAGACTACTGTTGACGAGTGCTTCTTGTTCATTATTTCTCTCGTGTGCGCGCAACAGCTGTTTTAAATACTAAAAATTATGGAGCTTACGTGAATAACATAGTGTCAGGAAGACAATTTCGAACGTTTTCCTGTTCTTTAATACGTATTTGGTCTAGTGATCCGACACAGTCAGAGCGACGTCACGGGGAAATGTCACAGCGGTGAATTATTGGGGTATGAATAGGTGAAATGGTGAACCTAATGTTTAGGGATAGTTAAGATGGCTGACGTCGGCTTCAAGTTTGTGACATAGTGCCACGTCCCTTCTTTTTTACCCTCATGGAGGTGAGTGCTATTCAAGGTCTAATGTTTCAGAGAGATTCTGAAACGTCCCCGTAGAAAAATTATAAATGACTGTGCTTAAACTGATACACAATATTTTTAGCGCAACGGAATCTGACTTCCAATAATACCTACAAAAGAATGGCCCTGACTAACAATAACCTATACCTTTCATGAATCACTTACCTCACAAAAATCTTCGTTACTCGAAATACTGCAGTACAGCGAGCGCCCATACTGCCAGCTATATAAAAAAGATTCTAACTACTGAAGGCACTAACTACTGATAGGCATAGTTAGCAAATGAAAGATTTCTATAGAGAACAAACAATGTATTTACCTTAATAGTGTTCAAAAGTCATAATATATATATATATCAGTTCATGACATCCAGTATTACAAATTTACTCTTTCTGGCGGACAGACGTCCAGATCGTCCGCTCTTAAAATTCCGCCATCTCACTCCCCACATCCACCACTGCTGGCGGCTCACCTCCAACTGCGCAACGCTACGCGCTGTTCACATCCAACTGCCCAACACTACAATAGCGAATATTCCAACTATTCCAACCAGCCACAGACTTCACACAGCACAGTCAGTGATTTTCATACAGAGCGCTACGTGGCGTTACCAACATAAAAACCTAAACAGCCTACTTACAATTCATATAATATCAAAAGGCTATATTCCTACTTAATTAAGATAAAGGAAAGAAAGGGCCTTGTGCGAGTAAGATATGCACTCTGAGGGTTCTTTACAAAATAAATTATCTGTGTATAGATGACGATATTATTATTATTATTATTATTATTATTATGGCCTGGTGGAAACGATATATTGAAGAAGCAATGAGGGACACGAAAGAAAGGTTCAAGAGTGGGGTTAAAATTAAAAGTGGAAGGAAATCAGTGATAAGATTCGCTGATGACATTGTTATCCCGCTGTTAGACGAAATGAACAATCTGATGAGTGCCGAATATGGACTGATAGTAAATCGAACAAAGAGGAAACTAATCAGAAGTAGCGGGACAGTGACAGCGAGAAACCGAAAATCGGAGCTGGGAATTACGAAGTATATCAAGTTATGGAATTCTGCTACCTACGCAGAAAAGTAACCCACGGCCCATGGTGCAAGAACACAAATAGCAGACTAGCACATGCGGAGATACCATTCCTGTCCAAAAGAAGTCTATTAGTATCAAGAATAGGTCTTACTTTGTGGAAGAAATTCCGGAGACTGTACGTTTTGTGGAACAGTATTTTTTTTTTTTTTTTTTAGCGTCACTTTCCTGGTTGGTTTGAAGCGGTCCGCTATGACTTCTTCTTATGCACCAATCATTTTACCTCAGAGTAGCAATTGCAAACTACATCCTCAGTTATGTACTGGGTGTATTCCAATCTCCGTCTTTTTCTACTGTTTTTACGCTCTATACAATGGAAGTTATTCCTTGATGTATTAACAGATGTCCTATGGTCCTGCCCCATTTTCCTGTCAGCGTTTCCCATATATTTCCTTCTTCCCTGATTCTGCAGGGAACGTCCTCGTTCATTATCATCAGTACACCCAATTCTCGACATTGTTCTGTTGCACGATTCTCTGCTGTTCCGGTTTTCCCAGAGTCCAAGTTTCACTACCATACAATGCTGCGCTCCAAACGTACATTCTCAAAAATTTCTTCCTCAAACTAAAAAATTGTGTTTGATACTAGCAGAATTCTCTTGGCCAAGATTGCCATTTTTTCCGGTGCTAATCTGCATTTTAAGTCCTCCTTGCTCCGTCTGTCTTCGGTTGTTTCGCTGGCTAGGTAGCAGGATTCCTTGACTCCACCTACTTCGTGATCCATTATTCTGACGCAGAGTTTCTCGTTGTTCTCATTCCTACTAGTTCTCAATACTTTCCTCTTTCTTCGATTTACTCTCAGTTCACATTCCGTGCTCATTGCACTGTTCATTCCATTCAACAGATGCTGTAATTCTGCTTCACTTCTTTTCGGGATAGGAACGTCGCCAGCGAATCTTATCATTGATATCCTTTCGCTTTGTATTTTAATCCCACTCGTTAGGTTTTGCTTTATTTCAGTCATTGCTTCTTTGATGTGAAGATTGAACAGTAGGTACGAAAGACTACACTCTTTTTAATCGAAGCATTTCGTTCTTGGTCTTCCACAGTAATGTATGGATCGTGGGTTTATGGGATGGCTCTGAGCACTATGGGACAACATCTATGGTCATCAGTCCCCTAGAACTTAGAACTACTTAAACGTAACTAACCTAAGGACAGCACACAACACCCAGTCATCACGAGGCAGAGAAAATCCCTGACCCCGCCGGGAATCGAACCCGGGAACCCGGGCGTGGGAAGCGAGAACGCTACCGCACGACCACGAGCTGCGGACGGTTTATGGGAAACCCGAAAAGAATATGATCGATACGTGTGGGGTGTGGTGCTATAGAAGGATGCAGAAAATCAGGTGCCCTGATAAGATAAGAAATAAGGAGGTTCTTCGCAGAACTAGCGAGGAGATGAACTCGTGGAAAACATTGACAACAAAAAGCAGAGGTATGATACGACACGTGTTAAGACATCAGGGAATAACTTCTAATTCCTAGAGGGAGCTGTGGGGGTTAAATCTGTAGGGAAAGATAGAAATCGGAATACATCGAACAAATAAATGAGGATTTTAGGTGTAAGTGGTGCTATGAGACGCCAGACGGCGACATCGTTAAGCGGTTTGGAGGGGCGTGGCGTCAGCACACTGCTCTCCCGGCTGCTATCGACTTCCCAGATTTTAGAGTCACCACTCCTCATTCACGTTCTAACATTCTGCGTGGTGTCTGTCTGTTCTATGTCGTGTCTCCCTACCACTTCCGCGCAACGACGCTCTGAGCGTGTTTTTTAGGGAATTGGCTAGTTTGAACCTGAGACCTGTTGCTGGTAAGGAGACGCCAGACCACACATGACATGTAGAGTTCAGAAGAGTTCAGTGAGACTAGCGATGATATAATCAAATACTTAATGATTTCACCGTCAGCTCCACTGCACTCCCTGTAAAAGAATCTTAATACTAATTAAATTTAGTGGAAGGGGTTCAAGGCTTTCCTATTTTTAGTTAGCTGGTAAAATAACGTCGAAAAAGCAGTTAAAGTTTATCATTGGAAATTTTATTATACTCATAAAACATTGTTTATAAATTCCTCTATTGATAAAAGGAAATATTTTAATACAGGATGATAAAAACCAACTGCGTTCAACAAAAATGTGAACGAATATTCCCTGAATGGGTTTCCAAGTTCTACAATGGATCTAAGGATGACCTATGCCATATCACATCTATAATCTAGATTTAAGTTATGTTTCATAAAACAGAAAGCTATCAAAATGGTCTCCAGTGACCCTCAATTATCTTTAATTACTTATCTGTCGTAAATTACAGTGGCTGATGTGGCGTCTCAATAATTATATAACAGAAAAATCATCGCGTTTCAGATTTTAACTTCACGTAGCAAATGTAAATACCATGAGATTTAATTGACGATCGACACTATTATTACGTAAAAAGGGGATGTAACAGGTGAGACTTCTGCAGTTCTGAGTGAAGCCTTATGCGCTCAAGAATGCGGCATCGCGTGCGTTCATTACCTTGTCGGTGTTCGTCAGGGGGCGGCGCGCAGCACAGCTCCGCTCACCTCGTCGTCTCGGAAGCAACTCTCTCCTAACGTCTCCTTATTACAATTTACCGAAGTTGGTTTAAAAAAACTATCTGGCTGTGTTTTCATCTGACCAATCAGGGTCTCAATGTTAACCTTAAGCTCTGCCTACAAAAATTCTGTCTATCCAATGAGAAACGTTATACTTTTCGTGGTGGGGCAATGTTTTTAAAGTTTGCAACGTAACAGAGACGCGAAAAAGTCTCACGCTAAAACTTGCAGCTGGTGTGATCCTTTTAGTGTTATCGTAAGATCTATACTGTTCTTCTGGAGGGCTCTAGCTTTTAACACTGGCTGGGGGGTGGTCCTAGCGGTTAGCTGGCGACGTGGGTGTCCGTCCCTTATCGTAGGGCCTTCTAGCTTAACTCGGTTCTGCTCTCGTTTCTCCCCTCGTAACTGCGTCTGTCTCACCGTGGGAAGGTATGACATGCATTTAGGCATTCTTGTGTTAGTCTGTGGTATTCCATTTGCTCACTCGTTGATCGTATTACTTTGGTTAATTTAATGTCAGGATTTATTCGGAGCTATGTGACATACTGCCGGATTTGCTTATCATGTCAGGGTTTTCATGGAAGGTGTTGGATTTGCCTGACACCTTACAACGTAGCTCCTTAGTAAGCACAGCAGATTTTGTGGACTTTCTGCCATCGAGGAAAAATCCCTGACAACTCCGAGAGTTGAACCCACAGCCTTCAAATGACAGTCAGACATGCTGATCTATCAGCTACGGACGTGGACGATATTATGCTCAACCCAACCAGCTTGCGCAGCAATACGACTGAGTTCAACTACTCGACTACTGACACTGAGCTGATCGATTGTGATTAAACGTGATACAGAGCCGAATGATTTAAAGAGTCGCGCACTAATACGCTGCGACGAAGGGTTTCTTGTTAATAAAGCAAGCGAAAAATGTTTATTTCTTGTCAGACGGGGTATTCAGTATGTGGACATGTTAAACACCACCGCCCACAAGAGCGAAATTTACGGGTCTTGCCCACAAGCCATTTGTTCGTCGGTCAAGGGTCACTGGCTGCAAAGGGCAAGGGCACTCACAAGCACCTCTGGACTGACATAGTCCGCACGCTTCAAGGGTGGTACTGTTAGCCAGAGCGCCTACGTAACTATGGTAGTGTCGGTTATAGGGTTGGCTCTGGCCAGAGAGATTCAGTCGTTACTCAGTATCAGGAGCTCCTTATGGTCTGCAATTTCTGATTAAACTGCAAAAAAAAAAAAAAAAAAGAAAAAAAGAAGAAGAAGAAGGAGAGAGAGAGAGAGAGAGAGAGAGAGAGAGAGAAGAGAAGAGAAAAAAGGCCAGGTTTGAGTAGGATTCCCACACTGAAGATTCCGTACAAAATTATGTATTCAGAGTATACAGACAGTTCATCCATCCGAGTATCCGAACGATTTTTGCCTGTTATTCACATGGAATCCCTGGGACTGATATCTTCCCAGTATCAAAGACTTTCGAGAATGTTTCTGTTTCAAGTTTGAAATCGGATAACAAATCACAAAAGAAATATCTTTCTAATGTAACTACAAGTAAAAAATTTTCTGATTCTTTTCCTTTACTTGTACTATTAAACCTTTCTTCTAGCCAAATTTCGTGACTACGTCAATGGATGAACCCTATAAGTTTTAACTAGCGAGTTTTCGAGTATCAAAATATGTGACATAAATGGCCGTATCTTTCAATTGCATTGACTTAGAAGCTTAACTTTCTTGCACTGCTAAAATATTGTACATCCCAGTACGTGACGCAAATTTCAACCTGATACATTTACCAGTTCCTGAGAAAAAGTAGTCTTAACAGACGCACGGACGGATAGTCTGATAACAAATGACAAAAATAATTTTTCTCTTGTGGAATAATTACGAATTAACGAATCCGGATTTTTTTCCTGTAGTTATTCTGCGAAACCTTGCTTCTTGGCGAATTTCATGATTCTGGGTCAATGGCAAGTACCCACTAGGTTTTGATGAGTGAGTTTGCGAGCATCAAAATATGCGACATAAATGGCGATATCTTTTGACTCTGTTGACTTACAAGCTTCACTGTTTTACTGGGACAAGGAACCTTATACTTTATTACGTGGCATAATTTTCAACTGATGCGTCTTTTCCTGAGAAAAAGGGTTTTAAGCAATTGGACAGACAGGCGGACAGACAACAAAGTGAACCTTCAGGGTTCCATTTATGCCGACTGAGATACGAAACCCTGAAAACAGTTCGAAATAAAAATTTTACGACTTCAACAACACCTCTGTTGTGTGCCTGGGCGTTTCGGATGTAAGTTATTTGAACAGCGACAAATAACGTTAGTATGAAATCGACAATAACTTGATATCCAGCCGTAATATGGAGAAACCAGAAGCATTGTTTTATAGGTAACTTTACGCTGATTAATGTAAAAAAATTCCAACCACTGTCTACCCCCCTTATTTTAAAGGTTTCTCTTAATATTCTCGCTTATATAATGATCTATGTGGCTAAAATTATTACTGCTGAACTGAGGCAGATACAATCACCAGCAAGGTGTCTCTAGATGGAACTTGCGAAGCGCTATCAGCTGGACGACCGATACTCTGGATAAATATATTTATTTTTATAACCATCAGAGCTAACAAACTATGTTATTTAAATAGTAACTCTCATCACTTCTATATTAACACACAAGTGTTAACATAAGTTGCTAGTGGTGGCCATTTCGCAGCAGCTGTATATAAATTGAAGTAGTTTAATAGAATAACGCCTTCTGCATGTTGCACATTAAATTTTTTATTTAACTTACGCACCCGCACGCGTTTCACCTTATTTACAAAGCACGTTCAGTGCCTGTCCTAAAATATTACACGATTTTCTCGTTTGCACATATAGGTTATCGTTTGCACATATAGGTTATCGTTTGCACATATAGGTTATCGTTTGCACATATAGGTTATCGTTTGCACATATAGGTTATCGTTTGCACATATAGGTTATCGTTTGCACATACAGGTTATCGTTTGCACATTCAAGTCATTCAATTAAAGCAGTTCATTCAAGTTTTTATAATAAAATGGAAAGATATTTACAGATTAGCGTCCGATTCATTATTTGGAAGCCAAACAACTTTCTCCCATGTGGTGAACTCGTTCAAAGCTTGCAGTTCTGCTTGCGATCACTGTTTATCAAATGTAGCACTGCAACTGCCATTTTCTCCGTCTAAAGTTGGCGGTACCAAGAGAAACGAACTTGCACCTGAGAGCCTAATACATTTTAAAGAATTGAAATAAATAGAATATATTTATGTTTAACTATATGAATAGTTGATATTATGAAAACAAATATTGAGTTAGTGTACTCAGATCGACATTCCACATACGTATGTTGTACGTAGACAGTGACGTATTTCATGAGTCGAGCTGCAAACATGTTGAACATTTCTCGAATGATACGATTCCTGAATAATTGAATCAAAGAAAAATTTTGCTATCTTAATAAAAACAGGAACAAAGTTTAGAATTTCAAAAACATCAGTATCACTTGAAGTTCCCTGTAGAGTGTAGACCGGTAGTAGTTTGGTAATCGTCTTCTTCTAATTAGGCACTGGCATAGACAACTAACAAGAGATTTTATGATGTTGTCACCGTATTCAAGTAACGGAATGGCATATCCCAGTTTTCTGAAAAGGTGTCGAAAAAATATCGTGTGATCAAATGTGTGATGGGCTGTTGTAACAGTAGAATATTAAGTGGAAAATGTTTTCAAGTGAACTGATAATCCACGTATTACTTACAACTGAATATCATATAACTTTCTCTGGTTGCTTACATGCAAAGCAAATTACAGGTTAATTGCAACAGATAGCGGCAGCGGATACGTACTATTAAGATTAGACACACGTTTCGTTCCTATTGATCTACGGCGTGGGCGTGTTCCAGGAGACGAAACATGTGACGAATCAAGAACACACAACAAATATTTACCAAGGAAACAAGATATGTCAGCGTACTTTCAACAGACACCAAATGACATAATCCCCATGGCTAGGAAATAAGTCAAAAAAGCTTTAACTTATTTCAGTTTAAAAAGCAATTACAGACTTATCAGGAAAGATGTAAATGTTCACTGCAGTGTGGTACATATGATACTTCTTATACTATTGCTGCCACTCAAAAAAAATGGCTCTGAGCACTATGGGACTCAACTGCTATGGTCATAAGTCCCCTAGAACATAGAACTACTTAAACCTAACTAACCTAAGGACAGCACACAACACCCAGCCATCACGAGGCAGAGAAAATCCCTGACCCCGCCGGGAATCGAACCCGGGCGTGGGAAGCGAGAACGCTACCGCACGACCACGAGACGCGGGCTGCTGCCACTCATTATCAAATAGAAACATCATTTTACAACGAGTATTTACATTGATCGCATTATTGCACGGAATTTGCGCAGAAGTTACGTTGTACTATTACTTCAGTGTAAGAGGGTGCGTGCTGTCCCTGGTAAGTGTACCGATCTATTTCAGATACTTATCAATATCTAACAAATCGTTGAGCAGTTCTCGGTTTTAAAATAGTTATCCTGCAGTTCATTTTGATCCCAATGGCGTATTAGTTTCCACTGTGTGCCTACTCGCAATCACGTATGAACTGCGAAATAGCACATTCGTTCGCATTGGAGGATCAATTAGTCACTGATATATCGGCAGTCGACGCAGACTCCCTAACAATCCATTCAACTCGGAACATAGCTATGAATACACAAAAAGTATTACATATTTCAGTAGCAATGGTGAAAATTAATTTCAACCTAATGCTTTTGTAAAATTAAATTTGTTTTTAAAATATTAACAGAATCTTCCGTTGGTTCTTGGTAGGACAACATTATAATAATAAATGAAAAGCACCAGTTTGCTTTTGTTCTACAATATTGTAGAACAAAAGCAAACTGGTGCTTTTCATTTATTATTGTTTTTAAAATTTAATAGCATGCGAATAGCATCGCACAGGCAATGTTTTACTGGTTACGGGATGTGTATTTCTCTTGAGCAGCGTTCTCTCTCTAGCAAACAGTTGGAGACGAATAAAGGTAGCGGAAGAAAAACACACACACACGCACACACACACACACACACACACACACACACACACACACACACACCACCCTTACTTGCTTTCCCTGGGGAAACCGCCACACACACAGCGGGGTAGCCATAAGTGGTGAGACTTTCTCACCACACATCTGAAATGTATCTGGGTGTAAGAAAGCAGATAATATTGCGTTTACCTCAATAGTTTGACCATAAATTACAAATCAAAATTAACACGGCGCACTGCGTTGCAGTTCTGAAAAGTGATGCTTCCCTAAAATTTTGGAAATTTACGCTATGCGCATAACAGTATATGAAGGCACACAACTGTATCTCCAGGTTTATTTCTTCTTAATTTATTGCCGTAATTATGCTTAACCGGCATAAATTATGAGTCAGTATTGAGAGGTAAGCTATGATTATTGCCCTTATACGTAATGCTCTCTCCGGTCATAGAACGTTAGTATTATCTCTTATCTTCTCGGTTCTTTTTTTATACTTGGTGCTGCATACGTGAAAAGCACAGTTTGAGACTTGCGAAGCGGCAAAACTTCGAAGGCGAGCGAACACGCTCATGAATATCCCGCTGATACATTTCCGAGCCTAATGGATCCCACGCCGTTGGCCATTTCTTATTCATTCGCCTGTAAGAGCCGTTTTCCTTTCTTAAGTGAAGCAAAACGCCAAGCTTTTGAAGCGGAGCAGCTATTTTATACCCCTGGTAGAAACTTCTTGACAAACAAGAATAAATCTGTAAAAGGGGAAGGGGCTGAGCGGAGGTTCTTCCGGTAGCGTCAGTGTTACCCGGGTGAATTATAACCTGCGTGTGGCTTCGATAAATGACTAGAGCAGGCTGTCAGAGAGTAAGTGATGTTCTCCTCCCGACAATTTTACCTGTTAAAAACGGTCTTTTAGTTCGCAGTCTCTTGCAAGACTCAGGTTAGGTGAAATTTCATCTATTGCGTTGTTTTATTGTGTGCCGCATTATTGGGAATACTTTTCCGTAGAAAACGCTGCAGGAGCATCTTCATTGCCCCGCAGAGTGCGGCCGAGAATTGTCAAGAACAAGGAAACGTATGACAGTTATGTTATGTGGACTGCATGACATCAGGCGAAATCCCTCACCATGTCCTCGTACATGGGGGGAGACACTATTTCCAAGGCATCTTTAGGTGCTGAGTGCGCTCAGCACTGAAAAGAGCGAACTAACACGATTGGTGGGCATTCTAGAGACACTGCCCAACAAATCTGTACAAAGCTTCATCGGATTTTCACGGTTGTTTCCATTTCTACTCACAAACGGAGCAAGGCAGAAATGACTATCGGCATGCCTCCGTACGACGCCTGATTTGAAGACCGGTATCAGTTGTAAAGCGATTTAGAAAATATTGCTGTATGGTGTGGCGGTGGCAGTTGACGCTAAATAACGAAAAGTGTGAGGTGATCCACATGAGTTCCAAAAGAAATCCGTTGGAATTAGATTACTCGATAAATAGTACAATTCTCAAGGCTGTCAATTCAACTAAGTACCTGGATGTTAAAATTACGAACAACTTCAGTTGGAAAGACCACATAGATTATATTGCGGGGAAGGCGAGCCAAAGGTTGCGTTTCGTTGGCAGGACACTTAGAAGATGCAACACGTTCACTAAAGAGACAGCTTACACTACACTCGTTCGTCCTGTTAGAATATTGTTGCACGATGTGGGATCCTTACCAGGTGGGATTGACGGAGGACATCGAGAGGGTGCAAAAAGGGCAGCTCGTTTTGTATTATCACGTAATAGGGGAGAGAGTGTGGCAGATATGATACGCGAGTTGGGATGGAAGTCATTAAAGCAAAGACGTTTTTCGTCGTGGCGAGATCTATTTACGAAATTTCAGTCACCAACTTTCTCTTCCGAATGCGAAAATATTTTGTTGAGCCCAACCCACATAGGTAGGAATGATCATTAAAATAAAATAAGAGAAATCAGAGCTCCAACAGAAAGGTTTAGGTGTTCGTTTTTCCCGCGCGCTGTTCGGGAGTGGACTGGTAGAGAGATAGAATGATTGTGGTTCGATGAACCCTCTGCCAAGCACTTAAATGTGAATTGCAGAGTAATTATGTAGATGTAGATGTAGATGTAGGAATGTGAGCTACATCTTCTTGGAATTCGCCCAATAAAGTCGCCTATTTGGCTTCCTAAAGCCTTTCTTATACCCTCGTTGCATTTCATATCGCTTTGCCATGTTACGCGTATATACTTAATCGACGTGGCTGTTTCAAGCAGTACGCCACTAATAGTGCATTCGAACGTTACAGAATTGTTTTCCTACTCATCTGCATTGACTTACATTTTTCTACATTTAGAGCAAGCTGCCATTCATCAAATAAAACAGAAAATTCTGTCAAAGTTATGCTCTAGCCTTCTGAAGGCACTCAACGACGATACTTTCCTGTATATTACTGCTTCATCACGAAACCGTGGCATACTGTGGCTCTTTGTGTCTATCAGATCATTTGCGTATGTACTGTAGAGAACAAGACCGGTCATATCATACTTAACGATACTTCTGTCTCTGCTGAGGCATCGTCATCCGGGGAAGGATACTGGGTTCCATTTTTTAGAAAGTCTTCGAGGAGGTTAATAATCTGAGAACCTATTCTTTATGTTATTACCTTCGTTAACGGTCTGTAGTGGGCCCCTGAATCGAACGCTTCCCAGAATTCTAGGAACATGGAATATGCCTGTTGCCCTTCATCCACAGCCCGCAGGATATCATCCGAGAACGGGCATGCTGAGTTTCGCACAAGTGATGCTTTCTAAATCCTTGCGAATTTGTAGACTAAAGCTATTTTTTCTCAAGCAAAATTCTTATTTTCAAACTTAGAATATGATCAAGAATTCTGCAGCAAACCGACGTTAATGATATCGGTGTGTATATACATGGCTACAACACTAGGAGAAAGGATGATCTTCACTACTCAAGGTTAAATCTAACTTTGGCTCAGAAGGGGGTAAATTATGCTGCCACAAAAGTCACTTACCTAATAACATCAAAAGAGTGACAGATAGCCATATAGCATTTAAAGCGAGTAATTTTCCCAATCCCCACAAAATAAATAAATAAATAAATAAAAATATTAAGTGTCATGTAATATTTTGTGTAATGTAATATCTTGTATAGACACCTTTTATTAACCTGACACGTTCCACATCGTTACGTAGTGTCGTATTCATGATCTATGGAACAAGTACTAATCTAATCTAATCTTTCAGCCCTTCCTATATACAGGCACTTCTAACTTTGCGCTGGGCGAGAGTTTCGCTACAGATGCAATTAAGGTACGGGGTTAATGTCGAAGAGTACTCTCTGTAAAAACGGAGTGGGACTCCATTTGGAGCTCGTGACTCATTTCTTTCCAACAGTTTCAGTCACTTCTGACCGCCAGGTATGCCTACTTCTATATATATGGGAGTCTGTGGGACGGTCACAAACTAAAACTGAAAGAAGACACACACATTATGTATATTATTTTGGGCCCTATTACACTAATTACACCGTGTGAAGTGGTGCAGTGCTAAGACAGGACTCGTACTCATGAGCACTGCAATTTAAATCCTGTCTGGGCACCCAGTTTCACGTTTTCTGTGATTTACGTAAATCAATTAACACAAAGCACGATGATTTCTTTGTAAGGACGTGGTCAAATTCATTTCCAAATGTGAATTTGTGCTCCTATGAACTTGATGACGATGGTATATTAAACCCTACTCTTCCTTCCTTTCATCAATTGATTGCAGTTACCAGACTTATTCAAATATCTAGATTAAAAGAGCAGAAAATAATACGCTTGGATCAACAGATATTTCAGGGGTGATTTGCAAGGTGTCTGTTATTACTTTGAGACACGAGAATCATTTCCAAACGGACTTTTACTGCAGCTCTTGGGTGTATCTCATTTTTGGTTGGCGATTGATGTGTTGACCATCGTGTGATGCCCATGAAGCACGTCAGAAAAAGAAGAAAAACAATTGCGGCTATTGGGTAGTGGCCATATTAACCGATCCTGAAGTCATTTGGCAATGACTCCAATTGACTGTTTCCGTTTGCTTCATGCCCAAAGTCTTTAGCGACCTCGAACCAGATACTGATATGCCACACATCAGGTGTAACAGCACTGTGTTCTGAACTTGAAATTTCACTCCCCCTTGGTTTTAATCAACATTCTCTTTGGGTATATAGTCACATCTGATTAGGTGGCTAAAATTTTATCTCTATTAATTATAAATAAAGAACATTACTGTGATGGAAATGACGGTTGAAATCTGAAATCGAAGTGTATTATCCTCGTGTATCAATATAATTAAATCCTATCACAAAAGTGAGCACTCATCGGTGCAGATACTTCAGTAACGTAGGTTTAACTTTATTCTCTGTGAATTTAAATGAATTTATTATTTTCTATTCGCAGTCGTTCTAACAAAATAACAGCAAGTGATTTTTACTTCGGTTAGGCGTAGTTATTCTATGAGCTAGTAGCAGTGCATTACCTCTGGGCACTTGCGGATAACGCTGAGTCTCTTTGCGTATTTATAAGTAGACGGAAGTCCGCATATGTACTCATGCGACTTATTGCGCATAGGTTGACAGATTAGAGGCCGGCTGCGCTTTCAACTGAAATTCAAATTCAACAATGAGTTACCCAAGACGGCAAAGACTTTGCTGCAGGTTCGATCTATCCAGTGATCCTACACACATTCCCACGACTTACAGAGAGATTGTTCGCAGTATATGAAATATTGAGGACCGGGTTATCCACATTAAGTAGTTGAAATGTGCCTTAACCTTACTCCATGTATATTCTTCATTAGTTAAAATAAGTGTTCCCTGTCATTTGCAATAAGAATCTGTACCAAGCTCGTCCATAGGCGGACGTGAAATTCGTTATTCACAAAATTATTGGGATGGCTTTCGCAACACTGAATAACTATGGCAGATCAAAAAATCTGTGCGTCTTTACAGATTCACAACTCAGACAAAATGTATGTCACAAGGGTATCTCCTTCATCGAAATTTTGATACTGTCGGAGAGCGGATAGCACTGCTGCATTCGATTCGGTGTTGTGTCATCGCCGGCGGTTCACTAGCTCGCAGCGCCCTGTTATATTACAGTATTTAAAATTGTTTTCAAGCATTTGATAAAATGCATAGGAAAATTATTTCCTTTAAATCACACACGAGGTAAGCAAAATGGGGATGGCATACAGCTCAGATTCGATTTCTCGCCATTCTAATTATTTCTTTCTGGGCGAGAAGGTGCGCCTGGTCCCCGACACGAATCCGCCCAGCGGATTTGTGTCGAGGTCCGATGAACCGGCCAGTCTGTGGATGGTTTTTAGGCGGTTTTCCATCTACCTCGGCGAATGCGGGCTGGTTCCCCTTATTCCGCCTCAGTTACACTACGTCGGCGATTGTTGCGCAAACAAGTTCTCCACATACCCTACAGCACCATTATTCTAACACGCAAACATAGGGGTTACGCTCGTCTGGTGTGAGACGTTCCCTGGGGGGTCCAATGGGGGTCGAACTGCACAATAACCCTGGGTTCGGTGTGGGGCGGCGTAGTGGTGAAGTGGACAGCGGTAGTCGTCGTGCGGTTGTGGACCACTGCGGCTGCGGCGGGGACGGAGCCTCTCCGTCGTTTCTAGGTCCCCGGTTAACATACAATACAATACATACAATTATTTCTTACCAAATTCCATTGCTAACAGATGTTGCCTTCCTTCCCCAAGCTTAATTACTCACAATCGCCAAGAACGTTCGTTTCTAAAAATTTTCCGCTTCTGTCTAAAGTTTAGCTTGCTAATATGTGTTGAAATACTTGTACATGGTGTTCCGTAGAGCAAATCATCACACTGGCGCCTCCATGTGAGGCGTCACTGATCTCTAACAGACTTCTGGTATGCCGTGGGTGCCTGTAAGACTGGTACTGTGTCAGTCAGTTCCTGGAAGAAACACAATTTTA
Organism: Schistocerca americana; assembly: GCF_021461395.2. NCBI lineage: Eukaryota > Metazoa > Arthropoda > Insecta > Orthoptera > Acrididae > Schistocerca > Schistocerca americana. The sequence continues at coordinate 313,796,995 of NC_060120.1, read as the reverse complement.
ACAGCGCTGTGTATCGACGCTGCCCTTAGCATACTCGTCATGAATTGACGGTCACTGGGATCAGATGGTAGCATCAGTCACGCAATCTAATATTTAGAACTATACAGAACGTTCACGTAATGTATGAACATTTATTTATTGAGTTTCACTGCAGATGGCTCCATTAAAAGAACTATTATTACAAAGTGCTTCGGCGTTTGGAATATACAGGGTCCAGTCGCGTTAATGTGACCATCGTCTATGTTCGACGTCAACGGGCAATAACCGCTCACAGACGACAGATGGCAGCACTAGCAGTGTAGGGTATATAAAGCGCGTAGAAGGGAACGCAGAACAAAGTGCAGTTGCTCTAATGCGGAAACGAAGCGAATTGTCTCACGTATAGAAGGGCGTGATCATTGACTTTCGGGCCAAGGGTGGAAGCACTTCCGAAACGTCAAAGTTTCAAAACTGTTCGTGCGCCGCCGTGGTTACAGTATAAATTACCTGGCAAAATGGCACTCTCCAAAGCCAGCGCCGAGGCAACTGTGATGCAAGAAATGGTTCAAATGGCTCTAAGAACTGTGGGACTTAACATCTGAGGTCATCAGTTCCCTAGACTTAGAACTACTTAAACCTAAGTTAACCTTAGGACATCGCACACATCCATACCCGAGGCAGGATTCGGTTCCGGACTGAAGCGCCTAGAACCACTCGGGCACAGCGGCCGGCAAATGTGATGCACCACGGGCCACAGAACATGGGGCAGAACGACAGCTACGGATATGTGTTCGGGCGAATCGACGTGGAACTTTCGGGTAATTGACTGCCCAGATGAACGAATAGGTTACCAACGGGGTCTACTCAGTGACCGTTGAGTGGACGTTGTTGCTCATGCACGGCCGCAGCGGGCGCCTATTTGATGCACCCGTGGTAACTGCGGCGACGAAGCCTGGAATTTGCACTGCAGTACCTCAACTGAGCGTCCAGTGAGTGGTGACAGGTGTCCTTTTCAGATGAATCCCGTTTGATGCTCCATCGGACAGATGGCCCTTGGCGCATACCGCGTGGAACGTCTGAAATTGAAACACCTTGCAACAATCGTCGGAAGGGTCCAGGCTGGAGGAGGGAGCTGAATGGTCTGGGGAATGTTTTCGTGAGGAGCTCTAAGTTGATATCCTCATTCTGGAAGGCACGATGTATCAACACAAGTATGCATGTGTCTTTGTGAACTGTGCTCATCCCTACATGCAGTCTTTTTTCCACTCGGCACGATCGCATCTACCAGCAGGACAGAGAAACGTGTTACAGTGTACGTCCATGGTTCGAAGAGCACCAGGATGAGTTAGCCGTATTCACCTGGCTACCAGACTACCTGGATTTGAATCTAATTGACAATATGTGGGACCATCTGGACCGGGCTGTATGATCCGTGGACACTCACGCGAGAAACCTGGCGCAGCTAGCCACAGCACTGGAGTCTGCATGGCTGCACATCCATGCCGGTACCTTCCAGAACCTCACTGACTCTCTTGCTGGACGTCTTGCACCAGTCCATCCTGCCTAAGGTGGTTATGCAGTCTTTCGACAGATTGTCACATTAATGTCACCGGACATTGAAACGCGGGCAGTCAGGTACCAGCACATATGTTACTTAATGAAGGTTCAAGGCTACTTGATCACAGAAAAGAATTCCTCTGACTGAGTTGTTGCCACGAAAATTTATTTGATTTAATCAGACAAACAGAAATGTAGGTTCAAATGGCTCTGAGCACTATGGGACTTAACTTCGGAGGTCATTAGTCCCCTACAACTTAGAACTACTTAAACCTAACTAACCTAAGGACATCACACACACCCATACCCGAGGCAGGATTCGAACCTGCGACCGTAGCGGTCGCGCGGTTCCAGACTGTAGCGCCTAGAACCGCTCGGCCACTCCGGCCGGCAGAAATGTAGAGATACATCCTGGGCATTGATGCACTCAGTTACGCAAGCAATTCCGAGTGCTTTACCTTAACCAGTCACCTATCCGGAAATGATTTGATTCCTTAAACAGAAACGTCCAATATGTTGTTTTGTAGGGCGGACAACCACAGCCAAACTACGACATTTTTTCAAAGAAAAATCCGCACTGGCTGTATGAATGATTTTTATTAAATCTGCGACCGGTTTCGCACCACTTATCGGTGCATCCTCAGGCAATCTGTACAAAAAATAATATATTAAGTGCTCATATAAACTATTCTATCCAATTCTGAGGTGTAAATTAAACTTTTAAATAGCCAGTTTTTTTAATGAAACAAGAAAGTACTCACATACGCTGTTTATAACATAGTAATGTTGAACATTGCCCTGTAGCCACTCCCCACCATCCACGTCCAATATACCGTCATCTGGTGAGAGCGGTAGTTAAAATTTAAAAAAATTTATATTGGGCACCTAGTATAGTATTAGACTATTTTTAAAAAATGGACATAAGGAATTGTTTATCAAATGTACAGCACCCCCCACTCTTCACACCTTGTACACGTCATCCGACCTCTAGCAACTCTCGCGCCACTGCGTGAGCGCTTTCCGGGTTTCGACAAGTCAGTCAGTCAGGCCGTGTCCACTGCCACGCGGCGCTTCTCAACTTGCACTGTATGTTCTGATATGTTTACATGGCCCTAATTCCGATGTTTGTTCGTGCTTATGTTCTGCTCTTCGTCGTTCGTGTTTAGGGGATAGGGGAGATTTATCAACATCGTATTTTATTTTTACTTTCTAGATCATTGCGGCTCCCATGATTTAAAAAATTTTTAAAAAGATTTTTAAATTTTAACTACCGTTTTCACCAGATGACGGTATATTGGACGTGGATGGTGGGGAGTGGCTACAGGGCAATGTTCAACATTACTATGTTATAAAATAGCGTATGTGAGTACTTTCTTGTTTCATTAAAAAAACTGGCTATTTAAAAGTTTAATTTACACCTCTGAATTGGACGATCGAATAGTTTATATGAGCTCTTATTATATTATTTTTTGTACAGGTTGCCTGAGGATGCGCCGATCAGTGGTGCGAAACGGGTCGCAGATTTAATAAGAATCATTCATACAGCCAGTGCGGAATTTTCTTTGAAAAAAACGTCCAATATGCAGCTTTGACTAAAGTGCACCAACTTGTACACCCAGTTCTGCGCCATTGGTCTCAGCCTCTCGGGTATCAAGAAATTGCCGAATGTGCCATCGGTACGGGAAGCGAACGCGGAAGCCATCTCTCTCCCATTAGTAGTGAAATCCTAGCTGCAACAGACCTCCAGTTGTTTGCTGTTCTCGCCCACGTGTAGGCGGGTGGCCTGGGACAGCCATTATCGGAGACGTGACACGGACGCCTTCCTTCGCCGATACTCTGTCTGTCTGGGTGGGAGATTACATAGCTTTACTGGTCCTTTGTCACGTTCACATTCTATTGTGTTCTGTATTTTTTATTCAATACTGGGTCAAAACTCTTCTGCTAGTGGAAGCCATCTTTTTTCAGCCCAAGCAATGTTTTGTTTTCAGTGATGATCATACCGTAATAAAGAGAAATACTGGGTGGTTATAATTAAGATGCAGCTACTCACGATGGTCCAGTGTGGACTGGAATTTTCGTTTGGCAGCGGAGCCTGGTGGATACGCTAATGCGTCACTGCGGAACCAATTTACTCTGCGAAAAAATTGGTTTCAGTTGTGACCACTAGCAGCATATGTGGCGCTGTATACGTTTGTATGATGGTATGACATCCACGCTGTCATTTGACAAATCGTAACGTGAGAGAACAGTATCGCTACCGAGAAAAGAGACCGTGCACTGTTAGTGAAACTGTTTTGTGTAAACGGCAGCAATTACAGTGCTGCAGTGAGAGAGTATCGCCGACTGAAAAGTCTGAGGAAATGCCTGATGACATTAAATGTTTTGAAGAAGGTGATAATGAAATTAGAAAACAGGGGTCAGTTTGGCGTGGCACCAGGGAGAGGAAGACGTTCTGTTCCGGTGGAAGTTACCGATGAGGTTGCTGTTGCTGTAGCTGACCACACAGCATACACTCCTGGAAGTGCTAGTGCTCGTACAGTGCCAAGAGAATTGACCATTCTATGGTCCACAGTATGGAGAGTTTTACGGTCTATTTTACACTGATTTTCGTACGAAACCAGACAGTGCAGCAACTGAAACCTCATCATCTGCGATAACTTTCTGCATTTGCGCTTCGGTTTCTGGCAGAGACCGAAGTTGATGACACGCTGCCGGGCAATATTCTATGGAATGACGAGGCACTTTTTACGCTACAGGGTGCAGTGAAAATACAGAACTGGCAAATTTGGGGACTGTTAAACAGCGTGTTGTGGACGAAGACCCGCTGTACTCGCCACCTGTGACTGTCTGGTGAGAATTCACAAACATTTTTACTCTCGGTCCGTTCGTCTTTGAAGAGAATACAAACACAGGGCCTATCAGGTGTACCATGATGTTCGCGCGTTATCGAATCCTCCTTGTAAATCATGTGATTCCTACTTTCGAAGAGCGTTGTTGTTGTTGTGGTCTTCAGTCCTGACACTGGTTTGATGCAGCTCTCCATGCTACTCTATCCTGTGCAAACTCCTTCATTTCCCAGTACCTACTGCAACCTACATCCTTCTGAATCTGCTTAGTGTATTCATCTCTTGGTCTCCCTCTACGATTTTTACCCTCCACGCTGCCCTCCAATGCTAAATTTGTGATCCCTTGATGCCTCAGGACATGTCCTACCAACCGATCCCTTCTTCTAGTCAAGTTGTACCACAAACTTCTCTTCTTCCCAATCCTATTCAATACCTCCTCATTATTTACGTGATCTACCCACCTAATCTTCAACATTTTTCTGTAGCACCACATTTCGAAAGCTTCTATTCTCTTCTTGTCCAAACTATTTATCGTCCATGTTTCACTTCCATACATGGCTACACTCCATACAAATACTTTCAGAAACGACTTCCTGACACTTAAATCTATAGTCGACGTCAACAAATTTCTCTTCTTCAGAAACTCTTTCCTTGCCATTGCCAATCTACGTTTTATATCCTCTCTGCTTCGACCATCATCAGTTATTTTGCTCCCCAAATAGCAAAACTCCTTTACTACTTTAAGTGTCTCATTTCATAATCTAATTCCCTCAGCATCACCCGACTTAATTCGACTACATTCCATTATCCCCGTTTTACTTTTGTTGATGTTCATCTTACATCCTCCTTTCAAGACACTGTCCATTCCGTTCAACTGCTCTTCCAAGTCCTTTGCTGTCTCTGACAGAATGACAATGTCATCGGCGAACCTCAAAGTTTTTATGTCTTCTTCCTGGATTGTAATACCTACTCCAAATTTTTCTTTTGTTTTCTTTACTGCTTGCTCAATATACAGATTGAATAACATCGGGGACAGGCTACAACCCTGTCTCACTCCCATCCCAACGACTGCTTGCCTTTCACACCCCACGACTCTTATAACTGCCATCTGGTTTCTGTACAAATTGTAAATAGCCTTTCGATCCCTGTATTTTACCCCTGCCACCTTTAGAATTTGAAAGAGAGTATTCCAGTCAACATTGTCAAAAGCTTTCTCTAAGTCTACAAATGCTAGAAACGTAGGTTTGCCTTTCCTTAATCTTTCTTCTAAGATAAGTCGTAAGGTCAGTATTGCCTCACGTGTTCTAGTGTTTCTACGGAATCCAAACTGATCTTCCCCGAGGTTGGCTTCTACTAGTTTTTCCATTCGTCTGTAAAGAATTCGTGTTAGAATTTTGCAGCTGTTGCTTATTAAACTGATAGTTCGGTAATTATCACATCTGTCAACACCTGCTTTCTTTGGGATTGGAATTATTATATTCTTCTTGAAGTCTGAGGGTATTTCGCCTGTCTCGTACATCTTGCTCACCAGATGGTAGATTTTTGTCAGAACTGGCTCTCCCAATGCCGTCAGTAGTTCTAATGGAATGTTGTCTACTCCCGGGTCCTTGTTTCGATTCAGGTCTTTCAGTGCTCTGTCAAACTCTTCACGCAGTATCGTATCTCCCATTTCATCTTCATCTACATCCTCTTCTATTTCCATAATATTGTCCTCAAGTACATCGCCCTTGTACCGACCCTCTATATACTCCTTCCACCTTTCTGCTTTCCCCTCTTTGCTTAGAACTGGGTTTCCATCTGAGCTCTTGATATTCATACAAGTTGTTCTCTTTTCTCCAAATGTCTCTTTAATTTTCCTGTAGGCTGTATCTATCTTACCCCTAGTGAGATAATCCTCTACATCCTTACATTTGTTCTCTAGCCATGCCTGCTTAGTCATTTTGCACTTCCTTATTTTTGAGACGTTTGTATTCCTTTTTGCCTGCTTCACTTACTGCATTTTTATATTTTCTCCTTTCATCAATTAAATTCAATATTTCTTCTGTTACCCAAGGATTTCTACTAGCCCTCGTCTTTTTACCTACTTGATCCTCTGCTGCCTTCACTACTTCATCCCTCAGAGCTACCCATTCGTCTTCTACTGTATATCTTTCCCCCATTCCTGTCAATTGTTCCCTTATGTTGTCCCTGAAACTCTGTACAACCTCTGGTTTAGTCAGTTTATCCAGGTTCCATCTCCTTAAATTCCCAGCTTTTTGCAATTTCTTCGGTTTTAATCTACAGTTCATAACCAATAGATTGTGGTCAGAGTCCACATCTGCCCCTGGAAATGTCCTACAATTTAAAACCTGGTTCCTAAATCTCTGTCTTACCATTATATAATCTATCTGATACCTTTTAGTATCCCCAGGATTCTTCCGTGTATACAACCTTCTTTTATGATTCTTGAACCAAGTGTTAGCTATGATTAAGTTATGCTCTGTGCAAAATTCTACCAGACGGCTTCCTCTTTCATTTCTTAGCCCCAATCCATATTCACCTACTATGTTTCCTTCTCTCCTTTTTCCTAATGTCGAATTCCAGTCACCCATGACTATTAAATTTTCGTCTCCCTTCACTACCTGAATAATTTCTTTTATCTCATCATACATTTCTTCAATTTCTTCGTCATCTGCAGAACTAGTTGGCATATAAACTTGTACTAGTGTAGTAGGCATGGGATTCGTGTCTATCTTGGCCACTATAATATGTTCACTATGCTGTTTGTAGTAGCTTACCCGCACTCCTATTTTTTATTTATTATTAAGCCTACTCCTGCATTACCCCTATTTGATTTTGTATTTATAACCCTGTATTCACCTGACCAAAATTCTTGTTTCTCCTGCCGCCGAACTTCACTAATTTACACTATATCTAACATTAACCTATCCATTTCCCTTTTTAAATTTTCTAACCTACCTGCCCGATTAAGGGATCTGACATTCCACTCTCCGATGCGTAGAATGCCAGTTTTCTTTCTCCTGATAACGACGTCCTCCTGAGTAGTCCCCGCCAGGAGATCCGAATGGGGGACTATTTTACCTCCGGAGTATTTTACACAAGAGGACGCCATCATCATTTAACCATACAGTAAAGCTGCATGCCCTCGGGAAAAATTACGGCTGTTGTTTCCCCTTGCTTTCAGCCGTTCGCAGTACCACAACAGCACGGCCGTTTTGGTTAGTGTTCCAAGGCCAGATCAGTCAATCATCCAGACTGTTGTCCCTGCAACTACTGACAAGGCTGCTGCCCCTCTTCAGGAACCACACGTTTGTCTGGCCTCTCAACAGATACCCCTCCGTTGTGGTTGCACCTACGGTACGGCTATCTGTATCGTTGAGGCACGCAAGCCTCTCCACCAACGGCAAGGTCCATGGTTCATGGGGGGAGGCGTAACTGTGTGGCAACAACTGTTTTCGTGCGAGGTGGAGCAACACTTCATTTCGCTCGCCCAGTGGAGGACATGCCTAATGAAACCTTCTAAAACTGTATTGTCACCACACATTTTACAGATGCGTAACCTGCAAGATCGCCTGATCTGAATTAATGTGAGTTTTGCCTCTGGGGATGTCTAAGAGAACGCGTTTACACGGGACACATTCGGTCTCTACCCGATCAGCGAAACTGGTGCGAGCAACTGTTGATCAGGTCGTTTTATGGATGCGGCATTTCGTTGACCTCTCCAGTGCTCATACTGAACAAACTGTGCAAGTCGCGGTTAGCGATAAAATCAACATTATGCCTTTTTCACCATTTCTACCCATGTCCCGTTCCTAATTCATTATATATGCAAATATTTGTATATGTCTTTCTTGCATGGTCAAAATTGGACCTAAATTTTGCAGCGTAAATCGGTTCCGCATTAACGCATTAGAATATGTACCAAGTTCCGCTGTCATACAATAATTACGCCGCGCGGGATTAGCCGAGCGCTCTACGGCGCTGCAGACATGGACTGTGCGGCTGGTCCCGTCGGAGGTTCGAGTCCTCCCTCGGGCATGGGTGTGTGTGTTTGTCCTTAGGATGATTTCGGTTAAGTAGTAAGTAAACTTAGGGACTATTGACCTTAGCAGTTAAGTCCCATAAGATTTCACATACATTTGAACATTTTGAACCAAACGTCCCATACATCAACATGACTGAACATATCTGGGATGCCTTGCAACGTTCTGTTCGGAAGAGATCTCCTCTCCCCCGTACTCTTACGGATTTGTGGACATCCCTGCAGGATTCATGGTGGCAGTTCCTCCAGCACTACTTCAGACATTAGTCGAGTCAATGCCACGTCGTGTTGCGGCACTTCTGCGTTCTCGAGGGTCCCTACACGATATTAGGCAGTTGTGTCAGTTTCTTTGGCTCTTCAGTGTACAATGTATGAAGATTTCAAAACATATGACTCTCATAACCGCCATATGGTACTGACATCTGGCGGTCTTCTTTACCTAATACTTTCACGTGTACAGTTAGTTAGTTTGCACTCAAATGTTATCATGTAGTCAGGACAATACACTTTCAATCTATGTTTTACGAGTCCAGTTCACGTTTTACTTATAAATGTGTTAAATGTATTTGGTAATTTCTAGCTTTCTTTGTTTCTCACGACGTGCATTTTATGTAATTTTATCAATATTTTTTTACTGCGCGTTTGCTTCTTCCGTTTTTACGACGTACATTTTATGTAACTGTAGCAATGTTTTTTCAGTGATACCTTTTCATGCATTCTATTGGAGAGCGTCTGAGCATGGTGTAAGGTCGAAACGTTTAAGGCAGAACAAAATTAATAAAAAATGAATGATCAGTACTAAATGTGGTGTCAGCGCCAGACACCACACTTGCTAGGTGGTAGCCTTTAAATCGCCCGCGGTCCGTTAGTATACGTCGGACCCGCGTGTCGCCACTATCAGTGATTGCAGACCGAGCGCCGCCAAACGGCAGGTCTAGAGAGACTTCCTAGCACTCGCCCCAGTTGTACAGCCGACTTTGCTAGCGATGGTTCACTGACAAATTACGTTCTCATTTGCCGAGACGATAGTTAGCATAGCCTTCAGCAGCTACGTCATTTGCTACGACCTAGTAAGGCGCCATTATCATTTGCTATTTATCTTGTGATGCATGTACCGTCAGACCGATGTTCACCAATTATGGATTAAAGTTAAGTATTCCAGAAGCTACGTACTTTATTTGCTAGTCTTCATTACTTGTCCTGTTCCAGACCTCACGCCACCCTGCGTGAGCTTAAACGCGTGCCTTTCGGCTTCACCTCGTAGTGGCTTGGCTGTCTTGCCAAGTCACAACACTAATATCAGCTTTAGAGTAGTATTAAAGTATTTTTAGAGTGTTTCCTCGTTTGATTTGCAACAAATTACAAGGAGAAAGCGCCTTCTCGGCATTACTGATTTCGTCCAAATTTATGGTATATGTTGGCCTTGGTGAGGAATGAACGTGACGTACGGCCAAACGATAATAAAAAAATAAAGGAGCACTTTAGCGCGGGTCTGGTGAGATATGAGGCATTTATGTTAGCGTAGTCTCCAGATGGCGACTAGCGCAACGGAGATACTTCAGAACGGTAAATCGATGGTCGTGGGAAACTAGTTCTTATTTTCTGTTTCTACATGACTATTACAGCGCCATGTATCACAAAACGAAAAAAGTGGTTCAACTAAAACATTCATATTTCTTTACGTACTACACGAATATGTAATAAAAAATGGGGATTCCTATTTTAAAAAACGCAGTTGATATCCGTTTGACCTCTGGCAGCGCCATCTAGCGGGCCAACCATAGCGCCATCTGTTTTCCGCCTTCAAGCTAGACAAGTTTCGTTCTTTGTAGTTTTTTCGTTTGACGCTTATTTCGTGGGATATTTGACCCCGTCACGATCAATGGACACCCTGTAGATGAGCTATACTTTTCTAATATTGTCCCAGTAAACAGAAATGAACCAGTCATCTTCTCTACTATCGTTCTTATGACCTCGTTCCATTTCATATCGCTTTGCAACGGTACGCCTGGATATTTAATTTACTTGACTGTATGAAGCTGTACACTACTAATGCTGTGTTCGAGCATCAGAGGCTCTCCCCCCCCACTCATTAACTTACATTCTTCTACATTTTCCGCCAGCTGCCACTATCACACAAACTAGAAATTCTGTGTAAGTGACCTTCTATCGCCGGCCGGAGTGGCCCTGTGGTTCTAGGAGCTACAGTCTGGAGCCGAGCGACCGCTATGGTCGCAAGTTCGAATCCTGCCTCGGGCATCGATGTGTGTGATGTCCTTAGGTTAGTTAGGTTTAATTAGTTCTAAGTTCTAGGCGACTGATGACCTCAGAAGTTAAGTCGCATGGTGCTCAGAGCCATTTGAACCATTTTTTTTTTATTTATTTATTTATTTTTTTTTTTTTTTACGTTGTATCCTCATGCAGTCACTCGTCCAGGGCACTGTCCCGTACATCACAGCCGCTTGGCCACTCCGTCCGGCAGTAGTTAAGAATGGTGTCTTTGTCACTATAAAGACATTCTTGACTAACACCAACTCACCACGTCCGATCTCAAAATTAATTAACGCTCATGGCCGTAATATCGCGTATTTTAAGCAAACCTGATTTGCATCCTCATAGCGGTGCTACTAGGGGCAACCTTATAGAATTGTCGCACAATTAGTATGACACCATCTTTCAGATGTGGAAAGACCCCCACCACCATTCGTTTATGTCGCACAACTTCTTCTTTGTTTTTCTTTCTTTTCCGTCAGTGTACCTAATTAAAGCGAGGATTACCAGTGATCACATCAGTGTGGGTGCACGCAGCGCTTTAATTCTTAATGGGAATCGGCGAAATGCCACGAATAGAGGATAATGAGTAAGGGGCACTACATTAGTTGTGGGTGCATACGTTGAGAAGTATGCTAAGGTATTCTCTGTAGCTGCGATGACCACTGTGTCCGCATGGCACAGTGGTCACAGTATCTGTCTAGTAAACAGGAGACCTGGGTTCAAATCCTTTTTCTTTTTTGTCATCAGTCTACTGACTGGTTTGATGCGGCCCGCCACGAATTCCTTTCCTGTGCTAACCTCTTCATCTCAGAGTAGCACTTGCAACCAACGTCCTCAATTATTTGCTTGACGTATTCCAATCTCTGTCTTCCTCTACAGTTTTTGCCCTCTACAGCTCCCTCTAGTACCATGGAAGTCATTCCCTCATGTCTTAGCAGATGTCCTATCATCCTGTCCCTTCTCCTTATCAGTGTTTTCCACATATTCCTTTCCTCTCCGATTCTGCGAAGAACCTCCTCATTCCTTATCTTATCAGTCCACCTAATTATCAACATTCGTCTATAGCACCACATCTCAAATGCTTCGATTCTCTTCTGATCCGGTTTTCCCACAGTCCATGTTTCACTACCATACAATACTGTACTCGAGACGTACATCCTCAGAAATTTATTCCTCAAATTAAGGCCGGTATTTGATATTAGTAGACTTCTGTTGGTCAGAAATGCCTTTTTTGCCATATCGAGTCTGCTTTTGATGTCCTCCTTGCTCCGTCCGTCATTGGTTATTTTACTGCCTAGGTAGCAGAATTCCTTAACTCCATTGACTTCGTGACCATCAATCCTTATGTTAAGTTTCTCGCTGTTCTCATTTCTACTACTTCTCATTACCTTCGTCTTTCTCCGATTTACTCTCAAACCATACTGTGTACTCATTAGACTTCATTCCGTTCAGCAGATCATTTAATTCTTCTTCACTTTCACTCAGGATAGCAATGTCATCAGTATCATTGATATCCTTTCACCTTGTATTTTAATTCCACTCCTGAACCTTTCTTTTATTTCCATCATTGCTTCCTCGATGTACAGATTGAAGAGTAGGGGCGAAAGGCTACAGCCTTGTCTTACACCCTTCTTAATACGAGCACTTCGTTCCTGATCGTCCACTCTTATTATTCCCTCTTGGTTGTTGTACATATTGTATATGACCCGTCTCTCACTATAGCTTACCCCTACTTTTTTCAGAATCTCGAGCAGCTTGCTCCATTTTATATTGTCGAACGCTTTTTCCAGGTCGACAAATCCTATGAAAGTGTCTTGATTTTTCTTTAGCCTTGCTTCCATTATTAGCCGTAACGTCAGAATTGCCTCTCTCGTCCCTTTACTTTTCCTAAAGCCAAACTGATCGTCACGTAGCGCATTCTAAATTTTCTTTTCCATTCTTCTGTATATTATTCTTGTAAGAAGCTTCGATGTATGAGCTGTTAAGCAGATTGTGCGATAATTCTCGCACTTGTCAGCTCTTGCCGTCTTCGGAATTGTGTGGATGACGCTTTTCGGAAAGTCAGATGATACGTCGCCAGACGCATATGTTCTACACACCAACGTGAATAGTCGTTCTGTTGCCACTTCCCCCAATGATTTTAGAAATTCTGATGGAATGTTATCTATCCCTTCTGCCTTATTTGACCGTAAGTCCTCCAAAGCTCTTTTAAATTCCGATTCTAATACTGGAACCCCTATCTCTTCTAAATCGACTCCTGTTTCTTCTTCTATCACATCAGACAAATCTTCACCCTCATAGAGGCTTTCAATGTATTCTTTCCACCTATCTGCTCTCTCCTCTGCATTTAACAGTGGAATTCCCGTTGCACTCTTAATGTTACCACCGTTGCTTTTAATGTCACCAAAGGTTGTTTTCAGTTTCCTGTATGCTGAGTCCGTCCTTCCGACAATCATATCTTTTTCGATGTCTTCACATTTTTCCCGCAGCCATTTCGTCTTAGCTTCCCTGCACTTCCTATTTATTTCATTCCTCAGCGACTTGTATTTCTGTATTCCTGATTTTCCCGGAAGATGTTTGTACTTCCTCCTTTCATCAATCAACTGAAGTATTTCTTCTGTTACCCATGGTTTCTTCGCAGCTACCTTCTTTGTACCTATGTTTTCCTTCCCAACTTCTGTGATGGCCCTTTTTAGAGATGTCCATTCCTCTTCAACTGTACTGCCTACTGCGCTATTCCTTATTGCTGTATCTATAGCGTTAGAGAGCTTCAAACGTATCTCGTCATTCCTTAGCACTTCCGTATCCCACTTCTTTGCATATTGATTCTTCCTGACTAATGTCTTGAACTTCAGCCCACTATTCATCACTACTATATTGTGATCTGAGTGTATATCTGCTCCTGGGTACGCCTTACAATCCAGTATCTGATTTCGGAATCTCTGTCTGACCATGATGTAATCTAATTGAAATCTTCCCGTATCTCCCGGCCTTTTCCAAGTATACCTCCTCCTCTTGTGATTCTTGAACAGGGTATTCGCTATTACTAGCTGAAACTTGTTACAGAACTCAGTTAGTCTTTCTCCTCTTTCATTCCTCGTCCCAAGCCCATATTCTCCTGTAACCTTTTCTGCTACTCCTTCCCCTACAACTGCACTCCAGTCGCCCATGACTATTAGATTTTCGTCCCCCTTTACATACTGCATTACCCTTTCAATATCCTCACACACTTTCTCTATCTGTTCGTCTTCAGCTTGCGACGTCGGCATGTATACCTGAACTATCGTTGTCGGTGTTGGTCTGCTGTCGATTCTGATTAGAACAACCCGGTCACTGAACTGTTCACAGTAACACACCCTCTGCCCTACCTTCCTATTCATAACGAATCCTACACCTGTTATACCATTTTCTGCTGCTGTTGATATTTCCCGATACTCATCTGACCAGAAATCCTTGTCTTCCTTCCACTTCACTTCACTGACCCCTACTATATCTAGATTGAGCCTTTGCATTTCCCTTTTCAGATTTTCTAGTTTCCCTACCAAGTTCAAGCTTCTGACATTCCACGCCCCGACTCGTAGAACGTTATCCTTTCGTTGATAATTCAATATTTTTCTCATGGTAACCTCCCCGTTGGCAGTCCCCTCCCGGAGATCCGAATGGGGGACTATTCCGGAATCTTTTGCCAATGGAGAGATCATCATGACACTTCTTCAATTACAGGCCACATGTCATGTGGATACACGTGTCTTTAATGCAATGGTTTCCATTGCCTTCTGCATTCTCATGTCGTTGATCATTGCTGATTCTTCCGCCTTTAGGGGCAATTTCCCACCTCTAGGACAAGAGTGTGCCCTGAACCTCTATCCGCTCCTCCGCCCTCTTTGACAAGGCCGTTGGCAGAATGAGGCTGACTTCTTATGCCGGAAGTCTTCGGCCGCCAATGCTGATTATTTATCAAAATTTAGGCAGTGGCGGGGATCGAACCCGGGACCGAAGACGTTTTGATTATGAATCAAAGACGCTACCCCTAGACCCTAGTTTGACACAAACTTCCAACTTCGCCATCGATTTAAATGGATGCCCATTTAGAAGCTAATGTCAGTAATTTATAGTGACTTCAGCATCTAAATAGCGTCGCTTCTTTCGGAAATGCCCGAAAGAACTAACGCCACATTTAATTAAAGAAGAACGCTAATAGTTGATTTACAGTCTATATAGATACTTGTAGTCATAATAAAAACATAAGTGGTGTAATTAATAAAGGATTTGGGTTGGTTAGTGTGAGTCTGAGAGTTGTGGTGATGTCGGTTGCTTTCCGATGTGCGGCAGTCGCACTGTGAGGGTGAACGTGTCCAGCCGGTCTGCTAATGGCGCACAATGGTTCCGAGTGTAGGGCCAGAATTGGACTGAGCGATGGCGAGTGGCGAGTGGCCGCGGCCTTGTTCTAGACGGGCGGGCTGGAGTGGGCGCAGCGCGGCGCTGGAGGGCCCTCGGCAGAGTGTTTGTGGGACTCGCTGTAGATACACGCAGCGCCGCGCCGGCCCCCGGCTGGCGGTTCTCACGACACGAGGGCCGCTGTCCAGGCAGGAACAAAAACACGGCCGCCCCGCCGGCTGTTTGCGGAGGCGGCCACTCGCCACCCCCGCCACCCCCGAGGGCCCTCACCACCCCCGTAATAACCCGATATGGCCGGCCGCCGCTCGGCGACAGCCACAGAGGCAGCAGAGACGGCAGTGGCGCGCTTCCAGCGCTTCCGATGCGCCTCGACAAGACACGTCTCAAATATCACGTCTGCCATGAAGTGAACCGACGGAGTAATCTCCAGTCACAAGCGGGACGAAGTTTGGTATTATTTCACTAATTAGCTATGGAAATGAACGTCTGGCGTCATTGGCCGGGAGGCCCCTTACGGGGCAGGTCCAGGCGCCTTGGTGCAGGTCTTATTACATTCGACGCCATATTGTGCCACCTGCGCGCCTGATGGGGATGAAATGATGATGAAGACAACACAACACCCAGTGCCTGAGCGGAGAAAATCCCCATCCCAGCCAGGAATCGAACCCGGGCCCGCAGGACGGCAATTCGTCGCGCTGACAGCTATCGGGACGGACACTAAGTAGCTATAAACCCGTTATTCGAAGCGGAAGTTAAGGAGGACTTTTGCATACCTTCGCGTTTTAGTGTTTCATGACCCAGTAGATAAAAATGAAACCTTATAGAATCTCTTTATCAATAAATTAGTTTTCACAGTTTTTCCAACCCTTCGTCCTATGTGGGAGGGGGTGTGTGCTGTCAACTTTACAATATGCCGCTCATCAGCGAAGAGCGTTCTTAAAAATATAGCAAAGAAAAATAAGAAGACTGTTTTTCATTTTTAAATTAAAAACGTCACAGATGGAATACTGAAAGGGCAACAAATATTTACAGCTTAAAAACTCAGCTGCACCGTGGTGAGATTCTATGAAAAAGCACTGAAGCTCTGCACTTTCCCTGAAAATCTGAAGGACCTGCACTGTGTGGGAAGTTCAAAAATGGCTCAAATGGCTCTGAGCACTATGGAACTTAACTTCTGACGTCATCATTCCCCTATAACTTAGAACTACTTAAACCAAACTAACCTAACGACGTCACACACGTCCATGCCCGAGGCAGGATTCGAACCTGCGACCTTAGTGGTCGCGCGGTTCCAGACTGCAGTGCCTAGAACCGCTCGGCCACCCCGGCCGGCGTGTGGGAAGTATTGCAGGACAGAGTATGTTCCATATTATTGAGGAGTGAGTGCAAAACGATAGGGATCCGATAGATAGGAAAACTATGATGAGGAGTTGAGGAGGATAGTGGTAATATGGACGATGGGAAAGGTAGAAGGTGAGTAGTAGCATGATGTGTGGGTAGGATAGTGGTTACAAGAGAAAATGAATAGGGATAGATGGAAAGCGAAAAGGAGACATAAGCCCTGATGTGGAGTAGGCTAGGTGGGGAAGAGTTAAAGTCGATACGAGGTATAAATATCGGGACGGATCTCATTTTCTTGGAGAGTCAGTTTGTTGAACTAGAGGTGATACTGAATGTGGACTGTGCGTACATGCAGAACTAGAGGGATTTGTGTTTTATTTTCTCAGCTTTTTATTCTTTTAGTGTTATTTCATCCCCCTTCGCCACATGTGGGCGAGAGCGGGTTGGCAGCGATGCAGTTAACCCACACTTCAGCCAGTAGATATTAGTCTCCAACTTAAACGCTAAACACAAATCAAGGAGACACATTTGTAATGAATTTTAAATTATTTTAAAAGGTGCTGTTAATGGGAGCATGTAAGAAATAAGGCTGTCTCCTTAAATATTTCAAAAACAGTGATAACAATGTGGACAGAAAGCACAGTTAAAAAGACTTGAAGAACATTAAACACTACAAAAACACTTGAAAAACACTGGACATGACAGAAGAGACACTAATAATTAAAAAAGGAGCACTGTACGCTTTCTCTAAAACTGGAGAAGGACCTGCACCGGGAAAGGAGATTGTTGATGAGAAGAAATGTATGTATGGATGGAGGTAAGACAGTGATATGGACTGAGGATTGGTAAGAGATGGTGATGAGACGGGACTGTAGTTCAACCATGCCTAGACGGTCAACACCGCGGTTCGATCGTGTTCGCATTGTTACTTTGTGCCAGGAAGGGCTCTCAACTAGGGAAGTGTCCAGGCGTCTCGCAGTGACCCAAAGCGATGTTGTTCAGACATGGAGGAGATACAAAGAGACAGGAACTGTCGATGACATGCCTCGCTCAGGTGGCCCGCGGCTACTACTGCATTGGATGACCGCTACCTACGGATTATGGCTCGGAGGAACACTGACAGCAACGCCGCCATGTTGAGTAATGCTTTTCGTGCAGCCACAGGACGTAGTTTTACGACTCAAACTGTGTGCAATAGGCTGCTTGATGCGCAACTTCACTCTTGGCGTCCATGGCGATGTCAATCTTTGTAACCACGATACCATGCAGTGCGGTACAGATGGGCCCAACAACATGCTGCATGGACCGCTCAGGATTGGCATCACGTTCTCTTCACCGATGAGTGTCGCATATGTCATGAACCGGGCAATCGTCGGAGTCGTGTTTGGCGGCAACCCGGTCAGGCTGAACGCCTTAGATACACTGTCCAGCGAGTGCAGCAAGGTGGAGGTTCCCTGATGTTCTGGGGTGGCTTTATGTGGGGCCGACGTACGCCGGTGGTGGTCATGGAAGGCGTCGTAACGGCTGTAAATACGTGAATGCCATCCTCCGACCGATGGTGAAACCTTATCGGCAACATATTGCAGAGGCATTCGTCTTCATGGACAACAATTCGCGCCCCCATCGTGCACATCTTCTGAATGACTTCCTTCAGGATAGCGACATCGCTCGACTAGAGTGACCTCCATGTTCTCTAGACATGACCCCTATCGAACGTGCCTGGGGTGGATTGAAAAGGACTGTTTATGGACGACGTCACCCACCAACTACTCTAAGGTATCTACGCCGAAACGCTGATGAGGACAGTCTGGACCAACAGTGCCTTGATGAACTTGTGGATAGTATGCCACGACGAATACAGGCATGCATCAATGCAAGAGGACAGTGTTACAAGGTATTAGAGGTACCGGTGTGTACAGCAATCTGGATCACCACCTCTGAAGGTCTCGCTGTATGGTGGTACAAAATGCATTTTGTGGTTTTCATGAGCAATAAAAATGGCGGAAATGATGTTTATGTTGATCTCTATTCCATTTTTCTGTACAGGTTCCAGAACTATCGGAACCGAGGTGATGCAAACATTTTTTTGATGTGTGTGTATCGTAGCCAATGAGAATCGCTGAATCTGTTGCCTTGTTTTAGTGAAAGGTACGAATTGGCTGCTTGTGTTTTCGACATGGAGGGCGTGAGATCGACGATTGTTGATTTAGCTATGATGGTTTATTAAGTTGCTTCCTGGTTTTCGTATTTAATGTAGTTTTTATTTACTTTTTGTTCTCTCTCTCTCTCTCTCTCTCTCTCTCTCTCTCTCTCTCTCTCGGGAAATGAAAGGATTTCTAAGAGTATTGTTTCGTATGCCAATGTTACAGTTTGGTCGTGAGTGGCGAAGCCTACAAATGTTACTGGAGAAAAACTGGATGTGGTGACAGACTGATCTGTAGCGTAGCCCAGTGATCGTTTCCAAAACCTTATGAGATACTTTCAGAGTGTCCTTATAGTACTGTGGCCGTGTATGTATTATTGTAAACATTCCCCCTCTTTTGCTCTGTCCGTTTCGAATCTAGCCAATGATGACGACCCCCTTATAGCAGTAGGAGGAATTTCAACCAATAACCCTGTGGCATACTGCCTTTCTATCCAATGCCACCAATAGTATCCACAGGACTTAAGCTAACAACAGCCCTTCTTCTGCATCAGTGAGGAAATATTAGCCTATGACTATGGACCACCAATGGTAGCCATAATAATTTTAACCAATACTACCACTTCTCCAGCACGAACGCGAGAAAACTCTCCTTTGTAAGAGGACGCGACCCTCGCCTCTGACAGTGTTCTATCAATAGTGGACACCGGAAGATCCTGAGGAAGATCCCAGCAGAGGGGTCGAAACGGTGATCATTTTAGAGGAAATATGACGCCGCCTAATAACACAGAAGATTTTAACTTCAGTGACAACGACCACGAAAGCCTGCATACTTACATAATAGATGAGCTTTGCGGTTTCGTCAGCAAAATAACTAACGATGGCTGAAGTAAAGAGGAAATAATCTGTAGACTGGTAAGGGCAAGAAATGTGTTTCTGAAGAAGATAAATTTGTTAACACCGAATGTAGTTTTAAGTATATGGAAGTTTTTTCTGAATTTATCTATCTAGTGTGTAGACAAGTGTGGAAGTAAAACTTGGACGATAAACAGTTTAGACAAGAAGAGAATTGGAGCTTTTGAAATGTGATGCTATAGAAGGATGCTAAAGATTATAGGGGTAGATCACGTAACTAAACATGAGGTACTGAATATTATTGGGGAGAAAAGATACACTATGTAATCAAAAGTATCCGGACACCTGGCTGAAATGACTTACAAGTTCGTGGCGCCCTCCATCGGGAATGCTGGAATTCAGTATGGTGTTGGCCTACCCTTAAACTTGATGACAGCTACCACTCTCGCAGGCATACGTTCAATCAAGTGCTGGAGGGTTTCTAGGGGCATGATAGCCCATTCTTCACGGAGTGCTGCACTAAGGAGAGGTATCGATGTCGGTCGGTGAGGCATGGTACGACGTCGGCGTTCCAAAACATCCCAAAGGTGTTCTATAGGATTCAGGTTAGGACTCTGTGCAGGCCAGTCCATTACAGGGATGTTATTGTCGGGTAACCACTCCGCCACAAACCGTTCATTATGAACAGGAGCTCTATCGTGTTGAAAGATGTAGTCGCCATCCCCGAATTGCTCTTCAAGAGTGGGAAGCAAGAAGGTGCTTAAAACATCAGTGTAGACATGTGCTGTGATAGTGCCACGCAAAACAACAATGAAAAATACGACAACACCGTAATACCATCGCATCCGAATTTTACTGTTGGCACTACACGTGCTGGCAGATGACGTTCACCGGACATTCGCCGTACCCACACCCTGCCACCGAATCGCCACATTGTGCACCGTGATTCGTCACTCCACACATTTTTTCGCTGTTCAATCGCCCAATGTTTACGCTCCGTACACTCCTTATACCAAGCGAGGCGTCTTTTGGCATTTACCGGCGTTACGTGTAGCTTATGAGCAACCGCTCGACCATGAAATCCAAGTTTTCTCACCTCCCGCCTAACTGTCATAGTACTTGTAGTGGATCCTGATGCAGTTTGGAATTCCAGTGTGATGGTCTGGATAGATGTCTGCCTATTACACATTACGACACTCTTCAACTGTCGGCGGTCCCTGTCAGTCAACAGACGAGGTCGGCCTGTACGCTTTTGTGCTGTACGTGTCCCTTCACGTTTCCACTTCACTATCACATCGGAAACAGTGGACCTATGGACGTTAAGGAGTGTGGAAATTGCGCGTACAGACGTATGACACAAATGACACCCAATCGCCTGACAACGTTCGAAGTCCGTGAGTTCCGCGGAGCACCCCACTCTTCTCTCCCTCCATGTCTAATGATTACTGAGGTCGCTGATATGGAGTACCTGGCAGTAGGTGGCAGCACAATGTACCTGATATGAAAAACGTTTTTTGGGGGTGCCCGGATACTTTCGATCACATAGTGTGTTTGTGGCATAACCTGACTAGAATAAGGGTTTGGTTTGGAAAACACGTTCTGAGGCATAAATGGTTCACAAATTTAGTTTTGAAGGGAAGTGTGGGGAGTAGAAATCTTAGGAGAGACCAAGAGATGAATATGGTAAGCAGGTTCGGAAAAATTTGGGCTGCAGTAGTTACTTGGAGATGATGACGCTTGCACAGGATACAGCAGAATGGAGAGCTGCTTCTCACCAGTCTGCGAACTAAAGACTAAAACAGGAATAACACGTGACAAAAGGAGTGATGAGCCAGTGACCATATTTCATAGTACCATTGACATTGGACCTCTAGCGGAAAACGAAAGCGGAGAATCCATGCACGGTAAATAAAAGTTCTATGTTCATCTCAGACTGGCGACTGACGTATACAGAATAATGTTTCAGTGACATCACTTCGATCTGTTTTTGTTATCTTCAATAGTACAGAAGCAATAACCATTTCAGGCAAGGACTACTTAGACTGTGGAGTATAGACAAATATTTGGAGGTGATCCTCCGAATGATTGGTGCTAATGGGCAAGACTTGAAGTTAGCGCTCTGTGAAACTGGACATATCCAAATGATTCACCTACTGTCATCATTCCTTTCAACTACTAAAATGGACATGGTCCACGTGAGAAAATAAGATACACTTATTTATCGGCTGCTTTAGGAAATCAACGAAATGATGCACCCACCGAAATTCCTGTCTACTTTATTATTCCCCTCAGAGGTGATGTTATAAACCACTAAATGGATGTTCGTATTTAATACTGAATACCATGAGCCATGCGTGGCTTACGTTCGCGCCATCTCTTATTTTACAAACTTTTTTTTAGTTTTTTATTTTCTTTTTTTTTTACCACCATACTGCCACCTCGTTATGTTAGTTTCAATTTCTGTTTTAAGTGAGTTGCTGCTTTGCCTCCCTGTGTGTGGCAGCAGCGGCGCTTATAGATGTATGCCCTGGCGTATTATCTTTGCTGACTGCTGTTACTTCCCAGCTGTCGTGCGTTTGTAGTTAGTTCGGATCTACCAGTGAGTTGGGAGGTGCTAGCAGTGCAGTTCGGACCTGGCAGTGTTTGACTTAGGACGCGTCAGAAGTTCAGTCGGGGCGCTGCTGAAGTGTGATCCGGACAGCCATGACTCGCCCGACGGTTGCCGATGCATGTCACTTGAGTGCGGACCACCTTGGTTGGTATTCGGCCGGTCGCCTTGTCGGACGATTTGTATGCTGGCCGTCGATCGCTTATGGGTTGCCTGCATGTGCCGACTCGTGATTCGTCCTTGTTATTGCACAGTCGTTAGCATTGTCTAGTCCTTCGTGCAAGTGTTAGTGAAACTGTGTGTAGCTTGTGATGTCGACTGCTCAGTTATTTTAGTGCTGTCTCCGTACTGATGTGTGTCGGTCGGTTGGCATGGAGCAGCGAGGAAACCTCCACGTGGGGGAAGTTTGGCCGGGCCCGCTGGCGGTCTCTACGCAGTGTCGGAGTGTGTGGGGCTGTTCCCATTGCTACGAGGTCTGTGGCGCACCGACCCTGGACACGAAAGTTGAGTTTGGATTTAATTTACCAGCAAGTCAAGACTGTTCACATTGTGCCGTCTGGTTCTCGTTGTTGGCTGTTGGGACATTCCCGCGAGCAACAACGTGTGTGTTGGAGTTGGTGAAGGTTTATCCACCGCCCGGTGGTTATTTGCAATTGAAGTGCACCAGCGGAATTTTCTGCCTTGTGGCCATTAACTTTCCGGTTACCTACCCTGGCCGCCGGCCGAAGTGGCCGTGCGGTTAAAGGCGCTGCAGTCTGGAACCGCAAGACCGCTACGGTCGCAGGTTCGAATCCTGCCTCGGGCTTGGATGTTTGTGATGTCCTTAGGTTAGTTAGGTTTAACTAGTTCTAAGTTCTAGGGGACTAATGACCTCAGCAGTTGAGTCCCATAGTGCTCAGAGCCATTTGAACCATTTGAACCTACCCTGGCCGTTGACGTAAATTTAGGCAGTGTCCTTTCCTCACCGTGTTGTCGCTGTCCAGCATGGTGTGTAGTTCGACAGCAAAATGTATGCTTGGTTGTGGGCGTCCATGCCTTTTACGTTTGCATTGAACTCCCGGTTGTGTGCTGGCCGAGTGGAGCGCAAGTTATCTTGTCGGTGGGTCCGTTGACTGACTGTTGGTTGCGTTGCCGACGGATCGAGACTGCCTGTCTCACTTAAGTGAACGTTAGTATTTCAAGTGCTGGCCGACCCCTCCGAAACTTCTGAGCGCTGTTAGCTGCACTGAGTTTTCTTATTTTCTGTTGTGCGTATTTGTATGGCTCATATGCGATGGTTTTGAATTAAAGTTGAATTGTTTTTAGTGGTGTTTTAAGTCATGGGCCTTCAGCCGCTTTAAAATGAAAGTTCCTTGCTTTTCAAGTATTAGATTGTTTGGGCCTTCAGCCAGATTAAAATTTTGTTTTAAGATAAAGCCTTGGGCCTTCTGCCTACTAAAATTATTTTACTTGTGTTTTTAGTTATGGGCCTACAGCCGTTTTAAAATTAAAATTCCTTGCTTGGCAAGTGTTAGATTGTTTGGCGCCTTCAGCCTAATTTAAGATAAGGCTTTGTTGTTTAAATTTATTTTACATTGAATTTTAAGTAATGGGACATTTGTCTTTCGAGCATCAGACTATTTGGGGCCTTCAGCCTAACTGAAAATAAGGCCTTCTGCCTTGTGTTTTTTATTTAATTTTACCTTGAGTCTTAAATCATCGGCCTTCAGCCGTCTTTAAATTAAGCTTGTTGCTTTTCAAGTGTTAGATTTTTGGGCCTTCAGCCAAATTCTAGAACTTACTTAACCTGAGGCCTTCTGCCTTCTAAATATTCTTTTTGGCGTTTGAATTTTGAGTTAATTGCTTTTAGCCGTTTTTAAAAATTAAAGTGGTTGTGCCCTTAAGGCATAAGATAGTGTGGCATATTCGGCTGATAACCAAGTTCAAGAATTTGTACTGTAATGTTTGATCAAATAAATAAAGTTATATGTGTTCGAGTGTAACTGACAGCCGCTCATTTTGGCCCCTTTCCACAATTCCAACTACCCGTCCTGTCCTGCGGGTTTAGCAGGGTGTTTCATGCCCTTCCTCCAAAATGTTAATTTCAGCTTTCTATATGCTCTCTACGCGATGGAACAAACAGGTAACCTAATACAGTTTCAGGTTTCTTTTTACTTAAACATTTTTAAAGCAACAGTTGTCGAGAACTGACATGCTTTAGAGCCCTTATTTACCTGTGATTTCCCTAGTTGTTCTTATCACGGTGTGGTCTTGGATATGTGTTCTGTTACTATGCAGACAAATGGTTGTGATTAACTTCCTCAGGGTAGGTGTGTTCTCTGCAATGGCGGTTGCTGTACTGATCATATGCAGATCTCTCTCAGTTTCAAGCAGCAGTGGTCTTTAATTGTCATTGAGATGAAGATGTTATTGTGTGAGTGAAGTGTTCCGCTGTTCGAAAGTTGGGAAATAAATTGAATAACTCTTACACAGTTTGCAACCCACATAGTATAAAATTCAGTCTACGTCCCTTTTTACGTATTATCGTAAAGCTGCATCGTTTGGTGATGAGAACCATTTTCGAAACTTGTCACACTTGGCTTTCTAATTTCACTGAATAAATAAAAAGGCCGAAAGAGAGAATCTTTTGATGTATCTCTCACAGTGTTTCAAACCAACGTGTCATTAGAGACAAATTACACGCGAAAGGTGTAAGGTGTAAGATGTCAGGCAAATCCAACACCTTCCATGAAAACCCTGACATGATAAGCAAATCCAGTAGTATGTCACATAGATCCGAATAAATCGTGACATTAAATTAACCAAAGTAATACGATCAACGAGTGAACAAATGGAATACCACAGACTAACACAAGAATGCCTAAATGCATGTCATACCATCCCACCGCGAGACAGCCGCCGTTCCGAGGCGAGAAACGAGAACAGAAGCCGAGAGCAGAACCGTGTTAAGCTGAAGGCCCTACGATAAGGGACGGACACCCACGTAGCCAGCTAACCGCTAGGACCACCCCCCAGCCCATGTTAAATGCTAGAGCCCTCCAGAACAACAGTGTAGATCTTACGATAACACTAAAAGGACCACACCAGCTGCAAGTTTTAGCGTGAGACTTTTTCGCGTCTCTGTTACGTTGCAAACTTTAAAAACATTGCCCCACCACGAAAAGTATAACGTATCTCATTGGATAGACAGAATTTTTGTAGGCGGAGCTTAAGGTTAACATTGAGACCCTGATTGGTCAGATGAAAACACAGCCAGATAGTTTTTTTAAACCAACTTCAGTGAATTGTAGTAAGGAGAAGTTAGGGGAGAGTTGCTTCCAAGACGGCGAGGTGAGCGGAACTGTGCTGTCCGCCGCCCCCTGACGAATACCGACAAGGTAATGAACGCATGCGATGCTGCATAACAGTGCATAAAGCTTCACTCAGAACTGCAGAAGTCTCATCTGTTACACCCCCTTTTTGCGTAATACTAGTGTCGATCGTCAATTAAAGCTCATGGTGTTCACATTTGCCACTTGAAGTAAAAATCTGAAACGCGATGATTTTTCTGTTATATAGTTATTGAGAAGCCACATCAGCCACTGTAATTTACGACAAGTTAGATAAATAATTAAAGATAATTGCTGATCACTGGAGACCATTTTAATAGTTTTCTCTTTTGTGAAACTTAATTTAAACCTAAATTATAGATGTGATATGGCATAGGTCATCCTTCGATCCATTGTAGAACTTGGAAACCCATTCAGGGAATATTCATTCACATTTTTGCTGAACGCAGTTGGTTTTTACCATCCTGTATTAAAACATTTCCTTTTATCAATAGTGCAATTTATAAACAATGTTTTATGAGTAGAATAAAATTTCCAATGGTAAACTTAACTGCTTTTTCGATGTTATTGTACCAGCTAACTAAAAATAGGAAAGCCTTGAACCCCTTCCACTAAATTTAGTTAGTATTAAGATTCTTTTACAGGGAGTGCAGTGGAGCTGACGCTGAAATCATTAAGTATTGGTTATATCATCGCTTGTCTCACTGAATTCTTCTGAACTCTACATGTCATGTGTGGTCTGGCGTCTCCTTACCAGCAACAGGTCCCAGGTTCAAACTAGTCAATTCCCTAAAAAACACGCTCAGAGCGTCGTTGCGCGAAAGTGGTAGGGAGACACGATATAGAACAGACAGACACCACGCAGAATGTTAGAAAGGAAAACTAATTCATCGTTTTAAGATGTGCCTGCCCCAAATATACACTGATCAGCCGGTACAATATGACCACCGACCAACTTTCGACAAATACCCGTTCAGGCAACAGCGGCGTCACTTGGTGAGGATTGGCTGCTAGTCAGACACACGTGCATGTACTCGTAGTATCAGTGAGCGTTCCGTCCGTGTCTACAATGGGGAAGGCGCGCGATCTGCCTGAGCTGACCGAGGGCAGATGGTGATGGGCCGGAGGCTCGGCACGAGCACTTTAGAAGCTGCACGACTTGTCGGGTGCTCGAGGAGTGCTGTGGTGAGTTTGTTCAATACGTGGCGAAAACAAGGTGAAACCACGTCCAGATTTCGTTGGTTGGGTGGCCACCCCTCATTACATCGTCGGAGGTCATGGGCTCGGCAGACTGGTAAAATAGGACAGGCGGCCAACTGTGGCGGAACCAACATCAGGCATCAATGCTGGGCATTTACAAGTGTTTCTGAACACACAGTGCTCCGAACATACCTGACGATGGGGCTCCGCAGCCGGCCACCCGTGCACGTGCCAAAGTTAACATCATCACCGCCGGCCGGTGTGGCCGAGCGGTTCTAGGCTGCACAGTCTGGAACCGCGCGACCGCTACGGTCGCAGGTACGAATCCTGCCTCGGGCATGGATGTGTGTGATGTCCTTAGGTTAGTTAGGTTTAAGTAGTTCTAAGTTCTAGGGGACTGATGACCTCAGATGTTAAGTCCCATAGTGCTCAGAGCCATTTGAACCATTTTTGAACATCATCACCTGTACAACTACGACTGAAATGGGCCTGTGACCATCGGCACTGGACGTTGGCACGGTGGCAGAGCGTTGCATGATCTGATGAATCTCCATAATTTCTTCATCTTGCTGATAGGAGGGTGCGAATCCGCCTTCTTCCGGGTGAACAGCTCCTTCACACTGTACTGCGGCACGGAGACAACCTGGCGGCGGCTCCATTAGGCTCTGGGGAACATTCACGTCAGCGTCCGTGGGTACAGTGGACTTAGTGCAGGGCACAACGACGGCCGAGGAGTATCGTACACTTGTTGCATTCTACGTACATCGCTTCATGACGATCATATTTCACGACGGCAGTGGCATTTTTCAACAAGATAATGCGCCATGTCAAAAGGCCAGCGGCGTGTGTGCTGGAGAGATTCGAGGAACACAGTGGGGAGTTCCAATCGATGCGCTAGGCCCTCAAATCGCCAGATCTGAACCTGGTAGAACACATCCAGGATGTGACTGAACATGGGGTGAGAGCTCACCGGGCCCCTCCCCGGAATTTACGGTGGGGATCAGTTTGGATTCCGTAGAAATGTTGGAACACGTGAGGCAATACTGACCCTACGACTTACCTTAGAAGATTGATTAAGGAAAGCCAAACCTACGTTTCTAGCGTTTGTATAGAGAAAGCTTTTGGCAATGCTGACTGGAATACTCCCTGTCAAATTCTGAAGGTGGCAGGGGTAAAATAGACGGAGCGAAAGGCTATTTACAATTTTTACAGAAACCAGATAGCAGGTATAACAGTCGAGGGGGCAAGATAGGGAAGCAGTGATTGGGAAGGGAGTGAGACAGGTTAGTAGCTTATCCCCGACGTTATTCAATCTGTATATTGAGCAAGCAGTAAAGGAAACAAAAGAAAAATTTGAAGTGGGTATTAAAATCCGTGGAGAAGAAATTCAGATTTGCCGATGACACTGTAATTCTATCACAGACAGGAAAGGACCTGGAAGAGCAGTGTATTGAAAGGAGGATATAAGATAAACATCAACAAATGCAAAACGAGGATAGTGGAATGTAGTCGAATTGAGGCGGGTGATGCTGAGGGAATTATATTAGGAAGTGAGACACTTGTTTTGGTATTTGGGGAGAAAAGTAACTGATGATGGTCGAAGTAGAGAGAATATAAAATGTAGACCGGCAATGGCAAGGAAAACGTTTCGGAAGAAGAGAAATTTGTTAACTTTGAGTATAGATTTGTGTCAGGAAGTCGTTTCTGAAAGT
The DNA here is from genome assembly GCF_021461395.2 of Schistocerca americana. Taxonomy (NCBI): domain Eukaryota; kingdom Metazoa; phylum Arthropoda; class Insecta; order Orthoptera; family Acrididae; genus Schistocerca; species Schistocerca americana. The sequence goes on along the minus strand of NC_060120.1, from coordinate 313,768,711 downwards.
ATTTGTATGGAGTGTAGGAGGATGGAAGTGAAACATGGACGATAAATAGTTTAGAGAAGAAGAGAATAGAAGATTTCGGAATGTGGTGCTACAAAAGAATGTTGAAGATAAGATGGGTGGATCACATAGCTAATGAGGAGGTATTGAATAAAATTGGAGAGAAGAGGAGTTTGTGGCACAACTTGACTAGAAGAAGGGATCGGTTGGTAGGACATGTTCTGAGGCATCAAGGGATCACCAATTTAGTACTGGAGGTCAGCGTGAAGGGTAAAAATCGTAGAGGGAGACCAAGAGATGAATACACTAAGCAGATTCAGAAGGATGTAGGTTGCAGTAGGTACTGGGAGATGAAGAAGCTTGCACAGGATAGAGTAGCGTGGAGAGCTGCATCAAACCAGTCTCTGGACTGAAGACCCCAACAACAACAACAACAACAACAACAGCTGACTTGTCTGTGATGCTGTGCCAAATCCCTCCAGCGACCTACCGAGGCCTCATTGCATCCATTCAACGACGCGTTGCCACTGTTATCCGTACCAAAGGTGGACATACCGGCTGTTGGGTAGGTAGTCATAATGTTGTGGCTGATCAGTATAGTAAAATCAAAATGCTGTAATATACGCTACTCCGAAAAGCTTGAGAGTGAAATAGATAAAGTCATATAACGCAGTAATGGAAGTGAATGAAAGTGCGGGAACATATAGCCAGATGTTTCCTTGTCGTGAACAGTAAGATGGACGTCACATGGCATGAGGTCATCGTGACTAGAGCGCCATATGGGGCTGGTACCTCAGCACGAGGCAGTTGAAGGAACGGAAAAACAAAGTGTGTGTCAGTCGGCAAGCAGTTTCGGTGCGCTGTGGCGGTATTCTTCATTACAACAAGGCCCGCAGACAACATTCTGAACGAGAAAAAATTATCGGGAAAGAACGGCGAAGTGCGACGCGTGAAGCCCTGCAGTTTGGTATTGCTCACAGTATTGCTTCACGTGCATGGGGAGCGACCCAAATCGCAGGCACAGCTAAGGAGAAGAGGTGGTCGATCACTGTCAACTACACCATCAGATGAGCGCTACGTTGGGCAACAAGCAAAAGGGACCTACGTCAGACAGTGGGAGCAGCTGCAACCCTATTTAACAGCACTATGATGCCGGCAGTCTCACGCTTTACAGTGACGTAGTGACTGCATGGGGGTGGTCTCGTTGCCCGACTACCAGTATGTTCTGTTTCGCTGACATCCGTACATCGGCAACACAGTCTGCGATGATGCCAAGAATATAGGGACTGGATCAACGAGAAGTGGTGTCACACGCTTGTAACTCGCTCTGGGGTGCAACTGCTGGGGAACCCTTAAACGCCGAGCGAGGTGGCGCAGTGGTTAGCACACTGGACTCGCATTCGGGTGGACGACGGTTCAATCCCGCGTCCGGTCATCCTGATTTAGGTTTTCCGTGATTTCCCTAAATTGCTTCATGTAAATTCCGGGATGGTTCCTTTGGAAAGGGCACGGCAGACTTTCTTCCCCATCCTTCCCTATTCCGATGAGACCAATGACCGCGCTGTTTGGTCGTCTCCCCTAAACAACCCAACCCTTAAACTGTTCTCAGTTTTACCACGCGCCCTGTCCACACCACGTACCTGGTACCCCCACGGCGGTCGTATTATTTCTGTTCCACACTGCTGCCGGTTTGCCTGAAATTATGTACATAAATATGCAGGCGGGTTTAGGGGAGCCCGTCAATACTAAACACAACAGTGTCCTAAGTCTGGTATGAACATTTATATTCTGAGACGATAAGAAAATCGCAGGTTGCACTGTTCACACTAAGTATTGATGCCAATTAACATTCTTGCTAATTTGATGAGAGGTCACAATTATCATTCCCCTATTGTTGTCCAGTATCCTTGAAGATGTTAATGTCTGTCACTGTTGTACTTTACGTCGTCACACGTATTTCACAGTCTTATGCTGGCCGAACCTTCGGTGATAGACACACAGGCAATGATGATTATCTGTCCACAGTTATCACTTGGACGAGCATACGCGTAACCGACACGACGCAGGGTTGTTGATGATGCGGAAGCCGAATGGTCGAACGAAAGTCCTTACGCTCGTCACGTACGCACAGATATCTGGTACCAGTCCTTCTTGACACTTGTAATAATACAACACTGTTCATAAAAGTTAATTTACAATTCACATTTGTCACTTGTACGAGAGTGCGCGTAACCGTCGCGACGCGGCTGATTGTTGATGATGCGGAATCGCGATGACCGAACGCATGTTCTCAGGCTCGCAACAAGACAATGGCGCTTGACTGCTCTTCTTTGTGGTAAACTATCTTACTGATCCACATTAGTTTCATTCTGGGAGGCCGAACACCGCGCGGATGATTGATGTTGTACGGTACGCGCCGCCGGGGTGGCCGAGCGGTTCTGTACACTACAGCCTGGACCCGCGCGACCACTACGGTCGCAGGTTCGAATCCTACCTCGGGCATGGATGTGTGTGATGTCCTTAGCTAGTTCGAAGTTCTAGGGGACTGATGACCTCAGAAGTTAAGTCCCATAGTGCTCAGAGCCATTTTTTTTTGTACCGTACGACAAACATACGGGCAGATACTCAAATACGTTATCGGCGGCTTTGCTCATACTTAGTTACTTCTTTACGCACTTTCCACTAAATCCACTTCCATATCTCATTACTTCACAGTAATAGTACTTGCAGCCACACTTGAACTTCCATAATAATACCTTTCCCATGCAGAGCTACCCACAACATACCAGCTCCGTGTCCTGTGCTCGAATCTGCAATGCAGCCGTTCGCAAAAATACTCCGCAACCAAGCCAGCGATATGACAATACGCTCTACTCGGAGCACAGGTTCAGCCTGAGTAATAGTTCTGGACGTACCATTATATGGCGAGAGATGGCACCAAGCAATTCACCTAGGAACGTAGTCTAACATTATCGTTATGGTGGTCCAGGTTTTAAGATATGGGGAGGCATAATGTTGCTTGGCCGTCTGATCCGCAAATTTTTGAAAAGAGGCACACTCACCAGCAAAGTTTTTGTGACATTTTACTCCTTCCTCATGTTGTCCTTTCAGAAGTGTATTCCACCTTAACATCATTTTTATGGATGACAGTGCGCAACCGCATCGAAGAGTGAACGTGTAGGACCTCGTGGAACGAGAAGATATTCGGCGAATGGAATGGCCTGTCCGTTCCCTCAACTTAATTTCCATCAAGGACTTATTGGATGCGCTGGGCAAAGGTATTGCAGCTAGTCTGCTCGAACTAATTGTCAACAGCCCTGGTGGAGGAATGTCACCAACTACCACAAGAACTCCTTGTCAGCCTTGTGACCAGCATGGCAGCGTGTCGCAGAGCATGCGTTACCTTCATGGTGATGACACACCCTATTAAGTACTATCACCCACCTTTTGCAATGTACAGCGGAACATCTTCAGTTACGGTGACTTCAGTGTAATTATTAACTATGAATAAAAGTGTCATTTCTCTTCGTATCATTGTGTATTTCTTTCAGTTACCTTCTGTACTATACTGTACCAGTTTGTCACACCTATATCGATTAGAAGTAGGTTTATACTATGTAACTGTGTACCTGTGATTATGACGTGTTTGTTCTTTATTACTTAAGGTCATTGATTTGTAACAGGAAATTTTAAGTTTTTAATGTACGTATGGAAGAAGCTAAATAATTTTTAAAATAATGAAATTTTATGCGTATGTATGTTAATAAAGGAAATATTGTATATTGGAAGCTGGTTCCGCAACGGAAATGGATTGGAGCGATGTAAAAGGTGGTTTTAGCGGTCGAAATGGGCGGCTCCTTGGTGGGAACGGTACGCAGTCAGTGGCTAGGCGTTGCATGGTACAAATCGAGGGTGCCAAGGGAGGCATTTGGAAGCCGTTTTGGAAGGGCTTTTGCCTCGGATGTGAGTTTTGCTGTTGCATGGTACTTTCGGCAATAAGGGATGGCTGTAACACGCTAAAAATCCCTCGCCAGGAAAAAATTGTAAAGAACATTCAAACATCAAGAGCCGTGAGTACAGTTAGCCGACACGCCGCTTGCCACCACTACTTCGCCACTGCTCCACCAACTTCATGCATGCGGATATGTATCAGTGCATGGACCAGTTAAGTTGCGTGAGTGTTTTCAATAATAATCCAAGTGCTATAAACTTGTGTTTAGAATCGTATCTTTTATCCTAATCGTGAACCTATGCAGGATCCACTCCTAAGTGTTCAGAAAACCGAGTATCCTGTTTCAAACAAACTAGTAAGTTATTTCTGTGTTTTAAATGTGCAAAAATTCAGTGCCAGACTGTGTAAATGTTGATGTCTAAAATACCTGCTTCACAGGTGATAAAAAGGCAATTAAGTCAAACTTATTGGAAACCTTGATTACTATCATGAACGACTTTTTTTTTAAGTTAATCGAGCTCAGTGTTGAATAATTTGCCTTGAATATTAAAACCATAAACTACTCCCAAGTAAGGCAAAAAATTGAAAGGTAATTGAAATGAATTTTACTGCTGAAAAAGTCATAGAGTTTGACTAGTCATACAGTATCAGTTTATGGGTCCTCCACCACATTTTTGTCAAATTAGAAAGATAACTGGAATATTATGGCTACTAAAGAAATCTGATACGTTTCTATAAATGGCAGTATAAACAGTGTAATTATGGTATTATTTAATTTTATTTGTGGTATTTATGTTAGTTAAGTCAGAAACATTTTCATGTCGAAGTCTAGTTCGGTGCTTTCTGAAGTAACATCTCAACACTGAGTCACGTAATGATACTGATTGTAATTATTGTTATTATTATGAGTTGGGTACGATTTTTCTTTCTATGATTACTGGTTTGTACATTAATGGAAACTACTGCTATCCACAACTTAGATAGCACGGTATTCGTGTGTTTCCAGTGTGCTGTTCAAAGGGAATCTCAAAGTCACTTCAACTACTAATATTCAATTTTCTTAAACACAATATTTCAAATTAATGTGCCTAATTGGGCTGTCGACAGTTCGATTTTTCATTCGTATATGAACTTTACTACTTTCATTATCGCCAAAGTAAAAGCCTGTTTAGTTTTTCTATTAATTACAATATATTCAAAATTACTATCAGAAACCTTCACCCACTAGACACAGACACGGTCAAAATTAAAAATCCACCCAGAGCGTAATATTAGTTTGTGTCACAGCAAGCAAATATTATAAGTTCTTTTAATAGATGGCACAAGCTCCATCGAGCTATGTTACTTGGCAAATCTTGCGAAAGTTACTTTTGTTCTAAGTTCCGCACCTCAGTGTTTGTAAGAAACAATCTTTCGATTTTAAAACCAAAATAATTGTTTCATGACCGGCGCCTGACTTAAAAAATATTTTATTATAAACCTAATTTTTGCCCAGAAATCATTAAATAGCTACGCAGCTGGCAAAATCTATAGCAAATAAAACACCGTTTTGTTATTTTTATTGAAATATACTGTAACCGTAATTAAAACCAATTCCACGAAGCAAATTTTGTATTAATTTCAAATTATACAAGCATGTTTCCAAGTCACACCTACAATAATCCTGCATTCCCAACTGTTTAAAAATTCCCATTGGTACGTAATTTGGTAGTTTGAGCTGTTCAAAAGAGATTTAATTGAACATTAGTAGTGAATTAATTTACGTTTATTCCAGAAGCAAAAATTCACTGTGAAGGCTCATATCGTAAATATGCTTGCAATAGAAAATAAGAGCAGTCTGTAAGAATAACATTTAGTTATATATTTCCTTCTACAACTGAATACACGGTTTAATGGTTATCTCTGAAGTTTGTTCCACCTTTGTTGCAATTCGGATGCTGTGATGTTGGTCTGCCTCTAATCTGGAATTTCGACCGAGCTGCATATTCTAGCTTTTGTAGGATTTAGTGACGTACGTAAATCAGATAAGTTCCCTCCGAGAGCAGCGAAACGATGTGGAATGGAATACGTTTGCAGTTTCCCGTAACCCAGGGACTGTTTGGTGGATCGCGTTCTGCTGCGATCGTATTTCGCTCGCTGCGGAAACAGTAGAATATAAGGAGATAATTCTATGCGTGCCATACTGGTACACCACCCACAGTCTGCGGTCGCAATTCAAGACGAGTTTGGAAAGTGTTTCGAAGCAATTGTACGGCAGCTTTAGGCGGGCCATTGCCTGTATAGAGCTCGCAACGTGACGCCGGCGGGACCCTGCCTGCATGATGCCCTGTCCCAACTTTTCATATAAATGCGCGCAAGCGGAGCAGAAATACATTAAATGTCGGGTACATTTAGAGCTCATGCATAATATAGAAGGCTACCCGCCGCTCTCTGCCTACAGGCCGACAAACTCGAGGACTACTCCATGTTTCGGTGTAAAACTGTAAAACTGAAACAAACCCCGCTGTTTTATTCACGAGTTGCGCTTAAAATGCCGGCGGTTCTCCGGCCGCGGGGTGTTCCATTACAGGCTCGAGTGTCGCGAATATTTAAAACACGGTGCGAAAATTGACATTATTACATATGCTCGAATACCAGAGCATATTTTTGTCAGTTATTATTTTCATTTAAATATAAGCACAGCAACTGCAATTTGTCAGTTCGTTACGACTATGTTTGAGCGCGCATTTGTGTGTGTGTGTGGGGGGGGGGGGGGCGAGATTGATTTTGATTTGATTTATTGGTCATTTAGAGACATGATGCCTTTCATTTTACAGTTTTTCATGTACATTACAAAACATATTCCATATTACAAACAGCAATGATTGTTTTTAGCAATTAAAATAGAAGTAATAATAAGTTAAAAATACATTAGAAATTTAAAGGAAAAAACACAAAAAATATTCAGATTTTAAGGAGACTTGGACAGTAAGAGATGGAGAGAAATGTTATTCTACCTGAGCCAGCCTGCTCTGACAGACTAGGAAGTACTTCGGGCCTTATAGTCCCGGTTCGCTACAGTTTAATTTACGGATTAATATTTCTAAACACTGTGACTATTATGTACATCGTAGAAAATGCAGTGGTGTGTGGAAGTAGAGTATGTTATTTCTTGAGGTTAGTAATTAACCTTCATTTCCTATATTATGTGTCTTGAATTTTACCTGTTATGTTGCTTATGTACTAAGTGTTCAGTTACAAATGTTAACATACCAACAGCGGTATAATGACGGCGGGATGGATATGCCTGCCGTTTATACTTAAGCTTGAACAGGTTTACAGAGTTGACTGCATTGAACTGTATTTCCTGATACAGTTTAATTATTTTAGACGTTGTGTAAGATTGTTTGTAGTACAGTAGAGCGTCGATTTTCCGAAGTAATTGGGGGACATGGGTGTTTGGAAAACTGGTTTGTTCAGATAATCGAACTGTACATGTTTATTTGCCAAAAAGAAGTACTGTACAGTAAATTTATTCATAAAAACAGGCATCTCTTTTAGTATTACAAAGTAATACTCTTCTTGGGAGCGCGCAATCCTTCAAACTGCGCGGAGCGGCACGCCTCAACTCTAAGCTGTCGCAGCTGTTGCTGTGAACAGCTTTGATACTGCCGCTACTTCTACTGCCAGTGCCAAACCGACAGAACTGCGCTGATTCTTGAAACGCAGCGACTGGCGGCTTGGCCGGTCAGGAGCGCCTTGTGAAAGCCCCATTAGAAGCAATGTTACGCCAGCGGTGGCCCAGTGCGGCGATTACTGTGGGAAACTTGGTTTGGGAGTGAGGGGGATGATTTCCGTTAGGGTGGGATAGTAACAGGTGCGAGCGAGTACACAGTTCGGTTAAGCGGTCGTTCGGTTGACCGACGTTTGGATAATCGACGCTCTACTGTACGTGTTAAAGTGTTAGGTGTTTGATTCAGTATGTGTTTCGGTGATGCTATCTGTGTTGGTGCGCGAGTTGGAGCTCTTGCCGTACATGCTTCGTGTGTGTAGCAGTGTTCTATTACACGGCAGTGTCTGTCTGTATTCGTCATGTAATGTCCTTGAGACATCATCAGGTATTTTTTTTTACTATTTCCCATTCGTCTTTGTCTCTTAAAGCCCGTATCATGTCATTGTTCTACTGAGTGTGTGTCTGGTGTGCTGCTCTGTATCGGTGACAGTGAAAAAGCATATGCACTATGGTTCCATGTTCTCCACATGTACAAGTAGCACTCTAGCTGCGGCCTACGCGGTGTAAGTGCGTAGGGTAAGGGCCGTGATCTGTCAGAAAGTGAACCACACCCCGGCTGGAATTGCTATGGCTCAGGCTCAGGTGTTCCCTGATGTCCAGGAAAAACTGATATACCCTATGGCACTTTATCGTTTAATTTTCATTCCCTATGCCAGGTATCGACCGGCCATTTAACGAGTTGGTGCTTCTCGGTAATGTCCTGTCCGGTAATCTCGATTACCTACTCCTGTCTCACCCTCCACAGCTAGTACATTACAGCCAGAAACCGAATGATTATGTCGATAGCGAAGGTTCCAAGCACCACGCAGACTGATTCCACTGACGTGGTGTTGAAAGCTCCTTGACAGCCTTACCAGGGCACTTCTCCGACCTCGCCGCACGATGTTCCGATTCGTCACCAGACATACTCGGTGAGCCAATGCACTGGTTGCAAAACAGACCACAGACTCAGAGAGGTCCGCAGCTCGTGGTCTAGTGGCTAGCGTTGCTGCCTCTGGATCACGGGGTTCCGGGGTCGATTCCCGGCCGGGTTGGGGATTTTCTCTGCCCGGCGACTTGGTGTTTGTGTTGTCCTCAACATTTCATCATCATTTATGGCAGTGGCTAGAGTGGACTGTGAAACAAAATGGACTGTGAAACAAAATGGACTGTGGAACAAAGTGGACTGTGGAACAATCGGGACTTTGTACGGGCGCTGATGACTGCGCAGTTGAGCGCCCACAAACCAAAGATCACTACCCCAGACTCAAAGAGCGCACGATAGTAAGTTCTCGGTGTGTGTCATGGCACCCTGTAGTGTGTTATGTTGAGTGTGGCCAACTTGAGCATGATCTAGGCTGCCCTGTCAGTCGTTTTGTCGTGATGTGCTCGTCAAAAGAGAGTCGTTCGTCGAGCTGCACACCAAGACATCGTGTTTTCCATTCTCAGCGTAGGCCAATGTCTACATCTACATCTACATCTACATCTACATTGATACTCCGCAAGCCACCCAACGGTGTGTGGCGGAGGGCACTTTACGTGCCACTGTCATTACCTCCCTTTCCTGTTCCAGTCGCGTATGGTTCGCGGGAAGAACGACTGTCTGAAAGCCTCCGTGCGCGCTCTAATCTCTCTAATTTTACATTCGTGATCTCCTCGGGAAGTATAAGTAGGGGGAAGCAATATATTCGATACCTCATCCAGAAACGCACCCTCTCGAAACCTGGCGAGCAAGCTACACCGCGATGCAGAGCGCCTCTCTTGCAGAGTCTGCCACTTGAGTTTATTAAACATCTCCGTAACGCTATCACGGTTACCAAATAACCCAGTGACGAAACGCGCCGCTCTTCTTTGGATCTTCTCTATCTCCTCCGTCAACCCGACCTGGTACGGATCCCACACTGATGAGCAATACTCAAGTATAGGTCGAACGAGTGTTTTGTAAGCCACCTCCTTTGTTGATGGACTACATTTTCTAAGCACTCTCCCAATGAATCTCAACCTGGTACCCGCCTTACCAACAATTAGTTTTATATGATCATTCCACTTCAAATCGTTCCGTACGCATACTCCCAGATATTTTACAGAAGTAACTGCTACCAGTGTTTGTTCCGCTATCATATAATCATACAATAAAGGATCCTTCTTTCTATGTATTCGCAATACATTACATTTGTCTATGTTAAGGGTCAGTTGCCACTCCCTGCACCAAGTGCCTATCCGCTGCAGATCTTCCTGTATTTCGCTACAATTTTCTAATGCAGCAACTTCTCTGTATACTACAGCATCATCCGCGAAAAGCCGCATGGAACTTCCGACACTATCTACTAAGTCATTTATATATATTGTGAAAAGCAATGGTCCCATAACACTCCCCTGTGGCACGCCAGAGGTTACTTTAACGTCTGTAGACGTCTCTCCATTGATAACAACATGCTGTGTTCTGTTTGCTAAAAACTCTTCAATCCAGCCACACAGCTGGTCTGATATTCCGTAGGCTCTTACTTTGTTTATCAGGCGACAGTGCGGAACTGTATCGAACGCCTTCCGGAAGTCAAGAAAAATAGCATCTACCTGGGAGCCTGTATCTAATATTTTCTGGGTCTCATGAACAAATAAGGCGAGTTGGGTCTCACACGATCGCTGTTTCCGGAATCCATGTTGATTCCTACATAGTAGATTCTGGGTTTCCAGAAATGACATGATACGCGAGCAAAAAACATGTTCTAAAATTCTACAAGAGATCGACGTAAGAGATATAGGTCTATAGTTTGCGCATCTGCTCGACGACCCTTCTTGAAGACTGGGACTATCTGTGCTCTTTTCCAATCATTTGGAACCCTCCGTTCCTCTAGAGACTTGCGGTACACGGCTGTTAGAAGGGGGGCTAGTTCTTTCGCGTACTCTGTGTAGAATCGAATTGGTATCCCGTCAGGTCCAGTGGACTTTCCTCTATTGAGTGATTCCAGTTGCTTTTCTATTCCTTGGACACTTATTTCGATGTCAGCCATTTTTTCGTTTGTGCGAGGATTTAGAGAAGGAACTGCAATGCGGTCTTCCTCTGTGAAACAGCTTTGGAAAAAGGTGTTTAGTATTTCAGCTTTACGCGAGTCATCCTCTGTTTCAATGCCATCATCATCCCGTAGTGTCTGGATATGCTGTTTCGAGCCACTTACTGATTTAACGTAAGACCAGAACTTCCTAGGATTTTCTGTCAATTCGGTACATAGAATTTTACTTTCGAATTCAATGAACGCTTCACGCATAGCCCTCCTTACGCTAACTTTGACATCGTTTAGCTTCTGTTTGTCTGAGAGGTTTTGGCTGCGTTTAAACTTGGAGTGGAGCTCTCTTTGCTTTCGCAGTAGTTTCCTAACTTTGTTGTTGTACCACGGTGGGTTTTTCCCGTCCCTCACAGTTTTACTCGGCACGTACCTGTCTAAAACGCATTTTACGATTGCCTTGAACTTTTTCCATAAACACTCAACATTGTCAGTGTCGGAACAGAAATTTTCGTTTTGATCTGTTAGGTAGTCTGAAATCTGCCTTCTATTACTCTTGCTAAACAGATAAACCTTCCTCCCTTTTTTTATATTCCTATTAACTTCCATATTCAGGGATGCTGCAACGGCCTTATGATCACTGATTCCCTGCTCTGTACATACAGATTCGAAAAGTTCGGGTCTGTTTGTTATCAGTAGGTCCAATATGTTATCTCCACGAGTCGGTTCTCTGTTTAATTGTTTATGGTTGGATTACTTTGCAGTTTTTCTTTGAGTAGTATATAAATTGTTTTGTGTAGAGTCATCTGAAGTTGATTATTTTTGCACCACTGCCTGATGATTGTGAGTAGCTGTGTTGACAGGTGTTCGAGCTGCGCTCTTGTGTCGTCAGAGACCACCACCAGAAAGTCATCTACGTATGCTATCACCCCGTTCGCACGGGGATCCTCAGCCAAATGATCAGTTGAGCCCCTCCTACATCAACTGGGGGGGGGGGGGGGGGAGGGGGGGGGCTGATACAGACAACAGAGCTACGCAAGAGCTTGTCGTGGCTAATCGAAAATTTTATGTCAGACCCGAGCAATCAGATTAACAACTCGGCTGTGTGATCACGCCTCGCCAAGGGAAACAGATTTGGTTCCAGACGGTGCCTTATCGTGACTTAGGGACATACAGAAATTGAATTGTTAGGTTGGTGCATAGGTTCGTTGCGCTTTCCCATATGTCTAATAAACACAACCGGTACACGTAACAGAAACTTCAGACATCAACAATATATTCTTCTTCAGTTACTATACAGGGTGTTACAAAAAGGTACGGCCAAACTTTCAGGAAACATTCGTCACACACAAAGAAAGAAAATATGTTATGTGGACATGTGTCCGGAAACGCTTACTTTCCATGTTAGAGCTCATTTTATTACTTCTCTTCAAATCACATTAATCATGGAATGGAAACACACAGCAACAGAACGTATCAGCGTGACTTCAAACACTTCGTCACAGGAAATGTTCAAAATGTCCTCCGTTAGCGAGGATACATGCATCCACAATCCGTCGCATGGAATCCCTGATGCGCTAATGCAGCCTTGGAGAATGGCGTATTGTATCACAGCCGTCCACAATACGAGCACGAAGAGTCTCTACATTTGGTACCGGGGTTGCGTAGACAAGAGCTTTCAAATGCCCCCATAAATGAAAGTCAAAAGGGTTGAGGTCAGGAGAGCGTGGAGGCCATGGAATTGGTCCGAATCTGTTGCTGAGAAGCGTACGAACACTTCGACTGAAATGTGCAAGAGCTCCATCGTGCATGAACCACATGTTGTGTCGTGCTTGTAAAGGCACATGTTCTAGCAGCACAGGTAAAGTATCCCGTATGAAATGATGATAACGTGCTCCATTGAGCGTAGGTGGAAGAACGAAACTAAAAATTAGCTCTAACATGGAAATTAAGCGTTTCCGGACACATGTCCACATAACATCTTTTCTTTATTTGTGTGTGAGGAATGTTTCCTGAATGTTTGACCGTACCTTTTTGTAACACCCTGTATACAACAGTGTGCCAACGCTGGGGTGACTTTTCTATTCCGCGACTGTAGAAATAACGTGGTTTTGAGGTGAAGAACTCGTTGAGCCATGTTCGGGGTGCATATTCACCCGGGAAGGAAGTTCCTTGACGGTTATTCGATAGAGAGCGGAAAATGTAAAAATCTGAGAGCGCAAGATCAGGCGAATAAGGTCGGTACGGAATGACTTCCCAACCCATCTCCTGTATTAAGTTTTTTGTGAGTCTAGCAGAATGCGGGCGGACGTTATCGTGGAGTAGCATCACTTCACACCGTCTTCCTGGTCGTTGTTGTTGGACTGTGTCTGCAAGACGTCTCAGTTGCTGACAATAAATGATAACACTGGTGGTTACATCTCGGGGAAGCAGTTCATAGCACACCACAGTGTCGCTGTTCCACCAGAAGCATAACATTATCTTTTGTGGATGCCCGCAGATCTTTGTACACGTAGTTTCTGTTTTGTTTTGGCTCAGCCGTTGTTTTCTTTTCTTTATGCTGTCATAAAGGCACCATTTCTCGTTACTAGTGACGATACAGGGTGGGAGTGGTGGGTGTTGTTCGCGTGCCAATTGACGACGAGCAAGCAGAGATGTAAGTATGGCCAACCGCAGTTTTTTGTGATTTTGGGTTTGAGCTTGCGGTATCCATAGATCCGATATTTGAAACTTCCCAATCGCAAGCAAATTCGCACAAGGGAATGCTCACATTTCATCACATTCTGCAGGTCTCGAGAACGCTGACATGGATAATTAAGGTTTAATGTGTTGAAACTATACGTATCAGACCCCGAAGATGTTGTTTAAAATGGAGAGTCACTGTCAAAACGATCCTCCTTAAAACGAGAAACTATTCTCTTGCCGTACTCTGTCCAATGCATTATCCCCATACACGGCGCAAATGTTTTTGGCTGCCCCCCTGCTGCTACCCCTCTATTGAACTCAGACATAAGATATGTCGGAAATCTTCTGATTTCTCCATTTGGCACTCTATTTTCTAACGACCACAGCTCCTCTCACTACTTCCAATGACAAAACTGTAAAGTCAAATAGCAAAAAAAAAAAAAAAAAAAAAAAAAAATAAAAATAAAAATAAAAAAGGCGCGTCTAAAAAGTTTTTGATGCAATAATTTACCAACAGCCGTATGTATTGTAGAAATTTATTTTATTTTATGAACTTCTATGTGCTACCAGTTTCGGCATTACATTGATGCCATCTTCAGGCCCCACTCGTCATAGTGGTAAAACCGCTATACACGGAAGGAGCCATATAACTGGATCCGTGAATCAAATCGTCCTGCAACAGCTCTTGGTGGCCAGGCGACACAGTCTATGACGAGTGGGGCCTGAAGATGGCATCAATGTAATGCCGAAACTGGTAGCACATAGAAGTGCATAAGATAAAATAAATTTCTACAATACCTACGGCTGCTGGTAAATTATTGCATCAAGAGGTTCATGCCAGCCGTTGTCCCACGATCCATAATGGATCAACAAAGATGAAAAAGTTTTTTGTTTCAATAATTATTTTCATCTCTTTAGCCTTGTGTGTGGAAATAATTCAATCGATTTCAAACATTTGGTTCATTTCAGGTTTATTCCAGTTTCTCTTCACCTGAGTCAAACAGTATATTGCGTTCTCCCACAAATATCTCACGCAGGCTTACCAGCAATCGCTTTTACCGCGAAACACTTGCTACTGGAACAGGTAAAGGGTGAAACAGTAGTGGCATGCAACGTACTCTCCGCCGCACACCTGACAAATGATTTGATACAGCATTGTGAAGCCGATTGGAGCTATGTTAAAAGTTTCAGGTCTCTAGCTCATCGGAAAGTTAGTTTGAAAAAGTTACAGAATTTGCACCCAAACAGACAGACAGACAAACAAAGTACCTCTCTGCCATACAGCAGACACAACTGAGGGTTTATATTACATTGTCTTCCATGTCTGAGCTATGTTTAAAGTTTCAGTCTGAAGGTTAGCTTAAAATCAGTTGCAAGATTTGTATCGAACTGACAAGAAGACAAGAAAGTGACCTAATAAAACCGTTTTAAAATAGGCTTAAGTTCTAGAACGATGATCTTACTTCGACAACACTTGATGAAGTTTCCATTACCTAAATGAGAAATAAAAAATAATAATTTTTTCATTTCGGTTGTAGCAGCCGTAATATCAATATGGAAGGAGATCTTGCAGAACAGTACACAAACACGGCTAGATTAGTTGTTTAATTTGAAGCCGCTACCGTTTAAGAAGTGAACTGAGAACAAGACGTAGAATAAATACCTGAAGCAGGGAGCGCCATAATCGTTTAGTTATAACCTTGAAAATAAAATTACGTATTTTTTGATTGTTTGCATTTAGTTCTACAGATTTGGCAGACATGATAATCTCCGCACCACTTTATCGCAGGACGCCGCAAGAGGAGGCAAAACGAAATATACCTGTAAATAAACCAAAAAATAATTACGTAACTTTAATAATTAGAAGTGATAAAGGAATTCACCTGTTTGAGAAGCAGGAACACAAGGGCTGGTAGAAGCTAGAACGATATTGTGGACAGAATATAGTAGCCCGGAACTGCGTTTAATTTGAGAAAGTATCAGTATGAACATCAGTGTTAAAATAAGGAAACGTTCTGTGTATCGTAGTCTTAGATTTACTTAAGGAGGAGGCCGAGAGGTTGCTACCACACACACAATATATTAGCTCATTTGAGTAAAACCCTCTAACCTGTTATACTTAGATGCTTCCCATACATTCTTTGAATATCAGTAGGGTGGAGCGGAGGATACGCATGTTTTTGAACCGCTAGTACGCGGCGACGAGAAGGGGTATTGACCTTGAATGAATGTTGGCAGACTGCCCATACAATGCAGTTTCAGTCGCTATAGAGCGTTGGAGCGTAGAGCATCGTGTGTTCGTTGTCGAGCAGTACTTTAGAAATGATGATTCCGTAGTTACAGTGCAACGTCTTTTCCATCAAAATTTTAGAATTGGACGTCGAGGTGCAGTGCCTGATCGAAATACTGTACGCCGATTGGTTGCAGTGTTTAGAAGTACTGGATCTGTGATGAAAAAGAAACCACATTGCGTCAACGCCATCTTCAGGCCCGTACACTTTGATGACATCAATTGTGTGTGGCTGAGTACCACGGTGAGACCAATACGTGCTCCACATGCCATGTGGACTTCTAGTACTCAGCCACTGTATGGCACGACATGAATGACAGATCTCTCCAGTTTTAATGACAGGTCATCTTCGTTTCTTGTTCCCACGACGTCATGGTACTCGACACACTATGACACGCGGCTTATCTCTGAGCGGTGACGAGACTGCGTATAAAACCACCCTGTTGTTACCCGACGTGGGTCGCAACACACTTACTTGGAAGTTCAAGCTCAGATCAGAGATGATGCGGGATTTGATGCTTCCGTTTCTTGGTACACGGGCGGCTACGTACAAGAGTGGAATGGCGACGAGGCCAAGCTGAGATTCTTCAGTTCTGTGTGGTTGCTGACAATGCAAAATTATTTGGATGTTAGGCTACGGAGATAGATATGGTAATGATAGGAAGATAAGACTCTGGGTTGGTTTCAAAAAATGGCTCTAAGCACTATGGGACTTAACGTCTGAGGTCATCAGTCCCCTAGACTTAGAACTAGTTAAACATAACTAACATAAGGACATCACACACATCCATCTTCGAGGCTGGATTCGAACCTGCGACCGTAGCAGCAGGGCGGTTCCGGACTGAAACGGCTAGAACGGCTCGACCACAGCGGCCGGCACTCTGGGTTGGTTTACTGGTCCGCTTTTTATTGCTTTTTCACATGTTTGCAAAGAACATGCAGAGAAGGAACGACACTAGTCTACAAAAACGTAGATGAGGCTTACTAGATTCCCCAATCAATTACCAGAACAAATGGCCACGCAAGCTATAGCTTTGTTAAGACTCAGGTATATACAGTTTTGTATGCTACTACAGACCACGAGTCTTGAAAGTGCCAGATTCTATTGTTCTAATCGAACGCTTCGATTTAAGTAGTCGCCTCAACCGAAGTAACATACAGAGATAGGTGTATGTAGGCAAATGGACGATCGAAACCAATAGGCCTAGTCCAGACGTACGTAAAGGCAAGCTCTGCAATTCCCTCTTAGTGTACAACAACCCTGACTGAAGATAATGCTCATTCACATAGTATCTGCTTTATACTCGTTTATCCAAGGCTCCTGGAATTCTTCTGTTCGCTGGAACTCTTCTGCTCACTGGAATTAGCCTCGGTCTGGAACTCTGCCTTCCCTGACGTTTGAGGACTCCTTTATACGGTATTTGAAGCTGTATGGTTACAGATGGTACGTGACTGCGTCGCTTTTTTCCTCCGATTCGCAACCAGTGAGCATGATTTGACAGTTTCTCAATGTAGGTGGCCTCTTAATGGGCTGACGAAATTGCCTTGCACTGTACGTCTCTGCCTAGGTTACAAGACTTACAGCTAATATTCATACTTGATGATTTTCCTTTTTTATTCTGGCAACCCCACATGATACGGTCATTACACTGTGAAGCGCGGTAAAGCAGTTATCGACCTCCTGCCTTGCAGAAATACTGCGTCTAGCCACTTGAGAACTCATCCGCAAAGGAGATAAATCTCCGAAGCATAATAAAAGTAAAAACCTACTATTCAAACGAAAGAATATTTTCATGGTGGCAATTAACATCATTCGACGTTACTATATACACTATGGAACACATCACTTCGCCAAAGTGATATGTTACTGCACGCGATTTAGATATCAAACCAATCTTCTTCAAAACACTACATCGAGATCGTTTCAGGCAGAGTAAGTTTTGTGATCGTCTTGTGAGAATTCGTTTTTGGGGAACAGTACATGCTCAGACTCACCGAATCAGTTACGGTCAAATTGGCAAATGTTTAGACTCTTGCCCCCTAATGGGTACATTTCTGTGGGCGCCCCTTACAGACCAGAATGCGCAGTGTAATAACTGCGGTCTTGTTTCCAGATAAGACATAAAGGAAAACAAGAGGAAGATAAACGTAAAACATTGTAAGTGGATCTTTTCTTTAGGTCGCACACGCGGAACGGATTTCTGGTGTCTGGCGCGGCGAGTTCGCCACTTGTGCACACGTGTCGCCGCCAGTGGCGCAACTTCCCGGGCAGCCAATGGCAGGCCGCCGTTACGCCAGCCCCCGCGCCCCCTTCCTCCTGAGCGAGTCGTTCCACCTAAGTACAGCACATTCCTTGGGGGGCGACATTCTCTTTCCTGCGACATAGCCGTTTCCTGAGGCTTGCTCTGGCCCCTTTGCTCCTATGTGGCTCTTACAGCAGAGATGGCCGGGCATAACCCTAACGCTTATGCCACAAAGGTCACACGGTTCCACAGTGGAGAGCTTCGCCATTTACGCTTCTCTTCCCCTCAGGTAGTGTCGCTCAAAAAATCTCTCTGAGATCCAATATATAGTGGAAGTCACGGAAATGTTTTTACACTAGGTATGGTAAAATAATACGCAGATTTACTGAAGTCAAATTGTAACAAATTTACGTAGTTCTGTTGCACTTGTCTAACAGATTCTTCGTTATTTGCATCGACAGTATCTTTGGTTATTGAAAAGGTTACACATTTTTTATCTCGTGGGAAAAGAGAGAAAGGGACAAAGAATTTATATTCAATTTTGATATGCAACTGGAATAATATGCTGCGCCATAGTGAAAATTTTAACGTTGCTTTTAGCGTCTCTAGTTTGAATAATGAAATACTGTACAAGTGATGTAATATTATATGATACATGTGATTCAGCTACCCCCACCTATGGGCTTTATGCAACCCGCAACATTTTCAAATACCACGCGCATGTTTTTCATATGAGATCGCTCGCTATATGCAAACTATTAATCCTACAGAAAATTAAAAGGACCTTTTTGTAGTAAATTTAATGCAGTTAAATTTCGCACTGGAATATGTTTTCTCTAGAAGCCATAGTTTTCGAATTATTCAAGAATAACGTATAATAGTGACCTTCAAACGCCTTTTTCCTGCGTAAATCGAAAACCGTGGCGTCTAGCGGAATAACATCCCGCTACAAAATTTAACTACGTTACATGGTTTTCTCGTTTTAAGAAGTATCATTCTGAAATGTTACGGAAGACTTCCGCTGTTTGATTAAGATAGTTTAAGTGCCTTAGTAAACTATGACGCACGTCATTGTACTCGAGAACTGACAAATGCGACAAACTGCGCTCATTACGTCATCGTCCGACCTGTGCATGCAATGGGTAGGGTTTAACAATCGGGTGTATGGCTAATTCATGCTCTAAGTCAAAATCACAAAAGTCAGTGGGTGGCCATGTGCATCTCTGATTGCTCTTCAACAATTTCCTCGTGAACAACACCGACCATTCCTATCTCATACCGTCACTGGTGACGATAAATGGTATCTTTATTCTAACGTTAAAAAAAAGAAAGGAATGTGCGCATACACAAAACATAATGTCATGCATCTGGTGGAGCAGCGTCGGTGTGAGATACTACGAACTGCTTCCCCGAATCGCTGACGTTTATTGTCAACAGCTGAGATGTCTCGCGCACGCAGTTGAAAAATAACGACCAGGAAGGGAGCATGAAGTTATGCTACTCCACGATTACGCCCACCCGTATACTGCTAGACTAACAAAAAACAATGCCCAGGGGGAAGTCATTCCGCACCTGATCTTGTGCCCTCAGATGTTCACGTTATCCGCTCTCTATTGAACTTCGTTCAAGGAATTTCCTTCCCGGATAAAAATGCGCTCCGAAAATGGCTCAATGAATTCTTCGCCTCAAAACCACGTGACTTTGACAGTCGTGGAATCGAAAAGTTATCCAGCGTTAGCAGACTGTTGTAAATAGTGAAGGAGAATATATTATTGATGACTGTTATCGGTATCTGTTATGTTTATTAAACTTACGGAGAACGCTATGAACTGACGCACCAACTCTATATATACCGCTTATTTCACAGGCATTTATTTGCAGCTAACTTTCGTTGCTTATACTAAGGTTTTTGGACCCATGTTGAAACTAGCTCTTCCTTAAAGCGTATTTTAATATATCCGATGTAGTTTCATGGAGAATATCTAAGATTATATTTCTGGCTTTATATCAAGCCGTTGAAAACTGTCCGCGGCCACAGCCCCTCAGCTATTAGCACCGTAGTTGTAAGCACAGAACGACAGCGACGACCCGACCTCACGGATCATGACTGTTCACTATATTATCATGATTTTACTCTATATGACTATTATCTTTACAGCTAGATATTTTATTTGCTTGCTCTGTTAACTTCATGAAGACAGGTATGTTTACTAACATTCCATACTATGTATTTTAAGTTTTACTTCTAATAATCGACAGCCTATTATTATGTACATTTCTTAATGAATATTCACGTTTTCTCTTTTTAGAACAATCTTGGGATGACAATAATGATTGTAAAAGGTAACTGAATAAACAAATGTTTATGATTAGTGGCTGTTGTGGTATTTAAAAAAAAAATAGTCTACTCAATGAGAGCTTATCGAAGGACCGAAATGGAAAACAAGAGAATATTCACAACTTTCGATGTAATAGGGGATTCTGCTCGCTACGTTCTTCGATGTCAGTGGCTCAGTGACCCACGACTAGCTGTCATCCTGTTGTTGTTGTTGTTGTTGTGGTGGTCTTCAGTCCTGAGACTGGTTTGATGCAGCTCTCCATGCTACCCTATCCTGTGCAAGCTTCATCATCTCCCAGTACCTACTGCAACCCACATCCTACTGAATCTGCTTAGTGTATTCATCTCTTGGTCTCCCTCTACGTTTTTACCCTCCACGCGGCCCTCCAATGCTAAATTTGTGATCCCTTGATGCCTCAGAACATGTCCTACTAACCGGTCTCTTCTTTTTGTCAAGTTGTGCCACATACTCCTCTTCTCCCCAATTCTATTCAATACTTCATCATTAGTTATGTGATCTACCCATCTAATCTTCAGCATTCTTCTGTAGGACCACATTTCGAAAGCTTCTATTCTCTTCTTGTCCAAACTATTTATCGTCCATGTTTCACTTCCATTCATGGCTACACTCCATACAAATACTTTCTGAAACAACTTCCTGACACTTAAATCTATACTCGATGTTAACAAATTTCTCTTCTTCAGAAACGCTTTCCTTGCCATTGCCAGTCTACATTTTATATCTTCTCTACTTCGACCATCATCAGTTACTTTGCTCCTCAAATAGCAAAACTCCTTTACTACTTTAAGTGTCTCACTTCCTAATCTAATTCCCTCAGCATCACCCTACTTAATTCGACTACATTCCATTATCCTCGTTTTGCTGTTGTTGATGTTCATCTTATATCCTTCTTTCAAGACACTATCCATTCCGTTCAACTGCTCTTTCAAGTCCTTTGCTGTCTATGATAGAATTACAATGTCATCGGCGAACCTCAAAGTTTTTATTTCTTCTCCATGGATTTTAATACCTACTCCGAATTTTTCTTTTGTTTCCTTTACTGCTTGCTCAATATACAGATTGAATAACATCGGGGACAGGCTACAACCCTGTCTCACTCCCTTCCCAACCACTGCTTCCATCTCATGCCCCTCGACTCTTATAACTGCCATCTGGTTTCTGTACAAATTGTAAATAGCCTTTCGCTCCCTGTATTTTACCCCTGCCACCTTTAGAATTTGAAAGAGAGTATTCCAGTCAACATTGTCAAAAGCTTTCTCTAAGTCTACAAATGCTAGAACCGTAGGTTTGCCTTTCCTTTCATCCTGTTATACGTCAGTAAGGATCCGTACCGTGGAAGTTATACACAGTTTGTGTCAAGTGATTAGAAAAAAAAGACCTATTTCGGACTAGACCGTTCTTGGAATTTTCCTCAATAAAAAGTTGCTGACATTCCACTATTTAGTCTTCAAACGATAAACTTTAGATGCGTTGGTCCCAATGTTAGTCGAATATCCCACACAAAACTTTTCCCTACCCCCGATGGTTAAAAAGAGCAGTGAAAGGACGCTTTGAGAATGCGAAAATCCTGAAGAAGTATAGCACCGTCTAGAAAATTATTTTTGAGACTTTTTCCATGCTTATATTAAGTATATTTCATAGAAACAACATTGACAGGAGCAAAATTGAAATAAGCGAGTAAAGAAATGCTTTTTTTGAGAAAAACACATTACATCCTGTGTTCGATCAAACTGGATTGCGAAATGTAAGACGCTAAATCATCCATTCTAGATTCCTTAATAGACAATCACAAATCAATGTTGATTACACTACTTCTCTGTAGCTCGCATCCGTCGGTTGTCGATGTGTAAAATATATCCGGGAGGTATTTCAATTCTCTTAGTAACTTTTCTTCTATGATGTCACTCATTTATAATTTCTTAGTTCCAAACCAGGAAATGACGAATTAAGCTAAAGGATTCGTTCCGTATTTATCCACGATATTATCACTTTAACCTCTTTCGTTTGAAGATCATTGTTTGACTTTCTTCTTCTTCTTCTTCTTTTTCTCTTCCTCCTCCACAAGATCCTCTTGTTGAAATGATTAGGAGCCTGGCTAGAAAAATGTGATCGATCTTTAAATGTCCAGCAGCAGTAACTACAATGCGTATTGCCCAAACTGTACGACGGATGTTACACTAGCGTTTCCTTCACTAGCTCAGAAGTTAGTTACAGATTTCTGAAATCGAATTGCGTCTGAGCTCTCAGTGGTAAGAGCCTGTGGCATCTCGGAGAACGTGTGTGCGTCTTTTCTTTCATCCGAAGCGTCTTCTCATAGACAATGGTCAGACCAGTGATCGGACTCTAAAAGTAGCAAAAGAAGCTCTGGTTAGCCTGCGTGTTAACGCGACTGCTCCCGGGACGGGGAGATGTGCCGATCCAAGATCTAATCCGTCCGCCGGATTAACGACGAGTAGTCGGTGTGCGTGCCAGCCTGAATGTGGTTTTTAGGTGGTTTCCCATGTCCCATCCCACTAGGTGAATACTGGGCTTGTTCCCTTGTTCCGCCTTAGATACATACAAACAATCTACTCCTTACGCAAATAGAATGGGTACACTGCATTCGTTGTGGAGGAGCGGGGGAGGGGGGGGTGGATGAATAGGAGACTGATAATTTAGCTGTTTCGTCTCCTTAAAAACACAACAAACATTTCCTAAAAACGTGCGTCAAAGCAGCATTATTGACTTTTTATCTCACTTCTTCAAAATACGAGCTTCTGATAAGGACTCCTTTTAAACAATTTGCAGTCCCTTTTCCCTGTATATCAAATATTCTATACCATTAACGGAGTGACCATAGAGCATGGTATCAGTAGTATGTATCCTTCTTGGTCTACAGTCAGTTAAAAAGAAGGTTATTGGGTGTCTTCTCCATGTTCTAATATTGTGCCTTATTCCTTCCGAATTACAGCAAACAATATATAATAATAATACTAATAATAAGAAATCTGTCAAACCCTCGTGTCCGTCTGTCTTTCAACACGCTGATTTCCAAAACTATTAGACGGATTTTTATGAGTTTTCGCTGGTACTTCAGCGTGTCTGGTGGTACGGCATAGAATATTTCATTAAAATCGGGTCACGCACATAAAAGATATTCATGCAGCCATATTATAAGAATGTATGTACGTTCCATATCTCCTCCGAATTTATCCTGACGTGGTACGCATATCGCTTCAAAAAAATGTTCAAATGTGTGTGAAATCTTATGGGACTTAACTGCTAAGGTCATCAGTCCCTAAGCTTAAACACTACTTAACCTAAATTATCCTAAGGACACACACACACACACACACACACAAAATCGCTGTGGGGCGAACCACTTACCTATCAAATGGGTAAGGCCGGGCGTGAGAAGAAGTTGAAACGTCCCCTTAGAACAATTATACATGACTGTGTTTAAACTGACACACAATATTTTTAGCGCAACGCAATCTGACTTTCAAAAATCCCTACAAATGAATGGCCCTGACTAACGTTAACCTATACGTTTCACAAATCACTTACCTCACAAAAATCTTGGTTACTCGAACTACTGCAATACAGCGAGCGTCACTACTGCCAGCCAAATAAAATATTCAAACTACGGAAGGCACTAACTACTGATAGGCATAGTTAGCAAATGAAAGATTTTAATAGAGAACAAACAATGTATTTCCCTTAATAGTGTTGAAAACTCATAATATACATAGCAGTTCATGACATCCAGTCTTGCAAATTTCAAAACTCCGCCATCTCTCTCCCCACATCCACCACTGCTGGTGGCTCACCTCCAACTGCGCAACGCTGCGCGCTGTTCACATCCAGCTGCCGCTGCCCAACACTACAATGGCAGACAACAATGCAAACTAGCCACAGACTGCACACAGCACAGCCAGTGATTTTCATACAGAGCGCTACGTAACGTTGCCAATAAGAAAACATAAACAGCCCCCAACAAAAAATTTTACAAATTGTTTTGGGCAGTGGCCAATAATGATTTGATAAAATTTTTCATAATTACAATAACAAAGAAATCAAAGGCACACACTTATTGATACAATGTTGGTCAAAAGCTAAAATTTTCTCACAGTCCATAAAGACAGTCCTGATCGTTCATCACAGTAAAATAGCAGTGTTTTTCTCAAAGTCTGAGCAGTAGAAGAAAATGCACACGGAAGTAGTGGATTTCCATGCAGTATTGAACAAGTAGTGTTGTCCTTCCAATGGAAATACAGTGCTGACTCTTGAAATGCAGACAGGTAATGGGCCACAACAGAGCAAACCCACAGCAGAGTCAGTCGAAGTTGAAGAATATTGGTAGGTAGGTCATCACAGAGCAGACCCAGTGTAGTCCTGGTAGAGAGTATGGTATTGGTGAGTCATCAAAGGTGCAGACCCAGTGCAGTCCTTGTAGAAATAATGGTATTGGTGAGTCATCAAAGATGCAGACCCACTGTAGTCCTTGTAGAGATGGCCAGCAGCCAACTGTTGCGACTGTGCAGGTACACAATCACCATCGAAGAGTCATGCAGAGAATATAGCAAGTCCATAAACCACCACTTGTGTACTCACAAAGTTTTTGGAATTGTCCTTAGAACCAGCAATGCTGTTAACCAGTCCCTTGCTGACTTATCAACACACATGGGAGCACTAACAGTCCTCTTTTTTTTACATATTGTGCATATACTATGACCAACAGAAATGTGTGCAGTGAAATGAATGCTTACAAGTTACTCAATTTGCTGAACTGGTGTCAATTACAATATTATAGCATTAGAATACAATAACAAAGGTACAAAATATATCATTAAAGAACGTAACAATACAGATAACATTTGTAGTACAGGCTTTACAAAAGAATCGAAATAACATATACATCAGTGTTACAGGAATTATGACATAAGTTCATACATAAAAGATCAGAATAACTTTTGAAACATCAACTTCACACATGAGCATTAAAACAAAACAGAATAAATAATGTCTAAACATCTTTACAAAGAAAATAATATAGTATTTGAAAAATTCTACAACATAAATCTTATTAGCTAAACACATAAAGACAGGAAAAAGATAAATACACAAGGGTACATAAACACATAGAGGGATAAGACAAAAGGAAAGGACAGGGTTTGTTTTACTGCAGTATTTTGCAAACAAAACTTTCTTTACTTCTCAGAGATCTCCCTTCATTCATCATTATTCCCAAAAAGTCCTATCTGTACCTGCTTTCTGTATTCTATTCATATTTCTTTCAAAATAATTATTTCTCAGTGTACAATTCTCATTTTGGCCCAAATCTTTTTCGTATGACTTCTCAATGCATTCTGTCCCTATTGTCCATAGCCAGTTTCTTATATAGTCTACCCCCTCTTAAGCTAACTTAAATCTACTGAGCTCAGATGCTAAACTAAGGGACGAGGCAATGCAGCAGCACAAAACAATTAACACAAACAGCAATGACAAAAAAAAATGGAAAATTGCAAAGCAAGCTACAGTAAATCTAAATTACCAAGCAATGCAATATTACAACTAATATGAGCCAATGTGCAGCAACAAGAAAAATAAATCAGTAGTAAAACTGGCTTAACAGAGTAATACAAAGTTAAATTTAGTAGAACTATGCCTGGCACACAGCAGCAGCAAATTCAATAACTTATACCTAAAAATGACAAAGCTCAAACAGAAAAAATAGTACACTAAAGACAACAATGCAGATAAGGGAAATGTATATTCACATCTTAATATCTATGTCATTAAAGTGGTACACCACAACTTATTCTACAAAATAAATTACCAAGTACTTGAAAATTCCTGTGAAGGTAAATGTCTTTGTGCTACCTCATTTTTTTTGAAAAAAATTATTATTTATTCGATCTGTAGACAGAAAATATTTATATTAGTACATCTATAAAATTTTATTTTAACCAATGCTGAAGTGCAGCTAGAAACTAGGTACTAAACAAAATGAGCAAATATGTACAAATGAAGGCATGAAACATCATTCATTAGCCATATGGCATTTCATAAGATAGTAAAAAAATCTCTCAACTAGAAAGACAGTAGTCATAATCAGGTGTATAGACATAAAATATTTCTCGTCATTTCATTAGGCATTTCAGTAAATATCGTAAATTAAGAGCTCCACAGTGTAATGATATGTTTTCAAGTTTGGGCGTGTCGTATTTGCGATGCTTTCTACAAAGGAATGTCAATAGCGAGGATAATGGCCCCCTTTTCTTTTTCTCCACCTGTGCCTCTGAAAGGCACACACTAATGGCTTTTTTCCAGGCGACTGTCGCCCAGCTGGGTGCCCACGATGCATTACGTGCAGGTGGTCACTTAACTTTCTTACCAAAATATTTACAACACCAGTTTCCACTACAGTGGCAGTCTCATATACAAAATTTCACGGGTCGAGAATTTGCGTTGCAAATGTGTAGATACAAAATCTTATGAATATAACAGTGTCCAAAAAATTTTCGTCGGCATTGTAATACATTCACGCATTTACATACATTTCATAACTCTTAAAGTATGATTCTTGGTTTCCAACAACCCTTTTCACAAACCAGAGTCCCGAACCACTACTCATTATTCCTTACCTTATTCGTCGACACTTCAATATTTCATCATAATAAATACGTAGCATAATCAAATTCCTCATATAGCATCAGCTTATTGATCATAAACATACCTCTACATCATAATACACATCATCGTCGTAATAATGTCATAACACCCCAGTCAAATCTCAAAAACGTCGTAGCTTTCTGCAATAATGTCAAAACCTAAAAAATATTCTCTGCTCATTTCAATAGTGTCATCTAACTCAAATGTACTTTAAAATAATGATCCCATACCAAATACATTATTCAGAGCTCTCATAGTATCACAATGGTTCCGAAAAAATACGAACAGTTCACAAAGTACAGACAAAATACAATTTCGTAAGTATGAAATTATCCAACTGTGTAATTGCGTAAACATGTGTCACTGATGTAGTAAAAAAAATGTTTATCTCTCAGTTAAATGATCAGATAGCTGTGTAATTTGTGTGTTAGAGAAATATGGTACCGATGTATAAACAAATACCATATTAGCTAGGGCTCCTTGTGCTTGCCAAACACATGGTACACAAAGTAAACGCGTACCCCCCTGAGAATTAATGTAATTATACCCTCAGGTGTTACAGATTACAGCAATGGAATGAAATGTATCATGGAAAACTTTCTTTGTAATTCAAAAATCTTGAAAAATAAATGGCTGAAGTACAAAATTAATCTCTCAAATGCGTGTCCTGTAGTGCTAAATGTGCGTCTTGCTGTAAAATAATTCTGTGGAAGTGTCGTAGTTATCGTCCTCTGTAAGCAAAGTTCTGCTGAAGTCAATATACTTACCTCATCATAAACGAAAGTGAAATGCTTTGCGTATGGATACCGTAGTTATTACGTACCTTACCATGATCAAGAAAGTACTATAATGTAACGTATTGTTGTGCTACGATAAAGGCTGTCTCATTGTAGCTATACCACAAAAGTTACTACTAAAACATGTTTTACTTTCCAGAATAATACAGAAAAACTGTGCAGAAATAAAACAGAAACACTGCAAAAGCAACATTGTATATTGTCACTCATTAGTAGCGTCGTGATAAAATCGTGTAGTTGTCACATAAACCAACCACTGTGTCATCTGGTATCTCACAGAAAGTACTTTAAATCCAGAATGTATTTTCAAGTAAACCAAAATGTTGCATTAAAATCTCATTAGCAGTACTGGTAAATGTTCTAAGTATGTAAGCCTTATGGTTATTAAATAATCATGCAACTAACAAGCAAGAATGTACACACACAATAACACTGTGATGTCTGTTCACTATAACAATGCATTCGTAATTTCTGTTTAAATAAGTTCTCTTGGTTCTTGACTGGATATTTAACTTCAAACATTGTTGCATGGTAAGAGATTCTAAGTCTGACAAAGTAATGTAAAGTGAAAAATTTTGTAGCAAAAATTAAGTTAAAAAACAGATTCTCTCAATAAATGGTTTTACATGTAAAATGTGGTGTAAACCTTTACTCTTCCTAGTACGCAGTGTTTCAACTTCGACGCAATTATCATGTGGTATACGTCGGTAAAGAATACTGGAATTTTTCTCAAGGTTAGCGTCTATGTAATTTTTCCCTGAGCCAGCCGGCGCACGTGGCTGCCTGCGGTGCGAGTCATTGTCTGTTTCTTTGTCGGCGCGCGTCGTTATTGGGATTTGGAGGTCTAACTTCTACAAATTCACCTTGTCGAGAGGGCCCTGCCCTGTTTAAATCCCGCCAGTTCTGATGAAATTCAGGTCTGCTGTTATGATTATATCGTCTGTCGTCATGTCACCTCCAACTGCGCAACGCTACGCGCTGTTCACATCCAGCTGCCGCTGCCCAACACTACAATGGCAGACAACAATGCAAACTAGCCACAGATTGCACACAGTACAGCCAGTGATTTTCATACAGAGCGCAACGTAACGTTGCCAATAAGAAGACATAAACAGCCTACTTACAAAGTGTGAGCCACGACGTGCGAATAACCAGATTTTATCTATCTGGTGTTTGAGAACAATAGTACTTAGTGACATGCATCACACTTAACACACATTTTCAAACCTGTATGAAACTTTTTCTCACAGGTACCTCCACGTAATGATGAAAGGAAACAAGTTTTTCGCTTACTACGTTTTAGCTGTGCATTTTCACATCCAGCATGGCGTTTTAATTTACTATTTCTTTACTACCACCAGTATTTTGGAATAAATTTTGTACACAGAGTTCACAAAACTATATCTTTTACGTCATATAATTCAGGATATATGACATCATAAAAGCTGAGATAACTGGCACGTCGTGCATGACGTTTGACATTATTACTTCTTTGATGCAAACTCTATTCGCAACAAATTTAGCAAACAGTATCCACATATGCTAATGAATGTACCTACAAAATTTTATCATTGTACGGCGCAGAGAGAGAGAGAGAGAGCGAGAGTGAGTGAGTGAGTGAGAGTGAGGGAGAGAGCACCAGGAGAAAACGCCAGAGAATCGGGGGATGGAGGACGTGAAGAGAGAGGGAAGGGGCGGAGGAGATGGACATAGAGAGGCGGAAGGAGGAGGATGACTAATAGAATTGAAATACATGCATATACCTAGGTAACGCTGGGTACTCAACTGCTTTAAAATTTTTCAAGAGAGACCATATTTATTGTGACGACGTGTGAATTATGTGTTTCAAACACTTCCTTAAAAGGCAATAATGGATGTGATTTTAACAGTGAATCTTTCTTTTTTAATGTTGACTACATAATTCAGTCTGGCGTTATTGAATGAATGTAAGGTCGTAAATCTACTCACTTGCCTTTCTTTCAGTGACACAAAACATGGACTTGACTGAACTGAGTAGATTAAGAGACCCATAATTTTTTTTGTTTTTTATTTAAATTGCACACACACACACACACACACACACACACACACATATATATATATATATATATATATATATATATATATATATATGCCTTTCTAATTAACTCTCGTATGTACTTCAAATTTACTGTTAGTTCTGTGCTCTTTGTGTATTCTTTGATGGCTGGAACTGATACACAATATTTGCGCACTCACACACGTAGGATAGGTCACAAAACATACAAATTACTGCTGTTTCGCTTTTTTTACAGGTTTTTGATTTTGTAAATGTATTGTCATTGTTATTTGTACCGTGGCAGGGCTCCACTCTGTAAATTAAGTATCTTAAACATTTTAAAAATTTAGCAACGTGTCAGTCAGTAGCGATCAGTATCTCTTCCGTCTTCTTTCTGTTTAAGGACTGCAAAAGTGGAATATTTTATCGTTACTAGACATACTTGTCACAAGGAGTTATTGATGAATCTTATTTTCCGTCTGTCGATTGCTTTGTTACTATTGCAAACTCACCATTTATATCATTTCTTGTAGCTACAGAGTAACCTGTCTTCGGAAGTACCAGATTCTGTATATAACAGTGAAGATGAAAGTTCCGTTAAGACTGGTTGCTCTGCAACTATGACGAGTCATATGAAGGCGGACGACGCTAACCGAGTCCAGTCAGAAAATTACATTTAAGCTTACCATTATCTGGGAAGCTTTCTCGTCGATGGGTTGGAATCAATGAAGATTCAATAAATTGAAATGGTATGAGTGCGGAACCTGTAAGTTAAGGAATACGTAGTGACAAGTTGAAATTTGTGCTGCACTGTAGCTGAGTCGTAATTTGATTTCCTTTTAAAGTCATCTTCCTTTCCACCATTTCCCAGTAACACAATTTAGCTGCTGGAGATAGGAAACTACAGGCTAATGTAATTTTCTTTTTCGACTAAGGCCTTTTCTATTCTTCAACCTACTGCACCTATTATTTAGCGTAGAAAGTACATAATTTTTCATAGCAAAGACAGCATAATTCTAATGCGTTATTAAACTTTGATGTCAAGCAGGGTAAAATGTACGTTTTCTTCTGTAAGAGAGTATAAGAACATTAACACTCCTGTATATATCAGAATTTGACGAGCAAATAGAGTAATGTTACTGACATCATACAAAGAGTGACCACAGGTTTCTTTTGTCCATTGTACTGCATTATTTCCTACTCTTCCGGGACAAATGAAGTATTTTAGGCATTTAATTTCCGAAGCTGGTTTTATTATTTGGCTTCAGCTTTTTGTACTACAATAACTGCACATGTTCTGAGACACCAGAACATGTGTTATGACTGGTACGCACATACTTGCAACAAGATACACCTTTAGCGGGATACATTCTTATGATACAATTTCGAAGCGTTGCAAACTTTTATTTATATTGCTCTCAGGTATCACGTTGATAGTTTAGTTTGAGAGATGTTGAAAGTACATTCGAAAGAAATAAGCGCGAGTTTCTGTTGGAAACAATAGATTTCTCAAAATGGGAAAAACTAAAATTAAACATTGTCACTTGGTGCTATTTATTTGTGTACTGTTTTAACGTTAAAGACAGAAATTCCATAGGACTCACCTGCTTAAAAATTAAAGCAGTACAGTAAAAGGAGGAAGGACATCTGTGGAGGGAGGAATGGTAACTACTACCGAGCCCCGTTACAAAAGGTATCGAATATGACTTGCAAATAAACGAAACAAAGTCAAACAGTATGAATATTTCAACAATAGGTGGCGACCCATTTCGCTGACAGGTCATCTGAAATGTTAATGAGACACGTGTACCGAGCTTTCGAGGAAAATTCAGGTCAGTTCAGTGAGGAAACATTAAACGTACAAGCGAAAAAGTATGATTCTCGATATGGAACTTCGCAAATTATTGTTCATGCTTGACGTGAATTGTTCCTATATGCGGCAGAATTTACACATCGTTTCAGTAATGTAACGCTACAGTTGCATCCATCGGACAAAGAGCTGAAGTAATGAAATGTGAGACTATTTATTTAGGTAAGGGTGGGGGGGTTCCGGTACCGGTCCACCAGATCTCAACAATGCTTTCTGTGACTTCAGTAATCTGTCGCTGGTGAGTCTGTGAATATTGTTTTACCCGAACGCTATGACCCCCTACTGCCTCCCTCTTACCTGTCCATTAGCACCGAAAGCTGTGACCCCATTACTGCCTCCCTCTTACCCGTCCGTTAACAATCATTATTCACCACTGTATCAAACTAAAATACACAGTTTGTAAAACCAACTCCGGCATTGTAAATACATGTTATTCACGGATAGCATTCCTCTACACAGAACAGAAAAATCATATATTTTTAGTTAACAAAGACGGGAAAGTAACAAGAAATGAGATACCTAACTGATGAACGTGCTGCCGAACTGATTCTTGAAGAAAACGCATCAGATAGTCTCCGGGATGAATCAGAGACATACACCCTGTAACGCGTTTGGTGGGTTGATTGGAGTAGCTCCGAGCAAACGACAGAGGTGAAAGGTAGACTTGCTGCATCAAGGATTATCAAGTCTCGTTCAACTGTTTACATATTATTTTCACAGGCCGTGATAGCTGCAGAGGCTATATAAATGATCGATATGCCAATAACTCTCAAAGGCCCTCTAACACCCTAAGGTGGGACCTAGTGCTATCCTTCAGTCGTTTCGACGGATACGAATTGTTTACGGCTTTACCAAGTTGAAATGTTTCTTTATAGCTCAATAAACTGAAATAACTAGACTCATAGGTGAGATACAGGCACCTAAAGTTCATCCAACAAAACGCTGCCAACAGAACACTTGCACAGTAGCAAGTAGCACGTGGGCAATTTCAGCAGGACAATGCGACATTACACACGTCCAGCATTGCTACAGAGTGGCTCCAGAAACACTCTTCTCAGCTTCAACACTTCCGCTAACCACCAAACTCCCCAGATATGAACATTATTGATGCCTTGCAACGTGCTGTTCAGAAGAGATCTCCACTGCCTCGTATTCTTATTTATGGACAGCCCTTCAGGATTCGTGGTGTCACTTCTCTCCAGCATTACTTCAGACATTTGTCGAGTCCATGCCTCGTCGTGTTGCGGCACTTCTTCGTGCTTTCCGGGGCCCTACACGATATTAGCCAGGTATACCAGTTTCTTTGGCTCTTCAGTGTATTTAAGGAATGCTGGATTCTTGTACTGACGAAGAGCAGCGGTTGCCTAAACTCTCGACAAAAATTATTTAAAAAATAGTAGATACAGTTTTTAAGCTTGGAGTGGACCTACAAATTTATTCAGCCTATTATGTAAAGCCCCGCTACAGACTTGAAAATAGCAGTAGGTTGATAAACACATGCACAGTTATATAACCATTCATGTTCCATTCACGAGCAGACCGGAGAAGAACATAAACATTGATGTCATCATCATGATCAGCATCGTCATTCATTCGATAGTCATTATGGGTTAAAGGCCTCCTTCGGACTCTTCCATTCACTATCGTGTTTCGTTATTCGTATCCATGTTGTTTCTACATTTCTTCCTCATTTCATTACCAACATTCAATTCGGTTATAGCTTCGGTCTCTCTTGGAACACAGTAGATAGCTCCCTTGGCGTGCCTGAAATCGATTCAGATGGTTACGAGTCCCTCCCTCCTCCATTTAATTTTCATTACAGTCATTACTACGTCTCCCTCTAAAATCTTCCCTGTAGTGATTTTGTTAGTTTTCCTGTCTTGTAATCATAAATATGCACCCATCGACTGTTCGCTGAGCAGCTGTCAGATTTGGAATGATTTTCCCTTTAAAATTCCATATCTCATTTATACAGCGTTAAACTGGTAGTACACTTTAATTGGAAATCTTACGTTTTAGAGACATTGGAAGGTCCGTCTCCAAAACTTTATTTAGTTTAATGAACAGACCGTTACAGTTGAATATATGTACATGACCAGGATTGGAACACGAATTTTCTGCTTATCATGAGAAGCCTTCTTACGCATTAGGAGGTATTAGCACTCTCTCATAGCTGACTGAAATTTTTACTGTCATTGATGTTCTCATTAATGACTTCCGAACCTAATACCACAATTTTCCAATGGGTACTCAAGAGTACCACCACTGCAGGAACGGGGTCTGTGTAGAACCACGGCTCACTTTGGTGCAAGCGATTTATATGAAATTAATTAATTGAAATGAAAATTTCATAGGGGCATGCTCCAATGGCTCAATAGTTAAACAGACTGGTCTGCATATGGAGTATATCTCGCTTCGAGTACTGTAGTCGATTCGGCGTAAGAAAATCCGTGACAGCTGATAGCGCTGTTGCCAGCCTTCAACTGCGAAGCGCTCACGGCTGCAGGTGAAGACAAGAGTCGTCTACAGAGCTGTGACAACACTGAGACGTTGGCATAAAGACTTTTACAAATGGCGTTACATTATTGGTGGAGGTAGACCCGCGAAGCTGCCGTGACCAGGCCACTGCAACTGTCAGTGATCAGCTCATGCCGACTCAGTTACAGCGTAACGTAAATTTCCATTTGTCATTAAAAATTCATTAAAATACAGGTTTAGCACTGATACAATTTCAATTGATTGAATCTTCATTGATTCTGTCCCACCGATCAGAAACATACCGAGATATTGATATGATTAAACGTAATTTTCTCCCCGCACGTTACAGCAGGAATTGGTCACAAACACATTTGTTGGAGAAGAAAGTAAATAAAATTCTTAGCCTTCAATTGGACAGCTGTGACTGGGCATATGCGACATTTTCGCACCAGCAATTGCACGTGAGAAAGGGTTGGTCACGTGATCATACAATGTAGGCTTTCACGGCCGGTATGGTCTTCACTTACAACTTCCTGTCTGACAGGTCGTGGTCGATGTATAAAACTCTCCCCTAACATTTCGTCTCCGGGAGAGTTTTATACATCGACCACGACCTGTCAACCCGGAAGTTTTAAGTGGAGCTTGGTCACGTGGTTTGCGCGTGGGCAGAATGCATGTAAAAGGACCACCTGGCAGGGAGCCTATAGTAGATGCGGCTTGCCTGCGAGTGAACTGAGGGTCACTCAGCAGTGACCGAACCCCATGGGGCAGTGTTGGAAGAGCCTACACTAAGGTAATAGACAGTTTAGAGTGTTGATACGCCAACATTCCAGCTCTGTCTGGTACTGCCATTAGAGAATAGCTTTTGGAATCCAAAGAAAAACACAAGAGGTTATTAGCT
Organism: Schistocerca americana; assembly: GCF_021461395.2. NCBI lineage: Eukaryota > Metazoa > Arthropoda > Insecta > Orthoptera > Acrididae > Schistocerca > Schistocerca americana. The sequence goes on along the minus strand of NC_060120.1, from coordinate 313,733,693 downwards.
AGATGTATAGGAGGATTAGGCCGAGTAAGCGAGACAATGTGTGTTTGTAGCTGGTACAGTCTATTTGGTTAATGAAAAATCAATTCACTTCGTTCCAATACGGCCTGAACTGAACAACTGTGTTGCCTTATACAATAGAGACAATATTGGGTAATTTTCCTGCGCTCTTTAAATGAGATAATCAGTCCTTATCACGAAATATTTGTAGTTACTTTATTTCAATGGTACGCAAACTTGACGATCATCATCAGACGTTATATGTTTCTAAAATATAAATAATAATTTTCTTTAGATGGACTCAGGAACAAAAAGAAAAAATAACAATTACAAACTCATATCCTTACACCGTTAGGTGGTATGAAGAGACACCGAATGGACTACGAACATGCACTGATGGGAAAAAAAAAAATCACGAGACCAAGAAAGAGTTCTGCGACATAAACGAAAGCTGGTAGATGTGCTTCTGCATCCGAAAGATGATGTCTATTCAGATTTCGCACTAATCGCATAAAAGTGGCGCTATTAGTGCCACTATGAGGATACAAATCAGGTTTTGCTTTAAATACACATTGTAATATCGTGAGCGTTTGTTACTTTTGAGATTGGACGTAGCGAGTTATAGTCAATAACGCGTTTAAGGCGTGAAAGACACCACTCTTAGCAGCTCACTGTATCTGAATGAGATCGTGTAATAGGGCTACGAGAAGCTGGATGCTCCTTCGTCGATAATGCAGAATGCATCCGCTGTACATGATTGTTGACTCGGCTGCTCATGAGAATGTGAAGTCGCAAGAGGACCAGGCGCCGAACGGTCACGTGACACTACCGAGAGGGAAGACAACCGTTTTTGGAGTTTGGCTCTGGCGCGTGGTACAGCATGTGCAGCAGAAATTTAAGCAGTAGGTGGCACCACAGTGACACACTTGGCTGCTGGCAGCGGTTTTAGCGAGGATGTACCGTCACAACAAGACCGGACATCGGACGGCCACGTGGCAATACCGATAGGAAAGACCATCGTGTTTGGCGTATGGCTCTGATGCATCGTATACTGCATCTACATCAGCAATTTGAACAGCAGTTGGCTCCACAGTGTCACAACGGACTGATAAAAAACGGTTAATTCAAAAATAGCTCCAATAACTTGCATTACACTAATCCCAAACTACAGCCGTTTGTGACTACATTTGCTCCAAGCGAGAACTCATTGGAGGCCAGTCCGGAAGTCAGTTGTGTCTTCTGATGAAAGATGGTTGTGCATCAGTGCCAGTGATGGCCGTGAATTGCGTGGAAGGGGGCGAGTTAAGGCCTGCAGCCAACCTGTCCGCATGCTAGAGACTATGAACCTACACCTGAAGTTTTGATGTTGGGTGCAATTTCATATGACAGCAGAAGCACGTTCACTGCAAATTTGTACTTCAATCTGGTGATTGGACCGGTTGTCTTCCTATTGATGAAAAGTATCCAGAAGATGTTCTACACGAAGATAACGGTCGCCCACATGCCTCTGTTTAACTCAACATGCTAGCAGAGTGTCGACATGTTGCCTCGGCTTGTTCGATCACCATACCTGTCTCTCATCGAGCACACCCGGGACATCAACGGACGACAACCGCAGCAGTATTCGCAACCGGTATTAACCATCCCGGTATTGTCGGACCAAGTGCAACAGGCATGACTTTCCATCCCTCAAGCCGACATTAGGCACCTATACAACACAATGCACGCTCGTCTGCAGGCTTGAATTCAACATTCTGTCAGTTACATCAATTAATATGACCAACATTTCACATCTGCAACGGCTTATCCCGCGTTCATTGACTTGTGATCTTGCAATTCCATCACTTAAATATGTTATCTAGACATATCTATTCCCGAAATGTCATTACTCTGCGTTAATTATTGTTTTCGTTCCGATTTTTTTCCACCAGTAATTGTGAAGAGATATATTCGTCGAACGCTCAGTAGCGTGGGTTTCCTATGCGTTCGATAGGTGAAGCACCACCCATAGGTTACTGCTCACCATGGAACAAGTCAACAAGGCTAAAAAATAAAATAATCACTCTCGGTGAGTTATAAAAGGGAAATCATAAAATAGCAGGTTGAAATGCATCAAAATTGAATAAAACCTCTCGGTTTTCATCCCGCGTCAATTCGTATAAAATTTTCTTTCGAATTTTATTCAAACTGACGCGGCTTGTTAACCACGCAGATTTTATTCAGACATGCCGCCACGAACAATTTCGAGGACATACATTAAGATTACGGCTATAAACATTAGTTACATTTGTAAAAATAATATAATTAAAAATACAGAACCGACCCCTAAAAGTCGGTTATAGGAACCTTAACTGCCACCTATTTCCAACACACGGAAGTAACAACAAATTCCTAGAACCGTGATCGACACAAATATGAATGTAGACGATGCCATCGTCATGGAGACAGGTGTTGTGGAGCGTATCGATAAAGCAACTCTGTTGTAAGATGGATGACATGTCAGTGAGGTATCAGTAAAAGGCGCCATAAGTCGTCATGGAGGCAAGAAAATCAATGGACTGGAGGTGTACAGACAAAGGACACCATCGGCCACCATAGAGACAAGAACCTCGATGAGCTGGCTAACGTCTGTAGCGTCATAAGTGGTCGGCCTAGAACTCGATTACAATAGTGTATCAGCGCCAAACATTCATAACAGAGGCTGTTAGGATGAATAATATTGTATAAGTTACCTTTTAGCCAGATATTAGATCATATGCCCAGTTACAAGCATATGACTTATTACATTAGGCACTGAGATAACAAAAAGTTGACCGTAGTGTACATAACAGGGTTTTAAAATATAATAAGATAAAAATAAAATATACAGGCTTAATGCCTGACAAGTAATTGTTTAAAATAAAGAGACAATGATCGAAGTATTTGAAATGTTTAGAACAGTGATAAAAGAACGAAAGAGTAGTAAAATAATCCAGCAGGTCGTAGAAAAGTGTCTCTCTAAATTCCAGTTGTTTGTTTATTAAGGTAAATGCCTACCGTTTTTAAGAGGATGTGCATAACTTCCAGTTTCTTCAAATGTGCTTAATAGGTAATTTTTAGGGGCATTATGACAAATTTTAAACTGCCTAGGATCGGCCCTTCAGAATGATTTTTCTGTTTCAGGGGCTCACTAGACAATGATTTATTACAAGCAGCATCAGTTGCATGCACTTTGAAACCGACGAGGAAGTTACGACCTGTGTGTCGAATATATTATGTGTCACAGTCGTTACAGAGAACTTCTTGATAACAGGGTTCCAACAGTTTCTATCTTGGCTGTATGTTTGAGTCTCTTTTGGATGATTTCATTTGTAGTAAATAAATCTGTGCCTGTATTTTTCAACAGTTTGTTTACTGTATGAGACAATTGCCAAAATAGTTCATTTTAACAAAATTTGAAGTAGTTGTAACAGTAGATCCTGAAGATCATTGTTATTACTTATTGATCTCTGCATCAACATCATCTGCTTACAATGACTACCCTTAGCTGTCTGTTTCAGAATATCAATTTCTTTTGAGTTTCACCTGTATCTAGTGCGAATTTTAGCATCCTATGAATAGCTGAGAAAAAAAAATACTCTTTGGTATATCTGTGGATGACATTATGCAGCATTTAAATTAACACCTGTTTCAGTAGATTTTCTAAAAATAAAAAAATACTGTTTGTCATCAAGGTTAGTGATAGGGAGGTCAAGGGATTTAACGTTTTTGCTATGTTCATGTTTTATATCAAATGACAGCTTTGGATGACCATTACTTAAAACCTTAGTTAAAGCATGTTTCAACTTTTGAAGCTTCTTAGAGCAACAGTGTATCAGCTACATCTTTCCAACAATAAATAATTTTACTGGTAATATCGGGATTTTCTCAACAGAATTTATTTTCAATGTAATTAATAAAAGTCTCTGCTAAAGTTCCAGCTAGAAAATTTCCCACTGTTGGGATATTTACTTAATAGTAAGCCTTGTTTTTGGGACAGAAATAATTAAACGCAAAAGTATGTTACAAAAATTCACTCTGTGTTATCAATAATATTATCAAAAAGCATCGATGTATTGCCATGTTAGGATTTTGGAAATTTTAAACAGTTCAGAAGGATCAGGACGAAAATCGTGAAGTTCATTATAAATTAGATTTAAAAAGCTCAGCATGTGATTCCAAAATATGCAAAGGCAATATTGAGACAAATTCGCCTGTTACTCTTCATGTCCGACAAGACAGCAGCATACATTGAATTAATTCCTAAATTAGAAGGCTTCCAAGTAAAAAAAAAAGTCTTAATAAAGAAATGTATAACGTGTAGTTACTTCTTAGTAATGAGGTTTCTCCACAAATTTTTTCTATGTTCCTCAAACTTATAGACGAAAAGATAAATCCTTGTGAGATGCTATTGCAGATAGGCACCATAGGGATATTAACACTTTGATCGCCAGCCGGAGTGGTCGAGCGGTTCTAGGTGCTACAGTCTGGAACTACGCGACCGCTATGTTCGAAGGTTCGAATCCTACCTCGGGCATGGATGTGTGTGAAGTCCTTAGGTTAGTTAGGTTTAAGTAGTTCTAAGTCTAGGGGACTGATGACCTCAGAAGTTAAGTCCCATAGTGCTCAGAGCCATTTGAACCATTTGAACACTTTGATAAACAGAGTAAGGTTATCCAAGAATGTACAGATAATGAATGCAAATTTGATCCTAGTGGCATTAATACTACCGAGATACCATCTAGTAAAGCTGAATCTGCTCTGTTGAATAAAGGCCTTAAATATATTTTAATACCATCGTTAAACCAGACAAATATAAAATCTAAAGTTAAAGTTGCAACCAAATCTACAAAACGTAGTAACTCTGAAGTATGCGAAATATTATGACCAGAGGACTTACTAGGAATAAGCAAACAAAATTAAATACTGATTTCGTATATAAAAATGTAAATAATAAATTGACAATAGGTAACGGCATTTTTACTGAGGGAAGTAAGGGGAATACCCTTGTGATCGGTAGACAGGACGAATATATAAATTTTTCAATGAAAATGACATCATTGACATTACTAAAGATTCAGCTGCTAAGTTTCAAACTAAAATTACGAAATTTCGTTAAAATTAAGAAGTTAATCGATAACAATTATTTTTCATTCCTGCCAGAAGAAAAGTTCTCTTACAGAGTAATGAATCCACAATAACGAAAGCTTATATCACAGTTTGAATTACATAACCGTGTAATGGATCCATTTGTTAACAATATAAGTCATCAAATAAAAATTAATAAAATCGTAAAGTCTGTTTATATACATGAAAAATATTTTGTCCAAACAAATTGCAATACAAACATTCCAGTAGTTCGTAGACACCTCGTTAGTGTCCTGTTAGTGAACAGAAAAGAAAAACGACCTATTGGAAGTCAAGCTAATTTTCATGACTGTGAGATGGGATATTTAGAAACCCAACCGGTAGAAGAAATTTCTATCGATGACAAGTGGAAATGGAACAGTAGGTAAAGATTTGAAGATTTGAAGAACTTTGTAATGACCTCACCTAATGCAATACTTCTCGATTTCCGTATGTAAGTATGGAAACGGAAGAGATTCACTCTGAAAAAACAGATATTATTAATACGTATGACTGCTTTTTTAAAAGAAATAATTAACATGAAACTTCCTAGTTGTATATATAATTGCCGTGTTTAAGTCACGAGGTGTCATGTACACCGTCTACAATGAAAATTCACTATGCTTTCAGAATTTTTTTGAGGTTCATTCATTTTTAACCATCTGTAACACATAGCAATTAACGGAAACGTAGCTCACCTGCACTTTTAATATGTGCTCAGGACCGAAGAGGGTACCTTATTTGTAGTTTTGAGGACGTATATCTCCCAGCTAACCTCAGTGTAGCTAAAAAGACGTTGGTATCTGATACGAGGAAGACATCTTCGAATATTATGTTGAAAATTTGTATGTGATATGTCACATTTTGCACTGTCAGAGTATGAAAGTTTTTTTGTACTTTTATAGTATTTAGCATCCTGACAATGTCTCGCTGCAAATAAAAGTCTAGCTTTGAAAATACTTGGTTCCTACAAAACTTGGTCCTAGTTAGGTTCGTTGGACTCATTTATTCTACCTCAATGATTTTTGATTTTGGACGACTTCAAAAACAAATTTGTTTGTGAAAGCATAAATTTGGTCTTCGACTTTTATTTTTCAAATATGTGTAAGTTTAAAATTCACAACACACTTAACACAATCATCGTGTGGCGAGCACTGAAGCACAATTTTTGCGCTAGAAAACAGTTTTACAAACGGTATCACACTGCGTGGTCCTCGTCGATCCGTTAGTGTGGCGTAGCACTATAGGTGAAGACCAATGACCACGCTGTCTGGTCTCCTTCCCCAAACCAACCAACCAAACTATAGGTGATGAATTAGTGCGTTCGATTGTGCGACATTGCTTCTCTTATTCTGGCTGTATGACACCGACAGATATTATCCCGTTATCATCAACGTCGATACGGCATGCTGTCGCTAAATCACGCTGACGCAGCAATCCCCGCCATGGGCGTAGCTGGTTTGGATCCTGGTCGTGCAGAATAGAAATCCTTGCCCTAATTTCATTGCGAAGACGACAGTACACGCAAGGTTACATATAGATCACAGGAAGGAAGGGTAGAGCTAAACGTCTTATCGTAATCGAGATCATTGAAGAAGGAGATCTAGTCATGTAGGAAAGGTTGCGGGGAAGAAATTCGTTGTGGTTTATTTAAGGACATAAAGTAACTTATCGAACTGGCGGAAAATCTGCATTGAGATGGTCGAGCTCTGACATGAAATACACACCCATCCTAAATCCGCAGTTCAACAGCTGTTCACCAGGCAGTCGTGGCGTCTCATAACATTGAACCCACACGATAATAGATTCGTTTGGAAAAGACCACTGACAACATAGCAACTTACAAGTGGCTTAGAATCATCGAAGCAGGGTGCATGTCGTATTGAGACTGGGTGATCTAGTCTACGAGGCATGAAACAAAGTGTCCGCGAATCATTTTTCGAACTAGTGTGACACATACTGGAAACATGGATGGAAACTATCCTAATGAAGGCACAGGCCTCCAACTAGACTCTGAACATTCTCCCTTCCCCTCGCTCCCTCTTCCTCCCAGCCACTCCTTCACTTCCTATGTCTGACTCTTCCTTGCTCAGTGTGTCTCTTTCTCACTCATTCTCACTGTCTACCTCAACCTCTCCCTCATCCCCGCTGTTTCTCCCTCCCCCTCATTCTCTCCCGCCCCCCCTCATTCTCTCCGCTCTCTCTCTCTCTCTCTCTCTCTCTCTCTCTCTCTGTCACACACATACACACACACACACACACACACACACACACACACACACACACACACAGGGCAGCTGTCTGTTTGTCTGTCTATAATATTGTTGCTCGTCATCTACATAACCTCCTGTAGCTCAGCATACTTCAGAAATGATCGCATCTATTTCTTTACACATATACTAGTGAACCCGGCAAAGCTAGGAAATTGCTAAATATGTATGGGAATTGGACATAACGTCCTAATCTCTGCTCCTCTATTTGTGTCAATCTCCTCTTCCTCCCACATTCCTCTGTCTGTCACCACCTCCTCCCTCTCTCTGTCGTCTTCCCCCTCCCTCCCTTCTGTGCTCATCTCTTCCTCCTCCTCCTTCTCTTTGCTCATTTCCTCCCCTCTTTCTGTCCACATTATTTTACCCCAGTTTTCTAACTTCGAGCCTTGTTGATTGGTATTGATTGGAAATTGAAGCCGTTTGAAACGAATGGTTAAATTGGTTGGAACCATTGGTATATGGGGTACGAGAAAGACCTCCCCAAGTGCTGGATCTGTGCGCATAGTCGCTTCGATGACAGCATTTGGCACGGTTTTAATCTGCAAACGGGTAGATTTACAAAGTGTCAGACAATTGAGATTTCGTCGTAGGGTTGTAATCATAACCCGATAAGTTATTAATACAACTAACTTCCTGTTTTCTGTTAAAATCGACTGCGAGGAATAAAACAAAACACTGCATTGTTATGTACGCAAATTTTGTATAAATTATACATAGGGAGAAATAATATATGTAGGAGAAACAATTTTTTTAATGTTATAAATGCTCTAATGTCGCAGTTAAAATGAGCTGCGAATAAGAAACTAGACCACACATTTTCACAGCACAACATTTTTTGCACTCGCAATCTGTTTTAACGGAAAAAGCTGTACAATTTTTTTGTTTTAAAAAATATCCTGCGTCGGTGTGGCTGTTTATTAGAGTACTGTCCTAAAATTTGAAGTAAATCGATCAAGCACTTTTCGAGATTTTTTCCTGTTGCCTATTGTACTTCATATACATTTATATACACATAAATTTAAAAAATTATAGTCTATGGCCGTCCAAATTTTATCAGAGTATGGTGTTAAAATTTGAAGCAAACATGTAAAGAACTTCTGGAGATTTTTGCCATTGACTTACCCTCTGTATATAGTATATAGATACTAACACGCATCATTTATTCAAAATATGTAATCCATGTCCGTCTGAACGTTTTGTGGAGTTTTGAGTAAGAAACTGAAAAAAATTGGTCAAGAACTTTTCGAGGCTCTTTTATACAGCGTATATTTGTATAAAACATATATTAAAAATATATGTAGCATACGTCCATCCGAGCGTTTATTACGGTAGCATGTATTAATTTGAAGTAAATCGGTCAAGAACTTGTACAGACTTTTGGTAACAAATATAAACTATGACTTGTCTTCATTTAAAAGTATAGATTTTACATACATTTTTATACACAATATAAATTACAGATATATGTAGCCTATATGTATCCGAACATTTGTTAGAGTGTCGTGTAAAAATTCCAAATAACTCGGTCAATAACCTTGAGAGAGTGTTGGTAAAATCTTTTTCCCTTTTCTGTTTTGTGTGTGTGCTGTGTAGCCTGTGTCTGCCCGAGCGTTTATCAGAGTAAAGTGTAAATATCTGAAGTACATCGGTCAAGAACTTGTCGAGATTTTTGGTAAAACAACAAACTACTACTTGTCTTCATATAGTAGTATAGATATAGACGAATTTATCGATTACTCGATAGCTCTTTCATTAAACTATGGAGCGATGGTGTTACCAAACTTCTTGACCTATTAAAACGGGGTGGTGGACTTAAGAAGAACTGACACAATGAAATGTCTAGAGGACACGCAAGTAGTGCGCGGCTCTGTCAGGAAGAGCATAGCTAACGGAAAGCAAGGGTTCGACATTCAAGCCCTGGTCTGGCATGCGACGCATTAGTAATTGAAGTAAGTAACGCTTAACCTGAAGCTCGTGTGCAAATACGTTACAAAAAGTGAAAAAAAAAAGTTAAACATTTACAATTACTGAGAACCTAAGAGAAGCAGCATGGTTTACAAGGTAAACATAGGGGTATAAAACAATTGTCGTCAAAATAAACAGTAGTTTTTTTATAACAATTTCGGACAAAATCCTGGTTTCATTCGTTACGCTAGACACTGTTTTTCTTCCCAAGTGTAATATACCGGTGGTGCCTCTGCTGCAGGCGACTTTCAAAAGAGCCAACGGGTTGCAAAATTAAAAGCGCTGGCGAGAAGTGCAATTACCTTTCTGTTTGGCTAGCGAATTAGTGACGCGCCGATGCAGGCGTTAACTGAATCAAACAGCTGCCACCGGGCGCCGCGTTTGCTGATGTTTCTGGTCGAGGCAGCAAGACGAAATCAAGTCAGCCGGGGCTAATGCAAACAGAGGGCAAACCAAATGTTTTGCCAGCAGCTGTCTGTTGGCAGGAACACTGAGGACATTGGCAACACACTTATGTAAGACATCTGACTTAGCATATTTTGTAACGCCCCCCCCCCCCCCCCCCCGTTTTCCCCCACCTGTTTGTTCATCAGCTACGTTGTGTCTAGCTATTCAACATTACTGTTTTATTTTTCCGAATTTTGGACAATTTACCTACGTCAATGAGACGTTCTAAGCTCTATGCGATTATTTGTAATTCCTTTGTGGACTGATTGTAAATCAAATTACGTTGATATGCCTGTCACAGTCTTATGAGGCGACATTAGTTTCAGATTCTTTATTGTGATAAAGGCATTGTTCTTCTAATATTTTGCATTGTATCTTGGATCTACACATACTGGCAAATTCTTTGTCTTCAACATTGTCTTCATTCTGTGCAACAGGTTATTACACGAAAGCATTTTATTTATACATGTATACTAATTTTTTTGGGTTTCTTATTTTACAAGTAATATGGGAGAGATAATGTCTTTTGTGACTGTATAAAGTTTTATTTGGACCCCACACTCCTAACTTCACTTAAAACATCTTTAGTGGTCACAATAACAACTGCTTTTTTTGTAGATCAGTTTAACGAGATTATGAACAGTTCTTATGTTTAAAATCAATTACTCAGTATTTTTAGCTTCTACATTAGTTCCACAGGAATTCAGGTTTTAGCCAACTGCACTGCATTGACACACTTTATTTTCTCATTTGCATTTTTTTATGTATCCACACTCACCTTTTGCAGTTTGTTTCGACTGCACATAACGCGATCGTATTCAGTTTTGTTTTTGTATTTATATGTCATTCCTCGCAATCAAAACAGACTACACGAGATGAATGTGGATGTATAAAACGTGCAAGTGTACCTTTCAGCCGGAGTACTGCTCAACGGCGTAAATTCTCGAAGTTCTTCTATTGGACCTGTAGCAAAATAAATATGTGTAAGTAATTTTTCAATGCATTTTCTATCAGCGTACTTAGAGTAACTGAAAAATATTAAGTTCCAACAAAATGACGACGTGTTGAAAAACATGTCATTGCTTTCGCTCAAAACAATCGTGACAAAAGGGTGAACAGAAAACAGCCTTCTAAAGAAATTCCAAAACGGCTACTTTCACTGAAAGCGAATTCAGTTTAGAATGTCAGCATCAACTTCCGATCAAAAGTTATGTTCCCCGCGAATTTGAAGAATATATTTTTGACAAAAACACGTTAAAAATTTGGAGTTACATTTTTCGTAGTTAAACAACTTTTAGTCAGTGATCCCTGGGCCATACAGCAATCCTACCACATCCAAAAGCAGCTCCCTGTCCACCTTCTTCATGGACGTGGTGGTCAGTTTGTTTCATCAGCTACTCTGCTCGCTCAATACGCTTTTCATCGGCTTTTGTGCAGAAGTTTTAACAGGCTGGTCCGATATCAAGTTCGAGCACTTTCGTATGCCTGTTAGATCGTCACTGAAAGTATATGCTGTCACATTGGCGGTGATGTCGACTATTTTTTCCCGCTGTGGATGGTTCTACAAGGTACCTTCTCACAAATTGCCTTGTAACTCCATAACAGAGTTCGTGGTCAGCTTGGGACGAACATTACAACAAAGTAGACATTTTAAGTGAAAAGAAAAGATTTTTTTTAAGTTTTGGAAGAGCAGAAGCAATCCCCTTAAAAATGAATTCCAAAATAGATGCCTTGTAGATGTAGCTTCGATAACTACTGCTAGAATAATATAAACTGAGTACAGTTTTCAGGAGTATATTTTGCAAAGTGCAGAATGACTTACTACAAATAAAGTAATGTAATGTACTGTTACAAACCAATGTATTTAACTTACATAATACAACGAACTTACTTCTTTAGGTGGAGACAACTTTCATTTTAACCACTACATTCAAAGTTGACGTATTTGATTGCAAATTCGTTGCACCAGAGAATGAATTACAGCCCAAAACTAGATCTTAAAAGAAATAAAACTTACAGAGAAAAAAAAACGCGTGTCATGGTAGTTATTATGGTTTTCAGTCTAGTGCCCACATTAAAGTCAGTTCAAATAACGTCTTTTAACGCTTTAAAGAGAATTATTTCAGTAAAGTTTTCGAGGAAACTAAAAATGAAGACGAGAATTTACTGTTAATTCTGCTACGTAGATCATTACAGTACTTTCTTGCAAAATATATATAAGTTAGAAGTTGCGAACATAATCGGAGCACAACTATTCATGAGGCAGAAGCTAAATCGTATCCAGTACTGCTCAGTCTAGCAACACACGAACAATAGACATATTTTGTGTCTTCTTAGAAGTAGAGGCAATAATTGGTAAGTGGTTCCTGAGGACTACACTCCAGAGAGTGCCTGAACGTACTCATTAGAATCACCTATTCTATCATCATCTGTTAGGTGTTATGGATATTTCAGGAGAAACAATGAAAAGCTGAAGAAACAGAAACGTGGACAATATCGAGTGAATTTCTCAGATTAGCTGTTTAAAAGCCGCGAGCGGTAACGTCGAGTGCGCTGAACGCTGGAGCAGATAATTCGCACATCTGAATCTACTTTCTTTCTTCGGTATAACGTAGAGAAACTTTGCAAAACAGTAGTCACCCTTTGGTAATTAGTGAAGAGTATATGGGGATTCTTTCCGAGTTTTGTTATTAGGTGGTATCACTACGGAGTTCATTCAAATGAAATCGTAGTTGTGTAATAAAACTGTCGGGAACTGGCTCCTGTAGCGTGTAAGACGCGAAGTACACTTGTAAAGTGACATGTTCACTAGGCGACAGCTTTGTTAGAATTTTATTTTTTTATTGAGCTTTCATAAACCTTCCAGATGGTCAACATTTATTTAGATAAGTGGTACATCTTATGATGAACCTGTAATTTCTTAAGGACATCTAGAGGAGACAATGACTGGCAGTAAAACAATTATTTTAGATTACTGAGAGAGACGTATGTAAAGAACACTAATTTGTTATTACATTAAATTGCTGCGTAATATTATCGTATTACAATCGTTTCCACAAGGTAAATAATAATACCTACATAATGGCGCTCATGTCTGAGGCATAGTCCATGTGGTGATAGAGAATGTCTCCGTGTCAATAAAAATTCAGCTGGATGTGGAGGTTGCAATATGACAAAAATCCATAATGGTTCTCTTCAAATGGTTCAGAGCACTATGGGACTTAACATCTGAGGTCATCAGTCCCCTAGAACTTAGAACTAGTTAAACCTAACTAACCTAAGGACATCACACACATCCATGCCCAAGAGAGGATTTGAACCTGCGACCGTAGCAGGTTCTGTAACTGTTAGATTTTATAAGGAGAACGTGGTGGTAAATTGCTGCTTCAGCTTCCTCAGCGTCTCACACAGACCGACTCTCTGATACCGCCGACATGTAAAGAATGTGTTATTTAAACCATGCCTTATTTTCAATAGGCTTCCATTAAACTAAAAAAAAGTGATAAACACCATGTCTTCTGATAAGTGTTGAAAGTTTCCCATGTTGCACACTCATTCTGCTCCGCACAAGAGATCCCCATAGTAGTTGAGAACTATTCTCTGAAATTATTATTTATTCGTATATTCTGTTTATTCGCGTTTAATTAATTCGTGACGTATTTGATTATAAATTTTCTAATCAGAATGTAAACTGTGTACTGACTCGTTCCATGCCCAAGTATATTTGGTTCGCATGGTCTCATATAACCCAAAATAAATAAATCTGGTGCTGTGCAGCACGAACAGGTTACAGAATCCTTTACACCTGTCCGGTAGAGGTGACTGCAGAAGTTCTTGTGAAGGAGGTACAGCCTTACGATGGCTACCAGGTGCCACGTATCGTAAGTCCGTGCAGTAAAGTAGCATCTTGAAAAAACACGAACACTGTCACTGGCAAAGTTTAGAAATGCCCACTGCGCAATCAACTGACGCGAGGAACAAACAGCGTTCTTTCATTCAGTTTCTGCGTGGTAAATGTGTGTAATCTCTTTAAATTCCCGCATATAGTAGTAGTAATAATAGTAATAATAATAAACCCCGTGGAGGCCCGGGAAAAGAATAGGCCTTCGGTTTGTTCTGCCAGTCGTAAAAGGCGATGAAAAGAACAAACCACTAATAGGCCTAACCCCCCTTTCAGTGTGATTAGTTGGTTCAGGACAGAACTAATGAAGCCTCGGACAAGCGCTGTCATGGTCGGGGACGACGCTTGAACCCTATGCCCGTCCACAATGGTAACGACACTGCTAGCCACACGGAAAATGATTTAAATCCAAATAGAGGTGTTTTGCAGGATATGCTTCCTGCAACCACTGTAGAAGGAAAACAAAGACAGAGGATGAGATGGTCAGATGAAGTTAACCGACACCTCATGTTTTGTTATTACCAAGCAACAAACTTAGGAACCAACACAACTGCATACAGATCACAAGTATACACAAAATTTATTACCAGATACCCAGAATTAAAATTTTTAACAGAACAGCGACTAGCTGATCAGATCCGTGTAACAATAAAAAATAACAGGATACCCCAGTCAGAATTAGAAAACATCAAACAACAAGTACAACAAATACTGGAACAAAATAATGTGCAATCAGAAGAAGAAAATACAGTAATGGACCCAAACATCCCAGAGAAAACAAACAAAGAACACCACGCATCAATTAAACAATCAGAGAAAAACGAAATCTTAAGACAGCCACCAGAACAAGCACAAATAGAACATGAAGTGACACACATGTTAGATATAGAAGAAAAATTTCAGCTGACATATATAGAATACAAAGACACAAATACAGACATTAGACCAGGGCTTCCCAACATTTTCAGCTGGCCGACCCCTTCTTCAGTCGAAAATACGTGGCGGACCTCTAGTCAATCAAGAGCACAGAAATTTTAAATTTCAGAGCGAAACCCATGGGAACTGAAAGCTGCTTAATGCAAGTGCCATGTTCCCAATGACCCTCCCCCCCCCCCCCCCCCCCTCCCGAAGTATCAATAGTCTTTGGTTTAGAGATGAATGAAAACATCTTGAAATTAACGATCCAATTTGAATTCCCACTGTATCCAGACACTTACTAGTGGATTTACTCCCTTTGTTCAACACACTATAGCCTAATTAAAATTACTTGGTAATTGACATTTCACACGTTGGAGCTACCTTCCTCCAAGAGCAATCAACGTCACGTCCAAACTGTTCGCTGTTGACAAGCTGCCGCTTGTGGTCTGTTCACTTCCACTGTTTGGCTACTGTTGTGTAAGGAGCATGCAAATTTCGTAACAGTAGTGTGTGTGTGTGTGTGTGTGTGTGTGTGTGTGTGTGTGTGGTTTTTCGTGAAATCCGAAGAAAAATATTCAAATGTATGTAAATATGGGACTTAACTGCTGAGGTCATCAGTCCCTTGTCTTACACAGTAACCTAAGTTTAGCATCCGCTAAGGACAACACACACATGCACACACACACACACACACACACACACGCACACACACACACACACACAGGACTCGAACCTCCGGCGGGAGCGGCCGCGCAATCCACGACGACATGGCGCCTTAGACTGAGCGGCCATTCCGCACGGCTGTGAAGAAAATTGGCAGACCCATGATTCGGGATACAAAGACATCACGAAAGAAAAGAGGCCAAGGAATTGCCTTTAAAGGACTATTGTCACATCTGTTGTGCAATGTGTGGGAATACATTCACCCAGTTTACATGAGTTTCCAAAATCGGATTTTGTAAGCCGATGTTCCACTTCCGCTTTTGGTTGGTCAGATTCTGGAAATCTGCTTTTATGAAGCCGTTTTCCAGTTCCACAATCGATTTTCGTGCCCATGTAAACAGCTCGGAAAGTCTAGTTATTTTTACGTCATTGCGTATCTACTGAACGGCAGCTGTCAGTCCATAGCCGTCAGCTAGCAGACGGCGTTGCACCATTGTACTGTCAGTTGGTAGTTGGCAACTGGCAGGCAGCGTGGCAACAGTTTAGCCACAGCTGACAACTTCAACTACTACTTGGACACTATACCGTGGCAGTCAGCCTCGATTGTAAGCAAGTTCGGAAAACAAACAAACAAACAGACTCTCTTATTTCTATATAAGAAGACAAAGCATTTCACAGAACGTAAGACGTTTTTTTTCTCAAAGGAAACAATTCTGGCAGAAGAGGTTTACCTTTTACAAGGTGGCACGTGAAAAGTCCTCATTTGTTTACGCTCGCAACCAGTTGCCACAATATAGTGTCAGAGTAATAGCAAGTAATTCTAATTGAAGTATAGGCAGGCCATATTTTAAACCGAGAGGACGGAATATATTGTAAAGAATGGAAATTAACTTCAGAGATCATTTTAATTTTCGTAACAAAAATATCAATGCCAAAAGAATTCAATTAATAATTATTTTCTAAATGATAGAAGGCATACACAAAATT
The DNA here is from genome assembly GCF_021461395.2 of Schistocerca americana. NCBI lineage: Eukaryota > Metazoa > Arthropoda > Insecta > Orthoptera > Acrididae > Schistocerca > Schistocerca americana. The sequence continues at coordinate 313,717,400 of NC_060120.1, read as the reverse complement.
CCTACAGATTTATATTTCAGATATGTTAACTGAGCATCTACGAAGAAAAATGCTTTCTTCTTTGCTATAGATGAGTCTGTAGGAATAATAATGGAATCCTAATGTGATGGTTGAGGGTGCTTCTGCTGACACAATTTTGAAAAGTTGGGTTCAGTTCTTGACAACTGGAGACGGATGTCTGGTTCCGCATCTAGACAGCTTCGGTACTTAGTTTTGTGGGCAGCATAGATCGAGAATCCAGATTCACACATGTATGTTGTGGCAAACGGAGGAAGTACACGTTTTACCTTTTCAACAAGGGGGTAGTATTTCTTGTTTTCCAAATGGATCCAAAAGTGTGAGTAACTGTGAATGTCAAAACTTGATTTCAAGGTACGGTCTGTGCCAATTTCTATCAACAACTCATATTCATCTGATAATAGATTGTTTGGCTTTTTGGATGCAGTGAATGGGTTGACCACCCATTCGTATTTCTGCAGCTTCTCATCTTCAGCTGTTGGGAAATAATGCTCCAACAATGACATCAAGCTCCGGAGATGTTCCAGGATTTGATGAAACAAATTCCTCCCTAGCGCCAATGTTTTGTTGTTCAAAAACTCCTTGAGAAGAGGAAAATACTCGACCTCCCCCTCCTCGACACTCTCTGCCCAAAAATTGATTTTCCTCTTGAATGCTCGAACTTTGTCGATACCAGTGACCTTTGTTTCACTTTGCCCTTGGATTGAAATATTCATTTCGTTCATTTTGGAGAAAATATCTGACAAATAGGCAAGAATACACTGCCATTTTGTGTCATTAATAAGGTCTGCTAATTTGGTGTTATGCTCCAAAAGGATAGCTAAGACCTCCAATCTTAATTCGTACAACCGAGAGAGTGCATTCCCATGTGAGAGCCACCTTACTTCTGTGTGGAGAAGCAAGGAACGATGAAGGCTTCCCATATCTTCACACAGTATTGTGAAAAGTCTTGACTTCAACGGCCTTGATTTTATGTAGTTCATGATTTGAATGGATTCGTCTAAAACTTCCTTGAACGAAACAGGCATTTGTTTCGTAACTAAAGCGTATCTGTGAAGAGCACAATGACTACTGCTACAATTCTTTGCGTTTTCTTTTATTTTCGTTATTGCTCCGAGTGTAGGACCCATCATAGCTTTTGCACCATATACATACACACATCTATGCAATTAGACCATGAAACTTCGTTAGTCCTTAAAAAATCATCCAATAGACGGAATATTTCAGCACCTGTTTTGTTGGCAGGTAGTGGTCTGCACAATAAGAGGTCCTCCTCAAAACATCTAGAATATTCATAATGGACAAAAGCCAATAAGATCGCTAATCCTGCAACATCAGTGGATTCATCTATCTGCAGAGAAAATGAATTGTGCTGGATGCTAGAAACAAGAGTGTCTTTTACATATTTGACATGTCAACAATGCGTCTCTTGACACTATTGTTTGATAATGGCATCGAAGAAACAAGCTTTAGTACCTTTTCGTCTAGGAAGCAAGAAACAGTATCATTAACACACGGCTTTATGAGATTTTCTGCATTGGTATGAGCTTTGCCTGTTTTTGCCACTCGATAACTAACCAAGAAAGAAGCTTTTAATGAATATTCATTAATTGTTTTTGCATGAGTTTTCATGCAATGCTGAGAAGCAGCTAGTTGAGCACTCTTCCTTTTGAAATAATCGATGTCTTAAGCCTGGAAATCCGGGTGAGTACCTTCAAAATGACGACGCAATTTAACTGGAACCATTGAACGGTTCGGAAGGACTCGCGCACAAATTACACACTGAGTTTTCCCTCCTTTGTCTCCATAAAGCCCATTTCTAAATAGCTTTCGTTGTTCTTACGCTTCTTGGTTATTCCACTTCCGCAGGATATTGCAACCAATTGAGTAATTGCAGCGTTTTCACATAAATCCGGCTGTGGAGCTTCTTGTGATTGTTCTTCCTTTGGTCGTCCTCCCTCTTCATTCATTTCAAGTGGTTCGAGTCCTCCCTCGGGCATGGGTGTGTGTGTTTGTCCTTAGGATAATTTACGTTAAGTAGTGTGTAAGCTTAGGGACTGATGACCTTAGCAGTTAAGTCCCATAAGATTTCACACACATATGAACATCATCATTTCAAGTGGAAAATTCCCTTGTTGTGAAGGCGATGGAGAAACTGCACCCTTCTTCAATGATCCTGACTTCAGCCACCGATCCATGTTAGAAGTAATAAGCTGGTCAAAAATCGACTTATGAAATAGGTAGGGCACTGACAAAGCAAGTTTAACATTTAATGATGCCTGGGGCCGCATTAGTGCCAGCGAGCGCTGTGATTGGTCGACAAAGTTCGCTCCGCTCATACGTAAAAGGTTTCAGCGCATCTAGCGCCGTGAGCCGGCGCACAAACGACCCCCGTATTGTTGCGGAACAGTCGATTAGAGAAGCCGCATTCTCCGGCACTGAACTGTGTATGCGTTCTCACTTAGGAACCGCAAAGGCTGCTTGGAATACGACCTGAAGTAAAAGTACACATGTTTTTCACACGAAAAAAATAGTGATGAATTTGATTTTCATTTTTTTATTCAATAATTAAACTCATTATTTTACACGGTTTGGTGAAAGATGGCCGCGGACCCCTTAGAAAGAGCCGACGGACCACACGTTGGGAAGCCCTGCATTTGACCATTCTTGCATAGACCACCAAATAACCCACAAGTCGAAACAACAATAACAGCTATCAACACAATCATACACAAAAAAATAAATGAAAATACATCTATGGAAGAGTTACAACTACTGGTTTATATAGGAGCACTCACTACACTAAATATACACACTAGGCAGAGATCAGAACAAACCAACACACAGAAGAAACCCACAAAACCAGCATGGCAACACAGTCTACAGATCAGAATAGAAAAACTGAGAAAAGACATCGGACAGCTAACACAATTTATAAGAAATGAAATATCAGACAAAAAACGAAAAAGGTTAGGTAAAATATCACAACAAGAAGCGATAGAGCAATTAGATGAAAAGGGGCAGAAATTACAAGCATTGGCCAAACGACTTAGAAGATACAAAAAAAGTGAAAATAGAAGGAAACAAAACCAAACATTCAACAGAAACCAAAATAAATTTTATCAGACAATAGATAACACACACATTAAAATAGACAACCCACCAAACATAACAGACATGGAACACTTCTGGAGCAACATATGGTCAAACCCGGTACAATATAACAGGCATGTGCAGTGGATACAAGCAGAAACAGACACATACAAGATGATACCACAAATGCCTGAAGTGATAATTTTGCAACATGAAGTCACCTGAGCAATTAATTCTACGCACAATTGGAAAGCCCCTGGAAAAGATAAAATAGCAAATTTCTGGCTAAAGAAGTTCACCTCAACACATTCACATCTAACTAAATTATTTAACAGTTACACTGCAGACCCATACACATTCTCTGATACACTTACACATGGAATAACTTATCTGAAACCTAAAGATCAAGCAGACACAGCAAACCCAGCAAAATATCGCGCCATAACATGCCTACCAACAATATACAAAATATGAACTTCAGTCATTACATAGAAATTCATGACACATAAAACACAGAACAAATCTATAAATGAAGAACAAAAAGGCTGTTGCAAAGGAGCATGAGGATGTAAAGAGCAACTGATAATAGATGCAGAGGTGACATATCAAGCTAAAACTAAACAAATGTCGCCACACTATGCATACATTGATTACCAAAAAGCTTTTATAGTGTACCACACTCATGGTTACTACAAATATTGGAAATATACAAAGTAGATCCTAAACTTAAACAGTTCCTAAACATAGTAATGAAAAATTGGGAAACCACACTTAATACCCAAACAAATTCAAATAGTATCACATCACAGCCAATACAGATTAAGCGTTGAGTATACCAAGGAGACTCATTAAGTCCTTTCTGGTTCTGCCTTGCTCTGAACCCACTATCCAACATGCTAAATAATACAAATTATGGATACAATATTACTGGAACATACCAACACAAAATCACACATTTGCTATGCGTGGATGATCTAAAACTACTGGCAGCAACAAATCAACAACTCAACCAATTACTAAAGATAAAAGAAGTAGTCAGCAATGATATAAATATGGCTTTTGGAACAGACAAAAGTAAGAAAAATACTATAGTCAAGGGAAAACACACTAAACAAGAAGATTACATATTGGATAACAACAGCGACTGCATAGAAGCGATGGAAAAAACAGATGCGTATAAATATCTAGGATACAGACAAAAAATAGGAATAGATAATACAAATATTAAAGAAGAACTAAAGGAAAAATATAGACAAAGACTAACAAAAATACTGAAAACAGAATTGACAGCAAGAAACAAGACAAAAGCTTTAAATACCTATGCTATACCAATATTGACCTACTCATTTGGAGTAGTGAAATGGAGCACTCAGTACACTTACACGATCACAATGCCACAAATATAGAATACATCACATACATTCAGCAACAGAAAGAATTACATTAAACAGAAAGGAAGGAGGAAGGGGATTTATCGTCATAAAAAACCTACATTATGGACAGGTAGACAATTTAAGAAAATTCTTTCTAGAACGAGCAGAAACTAGCAAAATACACAAAGCAATCACTCATATAAATACATCGGCTACACCATTGCAGTTTCATAACCACTTCTACAACCCTTTAGATCACATAACATCAACAGATACGAAGAAAGTAAATTGGAAAAAGAAAACACTACATGGCAAGCACCCGTATCATCTAACACAGCCACACATCGATCATGACGCATCCAACACATGACTAAGAAAAGGCAATATATACAGTGAGATGGAAGGATTCATGATTGCAATACAGGATCAAACAATAAACACCAGATATTACAGCAAGCATGTTATTAAAGATCCCAATACCACAACAGATAAATGCAGACTTTGCAAACAACAAATAGAAACAGTAGATCACATCACAAGTGGATGTACGATACTAGCAAATACAGAATACCCCAGAAGACATGACAATGTAGCAAAAATAATATATCAACAACTTGCCAAACAACATAAACTAATAAAACAACACGTTCCCACTTACAAATATGCACCACAAAATGTACTGGAGAATGATGAATAAAAATTATACTGGAACAGAACCATTATAACAGATAAAACAGCACCACATAACAAACCTGACATCATACTCACCAATAAAAAGAAGAAATTAACACAACTAATCGAAATATCCATACCCAACACAACAAATATACAAAAGAAAACAGGAGAAAAAATTGAAAAATACATCCAACTGGCTGAGGAAGTCAAGGACATGTGGCATCAGGATGAAGTTGACATTATACCAATTATACTATCAACTACAGGAGTCATACCACACAATATCCATCAGTACATCAATGCAATACAGCTACATCCAAACGTATATATACAACTACAGAAATCTGTAATTATTGATACATGTTCAATTACCCAAAAGTTCCTAAATGCAATGTGACATATACCGTACAGTTAAAAGGAAGTCACGCTTGACCAAGGTCTGCGTCACTTTCCATTTTTAACCAGACATAATGTCTGAGACAGGAAAGAGAAATAATAATAATAATAATGAGCTAGAAGGCAATATTAACATTCCTTTCATATCCATTGAGGTGCGAATGATAAGACAGTCGGGATAAAATTAAGAATCCCGATGATACACGTAATTGGAATAAGTAATCAAAATGAAACTTATGAGATTGGCTAACAGATAGTCTTCATGATGAGAAACGTGGAATTTACTGTGAAAAGTCACCCACAAAAAATACTGTCATGCAGAATAGGTATGGTGATATATTAGTGCCGCTGGGGACTATATGTCCATAGAGAAAAGAGGGCGCCAGGTCATGAGTATTACGTGGTGTATAGTTTGATGGAACTAAGGTAGCGAAGCTGCATGGCGAATACCTATTAAAATCGAAGAAGAAACGTTTCCAGAACCTAAGTATACAGTGCCCGCTAACGGACAGTCAAACGAAATTTGGATTTTGATATAGGATATCTTGATAGGGAAGACATAAGAGAGTTATCGACAGATTTAGAAGTAACTTCAGGCATGCCACTGCGAAGTGTTTCGAGATCATTTCTGTTCCCTTTTACATTAATGATCTGCCAGACAGTATTAATATGAACGCCAAACTTTTGAAGATGATGCAGTTATTAATAACTAAATTCCTTCTGAAATAAGGCTTGTAAGCTTAAAACGTTCAGAAATCGTAAACTGTGAACTTCACAAAACGCTAATGCTGCTTTGACTGCAATATCTGTGAGTCACAGTTGAACTATATCAAATCGTACAGAAACTTTGATGTAACACTTTTTAAGGCTATTAAATGGTATGATCACGTAGTCTCAGCTGTAGGTAAAACAGTTGGCAGACTCATTTGTAGGATATTTCAGAATAAAATTCAATTGTAGGTTGCGCATATAAATTTTCGTTTCGCCTTGTCGGTTTCAACAGATTAATTTGTCATCTTAAGAAGCCTGCAAAATTATGGATATTATAGATCATTAGTCCTTGGCCATAGAGCTATGTACAGTATAAGAAGTGTATTAGAGAAACTTACTAAGTATTGTTTTCGCAAATGACAATATCTTCTTCACACAAGCAAAATGCCCTGACATATCCGAAACAATGCCTATTGTATGTGATTACTGTAAGCACAGATTGACAATTTATAGGAAATGAATCGCACCTATGCACACTACAAGCTATTGAGCTAGCAGCAAGGAACAAATAAAAACATAAAACGTCGAACTATGTTGCATATAAGTTTTACATCATAAATTTGAAAATATTTGGCACATCTAATATGTTAAAGGAATGAACTAATTTTCACATTTTACCTACAGTCAGAATATTGACTGTTTTTTCAGTGCAAGCTGATCATTCAGCAAATCTTTTGGATTTAGCTAGAAATTTCTACGTATTTCAAAAGCTTCTAAAAGATCCATCTTGCAGCCCTTGTCAACTACATGCTGAATTTGCATGTTAGGCAAGGAATTTTGAAATGTTCTGCAAAAGTTGACTTATACGAATTTTCTCCATCTTTGTATAGCAACGGCTCACGAAAGCGGGAGCTAAATACCCTTCCTGTCTATCCTTTGTGAGAACTCGGATATATATTACATTGAATTTTATATTCCCCAGATTTGAGAACTTTGTCAGTTGTAGGTTTCTCATTATGTATGGAAGGCCACTTATGGATGTTAATTGTGCTAAAGGACATAGTGATGTCATATTTTTTAAACAAATTATCAGTACGACATGAAATGTCATCTATAAATGGGATTGTAGAGTATTTCTTAGCAGTAAGGCATTTTCATTAAGTGTAAAGGAGTTTATATTCTTGTTGGTTTTATTTTTATAAGATTTGTGTACAAGGCTTGCTTGATATCCGTTTTCGAGTGCTGCCTACTTTAAATTATTAAGTTGGCTAGCAACAACAGACGGGGTTATGGACAGCTCAGTAATACGGCCGATCATAGCGTGAAAAACGCCAATTTGTGGTTAAAGGGGTGACAAGAAGATGCATGAATGATGTTATCTGTTGTGTTTGGTTTCCTGTAAATGCCGCAGTTAATTTTATAACCTACTAAACGCTCTTTCAGGTCCAGAAAGCTAATTTCATTATGCTGATTTTCTGTTTCATATGTAAATTTAATTTTGGGTCCGAGCAGTTTACGGACTCACTAACTGATGTGACGTCGTTCACACCTCATTTTAACACAACGATGGTATCATCAACATATCGTCTGTAGAAAGAAATTTTAGCCGGTCGTTATGGCCGAGTGGTTCTAGGCGCTTTAGCTGGAACCGCGCGACTAGTACGGTCGCAGGTTCGAATCCTGCTTAGGGCGTGGATGAGTGTGATGTCCTTAGGTTATTAGGTATATGTAGTTCCAAGTTCTAGGGGACTGATGACCGCAGATGTTAAGTGCCATAGTGCTCAGAGCCATTTGAACCATCTGAAAGAAATTCTATTAGCTAAAGCGGGATGGGAATTTAAAAAAAAAAAGTATTGCAAAATTATTGCTGAAGATGCCAGTTAAAAATCCAGCGAGGCACTTCCCCATAGCAAGATCTTCATCTTATTGATACAGCTGATCATTCAAACTGAAGTAATTGAACTCTCAGGAATCATACAAATTCTTTACTTTCATATCATTTCAGTTTATTGTGGTTAGCGAAACTGTCGTCAGTTATACGGATCATTTCGTCTGTTCGAATCTTAATACCCAAAGATGCGTGTATATGGACAGGAGGAAAAATGTATTTTTTTTTTCCTGAGTGTTGATAATCTCCTTCCTGTTTTTCACAAATAATGATGTTCTACATGTACAGTATTTCTTAAGACTGAATTTTATTCTGAAATATGTACTATAGTAAGTTTCAAAGCATCCTACAAATTACTTATTTTATAGGCTTATAAAGTAAGTAATTTGTAGGATGCTTTGAAACTTACGTTACTGTACGAAGGAGACGTCTTGCAAAACAGTTGTGCAACGCACCCTAGAATATTGGTCAAGTGTGTGTGACCCATATATAACAGGACTAAAAGGCGATATCATAACGTATACAAAAAAGAGAAGAATGATTAGTCATAGGTTAGTTCCACCTTTGAGAGAGTGTCACAGACGTTCTTGAAGATGAGCGCCACGTATCCCACGAAGGAGTACTTACACAATTTCAGAGAGCTGTATTATGTGCGGAATCTAGGAATACACCAACAGCATTTAAAGTACCGTTCTCTGTAAGGACTACGTACACAAGACTGGGCTAATTGCAGTGTGACTAGAGACATTTAAACACTCATTCCTCCAGCGTTCCATACACGTTCGGCACGGAAAGAAACACTAATTTGTAGTACAATTTGTAGTACCCTCTGCCATGCACACAGTATGTGGTTGTAGGTACAGGACCATACATAGTAAAACACAGTGGTGTGTGAACCAGTCTTTTGTTTAATGATTCCTTTATCCACAACTATTATAAAAATTGATGCACATTTATATTTATGTACGTATCATTAACTGAACCAGTGGACCGATGTCAATTCAAATTGTTACACGTATCACTTACTGTCTGTAAAGAACCGCTGTGCGGGTAAGAACTATCTACCTATCGAATGGGTGGGGTGGTTGTGAAAAAAGAAGTGTCCCTCACGACTCGCAAATTCACAGACTTTCTTCATGTATTATTTGAGAATGACTGCTCTCAGTGACTTGCAACAAACTTTACACATAATTTCAGACCGTTACGAAACCTTTTATCATTGACAACCCGCAGGAAATGTTTAGAGGAAAAAAGTTTATCGTTTACAACATTTTGCTGTTGACGCAATGAAACTGCCTCATCTCAGGTATGACGTTTTAATTTATTACTTCTTTACTACTTACTGTATTCACGACACGTTTTGTGCATAGCATCCACATAAACCATTGACAACATCATATCATAGTACGACATAGAGTCCAGGAGATACGACGCCATAAACACCGAGATGCGTGAAGATCTGCTGCATCACGCACGACATTTCAATTTATTACGTCTTTGCGACTAACTCCATTCGCAACAAGTTTCGCACACAGTATAAAAGTATACCTGCAAAATAATACCATTGTACGACACATTGTTCAGAAATTGCAACACCATAGAGATTGAGTTGAATGAAATGGAAACTGCAGGACGAAATTCGCCACAGATACAGATAAAATATGTGTACAAATATGTATTAAATGTATTAAAAGTGTATGAAGTATTTGTGTCATTAAGCAAAGTTGCGGCTAAAAAATTCCACCTAATTCCCTGGCTCGTTTTCAGTCTAACGTGGTACACAGCTGTACCTGGAAAAAATAGTGTGGGGTAACTACCAGCAACCTCTAGCCGGATAGCAGGTGTAACGTGGACAGAAAAGGGCGCAGGAAGACTCGGGCAGACAGAAAGAGGACATAAACAGGCGGAGAGGGGGAAGGAGATCATGGGCACGGATATGAGGGAGAGGAGATCAACACAGTGAGGAGGAGGTGAGAATGAACAGAGAAAGGAAAGCAAAGGAGATGGCAGAGGCAGAGGCTGGAGGTAGAGTTGGACAGGGAGGGTACAGGAAGAAGTAAACAGAGAAATGGAAGAGGAATTGGACGGAGAGAGAGAGAGAGAGAGAGGAGGGTAAGACTGACAGAGAGAGGGAGGGACGGTTAGAGAGAGACAGTGTGGGTGCGGCAGGTGGATAGAGAGAATGGGGAAAGAGATGGGCAAATAGAGAGGAAGGAGCAGATGAAATAGATACATACCCGAACAACACCGGGTACTCAGCTAGATTTTTGTACAAGAAGAGTGTACATGTGGTTTCATTGCGTTTAGGAAGTTACATAAGTGCGAACTTGTTCTCTCCGCTAAATTATTTGCCCCTTACCAATCACCGACGCGAAAGTGTAGTTCATTAAAAAAAAAAAAAAAAAAAAAGAAAAAAGACGAAACATTGTTGATTTGTGACTGCTTAATCCCGTAGTGGTGGGCTTGGTGAGGTCGGTGTGCCACTTTATAACCTACAAACCACGCCCACGTGCGAGCTGTGCCACTTGTCGCTTAATGCCGCTCGAATGAAAACGGGTGGCTTCGCTGTTGTAGCTCTAACGGTCGGCGTGCCATTAGTAACAGTCGTAACTCAGAACAGCGTAATCCATGCAAAATATGGACTGGAATTCAAAGCAATAAATTTTTGAGCATATCGCTGTGGGCAATTAATATCACATAACGCTGTCGATAGTAGCCGGTTCAGTAGGTCACAACGAAACGCATCCAGTATTTTCTCTTCATGTACGGCGCAAAGCCAGCATACAGTCTGCGACCAGCCCCACACCATAACCAGTGCAGCATTTTTCACAGTCGTCAGTAAGTCACAAAACAGTAACTTTTGTCTTTATCTAACACATTCCCTTTTTACAATGGTAACGTCTCTCATAAAATTGCGTTGCATGCGTAAGATGGATATGTCGTAAGTTGACGTTGCAATGTTTCTCATGCAAATTCTGTAATTGTTTTCATGTGTATCAGTACAGTGAAACTTGCTGACGGGCTGAAATGTGTGCCGGACCGGGACTCGAACCATGCAGTTCTTATTTTCTTCTTAGGTAGAAGAGTTTATGAAGTAGAAGAGAGTTCTGGTAGAGTGAAGCTGTAGAGATGAGTTGTGAATTGAGCCCCGTAGCGCAACTCCTAAGAGCATCGCCTGCGAAGGACAAGCTTCGGGGTTCAAATCACTGTTCTGGATACAGTTTTAATGAATCAGAAAGTTTGAATACTTTTAATTTATGTAAAATCACTAAATAAGCGGCAACCAGTCACAAACTCATGTTTTATTTACCCACTTTTGCAAATCGATTTCAATTCATTAACAGCCATCATCGGTGCTTTCAAGAATATGTGCCCCGAGTAGTAATACTGTCTTAGGCAGTATTACTAGTCAGGGCAGTGTTACTACTCAGGGTACGTATTCGTTGAAGGCACCGATGATGGCTGTTAACCAGTTGAAATCGATTTGCAAAAGTGAGTAAATAAAACACGAGTTTGCGACTGGTTGCTGCTTATTTGGTAATTTTATGGTTTACGGTCGCTGCAAAGCTTCGGAACCACATGGAGCCCACCATTCATATCTACATCTACATGATTACTCTGCAATTCATATTTAAGTGCTTGGCAGAGGGTTCATCGAACCACAATCATACTATCTCTCTACCATGCCACTCCCGAACAGCGCGCGGGAAAAACGAACACCTAAACCTTTCTGTTCGAGCTCTGATTTCTCTTATTTTATTTTGATGATCATTCCTACCTATGTAGGTTGGGCTCAAGAGAATATTTTCGCATTCGGAAGAGAAAGTTGGTGACTGAAATTTCGTAAATAGATCTCGCCGCGACGAAAAACGTCTTTGCTTTAATGACTTCCATCCCAACTCGCATATCATATCTGCCACACTCTCTCCCCTATTACGTGATAATACAAAACGAGCTGCCCTTTTTTGAACCCTTTCGATGTCCTCCGTCAATCCCACCTGGTAAGGATCCCACACCGCGCAGTAGTATTCTGAAAGAGGACGAACGAGTGTAGTGTAAGCTGTCTCTTTAGTGGACTTGTTGCATCTTCTAAGTGTCCTGCCAATGAAACGCAACCTTTGGCTCGCCTTCCCCACAATATTATCTATGTGGTCTTTCCAACTGAAGTTGTTCGTAATTTTAACACCCAGGTACTTAGTTGAATTGACAGCCTTGAGAATTGTACTATTTATCGAGTAATCGAATTCCAACGGATTTCTTTTGGAACTCATGTGGATCACCTCACACTTCTCGTTATTTAGTGTCAACTGCCACCTGCCACACCATACAGCAATCTTTTCTAAATCGCTTTGCAACTGAGACTGGTCTTCGGATGACCTTACTAGACGGTAAATTACAGCATCATCTGTGAACAACATAAGAGAACTGCTCAGAATGTCACCCAGGTCATTTATATAGATCAGGAACTGCAGAGGTCCCAGGACGCTTCCCTGGGGAACACCTGATATCACTTCAGTTTTACTCGATGATTTGCCGTCTATTACTACGAACTGCGACCTTCCTGACAGGAAGTTTTCACGTTGTTGATTTAACTTTTCCTAGACTGATTTTCTGTCATAGCTATGAGTGTGCATTTATGATTTTTTTATATGTATAGCATATATGGTAATGAAGTGTTCTTCTTGTCAACTTTGTATTAGGTTTTTTCGAACACTTTTAAAGGAAATACTATGTTTCCTGGGCTTCCTTAGTTTGCTTTTGTTGTGAACATATACATCTGATTATGCACTGTATATTTCTAAATGGGTAACATAGAGTGTAGGAATAATCAACTCCAAGGAAGTGCAGCCTAAGAAAGCTTGTGTACTACTTTTATTATTTGTAATATACGAAAGATGCATAATCTACATGAGCAGCGTAGGACTCCATTTAAATCTGAGCTGACTCTGAAAGAGATTGCAACTAAATAAATACTTCGGCCGATGAAAGACTAACTGGTTTCCGTGCCTTTTTCTCATCATTAAAATTCTGAAGAGTTGCAAAGCTCCCCAGCGATAATGGTTTGAGCTTTGCCGGATCCTGGTGAGCCATCGGAGAAGCCGAGACGAAGATACCGCCTTTATGCAGATTGTCTTGGGATTTGTGCAGCAGCCCCCTTCTTTGGAAGGATTACAAATTTAATTCCCGTTCGTATCGCAGAAAGCTGAATCACCACCTAAGCAGTCCAGCACAACTGAGGAGTTGCGATCAGTGTTCCTTTTACAGAAGTTACTTTGTGTGAACACGGAACCAAACATTAAAATATTGTTACCGCTGCAAACTAGATGACCGACAAACCATAATACCGGAACCAAAGAGGCATAGTGGCCTGCATTGGTATTCGTAAATTTGAGAAATCCTGTGCTTGGGGAGTCTGCCGCCATGTGGAATTTACGTTATTTTTCTGCACGATTTAGATAAAGCTAAGTTCGGATGAAGGGAATTATTCACATTCGATGTCAAACAAGAAAGGGATATGTACGGAAGTTTCGTCGCCCTTTGTAGACGAATGACAGACTGGAAATACTTATTTTATAACTAGCCTTCTTCCCGCGGCTTCGTCAGGGTACGTGTATGTCACATGTATTTGGCTCTGACAACTGCATACTACGCTGTTGTACACCATGTGACGCCAGACAGAACGTTAAATGTATATGATGTACTGGTCAGTGTGCCATTATCTTCGGCCTGAAACACGCTGACAGAATTATTGTCTTGCTGCAGTATTCTTTCTTTTGACTTGATTGACGCATTGAACAACACATATAAGAGACAAATCACGTTTCATACCTTTAAATGTTTCAGATCATCTGAGTACAAGAAAGAAATTCCAACAGGTCGTTTTCGAACATTTTTACATGTCACCCCATCTCGTACTCACCGCCACTGCTATGTTTAGTAGACGTATCTTATTCTCACAGTGTGACTGTACAAATAATGACTCTTGTATATACCAAACTGGTTGAAATTTTCTCCAGGTGTTTCTATGTTATGCTTTTGTGATAGTCTTTCTCACCCCCGGTCTCACCTATAGGGGCGTATTACTGTGACAGTAAATTTTTCCGGACACCAGCTGGTATGGATGCCAAGTTTGACAGAAATTGCTTCAGGAGTTACACAGGTATCCTTCTATGTCATTTTCTTCCCCGCTGCCCTTCCCCTCCCCCACTGGCTCCCTCCAAGGTGTGAAACGTCATGAAGATTATCACCAATGACCCTAGCGACTCTGAGAACTATGGATTCGATACTGCGAGAGCTGATATACAAAGAATTATACATTCATTTATTACTCCATTTCAATGTTTACATGATTTTTCCAAAGTACTCCCCTCCTATGTGAATGCACTTCTTATAACGTCTCTGCCAGTCCTCTTAACACGTGGTGCAGGACATTCTTTGTCGTGCCTCGAGAATCGCCTCACTTTTCTTGAGCACTACTTCAGAGTTCTCCTATGTGCACTGAAGCGTTGGCCTTTAGTGATGGGAATTAAAAAATCATAGGGTGCGAGTTCAGCTCTAGAATGGGAATGCAGTACACAGGCTAATGTTGAATTCAGCCAGACACTGTATGACTTAATTCGCCACGTGGTGAGGTGTATTGTCGTGATGAAGTCGCCACCAAGTCGAGAAAGTTCTGGTTGTTTCCTTCCAATGTGCTTTCAGCCAATACTGACGTTTCGTGAGCTACTGTAACAGTAGCGTAAGGGGAATTGCATGGTGGTAAATCCTTCCAGGAGACTCGAAAAAAAAATGTGATCACCATCACTTCCCTGCAGACGAACAGCATTCACCTATTTTTGGTGTTGGAGAACCTGGCAATTTCCATAGTGTGCTGGCTCGTTTGCTTTCAGGATCATAAGCTTGCAGCCATGACTCATCATCGGTGATAATCGAGTCCCGAAACGCATCATCTCCATCAGCAAAGAGACGTAGTTTCTCATGGCTTGTCTCCATTCGCACAATGTTTTGTTCAGAAGTCAACAGACGTGGCAGCCAACGGACGCAAACACGGTCATATGAATATCATCACGCATAATCGTAAAGACATTACCGTATGCAATTCTCAATACTTCACAGAGTTTGAGAAGTTTATCAGCCGATCCTCACGCAATACAAATAATGAGTAACGTAAACACAAAATTCAAAAGTGGCGTGTTTCCTTTTTTTTTTCATTAAGCTTGTGGTGAGTAAGACATATTTGCTCTTGATCATTAGGTGGATCTTCGGAGGTTGTCCCCTGGAGGGAGTGTCTAGCGCCAGTAAAACTGCGGGTTGCGTTGACGTTTAGTATCGTAAACCAGCGTCACGTGACTAGCTGCTGTACACACATGTCCGTAACGACAGGTGAGCAGCTGACGTGAAACTCGCACTCGATTGGAATGTGATTAGTAGCTATAAATTCGTGAACTTTCCCTGATTTTTGACCCCTCAGTTATCCATATACACTAATGATTAAGCACATTAGCGATTATACGGAAATGGCAGATTGCTATTAAAGGGAAAAATACGGTGCTAATTACGGTTCAATTGTGCTTAAGAACTTTCGTCTGACAGGAAGAAACCGTCTGATAGCTGTTCTTGTCACATGTTTGTGGCCGTGTTGTAGAAGCATACTCAAGATTAAACATTAGTCAATATTTGTTGTAAGTACATGGCCAAGCGAGTTATCATTGTCCATTATATATTGAGAAATGTTTTACTGTATTGAAGCTTTTCTCGGAAAATTAATACAAGACCATACAACAGGCCACTGGCACATTGGGCATTGCTTTAACTACTTTTGTGCAGACGTTTTAAACATAATTATTACTCTAGGCCCGTAAAGTACAATAATGTTGTATTAATGTTTGTCTAAACCAAGTGAACAACTCTTAGATTTCATAAACAATTCTGTGTCAGCGATTGGTGTACGACATGAATTTGTCAGATTTCTCTAGGTGTCTGTATCACTGGCAAAGGTAGTTCATTCAATCTTCATCCCAACGAGGTCAAAAATATTAACATTTATTCAGCCAGAAAAGCGAAATCCGGATTACTACAATATGCAGGGTCATGTCTGCGTACATCTCATCTTTGTGATAATGACTCACTCAACTTTAGCTTGCTTTTGGAATAATGCATTTTTTTCCTTACAGTGGTAATAAAATTACTTGTCGTCGTTGTTGTCTTCAGTCCTAAGACTGGTTTCCCAGCAACTACTGCAACCTACATCCTCTTGGTCTCCCTCTACGACTTTTAACCCATTCTCCCCTCCGTGCCCCCCCTCCCCTCCGCCATTCACACACACACTTCCCTCCAATACTAAATTGTGGTGATACCTTGATGTCTCACAATGTGTCCTGTCACCAATCCCTTCTTTTGGTCTATTTGTGCCACAAATTTCTTGTATCCCCAATTCTGTTCAATTTAAGTGTCTCATTTCCTAATTAAACACCCTCAGCTTCGTCTGATTTAATTTGCCTGCATTCAATTATCCGTGTTTTGCTTTTGTTGATGTTAATCTTATATTCTCCTTTCAAGACACTGTCCTTTCCGTTTAACTGCTCTTCCAAGTCGTTTGCTGTCTCTGAGAGAGTTACACCCTCATCGGCAAGTTTTTATTTATTTACCCTGAATTTTATTTCCTACTCCAAATTTTTCTTTGGTTTCCCTTACTGCTTGCTCAATTTACAGATCAAATAACATCCGGAATACGCTAGAACCCTGTCTCACTGTCTTCTCAACCACTGCTTCCCTTTCTTGCACCTCGACTCTTATAACTGCCATCTGGTTTCTGCACAAATTGTGAATAACCTTTGGCTCCATGTATTGTTCCCTGACAAACTTCAGAAATTGAGATAGAGTGAAACCAAGTATTTAATGGTTGCTGGCAATTTATTGAAAATATATGTTCCTGAATATTGGACCCCTTTTTGGACTAAGGTAAGTGATTTTAGGTATTTATGTAGATTGTTCTTATTCCTAGTATTGATAATATGTATTGAGATATTGGTTGGAAATAGAGATGTATTACTCGCAACAAATTTCATTAAGGAATAAATACACTGAGAAGCATTGGTTAGAATACAAAGTTCTTTGAACGGGTTTCTACATGATGTTCTTGAATTTACGTAGCAAATGATTCTTATCGCACGCTTTTGCACCCTAAAAACTATTGCTCAGTTTGATGAGTTACCCCAGAATATGATCTTATATGACATAATAGAATGTAAGTAAGCAAAATATGCAAGTTTTTTATATTTATATTTCCTACATCTGACATCATTCTCACTGCAAATGTAGACTTGTTAGGTGCTTAAGCAATTCTGTAGTATGCCCTTCCCAGCTGAATGTTTTATTGTGTTGTAATCCCAGAAATTTAACACTGTCAACCTCCTCGATCTGCATGTCGTCATATGTTGTTCACATGCTGGAAGGAAATCTCTTACAGGTTCTGAACTGCATATAGTGGGTCTTTTCAAAGTTTGCTGATAGTGAATTAGCTTTAAACCATTTTTTTATATGAGTGACAATTTGATTAGCAGCTATTTCTAAATATGTACTCGTTACTTATTGCAATGTTTGTATCGTCTGCAAACAAAATCAACTTAGCATGTGGAAATGTAACAGATGAGAGGTTATTAATGTACACAGGAACAAGCAATGGACTCAAGATGGAACCTCGAGGAACACCACATGTATTTAATTCCCAATCAGATGAAGACTGGCTGCTTACTGTACAGGTATTTTGCAACAACACCCCTTGTTTCCTGTTAAATACATAAGACTCGAACCATTTCGTAGCATTGCCGGTGACACCATAATATACTAATTTACTTATGAGAATGGTGTGGTTCACACAGTCAAAGGCTTTGGACAGGTGACAGAAAATGCCAGTAGCCTCTAATTTATTATCGATTTGTAAAATATAGCTAATTACTAGTATATCTCCGTCTGCATACTGTACGTACACTGAAAGCCGCAATATGGTGCATGGCAAAGGGTACGCTAGTCACACCCTTTTCTGTTCCACTAGTGGATGGCCGCAAGGGGTAGCCGCGAGTCCTCAGGCGCCTTGGCACGGTTCGCCCGGCTCCCCCAGTCGGAGGTTCGAGTCCTTCATCAACCATGGGCGTGTGTGTGTGTGTGTGTGTGTGTGTGTGTGTGTGTTTGTTGTCCTTGGCGTAAGGTAGTTTAAGTTATATTAACTATTTTGTAAGCCTAGGGACTGATGACCTCAACAGTTTGGTCCCAAAGGAACCTACTACAAAATTCCAAAATTTTTACTAGGAAATGGAGCGAGGGAAAGACGATTGTCTATACGCTTTCGTACGAGCCGTGACTTGTCTTATCTTGTGTTCAGGCCCCCTAAGTAACAAGCATGTTTCATGACGGTAGTATACTTATTCAGTCTATCACGAATGCTGATTCTATAAACTTTCGTATTAGCGTTTCGCGAAGGCAAAGTCTTCTTCCTTCCAGTATTTCCCGTTTCAGTTTAAGAAACATCTCCGTAATTCCCACTTGTTGATCGGACCTACCGGCAACAAATCTAACAACACATCTACGAATTTCTTCATTGTTTTCCTTTAATATGACGTGGCTGGAATCCCACACACTCAAGTAGTAATCGAGAATGGGTCACAGAACTGCCATTTGTAGATGACTTACACTTTCCTAGAGCTCTTCCACCAAACCAGAGTCGACCAGTTACTTTCCGTACAACTGATCTTACGCGGTCCTTCCATTACACGTCGCTTTGAAGCGCTACGCCTCGATATTTAAACGACGTGGTTGCGCCAAGCAGCACTTCACTAATACCGTATTGGCGCATTACGGGGTTCGTCGTCCAAGTCATCTGCACGGACTTACATTTAGAGCAAGTTGCTGTTCATCATACTAAATAGAAATTATGTGCAATTCATCCTGTATTCTCCTTCTGTCAACCAAAGACGACACTAACAGAACACCACAGCGTCATCAGCAGACAGTTCAGGATTGGCTGCTTAACTTTTAATTTTTGCTTATAGGCAACAATAGCGGTCCTGTAACACTTCCCTCGGGCTCTCCTGACGATAGCCTTGTGTCTGATAAACACTCACCGTCCAGGACAACGTAGTGGGTTTTAGTAACACAAAAGTCTTAGAACCGCTCACATATTTGAGAACCTACTCGATATGTTCGGACCTTTGTCATACTCCGCCATGTGGTGCTCTGTCAGACGGTTTCCGGAAATCTAGGAATGTGGAAGCCATACGTTGCGCTTCATCCATGGTTCGCAGGATACTGTACGACAAAAGAGCAAGCTAAGTGTCACACGAGCGTTTCTTTGTAAATCCTTTCTGATTTGTAGCTAGAGAAAGCTTTTTTTTGTCGAGAATCATTTAAATTTCGGTGACACGATAAACCACACAAATCTAAAGGCTGCCAGTTCAACTAAATACTCAGTAATAACAATTAAAAAGAAAACTTAGTGGCAGATTAAAAGTATGTGCCGGAGTGAGACTCGAACTCGGGACCTTTGAGTCTCGGCCCGCCACACAGTTTTAATCTGCCAGGAAATTTCATATCAGCGGACACTCCGCTGCAGAGTGAAAATCTCATTCTGGGATTAAGAAGAACCTAAATGGGAATGATCACATAAATAATGTTATGGTCAATGTGAACCAAAGACTGCGTTTCATGTCATAATATCTGCCAGGAAATTTCATATCAGCGGACACTCCGCTGCAGAGTGAAAATCTCATTCTGGGATTAAGAAGAACCTAAATGGGAATGATCACATAAATAATGTTATGGTCAATGTGAACCAAAGACTGCGTTTCATGTCATAATATTTAGAAGACACAACAAATCCACCAAAGAGACTGCCTACACCACTCTTGTCCTTCCTCTGCTAGAGTACTGCTATTGGTATGGAAACCTTACCAGATAGGTTTGACGGAGGACATCGAAGAAATTGAAGGAAAGATGGTTCGTTTTGTACTATCTTGAAATAGAGAAGAGAGTTGGCGTAGCAATCGTTAAAACAAAGGCATTCTCGATGCGACCGGATTTTTTAACGAAATTTCAATCTTTCAATTTTTTCTCCCTACTGCGAAAATCTTTTGTTGGCGCTCACGTTCGTAGGGAGAAATGATCATCGTAATAAAATACGAGAAATGAGAGCTTACACGGAAGTATTTAAGTGTTCGTATCTCCCGCGCGCTCTTCGAGTGTGGAATGGTAAAGAATTACTATCAAAATGGTTCGATGAACTCTCTGCCAGGCGCTTAATTGTGAACTACAGAGTAGTATTGCAGATGTAGACGAGTAAATTAACTATAACCGAACGTGGAATGTGCTCAGTATTTCTGCAACAGACCTACTTTAAGGTTATAGGTATGTAGTTTTGCGGTTCCGTTGTTTACCGTCCTTAAGTACGTGAATCGTCACGAGATGTAGGGGAACAAATGTGTCGGGAATTGCGGCACCTAGGACTGCCAGGAGAAACCGCACGCAGTCCCCGGCGGCATGCTTAAACTTGCATGCCCTCCGCAGCGCAACTCCGGGAGTGCTGTGCAATTTGTCATACCACAGTGGAGGGAAGCGAAGCAGACCCACTCCCCGCAACCTCCAAACTAGTGAGGAGTCCCTAACACAGTTTCTTTGCCACTAGAAGAATACAAATTACACCAGTTTCATATGTCTCAGTTTGTGGATTGCTTTTGACGGAAACAGTCTCATATCTCAGCCGCGCCTGTTGCTGTAATTGGGTTGATGGGGATACACAAATTATGACCTGCTCTTGATTAGAGGGGAGAGGGTGGGGGGGGGGGGGGCACGGTATATTAGCTGAGAATCTTGCAGGAAGTGTAAGGAGGCCACAAGTACACAAGTCAAAGGGTCACATTTTTTTTTTTTTTTTAAGGTAGAACCAGGTCAAAGGCAGAGAGTTTTGGAAGAAATTAGAACAGAGCAGGACCGTATTATAAGGAACAGTTTCCAGAAATATACACTTAACTTGTTTCATCAGGACATTAGGGGTTGAAAAACAAGATGTATGTACAGAAAATAAGTAAAATTCTCAAGTAATAGTTGTTATGTGTGTCTCTGAACTATATGTAACCACATGGAAGGAAAACTTAAATACGTGGGACACAGACTAGTTTTTGTGTAGGTCAGAACTTAGACGCATATAATTGTAAAGTATTACTCCAGAATGCCGGCCGGGGTGGCCCGGTGGTTCTAGGCGCTACAGTCTGGAACCGCGCGACCGCTACGGTCGCAGGTTCGAATCCTGCCTCTGGCACGGATGTGTGTGATTTCCTTAGGTTAGTTAGGTTCAAGTAGTTCTAAGTTCTAGAGGACTGATGACCTCAGAAGTTAAGTCCTTCAGTGATCAGAGCCATTTGAACCATTACTCCAGAATACTTCTCTGGTAGTAATAACAGTCTAAAGATACCATTTAGGAAACTTTCAGCTATTTACGAGAAATCTAGATGCATTGCTGATCTACCTGTCAGGTAAGAAGAAACAGTCAGTATTTTGTGGAGAGTTCTTAAAGGAGACAGACAGGAAAAATGAAATGGAACCATTATTAGGGAGTTTCAATCTAATTTCAGTAGTCAGTTTTCCAAGTAATGTGCATGAAGACAGTAGGACCCTTACTGATAATATTTATGTAGAGAGTGCTGAAGCAGAAACAATTAATGGGTACCCAACTGTTAAAGGCTAGATCACGATCCACGATCAGTGGAAATAAACAATATAGCACCTTGCAGCTCTGAGGCTGGATCACACAAAGTAATGAGGCTTATGAATGAGAACATGATACAATGGTTTAAGAACAAGTCAAAAGAGGTGGTTTGGGATGAGGAATATCTGGAAAGACCGTAGTAAATTTGAGTGACTATTTTGAAGTTGTATTATTAAAAAGCTATTCAGACTATCCATTAAAAACAAGACAGCCATGGATAGTTAAGGGAATGAAAATCTCATGCAAAGCGACGAGGGAAATTTATATGAAGGCTACAATAAGTCAAGATCCGACGTGACTTACACATTACAAGAAATTAATGTTATATTTTTAGGAAGTCATTTAAGTGCCAAAATATCTACTTCCTGACAGAAATTAATAATGCAGGTCATAAGATCAAAATTATGTCAGATATTGTCAAATATGTGACAGGTCAAAAAGTCAGTGTACAATACACCACAACAGCAACACTAAAAGACAGTGTTGTGACTGATAATTCACAAGCTGCGAGTACTTCCTGATAAACTACGTTATGAGAACGTATTTGCCATGGATTCACTTTGCCATGCGCTGTAAGTACCGAAAACGTAATAACATACGCATTTCATAAACCTTTCTTTACCGGTAACAAAATTTCCGTCATTTTTGCCACTTCCATCACTACAGCCTATAGCTACATTTGGTCCATGACTGTAACATGTGGCTGGAAAACATGTTAGTAGTACAATAAATCGTATTAGAATCCCAGAAAAGCGACTGGTTGCATCTTTATTCTGTAATAAATAGCCAATTTAAATCGTACAGTTGAACGAAGAGAATATATTAAAAATGTCATACCACAAAACTTTAATGAAGTAGAATTAGAACCAACATCCTACAATCAAATTAATAGAATTATACAAATAATAAGAAGTAAAGGTTCATTTGGTGTTGATTAAATTTCAAATAGAATTTTAAAGATATGTTCTAAATTAGTAAGTAATGTTCTTAGTCATATGCGTAATGCTTCACAGGAAACTGAAATTTTTCCAGGCATAAGAAATATGACAAGAGGACAAGTAATTATCATCCAGTTTCTTTAGAGTAGTCTCACATTTAAGTAGAAACAATTTACTTAGCAGAACACAGTTTGGACACCAGTAGGGTTGCTCGACTGAGAATCCCACTTATACGTTCACTAACCAAATATTACAACTTGTTTTATGTAATCGATGGCTTTACACAATACTGGTTTAAATTATACTTAACAAAGAGAATGTAAAAAGTTTTGCTGAGTAATTCGGACAATGTTGGAAGGGTAGAAAATTTTAGCGACTGGGGAGAAATTACAAATAGAGTCCCAAAGGGTTCAATTTTGGCTACTCTCATATTTCTTATATATGTGAATGACCTTTCACTCACCATTAAAAAAGCAGAATTGGTAATTTTTGCCAAAGATCTAATAAGCTAGTTAAAATGGCCTTTTGCGTTGCAGCGAGATCTTTTCACAAAATTTCACACACCAAATTTCTCCACCGTATGTGCAAATATTTTATTGACAGCAACCCATATAGGGAGAAATGATCATAATAATAAAATAAGAGAGATCGAGCTCGCACAGAAATATTTAAGTGTTCATTTTTTCCCATGCGCTGCTAAAGAGTGGAGCGGTAGAAAAATAGCATGAAAGTTGTTTGAAGAACCCTTTGCCAGGCACTTAAGTGTGAGTTGCAAGGTAGTCATGTGGATGAGGTATCGCCGAATGGTGTCGAAATCTGACGAACAATTTTTCAGGTAACGCAGTATTTGCACAAGCATCACTAGTGTTCTGTGGCTCGCAATATACGTACATATGGGTATTTTCATACCTTTTTTAATAATGAACATCCTGTGAATTTTTCCACCGGCTGCTGCGTGCAGACCAGCTGCAAAGGACACTCCCTGATTCGTGTTAACAATAGGTGACGGATACGTAGAAATGCATGTCAAATTTGCTCGACGATATTCGCTAAGCCTGGAGAAAATACGGAGTTTTCAAAGATACGACCGTGTGTTTGGTTGTTCACTATTGGCTATTCGTGTATTTTCGACCAAACTCCTGCGTCTATGCGAAACAGCTGCTTGCAATACTTGGATTACTTTTTTTCGTGTTAGTTCGCTTATGTTGCTCGGACTTCTCGCTGGTGAGCCACGGCAAAGAATATGAAATTTGGATTTAGTGAGTAGGTCGCTCACTGAGTAGCTTCGGCTCGAATGGTCATTCCAAATCCGAAAAAAATGGCGCTAACCAGGGAATCGGTTTGATGGCATAATCTAACAATGACATAAGTTAACTTAGGGAAAGGACGTTTACGCCACGATCCCTATCACACTCCTCCAGAAGAACGAGCGCAGTTTGTTAAGTTATGCTTCAGTAAGTAGCAGAACTATCCTAAAGGCCATTCACATTATGCTCAACCTAAAACACTCTTCTACACATGCTGCCATCTGGATACCGCCTTTTGTTCAAATACTGTGTACTCTAGGATTTTACGGTAAGTTTTGTCTATGACTCGGCAGAGCAACTGTTTCACTGTACAAGTGACGGTTCCCTAGTTTATGGTTTCCTACTTCGCTTCGGCGCCGGCGCTCGTGCAATCCATCACTTGCCGCGCTCAGTCTCCCCAGGCGTGGACAGACAGGAGAGCTCAGATTGCTGCAGCAAGCCTTCATTCCGTTTATGACGTTGTGTGTGTTCGCAGCTCCGTCGTTAGAGCGCACGTACAGTTTCAGACCAGGTATGCTACCAGTGCCTTCGTCACGTGGATTGCATTACACGATTCCTCGTCAAGCGAAGGCTACGAAACATCATAGCAGCTTCTGTTATCTCAAACATTGCTCAAATATATCGTTTCTCACTCTTGAAATGGATGATCGCGGATGAGGAAAACAGCGAATATCACTCAATCGACGAAAGGCAGGACTCAATGGGACACCTGAACAATTCTGTATAGATTGTGCGAAGCAACTTGCACCCGATTTAACAGCATCTTATCGTTGGACACAGAAGCAACGAAGCGTTAGTGTTGCGAGAATGTGTAGATACTTCTCTTTTCAAGAAGAATCGTTGGACAGTGGCTCGCATAAGTTTACATCACTGATGTCAGTCTGTTGCACAGTTATAGAACCCTTTTTATCTTCTCGATGGAAATCAACTTCGATATCGAGCGACGTGACCTTACGAAACTCGACTAACTTGATTCGCCCATCAAATTCATAAAGCAAGTTGATCCCGTTATCTTTGACGTCTGGAAGGCATTCGATACTCTTCCGCACTAGTGAACAAAATACAAGCTTAAGGAATATCGGTCGAAATTTTTGAATGTATTCAAGACATTTTAGCTGATACAAACTATTTAACGGTGTGAAATAGCTGTATGGGAAGGTAGAATCGGAGGTATCACTGGTAAAAAATCGATATCTTATTCGTAAATATTCTTTTACACTACGCAGGCAGAGCGAAATTGAGTAAATTAGTCATTTATTTCTAAATATATTTGTCATTTACTGTCATACTTAACAATTAAGAAGTGCCGAATCTGGATGTGATTTCTTCACTGTTGAAGATTGGCAGTGTGGGGGCGGACGTTATCGTGCAACGGGATGATTCCGTCCGAAAGCATTCCTCAGCGTTTTCACTTCATGTCGCATCGCTGTTTCTGCAAAGTGTTTGTTATAGCGCTGCGCATTGATTGTGGTTGCGCGCTCTTGGAACTTGTCGAGCAGAGGGCTCCAGCAGTCAAAAAAGGAGTTCATTATAACTCCCGCCCCTCACTGCCAATCGGCCGAAGGCTATGCTTTGGCGATTTGGTTGGGAAACACTGCAACAGTGTCCCTGCAACCAGGGTCATTCATCGTGTGGTTTTCACATCTTTGACGACCCGAAGAAAGACACGTGTGGACTTCAGTTTCAACTGGACGAGGAAATGCAAAATTGGGCGCACTTGTGGGTCCGTCAGCGGCCGACCGCGTTCTACACAACAGGAATTTATCGTCTTATCTCCCAGTGGGATAAATGTCCTAATGTGTGTGGTGATCACCTCTGACTGGAACCATTCAATGGTTCCTTTGGGTCGTGTGTTCAGTTTTCATTTTACTACCCCTCATATTATAGCGAGAGAGTAGAACAGAAGTTGTGTGAAGTTTAATGCGTTTCTACCGCTAGTTTTTCAGTTATAAGGTAAAATTTTACCTTTGAAACCTTTTGAAAATACAGGGTATAGATTTGAAATACTTCATGTAGGCGTGCTTTAATGATGAAACATCACCCTCAGTATCAAATTCGCTTGATTATTTTCAAATTATTGTACACTGTGTTTGATTGTTTAGCATGCTTAATATGTCGTAGATTAAGGGATAAAAATTACGGGCGCTTAGAAGTGACACCGCAGCACTGAATTTATATTACTGATTCATGAAACTGAGCCAAACAGCACAACTGTAAAGTAAATAATTTGATCACAACGTAGAATCTCAAAATTCTTGGCAGTCTCCGCTGATCGGAGACTCCAACTGTGAAACTTTGTCTTTCGTGGCCGATTGCTCTACCGACTAAGCTATTCAAACGTAACTCACGACGCCCCTTCACAGCTTAAGGAACACCCTAGTAAAGAATGAGTAATCTTATTCTTAATTTCTCCCTAAAAAGCCCTCAAGTTCTGAACAGCAGTGTATATTCGAGAATGCAGTTTACGTGATTCCAAAAAATGGTTCAAATGGCTCTGAACACTATGGCACTTAACTTCTGAGGTCATCAGTCCCCTAGAACTTAGAACTACTTAAACCTAACTAACCCAAGGACATCACACACACCCATGCCCGAGGCAGGATTCGAACCTGCAATCGTACGTGATTCCATTTGAGAGAGATAGTATTGTAAGGAAGGGAGAAAGTTGGCAGTACGAATCATCTACGAAGAAGCATGAGGGGAATCAATATTTAGCTAGACTGATAAACTCTTTATTAGTTTTATTTTAACTAATAAAGAAGTGCTACATGAGGCAGGTAAGTACATGCAAACAAAATCTGTTACAAGAAAGAGAGTTTCGTGGGAGGTTTGCTGAGACATTCACAAACGTCATAAGTAAGCTAACTTGGCAAGGCAAAGACCAGAAACGGGAAGAGTACCGGACAGGACAAAGAATGAGAACTTCACAGCATTTTCTTCATCACCCTCAGTGAAACACACAAATACGAACAATGAGGTTGGTGAGAATAATAAACAACTGGAGGACGCATAAATGTAGTATGTGAGATGTTCATTAACTTTAGCGAGATGACGCATTGGTTAATACACTCCTGGAAATGGAAAAACGAACACATTGACACCGGTGTGTCAGACCCACCATACTTGCTCCGGACACTGCGAGAGGGCTGTACAAGCAATGATCACACGCACGGCACAGCGGACACACCAGGAACCGCGGTGTTGGCCGTCGAATGGCGCTAGCTGCGCAGCATTCGTGCACCGCCGCCGTCAGTGTCAGCCAGTTTGCCGTGGCATACAGAGCTCCATCGCAGTCTTTAACACTGGTAGCATGCCGCGACAGCGTGGACGTGAACCGTATGTGCAGTTGACGGACTTTGAGCGAGGGCGTATAGTGGGCATGCGGGAGGCCGGGTGGACGTACCGCCGAATTGCTCAACACGTGGGGCGTGAGGTCTCCACAGTACATCGATGTTGTCGCCAGTGGTCGGCGGAAGGTGCACGTGCCCGTCGACCTGGTATCGGCGAGGACCATTCGCAACCGTCTCCATGAAGTTGGGCTACGGTCCCGCACACCGTTACGCCGTCTTCCGCTCTCGCCCCAACATCGTGCAGCCCGCCTCCAGTGGTGTCGCGACAGGCGTGAATGGAGGGACGAATGGAGACGTGTCGTCTTCAGCGATGAGAGTCGCTTCTGCCTTGGTGCCAATGATGGTTGTATGCGTGTTTGGCGCCGTGCAGGTGAGCGCCACAATCAGGACTGCATACGACCGAGGCACACAGGGCCAACACCCGGCATCATGGTGTGGGGAGCGATCCCCTACACTGGCCGTACACCACTGGTGATCGTCGAGGGGACACTGAATAGTGCACGGTACATCCAAACCGTCATCGAACACATCGTTCTACCATTCCTAGACCGGCAAGGGAACTTGCTGTTCCAACAGGACAATGCACGTCCGCATGTATCCCGTGCCACCCAACGTGCTCTAGAAGGTGTAAGTCAACTACCCTGGCCAGCAAGATCTCCGGATCTGTCCCCCATTGAGCATGTTTGGGACTGGATGAAGCGTCGTCTCACGCGGTCTGCTCGTCCAGCACGAACGCTGGTCCAACTGAGGCGCCAGGTGGAAATGGCATGGCAAGCCGTTCCACAGGACTACATCCAGCATCTCTACGATCGTCTCCATGGGAGAATAGCAGCCTGCATTGCTGCGAAAGGTGGATATACACTGTACTAGTGCCGACATTGTGCATGCTCTGTTGCCTGTGTCTATGTGCCTGTGGTTCTGTCAGTGTGATCATGTGATGTATCTGACCCCAGGAATGTGTCAATAAAGTTTCCCCTTCCTGGGACAATGAATTCACGGTGTTCTTATTTCAATTTCCAGGAGTGTACATTGGAGCTTGGGAACAAATGGGTTCTTTACACTGAAAGGTCATTCAGATCTAGGTTCTTCAAAGTTCATTTAAATCTCGTACACCAAAACCAGGATGACTGTTTGAATAAGATCAAGGACACATCCCTGCATTATTCTTGGCAATTTTATGACTTCGATGTAGACGTGACACTGAAGTTACCACTTCAATGTGAAGGATTAGGATTACCTTCACCGATTTACGAAAACAACGGAAACCTTTACTTTGGGTGACCAGGCAAGGATTTGACCTGCGGTCTGCGTGAGTCCACTGACTACGCTGAGGATGCACACATAGAGATGGCGGTAGTATCGCGTACGCTAGGTATAAAAGGGCAGTGCACTGACGGAGTTATCATTTCTACTCAGATGATTCATGTCAAAAGGTTTCCAACGTGATTGTGTCCGCACAGAGGGAATTACATACTTCGAACGCGAACGGTAGTTGGATCTAAACGCACGGGACATTCCATTTCGGAAATCGTTACGGGGATTCAATATACAGAGATCCACAGTGTCAAGAATGTACCGAGAATACCAAATTCCCGGTGTTACCTCTCACAGCGGACAACGCAGTGGTCGTGGGCCTTCAGTTCACGACCGCGACCAGTTGCGTTTGCGCAGGTTTGTCAGTGCTGGCATAGAAAAACACTACATGAAAGAACAGCAGAAATCAACGTGGGACGTACGACGAATGTTCCTGTTAGAACAGTGCGGCGAGATTTGCCGTTAATGGGCTATGGCAGCAGGCGACCGACGCGAGTTCCTTTGATAACAGTACGAAATCGCCTGCAGTCTCTCTCCTGGATTTGCACCCTAGACGACTGGAAACTGTGACCTGGTGAGATGACTCCCGGTTTCAGCTGGTAAGAGCTGAAGACATGGTTCGAGTGTGGCGCAGACCCAACGAAGCCATGGACCCAAGTCGTCAACAAGGCAAGCTGTTGGTGGCTCCATAATGGTGTGGGCTGTTTTTACATGGAATGGGCTGAATCCTCTGGTCCAACTGAACCCCGATCACTGATTGGATATGGTTGTGTTATTCTACTTGGAGATTATTTGCAGCCGTTTATGGACTTCTTGTTCTCAAACAACACTGGAATTGTTGGATAACGATGTGCCATGGTGGAACCTTGCGGATAATTCGGGAAAATGATTTGTTCACACAGATCTCACGAAATGAACCCCATAGAACATTTATGGGATATAATAGAGAAGTCAGTGTGGGCATGAAATCGTGCAACAGAAATACTTTCGCAGTTACGGATGAATGCAGAGGCAGTAGGGCTCCAACGACTTATTCAGTCCACGCCACGTCGAGGTGCTGCACTACGTCGGACCGAAAGATATCCGACACGGTATTGGATGGTATCTCATGACTTTTGTCTCTCAACAATCAACTTTAACTCGGCTCTGTAGAGTCCCTTACTATGCCTCGAGCAGGAAAGAAACTATGTCCAACACCACTGACTATGACAAGAAAACCATACGTCACGTAGGAAGTTAACACCGTTCGTCAAAGTGTCCATTGCATGATCAAACACTTTGTTGTTAATATGCAGCAAATATAAAGTTTCTCCTGGCGATAAACGAATAAGAAATATATTGTCAGCGTTAATACGAGGCACAATTTAAACTGTCGTACAGTTCACGCACCTGCATTTCCCTATGCAGGAGATGGATTTCAGTAAATCTTGTCGGCACAAAAATTTTAATTATTAACAGATATACCTGGGTGGCCAAGATTACTGTTTATATTATTGTCGTGAAGCCCACTGACACCTTGACATATATTCAAAGCTTTGTAAGCGCCATACCAAGAAATACAGATGCAGAAAACTGTTTCTTTTACGGTACTGCAAATGTTATGAATTATTTGTATGTGAAAGACAATGCGCAGAAAGAACATTATTTAGATAAGTATATTTGTTATTATTTTCCAAACACAACAAGGGACTAACCAAAAGCTGTACTCCACATAAAAACTCTTTTTGACAATAATTTATTACGACAAGATCACCTAACTACTATCATATTCACATTACCAGTTTCGTCAATTTACTTCGATCTTCAGATGTGCTAATTAATCCACTAACAGTGAAACGTCCCCTTTTGAACAATTATACACGACTGTCCTTAACCTAACACACAATATTTTTAGCGCAACGCAATCT
This sequence comes from Schistocerca americana, assembly GCF_021461395.2. Taxonomy (NCBI): domain Eukaryota; kingdom Metazoa; phylum Arthropoda; class Insecta; order Orthoptera; family Acrididae; genus Schistocerca; species Schistocerca americana. The sequence goes on along the minus strand of NC_060120.1, from coordinate 313,686,674 downwards.
GACTTTCAAAAAATCCCTACGAAAGAATTGGCCCTGACTAACAGTAAACTATACCTTTCACAAATCACTTACCTCACAAAAATCTTCGCTACTCAAGCTACTGCAATACAGCGAGCGCCACTACTGCCAGCTAAATAAAAGATTCAAACTACTGAAGGCACTAACTACTGATAGGGATAGTTAGCAAATGAAACATATTAAAAGAGAACAAACAATGTATTTACCTTGATATCATCATATATAAATATAGCAGTTCATGACAAATTTCAAAACTCCGCCATCTCTCTCCCCACATCCACCACTGCTGGCGGCTCACCTCCAACTGCGCAACGCTACACGCTGTTCACATCCAGCTGCCGCTGCCCAACACTACAATGGCAGACAACAATGCAAACTAGCCACAGACTGCACACAGCACAGCCAGTGATTTTCATACAGAGGTGGCGTTACCAATAAAAAAACCTAAACAGCCTACTTACATAGCCCCCATGCTCCCCACAAAAAATTTTACAAATTGGTTTGGGCAGTGGCCAATACAGATTTGAAAAAATTTTTCATAATTACATTAACAAAGAAATCAAATGCACACACTTATTGATACAATGTTGGTCAAAAGCTAAAACTTTGTCACAGTCCATACAGTCCTGATCATTCATCATAATAGTAATTACAGTTTTTTTCACAAAGTCTCATTAGTAAAAGAAATTGCACACAGAAGTAGTGGATTTCCATGCAGTCTTGAAGAAGTAGTGTTGTCCTTCCAACGGAAAGACAGCGCTGACTCTCGACATGCAGACAGGTAATGGGTCACAACAGAGCAAACCCACAACAGAGTCATTCGAAGTTTTGAAGAATATTGGTAGGTAGGTCATCACAGAGTAGACCCACTGTAGTCTTGGTAGAGATTACAGTATAGGGGTGCAGACCCACTGCAGTCCTTGTAGAAATAATGGTATTGGTGAGTCATCAAAGGTGTAGACCCACTGTAGTCCTTGTAGAGACGGCCAGCAGCCATCTGTTGCGACTATGCAGGTGCACAATCACCATCGAAGAGTCTTGCAGAGAATATAGCAAGTCCATAAACCACCACTACTGCACTCAGAAAGTTTTTTTTCTAATTGTCCTTAGAACCAGCAATGCTGTTATCCAGTCCCTTGCTGAATCATTAACACACGTGCAAACACTAACAGTCCCAACTTCTCACATACTGTGCATATATTATGACCAACAGAAACGTGTGCAGTGAAATGTAACTAACAAGTTAATAATATCATGAACTGGTGACAATTACAATTTTATAACATAAGAATACAATAACAAAGGTACAAAATACATCATTAAAAACATAACAATACAGATAACATTTGTAGTACAGGCTTTACAAAAGAATCGAACTAACATATACATCAGTGGAATTATGACATGAGTACATACATGAAAGATCACAATAACTTTTGAAACATCAACTTCACACATGAGCATTAAACAGAACAGAATTAATAATGTCTAACATCTTTACAAAGTAAATAACATATTATTAATGCCAATTATATTCGAGGATAACAGTATTCTTCATCATAGTGAATGTAGCTTAATATTAAAAGAAGAAAAAATTCTATGAAACTACACAGAGACAGGAAGAAAACAAATACACAAGGGCACACAAACACGTAATGGGATAACACCAATAGGAAAGGACAGGGTTCGTTTTCAGTGTAACATTTGGTACTGCAGTCCAACCCAAAACTTCATATATCTTTCCTCTTATTTCATCCTTTGTTTCCACCAAAAAAATTCTATCTAAGCATGCTTTCTGTATTTATATGTTCACACATTTCTTACCTCAACATTTATTTCCGAGAAAATCCTACCTAAACCTGTTTTCTGTACTTTTTTTTGTATAACTTCTCAATGCATTTCTTCCAATTCATCGCAACTCATTCTCTTAGAGGCTACCCCCTCTTAAGCTAACTTAAATCTACTGAGCTCAGATGCTAAACTAAGGGACGAGGCAATGCAGCAGCACAAAATAAGTAACACAAACAGCAATGACTAAAAAAATGGAAAATTGCAAAGCAAGCTACAGTAAATCTAAATTACCAAGCAATGCAACATTACAACTAATATGAGCCAATGTGCAGCAACAAGAAAAATAAATGAGTAGTAAAACTGGCCTAGCAGAGTAACACAAAGTCAAATTCAGTAACACTATGCCTGGCAAACAGCAGTAACTTATACCTAAACATGACATAGCTCAAGCAGAAAAAATATTACAGTAAAAACAACAATGCAGATAAGGGAAATGTATATTCACATCTTAATGTCTATGTTATTAAAGTGGTGCACCACAAATTATTCTACAAAAGAAATTACCAAGTACTTGAAAAGAAAATTATAGATGCAGTTACTGTTATTAGTCCCTTCTTATTGTTCTCTCCATTCCAAGAGCTCCTTTTTCGAAGAATGTGGATCAGAAAATAATTATTTAATAAATCTGTTGACAGAAAGTGTTCACATTAGCAGATGCATTTAAGTTTATTTTATAAAACCAATGCTGCAACACAGCTGGAAACCAGATATTAAACAAAATGAGCAATCTCATTAAAGACAATAGATGTAAAATGTTTCTAATCATTTCATTAGGCATTTTAGTAAATATCATAAATTACGAGCTCCACAGTATGCTTTCAACAAGGAAATGTCAATAGCAAGGACAGTGACCTCCCCTTTCTTTTTTTTCTACCTGTGCTTCTGATGAGGCACTCACTAATGACTTGTTCTCCCGGCGTCTGACACAGCTGCGTCCCCACGACGCATTACGTGCAGGTGGTCACTTAACTTTCTTACGGAAATATTTACGACAGCAGTTTTCGCTACAGTGACAGTCTCATATAAAAATTTCACAGGTCGAAAATTTGCGTTACAAATGTGTAGAAACAAAATCCTGTAAATATAACAGCGTTCAAAAAATTTTCGCCAGCATTGTGATACATTCATGCATATACACACATTTCATAACTCTTAAAGTACGATTCTTGGTTTCCAACAACCTTTTCCACAAATCAGAGTCACCACTACTCATTATTCCTTACCTTATTCGTCGACACTTCTTCAATATTTCATCATGAGAAATACGTAGCATAATAAACATTCCTCAACAACATAATACACATCGTCGTCGTAATAATAACATCATAACACCTCAGTCAAACCTCAAAAACGTCGTAGCTTTCAACAATAATTTCAAACCCTAAAAAATATTCTCTGCTCATTTCAATAATGTCATCTACCTCAAACGTACTTTAAAAATCATGATCCCATACCAAATACATCATTCAAAGCTCTCATAGTATCACAATGGGTCGGAAAAAATATGAACAGTTCACACAGTACAGACAAAATACAATTTTATAAGTGTGAAGTAATCCAACTCTGTAATTGCGTAAACATCTGTCACTGACGTAGTAAAAAGAATGTTTCTTTCTCTGTCAAATAATCAGATAGCTGTGTAATTCTGTGTTAGAGAAATATGGTACCAATGTGTAAAGTTGTATAAGCAAATACCATATTAGCTAGGGCTCCTTGTGCTTGCCAAACACATGGTACACAAAGTAAGCGTGTACCCCCCTGAGGATTAATGTAATTATACCCTCAGGTGTTACAGACGTATCACGGAAAATGTATCACGGAAAAACTTCGTATCATTGTACTTCAAATATCTTTAAAAATAAATGTTTTAAGTACAAAATTAATCACTGAAATGCGTGTCCTGTAGCGCTAAATGTGCATCTTGTTGTAAGATAATCTCTTTGGAAGTGTCGTAGTTGTTTTCCTCCGAAAGCTAAGTTCTACAGAAGCCAATGTACTTACCTCATGATAAACAAAAGTGAAATGCTTTGCGTAGAGATATCTTAGTTATTACACTTATTGTTGTGATGTTGAAAGTACTGTGCTGTAGCGTATTGTTGTGCTATGGAAAAGGCTGTCTCCTTGTAGCTATACCACAAAAGTTACTAATAAAACATGTTTTGCTTTCCAGAAGAATTCAGAAAAACTGTGCAGATATAAAGCAGATACACCGCAAAAACAACATTGTAAATTGCCACTCATTAGTACCGTCGTGATAAAATCGTGTAGCTGTCACATAAACTAACCACTGTGTCATCTGGTATCTCACTGAAAGTATTTTAAATCCCAAATGTATTTTCAAGTAAACCAAAATGTTGCATTAAAATCTCATTAGCAGTACTGGTAAATGTTCTAATCGTGCAACTAACAAGTAAGAATGTACACACACAATTACACTGTGTCGTCTGTTCGCAATAACAATGCATTCGTAATTTCTGTTTAAATAAGTTCTCTTGGTTCTTGACTGGATATTTAACTTCAAACATTGTTGCATGGTAACAGTTTCTGAAGCATACTAGAAATGTGAAGTGAAAAGTTTTATGGCAAAAACATAGTTAAAAAGCAGATTATCTTTCAACAAACGGTTTTATATGTGAAATGTATTGCAATCTTTTACCCTTTCTAGTGCGCAGCGTTTCAACTTCAACGCAATTAACATGCGGTATACGTCGTTAAAGAATACTGGAATTTTTCTTAATGTTAGCGTCCATGTTATTTTTCTCTGAGCCAGCCGGCGCATGTGGGTGCCTGCGGCGCGAGTCATTGTCTGTCTCTTTGTTGGCGCGCGTTGTTATTGGGATTAGGAGACCTAACTTCTACAAATTCGCCTTGCCGAGAGGGCCCAGCTCTGTTAGAATCCCGCCAGTACTGATGAAATTCACGTCTGTCGTTTTGTCGGTAGTTCACATAGTTTCTTGTTTGTCGGTCATGTGGTGGAGAATTTCTCCCTGAATCGTAACTCTGCGCCGAACTGTTGCGTCTGAAGTTATTCTGCCTCCCTTGATAATAATTGTTTTGGTTCTCTGATTGTCTCTGTGATATTCTTTACTACGGAAATGCGATCTTTCTCTGTAACTATTATTACTCTGCCAGTGGTTGTCATATGGGTGGTGTCTGTTTTGGTCACGATTTGTGTTGTGAGAATAGTCTTGTCGTGTCCAGTTATTGCTTCTGTGGTCACGGAATTGTGACGTATGTGACCTGTAGTTATTATTTTCCTGTTTTCGCATCCGGCGACTGTCAGTGTCAATTTCCAGTTCTTGTAACAGTCCCTGAAAAGCTTCAATGTCGTCTTTGCAACGTCCTGCCAAAATAATATGTCGTAAATGTTCAGGTAATTTGATTAAGCAAATGCGGATGAGTTCTGAGGGGCTGTATGGGTTTGAAAGATACTGATTCTTGTGTAACATGTCTTCAAAATATTTCACAAGACTGGAAAATTCAGATTGTTCGAAATGATTCATCATTATGATGCTATGTTTTACTCGGTCTTGTGTAGCTTGAGACCAATATGCTGAGAGGAAGGCATGGTAAAATTCTCCTTCACTGCGACAATCGTGAATGACCGATCACATTCTTACAGCTGGTTCATTCTCCAAGTAGCCACACATAAATTCTAACCTGTGCTCCAATGACCAGTTGGAAGGAAAACAATGAGAGAATTGATGGAGCCACGCTTGCGGATGAATGTCGTTGCCAGAATTTTTAAATGTTTTGAATTTGCGTGTAGTCATGAACAGCTTATAGTCAAAATCATCATGTCGGTGAGTCGCATATCGGTCATTGTTAGGTCGTGTCGGCCGTTCCATCTCAAAATTCGGTGCACATTGCCAATTTCTTTCATAACTTCCGAAATGCCCTGTGTTATAATTTTGTGGCTGTTCCGTATTTCTGTGTCCCTCTTCCCGTATTGGGGAGCGAGTATCCTCTGAAATACGTAATTCTTGTATTACCTGTGTCACCTGATCTTGTACTTCCCGGATTTCTCTTTTGTACTGTGTATTGATTTGATTTTGATTCTGTTTGAATTTTCTAATTTGTTCGTACTCTTCTGTGTCAGTGAAGGCTACAGGTCTTGTGTCATTCAGATCATCATCTACCTTTGTAGATAAGTTAGTGACCTGATCCGAAAGTTCGGCTACTTTCTCTGATAGTGAACACATTTCCTCAGTGTGTTTTTCTGAACCAAGTTTCAGAGTGTCCATTTGCGTTGAAATCGAATCTACTGTGTCCTTTAAGTTTTCCTGAGTTTTTGCAAGTTGCGTAACCGAATCGGTAGATGCAACTGAGTCAATTTTAGCCCACAAGGTCTCATGATTTTCATGAACAATGGTTTGCAGTTCTTTTATGGCTGCTTCGTGATTCTGTAATGCATTTTCATGCCGCGAAAAAATAGGTTGAAAATGCTCACAAATTTGTGTTTTTACGTCATTACAGACTTCTTGACATTTCGATTCAATGTTATGTAACTCAGTAGTTAAATCTTCACGTGTTTGTTCAAGCGTGGTGTGAAAATTTTGTTCCATTGCGTCTAACTGTTGCTGTGTTTGTCTCTGGTGTTGTTCCATTGTGTCTAACTTTTGAAGCTTTTGCTGTGTTTGTCTCTGATTTTGTTCCATTGTGTCTAACTTTAGAAGATTCTGTTCTATTGTGTCTAACTTCTGTAGCCTTTGTCCCATTTGTTGCATTAACTGTAATAACAGTGCACTGGTGTCTGAAACATGTTCCTCAGTGCTATTCGGCAACACATTTGAACCGGCAATATTCGCAGTTTGAATAGCAGAAAATGTGTCTTGACTTATTTGAGAAAAGGGTGAGGACGCAAAACCTGAATCTACAGTATTTGCAAGATTGTGTCCTGTCATTTCGGATTCCTGAGGCGAGCTGTTGCCGACCGATCGATCGATAATGCTTCCCTCTTCACTAATTGTTTCACTATCCACGCCATTGTTTGCCGCCCGCTCCATTTCCCTATGCACAATTACCAAATTACTACTTTGAACATCAGTTAATTCATTACTCGGTGGCGCTAACACACTGCTTTCATTTTCACTGTCATTTCTCAGTTTACTTTGGAGCCTAGTATTACGTTTTTCACACGCCATTATTGTCACAGTATTTCACACGACAACACAGAAAAACACAATTTGAAGATCAAAAATAAGAGAACGCATTAACATAGCACTGAAAATAATATCTAGTTAATTGCAGCTGCGAAATACTTGGTGCAAATCTACATGCATGCCACAACTGTTTTACTGTACAACAATGAAAGTCTGCAACAACAAAGGAGATTTTCTCTACAATTACGCGCTAGCAATAAACAAAATCTACACTAATTACACAAACTACAACAAAAAATCGGAAGATTCCAGTGAGGTATCCTCGGCTAAGGGTCGACATATGAAACGTCCCCTTTGAACAATTACAAATGACTGTGCTTAACCTAACACACAATATTTTTAGCGCAACGCAATCTGACTTTCAAAAAATCCCTACGAAAGAATGGGCCCTGACTAACAGTAAACTATACCTTTCACAAATCACTTACCTCACAAAAATCTTCGCTACTCAAGCTACTGCAATACAGCGAGCGCCACTACTGCCAGCTAAATAAAAGATTCAAACTATGGAAGGCACTAACTACTGATAGGGATAGTTAGCAATTGAAAGATATTAATAGAGAACAAACAATGTATTTACCTTGATATCATCATATATAAATATAGCAGTTCATGACAAATTTCAAAACTCCGCCATCTCTCTCCCCACATCCACCACTGCTGGCGGCTCACCTCCAACTGCGCAACGCTACGCGCTGTTCACATCCAGCTGCCGCTGCCCAACACTACAATGGCAGACAACAATGCAAACTAGCCACAGACTGCACACAGCACAGCCAGTGATTTTCATACAGAGGTGGCGTTACCAATAAAAAAACCTAAAAAGCCTACTTACAACAGCTTTGTAATGACGTAGGACAATTCAAGTTATTTACCCTAATAGAAATGAAAAGTTACAAATATAATGACAATTAATTATACGTCGTGTTATCACACGGTAAGAGAGACTTTCTTGATATTCAGAATGAACTGTTATATATAATGACAAAGCTGTTAGCGGATGAACTAGCACATCTGATGATAGAAATAAATTCCGAAAATGAAAATATGAATATGGTAAAACTAGGCGATCTTGACGTAATAAATTACATTTTTCGTGTGATTTGTCGAACAGCTGATGTATGAAATACCATTCCAAATTATTCGCTGAATACGAATTTCACGACATTTTCTGCAATGGGTATCGATGACTTACCCAGTTGTGATAATTGAAAATGTGTATTGGACCAGGGCTCGAACCCGGATTTCCTACCAATCTCGAGCGGTCGCCTTAACCACTTCAGCTGTCCGTGCAGGCTCTCTGGCCTGATCTAAACCTCCAAATGTCACAGTCCATGTTGTTGCCGTCGTCTTCAGTCCATAGATTGGTTTGATGGAGCTCTCCACGCTACTCTATCCTGAGCAAGCTTCTTAATCTCCCAGTACCTACTGCAACCTACATCCTTCTGAATCTGTTTAGTGTATTCATCTCTTGGTCTCCCTCTACGATTTTTACCTTCCACGCTGCCCTCCAATACTAAACTGGTGATCCCTTGATGCCTCAGAATATTTCCTACCATTAGTTATGTGATCTACCCATGTAGCACCACATTTCGAAAGCATCTATTCTCTTCTTGACCAAACTATTTATCGTCCACGTTTTACTTCCATACATGGCTACACTCCATACAAATACTTTCAGAAACGACTTCCTGACACTTAAATCTATACTCGATGTTAACAAATTTCTCTTCTTCAGAAGCGCTTTCCTTGCAATTGCCAGTCTACATTTTATATCCTCTCTACTTCGACCATCATCAGTTAATTTGCTCCCCAAATAGCAAAACTCATTTACTACTCTAAGTGTCTCATTTCCTAATCTAATTCCCTCAGCAGCCCCTGCTTTAATTCGACTACATCCCATTATCCGCTTTTTGCTTTTGTTGAATGTTCATCTTATATACTCCTTTCAAGACACTGTCCATTCCGTTCAACTGCTCTTCCAAGTCCTTTGCTGTCTCTGACGGAATTACAATGTCATAGGCGAACCTCAACGTTTTTATTTCTTCTCCATGGATTTTAATACCTACTCCGAACTTTTCTTTTGTTTCCTTTACTGCTTGCTCAATACACAGATTGAATAACATCGGGGACAGGCTACAACCCTGTCTCACTCCCTTCCCAATCGCTGCTTCCCTTTCATGCCCCTCGACTCTTATAACTGCCATCTGGTTTCTGTGCAAATTGTAAATAGCCTTTCGCTCCCTGTATTTTACCCCTGCCATCTTTAGAATTTGAAAGTGAGTATTCCAGTCAACATTGTCAAAGGCTTTCTCTGTCTACAAATGCTAGAAACTTAGGTTTGCCTTTTCTTAATATATTTTATAAGATAAGTCGTAGTGTCTGTATTGCCTCACGTGTTCCAACATTTCTACGGAATCCAAACTGATCTTCCCCGAGGTCGGCTTCTACCAGTTTTTCCATTCGTTTGGAAAGAATTCGTGTTAGTATTTTGCAGCCGTGGCTTATTAAACTGGTAGTTCGGTAATTTTCACATCTGTCAACACATGCTTCCTTTGGGATTGGAATTATTATATTCTTCGTGAAGTCTGAGGGTATTTCGCATGTCTCATACATCTTGCTCACTAGATGGTAGAGTTTTGTCAGTGCTGTCTCTCCCAAAGCTATCAGTAGTTCTAATGGAATGTTGTCTTCTCTCGGGGCCTTGTTTCCACTTAGGTCTTTCAGTGCTCTGTCAAATTCTTCACGCAGTATCATATCTCCCATTTCATCTTCATCTACCTCCTCTTCCATTTCCATAATATTGTCCTCAAGAACATCGCCCCTGTATAGGCCCTCTATATACTCCTTCCACCTTTCTGCTGTCCCTTCTTTGCTTAGAACTGGGTTTCCTATCTGTGCTGTTGATTGCAAGTGGTTCTCTTTTCTCCAAAAGTCTCTCTAATTTTTCTGTAGGCAGTTTCAATCTTACCCCTAGTGATATACGCCTCCACATCCCCACATTTGTCCTCTAGCCATCCATCCCTGCTTAGCCATTTTGCAATTCCTATCGATTTCATTTTTGAGACGTTTGTATTTCTTTTTGCCTGCTTCATTTACTGCATTTTTGTATTTTCTCCTTTCATCAATTAAATTCAGTATCTCTTCTGTTACCTAAGGATTTCTATTAGCCCTCGGCTTTTTACATCACAATCCATATATCGCAGTTTTATCTACGTCTTCGTTTCAACTCGTAACATTACTTGATTCCAGCTTAGAGAAAATGACACAACCACAACGAATCAAGACCATTTATATTGTCGAATGTCTCATCTCTGCTTATGAAAATTAAATATGACTTGACGATCAGAAACTACATGGAATATTATTCCAGATTAATCGCAGTAAGCGAATTTCATGACATCGAATGCAATGACAATGGATGTATTACCCTATTGTGATACTGTGTATGAAAAATTGTGCCGGACGGGAACTAAATCCCGGATTTCCCGTTAATAGCAGCTGGTCATGAAATTCGCATTGGGTAAATAATTTGGAATAATGTCTCATACAGCTGCTGATCGTCAAATTATATGTGAGTTTCCTAAACTTAGATGAAGCATACTGCGATAGAAATGTTGTCGTTCTCCCTAAGCTGGAATCAAGAAATGTTGGGAGCTTAAAGGGAGTCGTATATAAGATTACGATATGAAGAAATGGGCTGTTACTTACGGACATTTGGATCAGGCCGGGGAGCGTGCGTGGTCTAGTCGCTTCGGCAGTACGCACACCAGAACTGGAACTGTACAGAGAAGTTTAGCATGGTGTCTGCGCAAGGATGACATATAAAATCGTGAAGCATTAAAAAAAAGAAAAAAAATGGTTAAGGGTAGCGATCGTGATTAACGGAAATCCGGGTACGAGTCCAGTTCTGGTCTGACACAAATTTTCATATGTGGCAGCTGCGTAATATATCTATACCCATTGCAGCTGTCATAAAATTCGCATTCAGCGAAAAATTCGGAATAATAAATTATTATATAAAGATTTATAACGTTGTATGCCTCCATTTGACAATATGCCCATTCTTAAAATAACTTGACTTGTATTCCTGAAGGCGGCGGTTCACGTTGCCATCCGACCATGCAGATTTAGGTTTTCCAGATTTTCCTAAGGTGGATGCCACGAGGTTTCTTTGAGAAGACGCAGCCGATTTGTCTCTTCACTTCTACTAGGGCGACTGCCTTCACAAGCTCGTCCGTCCTCTTTTAGAATACTGCTGCGCGGTGTGGGGTCCTTACCGGATAGGACTGACGGAGTACATAGAAAAAGTTCAAAGAAGGGAAGGAGTGTATCTGAAATGATAAAGGATTTTGGATGGGCGTTTTTCTTCTCACAAAATTCCAATCTCCAACTTTCATCTCAGAGTGCGAAAATATTTTGTTGACGCCGACCTTCATAGGGAGAAAGTATCACCATAATAAAACAAGAGTAATCAGAGCTCGTACGGAAAGACGTAGATGTTCGTTCTTTCCGCGTGCTGTACGAGATTGGAGTAATAGAGAATTGTGAAGGTGGTTCGATGAACCGTCTGTCAGGCACTTACATGTGATTTGCAGAGTATCTGTGTAGATGTAGCTCTAGATTTTTTCCCAGTCTATGTTTCTGTTCCGACTTTAATGTTGTCGTTGACGACGGAACGTTAAAATCTAATCTTTCACCCTTCTTTTTTTTTCTTTCTGTCTCTTTATACGACTCTGTCTCCTTCTGACAACACACACAAAGCGCAAGAACGTTGTCATTCTTTTTTCTTGCTAACAGAAGCAGGCTTTTCTCGTTTTAGTAAAAATCTATGTACGACTTTTATCCATTGTGGATGTGGAACACTGCGACTGTGGTGTGAAAAGGTTTTCAGAAATTTCTGAAAACCTTTAAAATCTATGTACATCTACTACTACATGCATTTTCCGCAAGCCACCATACGATGCATAGCCGAGTGTACCCTGAACTACTTGTATTATTTACTTTCCTGTTCCACTCCTACATAGTACGAGGCAAAAATGACTATATTTCTCCGTATATGTCCTAATTTCTCGTATCCTCCTTTGCGGTTCTTACGCGAAATGTAGGTTGGTGTCAATAGTATCGTTCTGCAGTCAGCTTCAAATACCACTTCTCTAAATTTTCTGAACAGTGTCCCTTGAAAATGTCGTAGCCTTTCCTCCAAGGATTCACAATAACATTCTGTGACTCGTAACATTTGTGTGATAGCCACGTTCGCCTCTGCACAGAAACTGTACGTAAGGCGGAGTCGGCCTCGATGTCTACCCACGGAGTTCGCGCAACTCCACCCACGCGGCATTCGCGGGTGCTCGCTACCATTGTTCACGGCTCTCCGTGCTGCCAGCCCGCACATCACATCTCATTTTTATTACAGTGTCACGTGCGGCCGCAATAAATCTGTCAGCCACAAGCCGCACAGGCGCAGAAGCCTCATGAATATTCACAACAGCGCTCGTCATCGAACCTCTAGATATATGGCGACTGTTCAGTAAGAGGAAGTGAGGCCGAGAGAGATGCAATAATGCTGTTGACGGGCTCTAAAACTGAAGGGAGGCGCCCACGTAAACAAATAACAAGCAGCAGGCTCGGATACAGTTGGGGTAGGGGGGGGGAGGGGGGAGGGAGGGAATGGAGGTGTGGGGAAGGAAGCAAGGAGGGGGGGGGGGGGCAATAGGTCAAGACGCCCATGCTTTTTTTTGCACAAGTGTTTTTACGTATGAAGTGGGTACAAAAATTGGTGTGATTTTTTTGTTTCTTTGGAAAGAGTTTGATTTGTTACGTCACGACTAGATCCTTGATGTACTTAATCTTTGTTTCATTTACAGAAAGACCTCTAGGTCCTGTGGCTTCATTCAGCTCGTGATACCCTTCTTCTACTGATAATTGCTACATCATCACTATATGCGCATATCGAGTCAACTTTGTGCCAATGCGACCAGATATAAGAAGCTTCCGCAGGGCTGCATCGAGAGTGAGATTGAAAAGCATTGTAGAGAGAGCGTCCCCTTGTCTGACTCTTTTACTAATGCTAAACCACTTGGTCAGTTCTCCATCCACTCGCACTGCACCCCTGGAACCAGCTAATGTTGCTTGAATAAGTGAGACATACTTCGATGGTATACGAAGTAGCAGCGAATCATTTACCATTTGTGATCTATCGAGACTTTCAAAGGCCTGCTTGAAGCCTACGTAGATGCTATGAAGCTCAATGTTATACACATATGCCTTTTCATGTATTTGCCTCAACACAAATATCTGGTCTGTTGTTGATCTATTAGGCCGAAATCCACACTGATACTTTTCTGCGTGCGGTGCTAACCTGTTGTATATAATATTAGAGAAGCTCTTATAGGTTACATTCAGCAGGGTAATTCCTCTATGATTTGAACAGAAGGTCTTGTCTCCTTTCTTGTGTATTGGTTGGATTACACCTACGGTCCATTCTTCTGAGATTCTTTCCTGATTCCATATCAACTTAATAAGTTTGTGGATTCGCTTATGAAGATCAGGTCCCTCTTTTTTTTTTTTTTTTTTTTTTTTTTTTTTTTTTTTTTGCAGTTCTGTTGTTACTGAGCTGGACAGCCTCATACAAGGAGCTGACATCGTAAGAATTATAAAAAGTAGAGGAATAGCCTTGCTTGGGCATGTCCTCAGCATGGATACAGGAAGAAAAACTAAAAAGAATTTTGAATGGAGGTCAACCGGAAGACAGACAGGAAGGCCACGAAAACGGTGGATAGATGATGTGGAACAAGATATAAAATCTATCAGAGCCCGAAGATGGCGAAGAACCGCGCTGGAGAGGGCAGAATCGAGGAAACTTCTTGATGAGGCTAAAACCCACACAGGGTTGGAATGCCATGAGAAGAAGAAGAAGAAGAAGAAGAAGAAGAAGAAGACTGTTGATGTAACTACGTATTTCGGTTAATAATTTTCAAAGTTATTTATACTGTCCATTCTCATTAATATGTCTACCTGTACCTGAATCACCACGTTCTGCAGTGCGAGAGGTGCAGCAAGAGAGTCAATGAGATTATAGCATGTACCGACAGGGATGTGGAGCCACGCCGACTTCAGTATTGTGGGTTTCTCGGTTGAATATCCATAACGTGAACAGCCCCATCGAGGGGCCCTTCAGAGTCTCGATTATGTTCGAATCCGGGGAGTTTGGTGGCCGGGGGAGTACTGAAAACTCATCACGGTGCTCTTCGAACAGCGCACGCATACTGAGAGATGTGTGACACGTCGCATTGTCCTGCTGGTAGAGGTCATCGTGCAGAGAAAAAACAACCACAGATGCATACTTGTATTGGTCCGTTGTGCCTTCCAGAATGAAGAGATCGTCCAGGGAATGCCACGAAAACATTCCTGAGTACATAATTCTCCCTATTCCGGCCTGGACCCTGTGGCAGGGTCTTCGCTTTCAGACGTTTCGCGACATTAAAATACCCAAAATTTGATTTCTGTGAAGGAGCCACCTCTCGTCATTCGGTGGACGTCCAGCTGCGGTATCGGGGTGCAAAGTCCAGTCTTCGTCGCCGATGAACCATGGGTGCACCACGGGTGCATGAACCAGGTGCTCGTTCACCCCTGTCATCTGTGGTCCGTGGTTTACCATAGTTGCCTCGGCGGCAGTTTTGAATAGCGCCATTTTGCCATGCACTATGTACTTTAACCATGACGGCACACGAATGTGTTACAAACTTAACCATTTTCGTAATGCTCCCACATCTGGCCCAAAATCCAAATATTCTGCCCTTTTAGACTTCCGTTTCCGCATTACGACTATGACTGGACTGTTTTTCGGTCGCCCTAGCACGCTTTATGTTCCACCGTAACAATAAGCGCCGGCACGACGATGTAGAACGGTAGAGCAGGGAGGGCTCTGAGACGACATCAGCCAATAGTACACTGACTAGGACGACACCAAGACAGCAGCGGCATCTATACGAAGAAAATACAGTATAATAGCCTCGCCGCCTAGACGCGGCCGGAGTAGAAGACAAGCCGTCAAACAAACGCTACAGCAGTGACTTATTAACTGGTTTGTTTTGTTTGCATTAAAATTGTATGTGCCGAAGGACATTGATTATTTGCCTGTCGCCCTTTGCTTGCGACACACTGTGTGAGTCGGCAAAGTTAAGAATTGTTAATATAAATAACTGTAATAAATTCCATTAATACCATTTGCTTGAATAGTTGTCTTGCGATCCGAGAAGACAGTTTACGAGGCACCCTATATTAGACGAATGGACATGATAATTCACTTTATATACTTCACTTTATATACCCTCCACTATTGGTGCTGCCACCTGCCGTCAGCGAGTGGTTATTGCACGCTGACGTCGAACATAAGTGGTGGTATCAATAACCTGAATGGACCTTGTAATTACCTTGTAGATGTTCTTTAGTGGATTAATTACATTCGATCATGGCAACTTGGTACCGAAACCGGTTATGTAAATATTGCTCAATAGTAAACCATCGTGACGTAAATTAACGATATAGACATCTTCGTTGCGATTAAACTGGGCGCGGGATCATAGAGATTGCACCGTGGACCACTGGAAATTTGTCATCTGGTTGGATGGATCACGTATCTTGTTACACAAAGTTAATGGTTGTGTGCGCATACGCCATCACCCAGGAGCACAGCTGCTCGCAAGAGTACCACGTCACCATCACACGCCGCTGGACGCAGTGTTACGCTATGGGGGACATTCACATGGTTTTCCATGAGACCTGCGACGGTAACTGAAGGCGTCATGACAGCTGAGGACTATGTTAAAGTTGTTGTCGACCTACACCATTGATTCATGCCCGATGTCGCTCAGATGGTGATGGCATCTTCGAGCAATATAGCTCTCCTTGTCCAGGATCGTGTTACAGTTGTTTTAGGAACATGATACTGAACTCACGTTGATGTCTTGCCCACATAATTCCCCTGACGTGAAACCAATGGATAATATTTGGGATGCTATCGGGCATCGGCTCCGCAGACAAAAGCCACCAGATTATTATTTATGGGAATTGTTTGATCTTGGCGTACACAAAGCGCCGAGTGCTTCTGGTAATCTACCAGAGACTTGTCGGATCAATGCTACGCAGACTCACTGCTGTATTGAGTTCCAGAAATGGACCAGTAAGCTATTAAGCACGTGTTGATAATATTTTGGCTCATCGATGTAAGCAGAAATTACTGCAAACAAATCCAACGGAACGTCCAGCTCTGTCTCCATGGTTCGTACACCGTCTCCTTCTCATCTCCGTCTACTTCTCCCTCTCCCTTCCCACCTTCTTCCTTATGTGGCATTCTGCCTCACTTATGTGCTCCAGCTGCCACTGCTTCTATCTGTTTCGAAGTATTCCAGTACTCTATTGGAAGTCTCTTTTGTACTGGTGCTTCCGATATTCTGTTATTCTCCACCTTGTTTACACTGGTCCGTGGACTTCTCTCCCTTTATTTTTCACTGATGCTACACACTGTAACTTCTAATTTGGCTTTGATCCTGCTTTTGGTGCTAGAGCATTTGCTTTTATGAAGTAACTGGCGTCAGTCAATCAGTGTCATTTTTATGCTTTAATTTTGCTACCACTTAATTCTGGTGATAGCGCAGAAAGGTTTGAGTAAAAACACGGTCAGTAGGGCTACTAGCTACATTTTTAAAGAGGTTAGAAGCTTTTTCTGAAAAAAGAGAAAAGCATTGTCTGACGTGTATTGCTGAAATGTGTACAGTCTATATTCCGTTTGACGAAGAAATAATATCAAAGATGAAAAGAAAAGCACGATGCGAATGGACATCAGTTTCATTGACATTGGGACATCTGTGATAAATACTGTAAAATTCCGATTGGCAGATACTCAAAGATACGTCATACCTCGCAAAAATGTAGTTATAAAATGTCGATTACCTGGATTTTATTTATTCTACGGTATTTTTGTGTGATGTTCCATTGGAACTAGTTATACAAAGCTACTCTGTCACGGAGAAATGTCTCAATATAATTCACAAAACGATAAAATATAACAAAAGCTCACACAGAACAAGGAGACACTTCCACGTTGTATTTGAGAGAGTTTGTATAAATATACTGTAGCTCTGAGGTGATCGCGTAAAGATACAAATGTTTGGCTGGATGCCTCTATGTGGTATTATCTGATTACAAATCCTGAGGTCCTGGGCTCAACATTGAATTGGTTTTAGGATTTTTCTATCAGTTACCTGTGATGCGACAAATTAATAAGGAAATGAGGGAGAAAATTTTTCTAAGCTGAAAAACCCGGCGACACTATACTACAGCAGCCAGCACCGAAGCGGAAACGTTTCAACACAGTTATTCGGCCAGGAAGACCTTGACACACTTGAGCGAGACTGTGAACGGGATCTACAGAAAACCGGTGGAAGAGTGCAGGCCGAACTGCCTTCGTAGCATTATGTAAGATACACTTGGTGGGATGTAGGAATCAACATTGTCTAGTAGGGGTTTCACTAGCAGTAAGGACAATATAACAAATTAGTTAATCAAATGTAGCAGATCTGGCGACTTATGACGAGACGAGAAGAGCAGAACTGACTCGGCCATTATGAATGACAATGAGAGCAACAGAGCTTCTCCTCGACGACATGAGGTAATGAGCGAGCTGTAGCGCCCTGAAAATATTCTTAGTTTGGAGTTGGCGGCCACCGCTCAGGCCGCTCGGAAAGCTGTAGCTCGTTAGCAACTGTGTGATGCCACACAACGGCCGAACCACATGGTCCAGCCGACCACGTGGCTGGTAATTCCATGGTGACACTGTGTCGATGAAGGAGACATGCAGGGGGAGCCAAAGATGGCGGACTTTGTGAAACCTTAATGGCAGACATTTCACAATTCATATAGAAATTAATAGTAGCCAGCCATAATTCTCCAGCCATAGGAATATTTATTTAATTTCAAGTCATTTAAATGTAAATCCAGTATTTTGTATGTGTTTGATACGTTTGTCAATGTGTGTTGGCTTGAAATATGGTCGGAGTGCTCTAGCCAATCACAGTGCTCGTTAATGGAGAGACCATAAGTAAGTGGGGGAGGAGCATTGGATGCTGGACAGGTCACGGGAGATAGAAATGTTTCGTAGTGGCGACTCGTGCGCTTGTGAGATTTATGTGGCTTCTGCGGTGAAGACGTAGTATGCGTTCAGAAGTGAATATATCGCGAGCTGTGTTGTTGCTCATAACTAATTACATGATGTAGGAATCTATTATTTCCCTGTTATTCAACTTATATTTTATTTAATTGCTGGTCCATAGACATCAATAAGTGTTTTACAGTAATAAAGGGCATTGTTAAAGGTACTTCTAATATCGTACCCATCATTTAAAGTCGTTAAAATAGTACCTGCAGATTTTATTTAATTGCAATCTTTCATTTATAAATATCTATGTGTGTGTGGCCGTGCGGTTCTAGGCGCTACAGTCTGGAATCGAGCGACCGCTTCGGTCGCAGGTTCGAATCCTGCCTCGGGCATGGATGTGTGTGATGTCCTTAGGTTAGTTAGGTTTAATTAGTTCTAAGTTCTAGGCGACTGATGTCCTCGGAAGTTGAGTCGCATAGTGCTCAGAGCCATTTGAACCATTTGAAATATCTATGTAACATTCAAAATTCGCAATTGCTGAGTGATAGGAACCTTCAACCATTCAATTCATGTCTATATTAATATTGTATACTGTAGACTCAGCAGTATTTGTCTTGTAATGCGGCAACTACGTATCCCGGCCCCTAGATAACGAAACCAGCCAAAAATTTTAGTATTTCAACTCTGAGTTTGAGGGTACGTAGTTGGGGGCCATCACATTTCATTTCTATTTGAAATCTCGTAACGCCCGTCAGCCAAGTGCACTCGATCGGTCAGATCAATGGCATTCATGTCGCTTGCACTCAATTCTCTGGTTATCGCATGGTGAGATCTTGTGTGTGAGATTACTCTAGTGTCTGTCTTAAACTTGCTGCCTTATGAGATCAGCAATCTGTAGCCACCAATAATGAAGTCCAGCATCCAGTGCTGAAGTCAGCACAGAACCAGCACTGATAGGTAGCCCAGGCGTGTATCCGGTCCAGGGCACAATGTGCTCTGAAACTCCAGCGTCGCACGAGTCTTACAGCCTACCATACTGGTGGGTCAGGTTCACCATTCAGCACGACATCACAGTATCCGACATACCCGTCCACTTGATAGGACAATGCAGGCAGTGATCTGAGATAAGAAGTGTGAATCAAACACATATATCGCGGTCAGTGCCATCTCTAAGCAGGGCTATAGTGCATGCAGAATACTGTGGCCTGTAAATGCACAGATGGCAAGGTATGCGTGTGGAGAGCGGTAGTGGTAGGTTCTGCGGGCGGGCGGTGTAGGGGAAATCCCGGGTGCTAGAGGATGATGTGCCGTCCCAAGTTGAAGCACACATTTCTTGTAAATATTAAGCGGGGCTCCTTCACATCCATACTTGCATGGTGATCATTCAGAAAGATGTGCCACTTGTTCTTTGGTTAGTATCTAACAAGAATTCGTCGAAACTGCAGCGATTTATTTTCGCCTGGTTAGTTGGTTATTTGTAACTGTCAGAGGAGTCTTACGAGTGGGGAATTCGTTTTTATGTTACAATTTGCTTCTTTTGCCAAAGCTCAGCGGCGTTCGCACAGTCTCACCTCACTAAAATGTCAGGCAGACGCACTTGCGAGAAAATTCAGAAACAGTGGTTTATTCAGTGAGGAATTGTGGAAAAGTGAGGTCAGCATCTTATGAAAAACACATCTGTGGTACAAAATAAACGAACGTATAATGACTGTACTTATATTGTTCCAAAACCTATAGCATTTCTCAAAATTACATTCTTTCATCGGAAAAGTCTGTAGTTAGTGGAATAACATGGTAGATAATGAAGTTTTGCATAACAACCATATGGTAAAATACTCTCCATTTGTGTGCTTTCATTTTCCAAAATATCACTTCGATATATCAAATCGCTTATGTTCAAACGTTCAAATGTGTGTGAAATCTTATGGGACTTAACTGCTATGGTCATCAGTCCCTAAGCTTACACACTACTAAACCTGAATTATCCTAAGGACAAACACACACGCCCATGCCCGAGGGAGGACTCGAACCTCCGCCCGGACGAGCCGCACAGTCCATGACTGCAGCGAAATCGTTTATGAAATACGAGGAATGTTGTCGGTATTTCAGTGTGGCTTTATCGCTAACGCGGTGCTATCATAAATGAATGAGCTACGTCGATCAGGTTTCTCGAAAATGGTGGCAGATAGAGATCTCTACCTAAGCCTAAAGAAAAATTCAATGTTAGCTAAATTTCATACGCACCAACATTTTACGTAATATGCATCAAATGTAAAACCATAACGATCCCTAGTTTTCATGGCAAACTTTTCGAATTTCGCGGAATGTCTTACTTTGAAGTCAACATCACAGTAACTACAACCATTAAAGAAATGATGGGCTATTATAATGGACCTGATATGTAAAGCTACAGGTAAAGCAAAAGTGATTTATTTTTTACCAGATGGTTTGTGTAAAATCGTTTGTGAAAGATTGCAGGGCGTGCACGCCGATTCTGTCATCGCCAACAGGGGAAACGTGGCAAACGCTTATCGGCCTCTCCTGAATAAACGAATGAACTCGACCAGCGGTTTGGAGGAAAACTGGTCACTACGCATCGACTACCGTATTCTGCGCGACCTATATGGACGGGACGTGCCTATTTCGCCAGCGGGCAGCAAACCGCCGCACCAGAATGTCACCGACTTCCACTCCGAACAGATGTAGCGTCCTTGGCAAACTTGAATCCGGTGTTGGAATTAGGGGTTCCTCTCAGGATTATGTAGCCACCAGCCATCGCAGAACAGACAGCAACTACTTGTATTCTGAGTAATAAATGGAATAATCGTGAATACTTTTTTATTGCATCGAACGACGCCACACACGTCCTCAATATCTGGACAAAACAGCAGGGGTTTTCAGCCCGGAAGGGCGACCCATACATACTATTTCACAAACCTCTGTCAGTGATGGTTGTGTATATGAAAAAAAATTCACCCTGGTTCAGAGTCCAGGTTAAGCTGTGGGTTCCCCTGTAGCTGTTTGGTCACGTAGGTTTAGAGGTCGCAGGGAGTCAAGGGAATACTATCTCCTATAGGACCATTCTTAGTAGTCCACTGAAGTATACTACCAACCTTTGGGATGAGTACGGCTTTACCTCAGTCAAATTAAAATTAAAAAACAAAATGGCTCTGAGCACTATGGGACTCAACATCTGAGGTCATCAGTCCCCTAGACTTAGAACTATTTAAACATAACTAACCTAATGACATCACACACATCCATGCCCGAGGCAGGATTCGAACCTGCGGCCGTAGCAGTCGCGCGGTGTCGGACTGAAGCTCCTAGAACCGCTCGGCCACCACTGCCGGCAATTAAAATACACATCACTGGGAAAGACCTTGTACTATAGCGAGATAGCGAAACCCTGCTACTCATGACAAAAGGAAGCCTTTCAAGTAGGATTTGAAGAGTTGGGTTTTGCCAGTAAACATTTTCGCTTTTGTAAGAAGATTACTGAGAATAAACAGTCACATTACAAACAGACCTTTCGTGATGTGCTGTCCGCAATTGTAAATTGTTGACTAGGGATGTTTTTGCTAGCACTAGGCCGTCGCAGTTAAAACAATTTGTGTTTTTATTATTCTTCGAGTTCAAATAGTTTCGGAGCTATAAATCCGTTTCGTAGGACTACAGTGACTTTTCCAGGCCTTACATCTGCCTTACTTCATCGCCTAACCTTTCTTTTATTAAAAAAGGGCAAAAGGAGATTAAGGAACAGAACCAATTACTGGTGGCCTCCTCCATCTTAACACGAAACGTTGACCTGCATTGGTGAAAAACTTCCAGATTGTCACTTACACTTCCAGTAATGTAAATTGTGTATGATTATGTTACATTATTCCAAAGACGACTTTTAATTTATAATTCAACGGTATATTAAAGTAGAAAATATCAGATTCCTTCAGTTTACACACACAGATGAAATAAATTTTGTGAAATGGTTGGGAGTGTTTCTTTAATGTTCTTGTACACACCGCATATGGGATTTGGCACGTTAATTAGTGGGGAAATAAT
This sequence comes from Schistocerca americana, assembly GCF_021461395.2. Classification (NCBI taxonomy): domain Eukaryota; kingdom Metazoa; phylum Arthropoda; class Insecta; order Orthoptera; family Acrididae; genus Schistocerca; species Schistocerca americana. The sequence continues at coordinate 313,664,429 of NC_060120.1, read as the reverse complement.
TGTGAATTTTCTATATGGTTTCATTTTCAGTCATGTTCTATGTAACCATAATGTTTCTTGTCATATCCCATGTTCTATTTATTTACAGTGTGGAGCTTCATTCTAGTATATGAGGAAGAGTCGTGCTAGCAGATTCAAACTAAATTATTGTCACTCTGGCAACACCCTGTTTTAACTTAAAGCATGACGGCGACTAGGATGGGTGAGAAAATGGCATGGGGTTCAAGGCCATAGAACAAGTTTGGCCCAATGTTCTCCACATTAAAATTCAGGTGACTTGTCAATTTATGATGCAATTAACGTTTGTTTTGTTGTTCGAAATCAGTCGAAGACTTACTGAAACATGTGACGATTGTCTTGTCTTGTTTAAACTTGTCTGAACACGACCACAGTTTAGTCGGTGCTCGGCTCACGGCTCACTACGGCCGGTCGGCACTAAGTGCGGAATCGAATAGTTTGTCCATGCTTCAAATTCACCACGTTTACACCCTACGCAGCTGGCCCTTGGTGGCCGAGTGGTTCTAGGCGCTTCAGTCTGGAACCGCGCGACCGCTACGGTCGCAGGTTCGAATCCTACCGCGGGCGTGGATGTGTGTGATGTCCTTAGGTTAGTTAGGTTTAAGTAGTTCTAAGTTCTAGGGGACTGATGACCTGAGATGTTAAGTCCCATAGTGCTCAGTGCCATTTGAACCATTTTGAACCACACCATACGCAACTTCTGAAGAACGAAAAAGCAAACCATGGAACCTGCTTTTCTTAGCCGTGTTTGCGTTTTAAGGCCTTAAACGCTTTTGTTGGGTTAAATATCGTTTTTACGAACGTTCGTTGTTTTGCATGAATAGTCTCTGGAAACTTGCTGTACTAGTTTCAAATGCAGTCAGCACGATGGGAATTTCTCTTCAGTCATATGTGCCAGGTACATAGCTTCTTCGTTACTTCAGTCACTTCTTCTCTATCGCTGCAAAATAAGTAACTTTAAAAACAAGATGGAACCTAATAACCCAAGAACGTTTCCAAAACGTTTGAACTTTTACAAGGGAGCGTATGGTGCCAGAGTCCCCAGGAGTGGTAAATTATCATTGCTACTTAAGAATCAGCTTAATTAGACATTAACAAGCCTCTGAGGCTAGCGATGATAGTCCTATAAATATAATAAATTTTAAATATAATTTACTTGATGATTTTACGTGTTGCGAGGGCAGATGAAAAATACCAAATAGACAGTCGGGGATTTTCTACTGGCTTGTGTATCTCTCTCTCTCGCCCTCAGTTACGTATTTTATTTCTTCCTTTTGTTCAAATGTTCAAATGTGTGTCAAATCTTATGGGACTTAACTGCTAAGGTCATCAGTCCCGAAGCTTACACACTACTTAACCTAAAGTATCCTAAGGACAAACACACACACCCATCCCCGAAGTAGGACTCGAACCTCCGCCGGGACCAGCCGCACATTCCATGACTGCAGCGCCCTTGACCGCTCGGCTAATCCCGCGCGGCTCTTCCTTTAGTGCGTTTCCGGTGATTATTAATGTGTGCGGTTTTTCTTCATTGACTCGGTCTAGTTTCCCGGTCCAGTAATTACTGTCACGTATCCACACAGTTCAGTCGCCTATTTTAGTGCCTTTTGACCTCCTTCAATCGTGTGCACGCCATTGTTTTTGTATCTGTCGGTCTTTACCGCAGTACACTGCTATGCAAAAGGTAAGGCCGAACGTGACTTTCGAGTTGTATGTCACTGCCAATTAACATATTTCGATGAAACTTGGACAGTTCGTAGTAAGATTTGCTGCAGTGTAGCACAGAAGGTAACTGCAAAAAATACGAATTGGGAGAAACAGAAATAATATTTTTATTTAAAGGCAATAATTACCCTTAAGTCACCGTAACTCATGTTGGTTGCCTCGACGGGTAGTGGTTCCTAATAGAGTAAGCAACGCATGCGCTGTGATTCGAATCAATAACAGCTGCCAACATGAGTAACGTAGAAGTAAATATCCTCGGAGTAGTGAAGCAACTTAAATTACTTAATAAAAGAAAGTATTCTGGTCCAGACTGTATACCAATTAGCCTCCTTTGAGAGTATGCTGTTGCAATAGCTCCATGCTTAACAATCATACACATCCGTTCGCTCTACAAAAGATCGGTACTCAGAGACTGGAAAGTTGCACAGGTCACACCGATATTCAAGAAAGGTAGTAGGAGTAATCAATTAATTTACAGGCCTATATCATTAACGTCGATATGCAGCAGGATTTTGGAACATATATTGTGTTCGAACATTATCAGTTACCTCGAAGAAAACGGTATATTGACACACAGTCAACACGGATTTAGAGCCGGCCGTTGTGGCCGTGCGGTTCTAGGCGCTTCAGTCTGGAACCGCGTGACCGCTACGGTCTCAGGTTCGAATCCTGCCTCGGGCATGGATGTGTGTGATGTCCTTAGGTTAGTTAGGTTTAATTAGTTCTAAGTTATAGGCGACTGATGACCTCAGAAGTTAAGTCGCATAGTGCTCAGAGCCATTTGAACGGTTTTAGAAAACATCGTTCTTGTGAAACACAACTAGTAGGTCTTTGCTCGCATGAAGTGTTGAGTGCTATTGACAAGGGGTCTCAAATTGATTCCGTATCTCTTGATTTCCGGAAGCCTTTTGACACTGTACCACACATTTGGCTTGTAGTGAAATCGCATGCCTATGGAACATCGTCTCAGTTATGTGTCTGGATTCGTGATTTCCTGTCAGAGAGGTCATTGTTCGTAGTAATTGAATCGAGTGAAACAGAAGTGACTTCTGGCGTTCCACAAAGTCATGTTATAGGCCTTTTGCTGTTTCTTATCTATATAAACGATTAGGTTCAAATGGTTCAAATGGCTCTGAGCACTATGGGACTTAACATCTGTGGTCATCAGTCCCCTAGAACTTAGAACTACTTAAACCTAACTAACCTAAGGACATCACACACATCCATGCCCAAGGCAGGATTCGAACCTGCGACCGTAGCAGTCGCGCGGGTCCGGACTGCGTAAACGATTAGGGAAACAATCTGAGCAGCCGCCAAAGGTTGTTTGCGGACGATGCTGTCATTTATCGACGACTAAAGTCATCAGAAGATGAAAAAAAATTGCAAAACGATTTAGAAAAGATATGTGAGTGGTGCGAAAATTGGCAGTTGACCCTTAATAACGAAAAGTGTGAGGTCATCCACATGAGTGATAAAAGGAATTCGTTCAACTTCGGTTGCACGATAAATCAGTCAAATCTAAAGGCCGTCTTCTTCTTCTTCTTTTAGTATTCAACCCTGAGGTTGGTTTGCAACATAGCGCCATTCCTCTCTTCTATCTGCCTTCCTCTTCATTTCCACGTATGTGTTTCATCCAACATCATTCTTGATCTATTGCATGTATGATATCCTTGGTCGCCTCCACCAATTCCTTCCCTCTATAGCTCTTGCTATTGTTCCAAGGATGTTGTTGTGTCGTAGGATGTGCGTTACAAGTTTGTCTCTTCTTGTTTTGATGTGCCTCCACAGAGATCTGGTTTCCTGTACTCTTCTAAGCACCTCTTCATTTGTTACTTTGTCTCTGCAGCTGATCTTCATCATCCATCTATAGCATCACATCTCCAGGGCCTCTAACCTTCTTCTCTTTTCCAATTGTCCAAGTTTCACATCCGTATAGGGCCACTCTCCTAACGAAAGCTTCTTGCTGGTAAGTTCCTCCTCCGATTAAATGCAGTTTTATCCTTTTGTATTCTGCTCGCAATTTCTTTCCGGCTTCTACCATCCCAGCAGCATCAGCAACGAAAGGCCGTAAATTCAACTAAATACCTAGGGATTACAATTATGAACAGCTTAAATTGCAGGGAACACACACAACATGTTGTGAAGAAGGCTAATCAAGACTGCGTTTTATTAGCGGGACACTTAGGAAATGTAACAGATCTACTAAAGAGACTGCCTATACTACGCTTATCCATCCTCTGTTAGAACACTGCTGCGCGGTGTGGGATCCTTACTAGACAGGACCGACGGAGTACATCGAAACAAAGCAAAGAAGGGCAGCACGTTTTGTATTATAGCGAAAAATGGGCGCGAGTGTCACTGAAATGATCCAGGATTTGAGCTGGCCTTCATTAAAAGAAAGGCGTTTTTCGTTGCGACGGAATCTTCTCACTAAATTCCAATCAACAACTTTCTGCTCCAAGTGCGAAAATATTTTGTTGACACCGACCTATAGGAACAAACGATCACCATGATAAAATAAGGGAAATCAGAGCTCGTACGGAATGATATAGGTGTTTGTTCTTTACGGACGCTATGCGAGATTGAAATAATAGAGAGTTGTGAAGGTGGTTCGATGAACCCTCTGCCTGGCACTTAATGTGATTTGCCGAGTATCCATGTAGATGTATATGAAGATAAAAACGAAAGTCGGGCCCGAATGCACCCCTGAAAAGATGCACATAGGGAAGTAGTACAGCATCAGAATATCTTTGGCTGGTGAGTGTTCCGCGTTCAGCAACTTAGTGGTCAGTACTCACATGCAACTTTGTGCCTCCCTACGTCATAACACCTCGGCCAGCCAAACAATCATGTTCGGGAGCGTTCCCGAATGCATTACGTACCCCCACATGGCCAGAGGTGTGAACATGTAATGCACACATGAACGTTGTCGAACACGGTAGCTTTGGTGGTCTGCGTGTTCTGGTGCGAGGAAGCATAATGTTGCAGTGGCGTTCTGACCTCCAGATCTTTCAACACCGTACATTCAGAGGTCAACGTTATTGTACTCATTCACCATGTGCGTGTTTTCAGTTTTTCTTTTTCCTGTCCTGACTACATTTTTATGGACGACAATGCGCAGCCGCATCGAACACATTACTAGGCAGTGACACAGCATCCGAAAGCGACTTTCGTACGTTTCTGGCACGGTTAGACAGGAAGGGGGGGGGGGGGGAGGGGGGGTAGCAGCTGGGAACGCGATTTTAGCCCTTCATTAGCAATCAATAGCAGCAGCAGCAGCATTTCTGGAATAGATATTGGATTGTTGACATCAACAGCAAGAATCGGTATCACAAAATCGGTTAACGAAAACCGGATTTGTGAGTCATGGTTAAGCGAAGTAATATGAAAGATATTGATCAGCTTGTTGTAATGTGCAGTGGCCCAGACGATAGACAGGTTTCTTTCCTTATAATTTCATAACGTTGTAATTCGTTGAAATTAGTAATACCACTACTCCAATTAAACATTAGAACTTCTGACGGTCCGCCTATATCGGCTGCCCATGTCTTTCCTATGTCCTCTAAAGTAGCAAGACTAGGGTGATGTGGAGAAGTGTTACTGAGTAACAGAATTAAGCTATAAGTGGGGAATGCCCATTCTATTAATACTTTTGAAAGCCCGTTTTCGTAAATTAACGCACCGCCGCGCAGTAATTCGACTCGCAGTGGAATGAACGGCCTCGCAGTAACGGCGTTCTCGGCGTAGTACAGAATGCCTGAGGGCAAGGAGCTCCCAGAGGTAATCACCGTGTAATGAAGATTTCACTTTAAACTGTGTTTCTCATAGTCGTAGCAGAGTGAAGTAAATGGACTGTTACTAAATTAAAGTTAGTCAAGCATTTCGAGGTCCAGTGCTTGTTACAACTGAAGGCAGTGATGCAATAACTAGGTACGTAACGTTACAAAAAATTGTCCGCACATTGCAAAAAAATTTTAATCGAGCTTTTCTTTTCCTGTCTTTATTAAGGCCATCAGCGAACCGTAAAAGCTTATTACTTAAACAAAGACCTGTTATGATATTTATTGAATTTTAAAATACTACACTTGACTCTCCCTTGAATCAAACAACTTTGTTTTATAAATATGATGTGAAATGAATAGATAAGTAACTTAAGAAACAACAGCTGTTACCACTTTATAGATCGCTGAACATTATGAGAAGTCTGGGAATAACAAAAAAAGAAAAATAATGGATAGTCTAATAAGTCATAGCTGTGGAAGGTTAATAAGAAGTGATTGTGCATCTCCGTCGGATGAAGTGGATGTAACATTTTTAATACTACTGTCACACATCAGTGTATTATAAAATTCCGTGTCTGAGGCTGCCACATAGTTCTTGGAATGTTCATGACATCTTTATATTTTTCACTTTTATGTGGCAGAGGCAATCAAAATGTTGATAGTGAAATGGTGCACATAACTTATCACTTCACTTGTCCCTATCCTCCCGCAATTGTCATCTATTCCTTTCACATGCCAGAATATGACTGCTGTTTGGTGCAGTGACAAGGCAAATTCCGGAGATCTCTGATTCTCGCCCTAAACAGCCACGGCGACAAGTCTGTCTGCTATGTTATTCTGATTTTGCTCCATGGACAAGCCTCATTCTTGTACCATATACAACGAAAAATAATCAATCCATATCGCATATGGTGTTTCTTTTTATGATGTATTAGCCAGTTTCAGTCGTACATAGATCATCCTCAAAAAAGTGGTCTCCATTGGTAACAAGTGGAGTAATCGTACAGAACTGTTGTTTAATGCCAGAGGCAGCTGTGTGAGCAGATGACGACAGGTAAGTATTACGTGAAAATTACAGTAACGTTATTACTCCTTGTAAAATACAGTAGTTCTTTGACTTTAATTATTACGCTTAGAAAATAGTTTTTAACACGCTGTCAGATGCACATTAGGGTCATGAATAGAGAGTTTAACAAGTTATCCTTTACTCATATTCGGAGATTTGTGAATATTAGGACTCTATTTGGTGGACGTTTCTCCTGAGACATTACGTTATTATTATTGAAACACTCAAGAACAGGAATCCGGAACAAACGCGACTGGCTTCATAATAACATAAAATACTAGAAACGTCACAACCTGCTGCACAATTAGAAAGTTATCTACTCCTGTCGCAATTTACAATTCGCGTATCCAACTTCAGGGACGAAGCCAAAAGAGGGAAAATATGGAGTCGACCATAATATGCCGTTTAGCAGCTCATGGGTGGCGCACAAAGGTGTGAGTGTTTACCGACAAGTGGCATCCCACCTGCTAAGTAGTTGTTATGGCAGAATGAGTACTATTCACGGGTGTATCCTACAGGGACATCTACGTGCGCAACACGTGCAGAGGACGCCCCTCGATCCTTACCGAACACCGATACCGAACTGTGCTGGCCACGTGTCAAATGTAGCGCTGCGTCAGTGAATCTGTTGCGTCAATGTTTGCACTGTGGATATAAAGTCGCAAAAAGGAGCCACATATTACAGTACAAAAGGCAGCTACAGAGACCAAACCGCAGTCGATAAAAACGGTGTACCGACGGTAATGTAAATGTACTATGGCAACTGCGGAAAGTAAGCCTGCTCTATAAAAATCAACATGGATACCACAAAAAAAAATCTTGCGAAAAATTGCTCGGTCGCTCTGTTAGTCCAAGAAATCCAGAACACTGAAGACGAAGGAGTTCGGGCTGCTGCTGTGTTCCTTCATTTCCAGAACCATTCAATACAGTTCCACACCGTGGTTTAGTGAAGAAAATATGCCCTTACCAGTATCAGACCAGATTTATGTTTGTATGATTTTCCAACAGACAAAACTCACTTCTTTATTCTTACTGGAAAAATACTACAGATGCGAAGCTCGTTTCTGGAGTGTACCACTGGCGCGATAGAGAGTCGTGACTGTAATTCGGTTTTATATATATATATCTTGTCCACCCAAAATATTTCTGGAACAATAACAGCTATTGGAAAACGACTTTCACCGGTATCAATGTAGGGCTGGGGCCCAGGGATGTACATACTTGGAAACATTCTAAAACGAAAGCATATGTGTTTTTTTAACACAAACTTATGTTTTTTTTAAATGGACCTCCTATATTTGTTCTTCAGCAATCCATAGCATGACAAAGCACATACACAATGGCGTTGATTGCATCGCAATATTCCCAGTACATCCCGAGATATTGAGACGCGAAGTTGACGCTTAAAACACCCGACATGCGCTGCTAGCGCACGTCCTGAGGCTCAGGCGTGAACCCCATGCTGCCCGTAATCGCGATGTGATTGAGAAGTAAGTGTCCCTCTTGATACGTATGGAGGTGTGATAACACATGTGTGGACTTACAGAAATTATAGAAGTTTGCCACGTTGTGAGACAGGTGTTGGGCTTAGAATGTTTTGTGTGATGCTGGACTTTGACTTTCACCAGCCTGTGTATTATTTCTAACACTTGTTGAACTTAGAATTACTCAAGCTTGTGGGGACTTTGACTTTTTGTATGCTGCTGTGGACTTTAAAATATTTCAGGCGAAGTTGAACATCCAATATTTTCATATGAAGGGGGGAAATGGCAGCACTTAGAACGTTGATTAATGGCCGTTTAAAGTGAATGGTATTTACAAAAAATGGTTCAAATGGCTCTAAGCACTATGGGACTTAACATCTTAGGTCATCAGTTGGCTAGACTTAGAACTACTTAAACCTAACTAACCTAAGGACATCACACACATCCATGCCCGTGGCACGATTCGAACCTGCGACCGTAGCAGCAGCCCGGTTCCCGACTGAAGCGTCTAGAACCGATCGGTCATAACGGCCGTCTTGGTATTTACATTATGCTATTTTGTCGAGGAACTAATATGAACAGTGTTTTTAATTTAGTGTTTGATTTAATTTACTAATAAATTTATTTCACTAATAAAAATATGGCATCATCATAAAGACTAGCCGGCCGGAGTAGCCGAGCGGTTATAGGCGCTTCAGTCTGGAACCGCGCGACCGCTACGGTCGCAGGTTCGAATCCTGCCTCAGCATGGATGTGTGTGATGTTCGTAGGTTAGTTAGGTTTAATTAGTTCTAAGTTCTAGGGGACTGATGACCTCCGATGTTAAGTCCCATAGTGCTTAGAGCCATTTGAACCATAAAGACTATAACACCGGAGCAAAACAGACCGGGAAGTGCTATTATGGAAATTCTCAGTAAAGACGAATATCTAGTGTACAAAGGTCGTGAGGATATCCTACAAAGATAAGAAGACTGCTTAAAAGAACTATATGAACGGTTGAGAAACCAACAACTCTGGAACTTGAATCCGTGAACAGTGTAAATGATGAGAAAGGACCAACAGTCAAAATGGAAGAAGTAAAAAAAAAAAAATGGGAAAGCAGTAGGTGCAGATACACTACCAGGACAAATACTAAAATATTTGAACCAACTAGGAGTTAGAAAAATATTGAGGTTATGTAACAAAATGTATGACAGTAGTGAATGGCCAGAGGATTTCATGATCACAGTAACGATTCTAAGTCAACAAGGAACCAAGAAATGCAGTGAGCAATTAATAAACCGCTGGAAAAGGTAATGACAATTTGGAATTAGACGGAATGCAGACACAAGGGATACAATAGGAATCTTGCGAATTCTGGGAGAGAGGTTTAGTGAAAGGTGTATTATACAGGATGTTACAAAAAGGTACGGCCAAACTTTCAGGAAACATTCCTCAGACACAAAGAAAAAAATATGTTATGTGGACATGTGTCCGGAAACGCTTACTTTCCATGTTAGAGCTCATTTTATTACTTCTCTTCAAATCACATTAATCATGGAATGGAAACACACAGCACCAGAACGTACCAGCATGACTTCAAACACTTTGTTACAGGAAATGTTCAAAATATCCTCCGTTAGCTAGGATACATGCATACACCCTCCGTCGCATGGAATCCCTGATGCTCTGATGCAGCCCTGGAGAATGGCGTATTGTATGACAGCCGTCCACAATACGAGCACGAAGAGTCTGTACATTTGGTACCGGGGTTGCGTAGTCAAGAGCTTTCAAATGCCCCCATAAATGAAAGTCAAGAGGGTTGAGGTCAGGAGAGCGTGGAGGCCATGGAATTGGTCCGCCTCTACTAATCCATCGGTCACCGAATCTGTTGTTGAGAAGCGTAAGAACACTTCGACTGAAATGTGCAGGAGCTCCATCGTGCATGAACCACATGTTGTGTCGTACTTGTAAAGGCACACATTCTAGCAGCACAGGTAGAGTATCCCGTATGAAATCATGATAACGAGCTCCATTGAGCGTAGGTAGAAGAACATGGGGCCTTATCAAGACATCACCAACAATGCCTGCCCAAACGTTCACAGAAAATCTGTGTTTATGACGTGGTTGCACAATTGCGTGCGGATTCTCGTCAGCCCACACATGTTGACTGTGAAAATTTACAATTCGATCACGTTGGAATGAAGCCTCATCCGTAAAGAGAACATTTGCACTGAAATGAGGATTGACACATTGTTGGATGAACCATTCGCAGAAGTGTACCCGTGGAGGCCAATCAGCTGCTGATAGTGCCTGCACACACTGTACATGGTACGGAAACAACTGGTTCTCCCGTAGCACTCTCCACACAGTGACGTGGTCAACGTTACCTTGTACAGCAGCAAATTCTCTGACGCTGACATTAGGGTTATCTATCGTCAGCTGCACGAAGAATTGCCTCGTCCATTGCAGGTGTCCTCGTCGTTCTAGGTCTTCCCCAGTCGCGAGTCATAGGCTGGAATGTTCCGTGCTCCCTAAAACGCCGATCAATTGCTTGGAACGTCTTCCTGTTGGGACACCTTCGTTCTGGAAATCTGTCTCGATACAAACTTAGCGCGCCACTGCTAATCCATACATCAAATGGGCATCTGCCAACTCCGCATTTGTAAACATTGCACTGACTGCAAAACCACGTTCGTGATGAACACTAACTTGTTGATGCTACGTACTGATGTGCTTGATGCTAGTACTGTAGAGCAATGAGTCGCATGTCAACCCAAGCACCGAAGTGAATCGAGGAAGTACAGTACATACTGACGAAACTAAAATGAGCTCTAACATGGAAATTAAGCGTTTCCGGACACATGGCCACATAACATCTTTCCTTTATTTGTGTGTGAGGAATGTTTCCTGAAAGTCTGGCCGTACCTTTTTGTAACACCCTGTAGACATGAAAAATGCCTTCGATAATATGGCCTGGGATAAGTCTGCAACTATAATACCGGAAAAGAGAGTGGACTCGAAAACTAGATGACTTAAAAAATCATTATATTTAAATCAAAAAGCATCACTGGAAGTGAGAGGAGAAAGTACCAGTGGATAGAACGAGGAAAAGGAGTAAGACAAGGTTACTGCCTGTTTCTTATCCTTTACAGTATTTACTTAGAAAATCTGACTGCCCACTGCGCACAAGATGATGAGGGGTAAGAACTGCAGGAAGATGAATGTGGTGTTTAAGGTTTGCAGACGACATTATCCTCATAGAAACAGGTGAAAAAGAATTACAGGGCATAGTGGATACCGTCGAAGCTAAAGGAACGATTTATAGAATGAAAATCAATGCAAAAATACAAAAGTAGTGGCGTTAGGGGGACATAAAAAGGCAAAGATAATTCTGAATGGAGATACATTGGAACATGTGCAAAGCTTTAAATATCTAGGACGCCCGATAGAAACCGACTGGAAGAGCAGCACAGAAATTAAATCTAGAATAGCAAGGGTGAACGAGACATTTTACATAAAGAAGGAGAATTTCCTTCAGAAATATAGACAAAGGTTTGAGGAAAAAGCTAATAAAATATTTTGTATCGAGCGTCCTCCCGTATGATGCTAAAACGCTGACACCGAGGAAGAAAGATAGGGAAAGGTCGAAGGTTTTGAAATGTGGACAAGGCGAAAGATGGAATGAATACGTTGGTTGGGCAGAATGAAAAATGAAGAGTTACTGATATGAGAGGGCGAGGAAAGAATTACTGGATATAACAGACGGAAGGAATTAGAGTGGACATACATTAAGAAGAAAGGAGAGGCGCATAAGAACTTTCTTAAAAATGTATGTGGAAGGAAGGGGCGTGTAAGAAAAATCTTAGAAAGGTGTGTGGAAGAAAATAGGAGGCAAGAGAGGAAGAATTTTCAGATCCTGGATGATGTGATGGACAGGCTGCCTCGGTAGCTGCGGAGTCAGTAGGGCAGATGAGTCTCGGGTTCAATTTCCTGCCGCGTCGGAGATTTTCTCCGCTCGGGGACTGGGTGTTGTGTGGTCCTTACATTATTATCGTCGTTACTGACCTGAAAGTCGTCTCAAAAACACTGGCGTATCGTCTTTCCACTACTGAAATTGGTGCGTGGGCACGAACAGAAATTAAAAAAAGAAAAACAAAATGTGATGGGTGGCAGCACATACAGCAACATTAAGGAATGGATCGCAGGGATCGGAAGAAATACAGACTCAAAGGACCTGCTAATATAGAGGGACTTTTTGTCATCGTGTACAAACTCCAGGGATTGATTGATGAGAGGACACGGAACAAAAAAACAGTAGTGAACACATGTCTGGAAATGCATGGCTTCCATGCTAGAGACCATTTATTCAGTCATACTTCGATACAGAGACTGCGGTATAATACGCGATGTACCATGCAGTCACAGTTACAGTATGCGTGGTTTCCTCCTAGAGCGTGTTACCGTTCCTGCAACGTCAAGCCTTAACGCCATCTCCTGCCATAGGAATTGGTAATGTTGTTTCCGATTCACTTCTCTTGCTGATTCACCTTGTAGTGGATGTGGTACAGCGTTGTATGCAGTTGTTCCGTATTCGAAGTGAGAGCTTGCCGACATCGTGTTCACTTAAGGAAAGGCAAATGGCATTGGACGGCGGGCAGCAAAGTTGTGTCAGGAGACCTATCCCCGCCGATAACAACCACAGCATTCAATGTTTGCAACAGTGTTTCGCCGTTTGTTTGGGACAAGATCGATCCAGGAAGCAGGAAATCATGAAGGACGTTCCTGAAATGTTCGGACACCAGACTTGGAGGAAAATGTGGTTAACACTGTGGAAGGCAACCGCCGTGTCGGTACCAGGTAGCAGGCCCTCCAGTAGAGGGTAAGTCAGACGACCGTGTGGAACGTTCCCCACGACAATTAATACTACCCTTATCTCTTACAGCGTATGCAGGGCTCACATGGAAGCCGTTGTCAGCACATACTGTAACTGCGACTGGATGGTATAGAGCGTATTAGACCGCAGCCTCTGTAACAATGTATTATTGAATAAATGGTCTCTAGCATGAAAACCGGGCCTTTCCGGACATACGTTCATTAGACCTTTCATGTTCCGTATCCTCTCATCGATCAGGCCCTAGAGTTTTTACATGGTGGAAAAAATCACCCTGTGTAGCAGAAAACTACTAAACCGATTCCAATAGTGTGAAACATCCCCTCAGAAAAATTTATGAATGACTATGCTGGAAAACCTCTACGTTATTTGATTTTCAAACAGCTAAGCAGAACTGAACGTACTCAGACATTTCTCTCTTTACTTGTTCTGATCAACACTAAACTGACACACAATATTTTTAGCGCAACGCAATCTGCCTTTCAATAATCCCTACAAAAGAATGGCCCTGACTGACAATAACCTATACCTTTCATGACTCACTTACCTACCAAAAACCTTCGTTACTCGAACTATTGCAGTACAGCGAGCGCCAATACTGCCAGCTAAATAAAAGATTGTAACTACTGAAGGCACTAACTACTGATAGGCATAGTTAGCAAATGAAAGATTTTGATAGAGAACAAACAATGTATTTACCTTAATAGTGTTCAAAAGTCATTATATATATATATCAGTTCATGATATCCAGTATTACAAATTTACTCTTTCCGATGGACACACGTCCAGATCGTCCGCTCTCAAAATTCTGCCATCTCTCTCCCCACATCCACCACTGCTGGCGGCTCACCTCCAACTGCGCACCGCTTCGCGCCGTTCACATCCAGCGGCCAAACACTACAATAGCGACTATTCCACCAATGCCAACCAGCCACAGACTTCACACAGCACAGTCAGCGATTTTCAAATAGAGCGCTACGTGGCGTTACCAACATAAAAACCTAAACAGCCTACTTACAAGTGATAATTTCGCCCTATTTCGTTGTGAATAAAACTGGAAGCGTACACCTGCTGTCTGGATCGCATATAAGTCCAAAACTACTAGAGCCAAATATTTATCATCCACTGCCGTAGGAAACTGAGTCGTAAGGTGGTAACTGGCAGTCGCTACAGTAGAGACGTTGTGTGTCACGGAGCTCATTGTTGGAATTGCGAGAGCATACATTCTCACGTATGTCTAGCGAAATAACGAGGACGACAGAGAAATATACGGAAGTTTATCGACAGTCGTTCTTCTTGCGCTCCGTTCGCAAACGAAGAAGAGAATGGCGCGGGGCAGCAGGGGATCGTTAGTGATGCTAGAGGTCCCGCTTCGCTACAGCCCCTTCAGGTGGTATGCAGAGTGTAGATGGTGATGTAAAAACTGAATGTGGTCTAAAGCCCGCAGAAATAAAAAGGTACATAGGCTGGTCGCTATATTTCACCAGGTAATTCAGTACACGACCACCACTGACAACTACAAATTAGTACTGGAGAGCCTGCGTGGACAAGTAGACGTATCTCGGACGACTGGAGCTCATTTGGGCGTCGCACCCGCACCGCCGGGCGCCGTGTCTCGGGTTTCCGTGGTCGTCGGATACAGCAGGCTAGCAGAGCACCACAGGCCTCGTTTGCGAGCGCAGTAACGAGGGGGCGAAACCCTACCTGTGTCGGAGTGGCGCCTCTCCTCCCACCGTGTGGCCACTGCCGCGGTCTCTACGGCAGGTGACCTCAGTGTGATATTTTCAACCACAAATACTTTAGCCGTGGATTTTCGACCGTCAAAGGAAGCCGCAACAGTGAGGGAGGCCGTGCAGACCGTTTTGTAACACGAACATCACGTCACATTTTATGCAGGCTTAGGACTGGCTATGCAAGTAGTATACAGGGTGTTACAAAAAGGTACGGCCAAACTTTCAGGAAACATTCCTCACACACAAATAAAGAAAAGATGTTATGTGGACATGTGTCCGGAAACGTTTAATTTCCATGTTACAGCTCATTTTAGTTTCGTCCACCTACGCTCAATGGGGCACGTTATCATGATTTCGTACGGGATACTCTACCTGTGCTGCTAGAACATGTGCCTTTACAAGTACGACACAACATGTGGTTCATGCACGATGGAGCTCCTGCACATTTCAGTCGAAGTGTTCGTACGCTTCTCAACAACAGATTCGGTGACCGAAGGATTGGTAGAGGCGGACCAATTCCATGGCCTCCACGCTCTCCTGACCTCAACCCTCTTGACTTTCATTTATGGGGGCATTTGAAAGCTCTTGTCTACGCAACCCCGGTACCAAATGTACAGACTCTTCGTGCTCGTATTTCGGACGGCTGTGATACAATACGCCATTCTCCACGGCTGCATCAGCGCATCAGGGATTCCATGCGACGGAGGGTGGATGCATGTATCCTCGCTAACGGACGACGTTTTGAACATTTCCTGTAACAAAGTATTTGAAGTCACGCTGGTACGTTCTGTTGCTGTGTGTTTCCATTCCATGATTAATGTGATTTGAAGAGTAGTAATAAAATGAGCTCTAACATGGAAAGTAAGCGTTTCCGGACACATGTCCACATCACATATTTTCTTTCTTTGTGTGTGAGGAATGTTTCCTTTTTTTTCCTTTCTAAAATAATAATGCATCAAATGGTCAAACTTCTTGCCTTATTTTATGAATTTTGATTTCTCACTCAGGTTTTGTAAAATCATCTTGCATCCCTCGGGCCGTTATGTATTCTTATTATCTCTTTTAACCTTGTTTCAAAATCCATGCAACTTTTGTTTCTTTTTTTAAGAGCAGTCCAATGGAATCCCTTACTTTTAATTTCAGATATAGAATTTGCTGCTTTCTCTATCAACGTTTTTGGTTCGTGTTGTAGAGCCAGCTCTAATACAAGAACAAGCAAGTTTCACACACGGAAAAAGCTGTACATCACAGGTCCTATGTCTCTCTCAATTTACTGAGGATGGCTTTGAAACCCGGAAAATGACAGGAGTATCTTTCATCGGCCTGACGGCTGCATATGACACTGTAAACCTTCGCACATTTTGACGGAAGGTCTACGGGATGACGAAATGAAAGTTTATTGCTTCCTCCAACTAATTCATATTTTACTCCAAAGCAGCAGACTCTTTGTGGACTTCCAGGGTCAGCGTAGTCAATGTAGATGTCAGAGGAACGGTTACCTCAACAAAGCGTTCCTTCGCCGGTGATATTTAATATCTATATCAATTACCAACCAATTCCGACGAAAGCAAGGAGTTTCATTCATGACAGCGACCTGTCACTAGCAGAACAAGGGAAATCTTTCGAAGCTGTTGAAGCCACTTCATAAAAAAATGTCCAAATGAGTGTGAAATCTTATGGGACTTAACTGCTAAGGTCACCAGTACCTGAGCTTACACACTACTTAACCTAAATTATCCTAAGGACAAACACACACACCCATGCCCGAGGGAGGACTCGAACCTCCGCCACTTGATAGATGCATTGCAAGAGTCGAGTGCCAATTATTTACAACGAACATCTTACGATGCTGCAGAGTATGCGTTCACTGTTTGGTAAAAATCCACCCACAAAAACGCAGTCCAGGCGCTAAAAGAAATGAATTGGCTCATTAAAGGCTGTTTGAGACCTACGCCAGCTGTAACCAACTCGCTGGCATAGCACCATCAGATAGGCGTCGTGAAATTGCTGCCAACATGGAGAGAACAAATTAGGCTCATTACGAAAACCATCCACTACATGGGCACAGTGCAGCACCCCAAGGTTGAGGTCCAGAAGAAATTTCCTGACGACCACTGCAGCTTTGCGAACGGCAGCAGCTACAGCAAGAAAACAACTGTGGATCTCTCGACCTGAGAATAACAATACTACTAGGACTCCCCCTTTCGGAAACCGTCAAACCTGGGCATAAACAGAAGTGGATCGTGTGAAGGTCACGCGTTCTGGATTTGAAAGATCCAGGATTAGCCTCCAGAAATGGCGCTTCCCTGTGTATAGCACCAACTATGACTGCGGAGAACCGCAGACCATGGAGCGCATACTAGGTTGTCAACAGTGTTGGGCATCTTTCACAGCAGATATTCTGCTTGTGACACCGGATACAGCTGAATTAGCAAGAATTTGACCGAGAGTAGAGTAGCTTGATAGTTCTTTTTTTCATTTGTCTGTAAAGGTATTTACCATGTATTGTGTCAGAGTCACATAAATACATGATGATAATTTCGGCTATCGTTGATTTATTGAGGATTTCAGTTTTCTATGCCAACCTTCGACAGTATTCGTAGTCCTATGGAACTGATGACAACTTTCAACATTTCAGTTGGTGTACCACGATTTTGACTGTCCATGTAGACTGCAAATTTCATTATTTTTGCTCTACTCGGTTTTTCCTCCATTGCTACACTCCACGCTTCATGAACTGCGTGTGGTGGCGTGTCACAGCAGCAAACATGCGGCAAAACAATCGGACTTCTTCTCTATCCCAGTATTCCTCCTTTAATCCCATTTCTTATACAATTATCCACAGGCACTGATTGGAATGCGAAATGCAACCTGAAAAGCTTTCAGTGACTACCCAGGATATTATTCTTCAACGCAGAAAGAAGTTTCAAATGCATTTTTACTTTTACCTGGGAGCAAAGCAAATGAAAAAGGAACGACCTTCTTCTCTTCATCCGTGCTTCTGATGTCAACATATGTGGTGTGCAGTCGTTTGAACTGTTTCGGACAACTGTCAGATGTCCCGTCCATAACAACAGTTCCATTTTCACAAAATATTTTCTCCGTTTTTCACAACCGAACACCAGTGTTCTTTGTCAGCAACAGACCCATTCTCAAGTTTCAAAAAGCCGTTTCCCTAAGTTAATATCAAAATGTCGTCGCTCGGTTGAATCTCCAAACTAGTGCCAGGGTTCTGAGTCGTCCCAGTAGCTTCCCCTCTTGCTTTACACAATGCAGTCTTGTTGTTGTTGTTGTTGTTGTTGTGGTCTTCTCCTGAGACTGGTTTGGTGCAGCTCTCCATGCTACTCTATCCTGTGCCAGCTTCTTCATCTCCCAGTACCTACTGCAACCTACAACCTTCTGTACCTGTTTAGTGTATCCATGTCTTGGTCTCCCTCTACTATTTTTACCCTCTACGCTGCCCTCCAGTACTGAATTGGTGATCCCTTGATGCCTCAGAACATGTCCTACCAACCGATCCCTTCTTATAGTCAAGTTGTGCCACAAACTTCTCTTCTCCCCAATCCTATTCAATACCTCTTCATTAGTTATATGATCTACCCATCTAATCTTCAGCATTCTTCTGTAGCACCACATTTCGAAAGCATCTATTCTCTTCTTGTCCAAACTATTTATCGTCCATGTTTCACATCCATACATGGTTACACTCCATACAAATACTTTCAGAAACGACTTCCTGACACATAAATCTATACTCGATGTTAGCAAATTTCTCTTCTTCAGATACGCTTTTCTTGCCATTGCCAGTCTACATTTTATATCCTCCCTACTTCGACCATCATCAGTTATTTTGCTCCCCATACAACAAAACTCCTTTACTACTTTAAGTGTCTCATTTCCTAATCTAATCCCCTCAGCATCACCCGACGTAATTCGACTACATTCCATTATCCTCGTTTTGCTTTTGTTGATGTTCATCTGATATCCTCCTTTCAAGACACTGTCCATTCCGTTCAACTGCTCTTCCAGGTCCTTTGCTGTCTCTGACAGAATTACAATGTCATCGGCGAACCTCAAAGTTTTTATTTCTTCTCCATGGATTTTAATATCTACTCCGAATTTTTCTTTTGTTTCCTTCACTGCTTGCTCACTACACAGATTGGGTAACATCGGGGAGAGGCTACAACCCTGTCTGACTCCCTTCACAACCACTGCTTCGCTTTCATGTCCCTCGACTCTTATAACTGCCATCTGGTTTCTGTACAAATTGTGAATAGCTTTTCGCTCCCTGTATTTTACCCCTGCCATCTTTAGAATTTGAAACAGAGTATTCCAGTCAACATTGTCAAAAGCTTTCTCTAAGTCTACAAATGCTAGAAACGTAGGTTTGTCTTTCCTTAATCTAGCTTCTAAGGTAAATCGTAGGGTCAGTATTGCCTCATGTGTTCCAATGTTTCTACGGAATCCAAACTGATCTTCCTCGAGGTCGGCTTCTACCAGTTTTTCCATTCGTCTGTAGAGAATTCGTGTTAGTATTTTGCATCCGTGACTTATTAAACTGATTGTTCGGTAATTTTCACATCTGTCAACACCTGCTTACTTTGGGATTGGCATTATTATATTCTTCTTGAGGTCTGAGGGTATTACGCCTGTCTCATACATCTTGCTCACCAGATGGTAGAGTTTTGTTTGGCCTGGCTCTCCCAAGGCTGTCAGTAGTTCTAATGGAATGTTGTCTACTCCTGGCGCCTTGTTTCGACTCAGGTCTTTCAGTGCTCTATCAAACTCTTCACGCAGTATCGTATCTCCCATTCCATTTTCATCTACATCCTCTTCCATTTCCATAATATTGTCCTCAAGCACATCGCCCCTGTATAGACCCTCTATATACTCATCCCATCTTTCTGCTTTCCCTTCTTTGCTTAGAACTGGGTTTCCATCTGAGCTCTTGATATTCATACAAGTGGTTCTCTTTTCTCCAAAGGTCTCTTGAAATTTCCTGCAGGCAGTATCTATCTTACCCCTAGTGAGATAAGCCTCTCTACATCCTTACATTTGTCCTCTAGCCATCCCTGCTTAGCCATTTTGCACTTCCTGTCTATCTCATTTTTGAGACGTTTGTATTCCTTTTTGCCTGCTTCATTTACAGCATTTTTATATTTCCCCTTTCATCAATTAAATTCAATATTTCTTCTGTTACCCAAGGATTTCTACTAGCCCTCGTCTTTTTACCTACTTGATCCTCTGCTGCCTTCACTATTTCATCTCTCAAAGCTACCCATTCTTCTTCTATTGTATTTCTTTCCACCATTCCTGTCAATTGATCTCTTATGCTCTCCCTGAACCTCTGGTTTAGTCAGTTTATCCAGGTCCCATCTCCTTAAACTCCAACCTTTATGCAGGTTCTTCAGTTTTAATCTACAATTCATAACCAATAGATTGTGGTCAGAGTCCACAGCTGCCCCTGGAAATGTCTTACAATTTAAAATCTGGTTCCTAAATCTCTGTCTTACCATTATATAATCTATCTGAAACCTGTCCGTATCTTCAGGCTTCTACCATGTATGCAACCTTCTTTTATGATTCTTGAACCAAGTGTTAGCTATGATGTGCTCTGTGCAAAATTCTACCAGGCGGGTTCCTCTTTCATTTCTTAGCCCCAGTCCATATTCACCTAATACGTTTCCTTCTCTCCCTTTTCCTACCACCGAATTCCAGTCACCCACGACTATTAAATTTTCGTCTCCCTTCACTATCTGAATAATTTCTTTTATTTCATCATACATATCTTCAATTTCTTCGTCTCTGCAGAGCTAGTTGGCGTATAAATTTGTGCTACTGTAGTAGGCGTGGGCTTCGTGTCTATCTTGGCCACAATAAGGCGTTCACTATGCTGTTTGTGGTAGCTTACTCGCACTCCTATTTTTTTATTCATTATTAAACCGACTCCTGCATTACCCCTATTTGATTTTGTGTTTATAACCCTGTATTCGCCTGACCAAAAGTCTTGTTTCTCCTGTCACCGAACTTTACTAATTCCCACTATATCTAACTTTAAATTATCCATTTCCCTTTTTAAATTTTCTAACCTACCTGCCCGATTAAGGGATCTGACATTCCACGCTCCGATCCGTAGAATGCCAGTTTTCTTTCTCCTGATAATGACGTCCTCTTGAGTAGTCCCCGCCCGGAGATCCGAATGGGGAACTATTTTACCTCCGGAATATTTTACGCAAGAGGGCGCCATCATCATTTAACCATACAGTAAAGCTGCATGCCCTCGGGAAAAATTACGGCTGTAGTTTCCCCTTGCTTTCAGCCGTTCACAGTAGTAGCACAGCAAGGCCGTTTTGGTTAGTGTTACAAGGCCAGATCAGTCAATCATCCAGACTGTTGCCGCTGCAACTACTGAAAAGGCTGTTGCCCCTTTTCAGGAACCACACGTTTGTCTGCCCTCTCAACAGATACCCCTCATTTATGGTTGCACTTACGGTACGGCTTTCTGTATCGTTGAGGCACGCAAGCCTCCCCACCAACGGCAAGGTCCATGGTTCTTGGGGGGGAAATGCAGTCTTGGAGTTCCCATAATTTTGCGCATTTTCGACGAAACTGCGACATATCAGCTGATAAGCAAGATGGGTAGATTTTCTAATAAGATTACCTGATGATGAATCATATTTGCGACGTACCAAAATTAAGAAATTGGCTGTCGGTTGGTCTTTCGCCTACACACGACTGTGTTCAGAAAATGTGGCTTGACGTTGTCACAGAGTCGAGCTGTACACGTCTACTTTTATGCCCACTAGCTGAAGTAACGTTTAATGACGGTGACCCTCTGGTGAAATACCTCAAACATTGGTAATATAAGGGAAATTTTAAATATGCACAAACTGCAATTAAATGAATAATAATAAGCAGCAATAATCTGGTGATAATGATTTGATGAAATCGACACCTCAGTTCTATGTTGAATAAAGTGATAATTCATTCAATCAATCACATGAAAGAACATGTAGATAAGGTGGCCGTACAATAATTGAGTTTGAAAGATAAAAATTGATAAATATTCAGTTGTCGTTAAGATTGCGTAAATCTGTGTAATCAGATGGTAGTAGACTCCCCAGACATTAATAAATCAATGGCCGATCGCCAAAATAACGAAGTCGCTTGCTTTGAGCTAGGCGCAAGGAATCCTAGAACATAAAGTAAATCACGCCAAAGGTAGTTGAATCGCATCTTACGGTGATGGCTCACAGTGTAAGTCCCACTTGCTTCGGAATTGCACTAAGTATGAGCAGCTTTTAAAGTATTCGCTATTCGCGACCGCTACTTCCCGTATTTCATGTCTTGATCGCACTAATTGCGTAGCAAAGTCAAGTCTCTCTTCTATCACGCCTCGCCATGAAGTTTACTGCATATCACCTCCACACCAAGTCTTCCACTCTCCATCACCTCTCGACACACAGTCTCCTTTATCACATCTCGACACCAAGTACTTTCTCTATCCCGTGCTGACACAAAGTGCTCCAACTTTACACCTCTCCCAGAATTCTAACTTTCTACCAGGAGCCATTATACGAATCAAAATGTCCGAGGCCCTCACCGCTCATTCCATTAACAAACATTCGTTGCCTCTCCAATTAGAATGATTTACTAAAATATATAAAATGCACCAGCATTTGTATCACAATAAAGTTACAAATTGGATGTATGACATAAAACAGAGCAAGGTGGCGCAGTGGCTAGTAGACTGGACTCGCATTCGGGAGGACCACGGTTCAATCGCGCGTCCGACCATCATGATTTAGGTTCTCCGTGTTTTCCCCAAAATCGCCCCAGAAAAATGCCGGGATGGTTCCTTTGAAAGGGCACGATCCTTCCCTAATCCGATGAGACCGATGATCTCGCTGTCTGGTCTTCTGCCTTAAACAACCCATCATAAATTAAAGAACATTTTCTCCCTCTTTTGCACAGTCTAAATACCATACTGTATATATAAAAGCATACACACGATGAATGAAACAAAAACTAGCGCACGCGCGCTTATAACAAACGATAAAGAACACACATTAAAAATATGAAATATAAGTTTGGCCCAAAGAAAGCAGGTGTTGACAGATGTGACAATTACAGAACTATCAGTTTAATAAGTCACAGCTGCAAAATACTAACGCGAATTCTTTACAGACGAATGGAAAAACTGGTAGAAGCGGACCTCGGGGAGGATCAGTTTGGATTCCGTAGAAATGTTGGAACACGTGAGGCAATACTAACCTTACGACTTATCTTAGAAGAAAGATTAAGAAAAGGCAAACCTACGTTTCTAGCATATGTAGACTTAGAAAAAGCTTTTGACAACGTTTATTGGAATACTCTCTTTCAAATTCTGAAGGTGGCAGGGGTAAAATACAGGGAGCGAAAGGCTATTTACAATTTGTACAGAAACCAGATGGCAGTTATATGAGTCGAGGGGCATAAAGGGATGCAGTGGTTGGGAAAGGAGTGAGACAGGGTTGTAGCCTCTCCCCGATGTTATTCAATCTGTATATTGAGCAAGCAGTAAAGGAAACAAACGAAAAATTCGGAGTAGGAATTAAAATCCATGGAGAAGAAATAAAAACTTTGAGGTTCACCGATGACATTGTAATTCTGTCAGAGACAGCAAAGGACTTGGAAGAGCAGTTGAACGGAATGGACAGTGTCTTGAAAGGAGGATATAAGATGAACATCAACAAAAGCAAAACGAGGATAATGGAATGTAGTCAAATTAAATCGGGTGATGCTGAGGGGATTAGATTAGGAAATGAGACACTTAAAGTAGTAAAGGAGTTTTGCTATTTAGGGAGTAAAGAAACTGATAATGGTCGAAGTAGAGAGGATATAAAATGTAGACTGGCAATGGCAAGGAAATCGTTTCTGAAGAAGAGAAATTTGTTAACGTCGAGTATAGATTTAAGTGTCAGGAAGTCGTTTCTGAAAGTATTTGTATGGAGTGTAGCCATGTATGGCAGTGAAACATGGACGATAACCAGTTTGGAGAAGAAGAGAATAGAAGCTTTCGAAATGTGGTGCTACAGAAGAATGCTGAAGATACGGTGGGTAGATCACGTAACTAATGAAGAGGTATTGAATGGGATTGGGGAGAAGAGAAGTTTGTGGCACAACTTGGCTAGAAGAAGGGATCGGTTGGTAGGACATGTTTTGAGGCATCAAGGGATCAGAAATTTGGCATTGGAGGGCAGCGTGGATGGTAAGAATCGTAGAGGGAGACCAAGAGATCAATACACTAAGCAGATTCAGAACGATGTAGGTTGCAGTAGGTACTGGGAGATGAAGAAGCTTGCACAGGATAGAGTAGCATGGAGAGCTGCATCAAACCAGTCTCAGGACTGAAGACCACAACAACAACAACAACAAAGTTTGGCCTACTTACTGATGCGTCTTTCCACGCTCACTCTATTTATGGTGTTAAATGTTAGGGCTCATTTACCGTTTTTAAATCACAAAGGTTTCATACTGGCCAACATAACTTCTAGTTATCATTCAGAAACAGTTAATAACTGAGATAAACGTAACATGGTTACATATGGATAGATATGAGAACTGGCATACTGGCACATGGTTTCATTTACTGTGTATCTGCGGAGGATACTATAGTCTGATACATTTACCCAATAAAATGATACAGAACGCAATAATTCAACAATTAAAATGTGTTCAGTGTGTGAATTTGAAGGATAGTAGCCACAGTCTTGAGCTATTATCCAATACTTCGTTTATGAGGATCGCATGAAGCGTTCAACAGTTATTAATTAGCAGTGGCTGTGTTCACCTACGTTTTAAAGGTGTTTGTAATATGGAAGTCTTAATAATATGCCTCAGTGCCAGAAGCACACTGATATGATTTGATTTGTCATAGTGTGAAACATAGAATTATTACAGAATTATAAAATACTTCAATAAAGCTGTCTTTGATAGTGTAGCAAAAGACGCCATTGCACCAGACCGCAATCTCATGATACATTTTAAAACTTCGCTTTGGCTGATTTCTCAAACACATGCGTTTTGTTACAAAGTCTAACCCTCTTGTTTCATATCTTTAAATTCCTGTTTAAAAATTTGGAAAACAGGCAACGTCTTTTCTCCGTGGACAATTTTTGCTGCAGTTATGCATTCGTTTCATAATCTGCATTTCTGTTTCATGAGATGGGCAAGAACGTTGCTGTACACGCAGGATTCTATCATTTTAAATTTTTAAACGCCCTCGGCTCTTGTTCCATTCGGAATTCACACATAATCAGTTCGTATACGCAACATTTTCTGTGCATTCCGTAGCGACGATCATCCTTCAAAAGACACGGAGTCTCTTTCGTTGTTGTAATTAGTTCCATTTGTAAGTAGGCTGTTTAGGTTTTTTATTGGTAACGCCACTTCTATATGAAAATCACTGGCTGTGCTGTGTGCAGTCTGTGGCTGCTTTGCATTGTTGTAATACTCGCCATTGTAGTGTTAGGCAGCTGGCTGTGAACAGCGCGTAGCGTTGCGCAGTTGGAGGTGAGCCGTCAGCAGTGGTGAATGTGGGGAGAGAGATGGCGGAGTTTTTGAAATTTGTCATGAACTGCTATATTTATATATGATGATATCAAGGTAAATACATTGTTTGTTCTCTATTAATATCTTTCATTTGCTAACTATCCCTATCAGTAGTTAGTGCCTTCCATAGTTTGAATCTTTTATTTAGCTGGCAGTAGTGGCGCTCGCAGTATTGCAGTAGCTTGAGTAGCGAAGATTTTTGTGAGGTAAGTGATTTGTGAAAGGTATAGTTTAATGTTAGTCAGGGCCCATTCTTTTGTACGAATTATTGAAAGTCAGATTGCGTTGCGCTAACAAAATATTGTGTCCAGAATGAGATTTTCACTCTGCAGCGGAGTGTGCGCTGATATGAAACTTCCTGGCAGATTAAAACTGTGTGCCCGACCGAGACTCGAACTCGGGACCTTTGCTTTTCGCGGGCAAGTGCTCTACCAACTGAGCTACCGAAGCACGACTCACGCCCGGTACACACAGCTTTACTTCTGCCAGTACCTCGTCTCCTACCTTCCAAACTTTACAGAAGCTCTCCTGCGAACCTTGCAGAACTGTCTGTAATGACGTAAAAACACAAATTTGTGAGCATTTCCAACCTATTTTTTCGCGTCATGAAAAGTATTACAGAATCACGAAGCAGCCATAAAAGAACTGCAAACCATTGTTCATGAAAATCATGAGACCTTGTGGGCTAAAATTGACTCAGTTGCATCTACCGATTCGGTTACGCAACTTGCAAAAACTCAGGAAATCTTGAAGGACGCAGTAGATTCGATTTCAACACAAATTGACACTCTGAAAGTTGGTTCAGAAAAACACACTGAGGAAATGTGTTCACTATCGGAGAAAGTAGCCTAACTTTCGGATCAGGTCACTAACTTATCTACAAAGGTAGATGATGATCTGAATGACACAAGACCTGTAGCCTTCACTGACACAGAAGAGTATGAACACATTAGAAAATTCAAACAAAATCAACATCAAATCAATACACAGTACAAAAGAGAAATCCGGGAAGTACAAGATCAGTTGACGCAGGTAGTACAAGAATTACGTATTTCAGAGTACACTCGCGCCCCAATACGGGCAGAGGGACATAGAAATACGGAACAGCCACAAAATAATAACACAGCGCATTTCGGAAATTATGAAAGAAATTGGCAATGTGCACCGAATTTTGAGATTGAACAGCCGACACGACGTAACAATGACCGACATGCGACTCGCCGACATGATGATTTTGATTATAAGCTGTTCATTACTACACGTAAATTCAAAACATTTAAGAATTCCGGCAACGACATTCATCCACAAGCGTGGCTCCATCAATTATCTCATTGTTTTCCTCCCATCTGGTCATTGGAGCACAGGTTAGAATTTATGTGTGGCTACTTGGAGAATGAACCAGCTGTAAGAATGCGATCGGTCATTCACGATTGCCACAGTGATGGAGAATTTTACCATGCCTTCCTCTCAGAATATTGGTCTCAAGCCACACAAGACCGAGTAAAACATGGCATCATAATGATGAAACATTTCGAACAATCTGAATTCTCCAGTCTTGTGAAATATTTTGACGACATGTTGCACAAGAATCAGTACCTGTCAAACCCATACAGCCCCTCAGAACTCATCCGCATTTGCTTAATCAAATTACCTGAACATTTACGACATATTATTTTAGCAGGACGTTGCAAAGAAGACATTGAGGCTTTTCAGGGACTGTTACAAGAACTGGAAATTGACACTGACAATCGGGGAACGCGGAAACAGGAGCACAACAATTACAGGTCACATCTGTCACAATTCCGCGATGAAAGAAATAATAACTGGACAAGACAAGGCTATTTTCACAACACATATCGTGACCAAAACTGACACACAATATTTTGTTAGCGCAACGCAATCTGACTTTCAATAATTCGTACAAAAGAATGGGCCCTGACTAACATTAAACTATACCTTTCACAAATCACTTACCTCACAAAAATCTTCACTACTCAAGCTACTGCAATACTGCGAGCGCCACTACTGCCAGCTAAATAAAAGATTCAAACTATGGAAGGCACTAACTACTGATAGGGATAGTTAGCAAATGAAAGATATTAATAGAGAACAAACAATGTATTTACCTTGATATCATCATATATAAATATAGCAGTTCATGACAAATTTCAAAACTCCGCCATCTCTCTCCCCACATCCACCACTGCTGGCGGCTGACCTCCAACTGCGCAACGCTACGCGCTGTTCACAGCCAGCTGCCTAACACTACAATGGCGAGTATTACAACAATGCAAAGCAGCCACAGACTGCACACAGCACAGCCAGTGATTTTCATACAGAGGTGGCGTTACCAATAAAAAACCTAAACAGCCTACTTACACATTATTCATAATGTATAGAACTCAAACAGCTCTTGTAATTAGTTCTATTATTCACAGTGTATAAAACTTAAACGGTTTAGGGTACGAAACTATATGGAAAGGAAAGCTGTCCATGTGGAAGCTGCCCAACTGACTTTCCTGGAAAGCTCCTGCAATTGCCCTACAGATACACACAAGATCAGTTTCTCGTTTCCTGTCCGGAAGTGTTGTGCAACATGATATGATTGACATTTATTCTGTTCATGCGTTTTATGTTAGTAGCGTCAGTCAATTCAGTCTGGCTATTTACTGACATGCATAGTTATTCAGAAGAAAATGTGTGCAATATAAGAAAGATGTACCGTATTTTTGGAGTTAAGAGTGTTCAGTCCTCACTAATGCAATCACAGCTTGTATTAACGGATTGGCACAAAAAGAACTGGTGGATAATGTTGCCAGTCCCAAACATGTTGTTGCACTTGATACAAAAGTTAGCCTTGATACAGTAGGACAAATTAGAAAGAAACGGGAAAATAAACTATATGGTATACTGGAATCATCAAGAAAGAGCGCTAAGAATATTGGAAAGAACCACATCGTTAGACAGCTATAAAAAATCTCAAATTCTAAAACCACGAAGGACTTTTACATAAATAAAAAAATAGTTCCGACATTATGCAAATTATTTATTGCTGCAAGACAAAAAAAATCCATTTTTCTTCGCATAAAGTTGTTTTGCACAAGACACTGTATGAAATTGGATTTCTCTGGAAGAGATTTGTGAGTGAAATAAAGATTGTGGTAGAAAGAATGGATGTAATTGATTGGCAGTATAAATACTTGTTACAAGTAAGGAAATTACGAGAACAAGTTGGAATGTTCTACGTCGGATAAGTTTGGGTGGGGAACAAAATTACTTTTAGAAAATGTAATCTTGGTCTTGGCGCTGACAGCATTAAGGACAATGTTCATGGAAGTAACAGGGCTACTGTGGTGAATATTGAATCTAATGCTCGTGTTATTTATTAGTTTACATAAATGCTTCTCTACCGAAAATATTCCCCATCGGTTTTTCCAATGTCTCAAACCGGAGCTGGATCTTTGGGATACATTTTAGCTCTCTCAAGGGTGCATTTTGAATCTAATGCGTGTCAGTATGTGACTGCCCTTTAAGGACTTTTTGTCACTAAAAATAAAAGTCAAATGTAGCGATATGGGGTCTAGGGCAGCATTACAATATTTTATTTATTTATTTATTTTTGAGGGGGAGGTTGCAAAATTGACGAATAGACGACGAAATGTAAGTATGTGCTTTATCGTGGTGCACAAACAATGAACTGGTCCGCCACTCCGCTACAATATCAAGAGCGCCCGGCGGAAGCGCTGCTACATCTTTGTGAAACATCTTGTAGAAGCGCGGGGCAGCTGCTGCGGCATAAAACAAAGCATGTGACACTACAGGGATTAAGGAGACCACACCGTGGTTGAAGTCGAAAAAAATCGATTTTCCGTTTTCATCACATTTCGATGGATTAAGGTTTTATTTTTTCGAGCATTTAAAGAGCATTTTCCTACCACCTGTGTTTATGTGCCACGCCCACGTTTCTGTCACTCACTATCAACCCGCCCACTGTCAACTCTAAGCCCTATGGAGAGGCCATTATTAGCAAAATAGAATGTGTAGCCCATGTTCAGAAACGTTTGGGAACACGGCTGAGGAAACTAATTGTTGGTATGAGAGGAAAAAAATTATAAGATGGAAAATTGTTGACCAGGCAGGGTCGGTTAACTAAAACTAAAATAGAAAACATGCAGGTTTACTATGGGCAGGCAATTAGGAGAAATAAACAAAATGTGGGGGCAATGAAGAGAGATGTTTGGGCCATATTCTTCCATAAGTCCTCAAGTGATGAAAAGTCATGTCATGGATTGTGTCCATCAGGAGAAAATTCGTGGTGCAAATACAATAGGGCTCAGGCAACTGGAGAATCTTATTCTCACCAGGATTCTCTTCCTGCTGTTGGTATAACAGCAACTAAACCTATTTTCATATACTTGGCACATCCTGACCTTCTAAGGAAATGTCTGCATGGGCAGACACAGAACCCAAATGAATGTTTCATCAGCGTGATTTGGAACCACATTCCTAAAACTGTATTTGTTGGCATGCATACAATGAAACTAGGAGTTCATGATGCTATTATTACATTCAATTGTGGTAATATTGGAAAGTGTTGGGTACTGAAAAAGCTGGGAATAAATCCTGGTGAAAATATGATCACTGGGCTGCAACATTGCGATAAAATGAGGAAAGCCGATGCAGACAGTTCTGCATCTAATATGACCAAGAAAGCAAGAGAAACATCCAGGAAGGTGAAAAAGAAGCTGTAAGACCTGCTAGAGGCCAAAGAAGGGCCATCATATGCAGCGGGACAGTTTTAATTAACTGTAAGTAAAAAATTTCAAAAGTTTTTTTCTTTAAAGTCAATTTCCCGCAAACTAAAATTTTCAGTACATATGCCCCATTATATCAGAAACTATCATAGATAAATGAACGAAAATTTTCAGAGACTCTGCATAACATAAAAAGCCACCTCTGGTACTACAGTCATTAATATTCCCCCATTACGAAGTTCGCAAAAAATATTTTCTGCAGAAAAAACTTTATATTTTTTGTTAATAAATTTGAAAAAGTATTTCTTATAAACTATGAAGTGGAGAAAGAAGATTTTAGTGCAGTTGACTCTATTAGCATCATGTAACGTGCAGTAAAAATATTAAGGTCCTGCATCAAATAGTTTTTCAGAAATGTGTCAAATACTTGCCTAAATTATGGTTCAAATAGCTCTGAGCACTATGGGACTCATCGTCTGAGGTCATCAGTCCCATAGAACTTAGAACAACGTAAACCTAACTAACCGAAGGACATTACACACATCCATGCCCGAGGCAAGATTCGAACCTGCGACCGTAGCGGTCTCGCGGTTCCAGACTGTAGCGCCTAGAACCGCACGGCCACTCCGTGCCTAAATTAACGTGGGTTAGATAGGCAGGGTGTGGTCCCCTTAAGAGTTGCAGCGACCGTCTCCACAGGGGAGCAAGTTACTATTGGAAACTACTTTAAACACGTAGCTACTACGTATTAAATAGACTCACACTCTCTATGATACAGCAAAACTAAGGATTTCATTTAGTACCTTTTCACTGACTTACTGATTCCCAACCTGCCCCTGGACGTAGTCGAGTGTTCATAATGTATGTCGGGCAAGACAACTAGTGTGAGTCAAAAGTTCATTGTAGGCCCTGTGGAAGCGCCTTGAGACGTAGGCAGAAAAGGGACTCGCACACTCGCTACCAACAGACTACACTTACTGTAGAACGCCCGAATGCACGAGGCGTACTCATAAAATTTAATTATCACCTCCAAAAAATCAAGGTGCCACCATCAGACCATGTTGTTAGATCTTCCCAACACATTTTTCGCTATTAATGGCCCTCATTAGGTTCAAATGGCTCTGAGCACTCTGGGACTTAACATCTATGGTCATCAGTCCCATAGACTTAGAACTACATAAACCTAACTAACCTAAGGACATCACACAACACCCAGTCATCACGAGGCAGAGAAAATCCATGACCCCGCCGGGGCCCTCATTAGGATATTTCTATAGCATGCTTGGTGCTGCAATGGGTTGACCCGTACGAGCATAATCTCATAACAGTCCAAAAAATCATCATAACTTTGCTGGCTGCGTTTTCGACTATTTCAGTCTCTGTCAGTCTGAGTGTTTACACGACTTGTTTGGATCATTTTTCTCAGCTCCACAGTGCTACATCCAGCATTCGTCCTCGGCGATTAAGTGGCTAGAGAAGTCATCTGTATTGGCCTAACTGGTCACAGTACTCCCGCTGCTGCATCGGCTCAGTGGGCCTTCTAATGGGGTGTGAGCTCTCATAGAATCCTTTCTTATGTCCAAAATGACATGCAAGATGTTGAAAACTTATAAGTGACAGGTTCTACCGTTTTCCATGACCATTTCAATTGTGACACTCTCGCCTTCAAGCACCATGACTTTTAATTCACAGGTTTTTGGAGTGAGCCCCAGTGACAGCTGTTGGTCATGTGCTAATATGCTACAGCACACTGTAAATATCATATTAAAATTACGCCATTCCTTTTAAATGCAAGCCAGAAACTCCACTAGAATCACGACACTTATCTTCGAATGCATTGCTGGTATGCAAATAAAATGGACGAAAATTTGTTCTGGAGTGTTCTCTCCACGGTAACTAAAAGTGTCGTGTGCTGAAATGATGCTCGTCCATGCTATAATCAACTTACAGAAGGGGCACAACTGTTTGTTTTTGACTGCACGTTCTCTGATGTGACGTCACTCTTACCAGCATTAAATCCTGGGTTATAGTGGAGCAACGCAACAGAGGTGAGCTGCATGTCAGGAAGCTGCCGCAGCGCTGTTTCGTGTCCAGGTACAGTGGAGTGGGCTCAGAGAGTGATGCGGCAGATAACAGGCTCACTTCACTGCATAGAAGGCAAGCGTACAAGCCGGTCGACCTGCAATCCTTCGCAAACGATTTTAAAGAAACTAGTTGGCAAAAAAAAAAAAAACTCGATTTTCGCGCATCTCATAGCTTAATTCTACATCTACATTCATACTCCGCAAGCCACCTGACGGTGTGTGGCGGAGGGTACCCTGAGTACCTCTATCGGTTCTCCCTTCTATTCCAGTCTCGTATTGTTCGTGGAAAGAAGGATTGACGGTAGGCTTCTGTGTGGGCTCTAATCTCTCTGATTTTATCCTCATGGTCTCTTCGCGAAATATACGTAGGAGGGAGCAATATACTGCTTGACTCTTCGGTGAAGGTATGTTCCCGAAACTTTAACAAAAGCCCGTACCGAGCTACTGAGCGTCTCTCCTGCAGAGTCTTCCACTGGAGTTTATCTATCATGTCCGTAACGCTTTCGCGATTACTAAATGATCCTGTAACGAAGCGCGCTGCTCTCCGTTGGATCTTCTCTAGCTTTATGATGAACTGCTTATCATTTCGTTGTTCGTCATAGTTATTGTGATATTTCAAAATTAATTAAACCACTGCAAAAAAATAGAGTAGCTTGCAATGAAAAGTAGAGGTTGCTACGAATTTGCGTTTGGTGCACTCTAGTTCATAAATTACTAGATACCAAATGTAGTTAATGTATTCAATAATTCTTTGAACTTGAGATAGGATCGGCAACTCTTTCCATTCTGGAGCTAATGGCTATAGCGCACCCCATTTTGCTTGCGCGCCCAGATGATGAAGCGCGAATGAAATATTCATAACACTCCTGTATCTTTTAAACGGTTCGAGATATCGAATGAAGATGTTGGCGAATAATAGCACTCAAATGGCTGATTAGGTTGAGATATGGTTACAATTCGTAACTTCCTTATCTAGTATAACAAAATACAAGTAACTACAGAATTTTTCAATGGAAAAATATGATTTTTAAGAGTTACTGACCGACAGTCGAACGAAAATTGTTGCAGGTTCCTAGACACCAGAAGAAATTTTCGAGACATGGCTCTTACATTCAGTAGGAGTCACAGTGGTTGTAAGAACTGATGAGTCGACTATCAAGGTGTTGTGGGATTGTCTACACCCACTCCACATCAGAGTCTTCTCTGAAGATGATTTGCTAAATATTATAAATAGTTTATATAGCATACAGAACTTTCCAGATGCATTCAATGACGATAGAAAACACAGTTGTCTAAATTCCCCAGAAAATTCGGGTACAATGTTTTGTAGTCACAAACATTTTCATGCAATCGTGCTACAAGCAGTTGCAGATCCTAATGAGAAATGCATCTAACAGATGTTGGGAGATGTGAAAAAGAAAGCGAAAGTGATGGGTTTAATTCCTCTAATGTATTTTTCTTCATGCAAGAAGAGGAGCTTAATATTCTGCCATAATCTCCACTACCAGGGATGTCAGTTGTGCTGCATTTTGTATTCGTTGGAGATGAGGAATGTACCGCATTTTATCAGATATTACAGTTCATATGTTTTAGATCCACGGAAAGAATATTTCAACAAAAGCTTCTCCACAACAAGACTATTAATTGAATGCGCTTTTGCAATAATGAGGGCTGGATGGAACATATTTAAGAATCCATTAGAAAGGTCACCATGATTGTCTGTCAAAATTGTGAAATGTACATGTTCTCCAGAACACTGTCATTCACCTAGAAAGATCCCTGAATATTGGTCAGCAACAAACTGTACAAATCCAGCGTTCAATGCGAGGCACTTACCAGACGGGACGAAACATTACCAGAGATTAAAATGAAGCTGTCAAAATGAGACTGTTTTGATAACTTTTTCTCGCATAATAAAACATAATTATCATGTGTTTGTCACCTATGCTACTTCAGCTTTATTACCGCCCCTCGTTTTAAGACAATGAAGGAAAGTTTCGTATTATCAAAAGAGCTAACATTATTTTCGATTGCCCTATCTGGTGCCACATGGCTAATTAGGAATTTGATTCTTCACGATACGGTTACAAATAAAATTGATCCTTCAAATAAATGGGTAAGGCAGCAGGTTCTCCGTTCGCTGTAATTAATACGAGCTTTATATTCTCGTGTTATGTAACTGGCTTCCAGACCAGCATTAATTCTGAAATTATTTTTGAAATACGTTAGGGACCATGAATTAATTCATTTGTCAATACACGTATTCTCTGAACTGAAAGGAATGTAAAGAGGATACGTAAACTATTTCGTATTTTAATAGCGAAACACTTTTATTGCAATATGCTGTATGGTTACCGTCTCCTGACTCGACTGTACTCCTCGAAAAACTCCAAATGAGTGGGATTTCACAATGGCTGTAATTATTTTAATAATATTCTTTAGTGACTATAAATTCATGTTACTACTGGCAATGATTCACAATCTGTACATACGAATTCTCTGTATCGTTACGTAATCTCTGGCCAATACCAGAGGAAAAGTGAATTTCATAATATTTCATAAGATACGTGTAACACAAAGTTAAACTGTTGATTATAAAATTTAAATATATTTAAACATTTCAATTTATGTATGTGTAATTACTATATTAATATAGTTACAATTACTGCCCTAGTAAGTCAAAAGACCATAGGGGACCGGTGAAAAAAAGTATTCCACGAAATTTACATCTACATCTACATCCATACTCCGCAAACCACCTGACGGTGTGTGGCGGAGGGTACCTTGAGTACCTCTATCGGTTCTCCCTTCTATTCCAGTCTCGTATTGTTCGTGGAAATAAAGATTGTCGGTATGCCTCTGTGTGGGCTCTAATCTCTCTGATTTTATCCTCATGGTCTCTTCGCGAGATATACGTAGGAGAGAGCAAAATACTGCTTGACTCTTCGGTGAAGGTATGTTCTCGAAACTTTAACAAAAGCCCGTACCGAGCTACTGAGCGTCTCTCCTGTAGGGTCTTCCACTGGAGTTTATTTATCATCTCCGTAACGCTTTCGCGTTTACTAAATGATCCTGTAACGAAGCGCGCTGCTCTCCGTTGGATCTTCTCTATCTCTTCTATCAACCCAATCTGGTGCGGATCCCACACTGCTGAGCAGTATTCAAGCAGTGGGCCAACAAGCGTACCGTAACCTACTTCCTTTGTTTTCGGATTGCATTTCCTTAGGATTCTTCCAATGAATCTCAGTCTGGCATCTGCTTTACCGACGATCAACTTTATATGATCATTCCATTTTAAATCACTCCTAATGCGTACTCCCAGATAATTTATGGAATTAACTGCTTCCAGTTGCTGACCTGCTGTATTATAGCTAAATGATAAGGGATCTTTCTTTCTATGTATTCGCAGCACATTACACTTGTCTAGATTGAGATTCAATTGCCATTCCCTGCACCATGCGTCAATTCGCTGCAGATCCTCCTGCATTTCAGTACAATTTTCCATTGTTACAACCTCTCGATATACCACAGCATCATCCGCAAAAAGCCTCAGTGAACTTCCGATGTCATCCACAAGGTCATTTATGTATATTATGAATAGCAACGGTCCTATGACACTGCCCTGCGGCACACCTGAAATTACTCTTACTTCGGAAGACTTCTCTCCATTGAGAATGACATGCTGCGTTCTGTTATCTAGGAACTCTTCTATCCAATCACACAATTGGTCTGATAGTCCATATGCTCTTACTTTGTTCAGGAAACGACTGGAGGGAACTGTATCGGACGCCTTGCGAAAGTCAAGAAACACGGCATCTACCTGGGAAGCCGTGTCTATGGCCCTCAGAGTCTCGTGGACGAATAGCGCGAGCTGGGCCTCACACGACCGTCTTTTTCGAAACCCATGCTGATTCCTACAGAGTAGATTTCTAGTCTCCAGAAAAATCGTTATACTCGAACATAATACTTGTTCCAGAATTCTACAACTGATCGACGTTAGAGATATAGGTTTATAGTTCTGCACATCTGTTCGACGTCCCTCCTTGAAAACGGGGATGACCTGTGCCCTTTTCCAATCCTTTGGAACACTACGCTCTTCTAGAGACCTACGGTACACCGCTGCAAGAGGGGGGGCAAGTTCCTTCGCGTACTCTGAGTAAAATCGAACTGGTATCCCATCAGGTCCAGCGGCCTTTCCTCTTTTGAGCGATTTTAATTGTTTCTCTATCCCTCTGTCGTCTATTTCGATATCTACTATTTTTTCATCTGTGCGACAATATAGAGAAGTTTAGTCTTCCTCTGTGAAACAGCTTTGGAAAAAGACATTTGGTATTTCGGCCTTTAGTCTGTCATTCTCTTTTTCAGTACCATTTTGATCACAGAGTGTCTCGACCTTTTGTTTTGATCCACCTACCGCTTTGACACAAGACCAAAATTTCTTAGGATTTTCTGCCAAGTCAGTACATAGAAATTTACTTTCGAATTCATTGAACGCTTCTCGCATAGCCTTCCTCACACTACATTTCGCTTCGCGTAACTTTTGTTTGTCTGCAAGGCTTTGGTTATGTTTATGTTTGCTGTGAAGTTCCCTTTGCTTCCGCAGCAGTTTTCTAACTCGGTTATTATGGAAGTGTACGACAATAGTTACGTCTGCGCGTGTGATCTTTCGCAATTCACATTTTTGCATTCCGCTTTTGTTATTAAGGAATTTGGAGGCGTGGGGTACATAGAGGGTGAATGATATACGGCATTTTAAAGCATTAATAACAAAGATAGCGCAAATCATAAACGTATAAACTGACGTGTCTACCATGACAACGTTGCGAAACACAGTCTATTTTTGTAATATTGTAGCATATTCGTAAAATGTTGCACGAAACGCCACTGGATAGTCTGCAAATTTGTTCTTCGCGATTACAACTTGTCTCATCACACTGGAAGCGTCGGCCCCCTACTAACCCCTACGTCTTACGCTGTTGCATTGATGACGTACACTTCCACAAACTCATCATGGATTGTTGTAGCGTTTTTCCGCTGCAGATATGTAGACCGAATTACCGCACATACTCCACTTTATTAATGGGTTCACCATTTTGTTTGGGCTCCTCTAAAGATCTGCTACCGTAGCGTATACTGGAGAATTGAATGTGTATCCGGAATGCATAAATGTATCTGCAAACAAATTAAGAAAGTATTTTTCAAGGTGCAAATTATAGCTGTATGACTATCGCATCGAGACATGCATTGTTCTCTTTCTTTCGTTATATGCAGAGTAAGTTTCAGACGTGCACGAAAAATCAAACGCATTTAAAAAAATTCTGCAAGGATTACGGAAGCTGTGAGCCAGTTCTCACGCAACCAATAGTTAGGAAATTATCGCAACTATAGGCTGAATTCATCCGTACGTAAAGTAATTACATTGTTAAGATTTTATGGAACTACTTGCCGGCCGCAGTGGCCATGCGGTTCTAGGCGCTACAGTCTGGAACCGCGCGACCGCTACGGTCGCAGGTTCGAATCCTGCCTCGGGCATGGATGTGTGTGATGTCCTTAGGTTAGTTAGGTTTAAGTAGTTCTAAGTTCTATGGGACTGATGACCTCAGATGTTAAGTCCCATAGTGCTCAGAGCCATTTGGACCATTTTTTGGAACTACTTCGACTTAACGACCCATGATGTTTAGGAAACAGCTGAAAATGTTCTGTCGTGAACCAAGCGAAAGACTGTAGTTTCTTTGGAAACATCCCTGCAGGCTTGACGACCACCGCTACACTAGTCCTTGTACGAGAGCAATGGACGTGCTAGTTTTGACACTCATGCCCGGATGCCAGTTCCAGACACACGCGAATTCCACAGGTCGTTCGTAAAAACAAAGAGATTTTGACGTTGATTGTTAACGATACAGTCGAGGTTTTTAAAAAAAAGAAAAGCAGGAATTTTTGTCTGCGATTTGTTTGTACTGTCGGCAGATGCCGTTTCCGCAAGCATAAAAAAATCGCCCTGGAGAACTCAGAATTGCGCGATAGTGCAGTTCCGTTTTTCCCTGGGTTAGCTTAACGAACAGAAAAAAACAGAGATTACGACTGTAAGAACAAGAAGCCAATTAAAAAAGAATGATAAAATTTTGCTATGAAGGCAAATAGTAATAGAAGAAGTGACTGATCTTTATTGTGATCCGCAGGAAATTGGGCAATGTGACCACCACGTCTTAGTTATACTAAACCTGACTTGAATTATATACTTGAGTCCAATCAAGATTTGTCACCATGAAGTAACAGCCGCTGTCATCCTGATAGTTCCTCAGTACCTTCGTGGCTGTGAAACCTTCAGAGTGACATCTCCTGAGTTACGTCATAGACTCAACGGTTTTGCTTCAACCATGTTTGTCATAAAGGTGTTGTATCTGACTCTGAGACCATTGTCTACCATTTTTGCTTTTCCTCGCTCCATTAGTCTGAGGAGTCATCTGGTTTAACTTACTTACGATGGTGAATCTAAAAGTAATATCACCTGTGACATAAAAATTAGCAGTGAACATATAACAACATGCTTTTGTACACATTTCTGTCATGGTTGAATGCAGGCATTAAAACCACTTTGGAGAAATTCATGGTTTTTCATCTTGAGCTGTCTTCCTCAGAACGATGTTAAAGCTGTCGATTGTGAACTCCACCGCGTCACTCTACTCGAAACACTTAATTAGTAGCTTTAAAATCGAGGATCAAGAGAAACAAAACCGTGCATTTTTCCAAAATGATTTTGATGTCTGGTTTCAGCGATGGCGCAAATGTATACAAATACATGGTGACTATGATGAACGATGCTGTTGTGTAGAGGACATTTCACACTATGATCTATACTAATATGCTGTTACATGTTCATTATTCAGTTTTTTGTTTTGTGACACAGGAGGCATTACTCTTTAACTCACCTTCATATTTAAGAATATTATTTGGTTGCCTTTGATATGAGCTATGTGTCATAATTTGCGACAGCCATACGGTTTTAAATTATGATGAAGGAACGTTTGTCTGTGGGAAAAATTGAATCTTAAAAACTGACGCCTACAGAACTGTGGTATACCAAACTAGGGAGTCTACAAAGATTCATATGGCTCTGACTCAGTATCATAGTGGTGCCAATCGCATCCCAGAAGCTACTTAAGAATAATTAGTCCTCCTTTTGAAATCTAAAGAAAACGCCGAGAACTTATTGTAAACATTTTGTTTCAAGCCCCTTAATTTAATTATCTTAAGTGAAAATTTGATGAGAATCGAATATATGCCACGGGAATACTTTTTAAGTTGTCAAGTAATCTTGACAACGACTCAGGTTCACTTGCTGCCGCATCCAGCACTAGGAGTTTTGGTAAGTTCTGAGGTATAGCAGCTGTTGCCTCCAGTGAGCAGACGGGGCAGCCGTTGCTCGTTTAGAAGCGGAACACTAAGGGAAGATCACCCCACACAGTTAACAGCTTCGAAGCCAGGGGTTTGGAACATTCAGACTGGCGGAATTACGTCGGTATCACACCGTGTGTCAATCTCCAGGCAAAATTCCAAACATTCCACAGTGTTTTACACGCTACCAAGTTACTGCACTAACTATGTGTCTGAATCAAACGTTCTGTTAAATTTCGTTGAACAAAAAAGATAAGTCAGGCAACAAAATTTATTGCTACCACAACCGTTCTCATCAGCCGCAGAGGAAATTTCCACATCCTTAAATTCAGGAAAACTGAAGTAATACATTTTAAAAGAACATGCCTTGTCTGGGTGTTGTGACTCGTCATTGTACAAACTATAAAACATTTCCTTTATTTTGAAGAAAAGCGGTCTTGGCTGTATTAACTATTGTTTAATGGCATGTTTCGGCTTTTTAAGGCTTCATCAGATTTTGTTTGCTGTTGCGCTGTGAAATACGCATACTTCAAGGTCGCGCTAAAGGTACACGCCCCGCTTAGCGCGGCCTTGACATATGTTTATTTCACGGCGCAACAGCAAACAAAACCTAATCTTCTCCTGAAAAGGCGAAACGCGCCACTAAAGAATAACTAGTGCAACTAAGACTGCTTTTCTTCAAAATAATGTTTATACGGCTAGTGTACCAGTCAGCCTGATGAGGTGGGAAAAGTTTTATAAATTAGTTTGAAGTATAAACTGTAAAACCGACGTTTCAGCACTATTACAACGGCTTGCTTCAGAGCTAGACTGATTTCACTGAAGGGAAAGAGCTCCTAATTTTTGTAATTTCTCGGTTTCAGTAGCCATATTCCTGAAATTTTATTGCCCCCGGACGATAAAAGGCTATATTGACGAGAGAGAGAGCGTAGGACGGAGGCTATTTGCCCAGCTCTGACTGTCGCGCGTCTTGCGAATCAGCACATGGTTACTTAGTTACAACTTGACCAACCTATGAGCGTATGTTATGAGTTTCGATTTATGGTATTTCAGTACCAAAATCATTCAAAAACTGAGCGGTGTTTAGTCAGTAATAGAGAGAAACATGTTCGGAATTGTTCGGAAAGAATGGAAAACAAATAAGTAGTTGAATAACTGACTGATTTGGAGGATGTAGTAGTGACTAATGAAAATGATATATTAGTGAATGGGATATTTAGCGAGGCTAATGGATAGTACATGGACGAACAAAGTTCTTTTTTAGATTCAGAGAGAAGAGAGGAGACAGGAAGAACTTCGTCGTGTAATGTGAGTGCACAGTAAACACACACTGAAGAGCCAGTATTAGGCCGGCCGATGTGGCCGAGCGGTTCTAGGTGCTTAGGTCTGGTCCTGCGCGACCGCTACGGTCGCAGGTTCGAATCCTGCCTCAGCCATGGATGTATGTGATGTCCTTAGATTAGTTAGGTTTAAGTAGTTCTAAGTTCTAGAGGACTGATGACCTCGGATGTTAAATCCCATAGTGCTCAGAGCCATTTGAACCAAGCTAGTATTATACAGGGCCCCCGCGAGCATACAGAAGCGCCGCAACACGAGGTGGCATTGGACTCGACTAAAGTGTGAAGTAATGCTGGAGACAACTGAGACCATGAATCCTGCAGGGCTGTCCATAAATACGTAAGAGTACGATGGGGTTGAAATCTCTTCTTTGCAGCACATTGCAAGGCATCCCAGATATGCTCAATAACATTCATGTTGAGTTTGATGGCCAGCAAAAATGTTCAGCCTGAGAAGAATGTTCCTGGAGCAATTCTGAACGCGTGAGGTGTCGCATTGTCCTGCTGGAATTGCCGAAATCCGTCGTAGTGCACAATGGACGTGAATTGATGCAGGTGATCACACAGTATGCTTGCGTAAGTGTCATCTGTCAGAGTCGTATTGACACATATCAGGGGTCCCGCATTACTCAAACTACGCACGCCCGTCAACATCACAGTCTCCACCAGCTTGACAAGTCCCCAGCTCAAATGCAGGGTCCATGGATTCACGATGTCTCCATACCCGTACAAGTCCATCCGCTCAATATAATTCGAAACGAGACTCGTCGGACCAGGTAACATGTCCAATGTCGGTGTTGACAGGCCCAGGAGAGATGTAAAGCTTTGTGTGCAGTCATCACGGGTATAAGAGTGGGCCTTCGGCTCCGAAAGCCCATATCGATGATGTTTCGTTGAATGGTTCGCTCGCTGATACTTGTTGATAGCCCAGAATTGAAATTTGCATCAATTTGGGGAAGGGTTGCACTTCTGTTACGTTGAATGATTCTCTTCAGTCGTCGTTGATCCTGTTATTGCAGAATCTTTTACCGGCCGCAGCGATGTCGAAGATTTCATGTTTCACCTGATTCCTGATATTCACGGTACACTCATGAAATTTACGTACGGGAAAGTTCCAATTTCATCGCTACCTCGGAGATTCTGTGTCCCATCACTGTGCGACGACTATAATACCACTTTCAAATTCACTTAAATCTTGATAACCTGCCACTTAAACAGAAGTAACCGATCTAACAACTGCGCCAGACACTTGTCTTACACTCCTGGAAATGGAAAAAAGAACACATTGACACCGGTGTGTCAGACCCACCATACTTGCTCCGGACACTGCGAGAGGGCTGTACAAGCAATGATCACACGCACGGCACAGCGGACACACCAGGAACCGCGGTGTTGGCCGTCGAATGGCGCTAGCTGCGCAGCATTTGTGCACCGCCGCCGTCAGTGTCAGCCAGTTTGCCGTGGCATGCGGAGCTCCATCGCAGTCTTTAACACTGGTAGCATGCCGCGACAGCGTGGACGTGAACCGTATGTGCAGTTGACGGACTTTGAGCGAGGGCGTATAGTGGGCATGCGGGAGGCCGGGTGGACGTACCGCCGAATTGCTCAACACGTCGGGCGTGAGGTCTCCACAGTACATCGATGTTGTCGCCAGTGGTCGGCGGAAGGTGCACGTGCCCGTCGACCTGGGACCGGACCGCAGCGACGCACGGATGCACGCCAAGACCGTAGGATCCTACGCAGTGCCGTAGGGGACCGCACCGCCGCATCCCAGCAAATTAGGGACACTGTTGCTCCTGGGGTATCGGCGAGGACCATTCGCAACCGTCTCCATGAAGCTGGGCTACGGTCCCGCACACCGTTAGGCCGTCTTCCGCTCACGCCCCAACATCGTGCAGCCCGCCTCCAGTGGTGTCGCGACAGGCGTGAATGGAGGGACGAATGGAGACGTGTCGTCTTCAGCGATGAGAGTCGCTTCTGCCTTGGTG
The DNA here is from genome assembly GCF_021461395.2 of Schistocerca americana. Taxonomy (NCBI): domain Eukaryota; kingdom Metazoa; phylum Arthropoda; class Insecta; order Orthoptera; family Acrididae; genus Schistocerca; species Schistocerca americana. Next base: position 313,621,597 of record NC_060120.1, on the reverse strand, counting down.
CCAATGATGCACACAGGGCCAACACCCGGCATCATGGTGTGGGGAGTGATCTCCTACACTGCCGTACACCACTGGTGATCGTCGAGGGGACACTGAATAGTGCACGGTACATCCAAACCGTCATCGAACCCATCGATCTACCATTCCTAGACCGGCAAGGGAACTTGCTGTTCCAACAGGACAATGCACGTCCGCATGTATCCCGTGCCACCCAACGTGCTCTAGAAGGTGTAAGTCAACTACCCTGGCCAGCAAGATCTCCGGATCTGTCCCCCATTGAGCATGTTTGGGACTGGATGAAGCGTCGTCTCACGCGGTCTGCACGTCCAGCACGAACGCTGGTCCAACTGAGGCGCCAGGTGGAAATGGCATGGCAAGCCGTTCCACAGGACTACATCCAGCATCTCTACGATCGTCTCCATGGGAGAATAGCAGCCTGCATTGCTGCGAAAGGTGGATATACACTGTACTAGTGCCGACATTGTGCATGCTCTGTTGCCTGTGTCTATGTGCCTGTGGTTCTGTCAGTGTGATCATGTGATGTATCTGACCCCAGGAATGCGTCAATAAAGTTTCCCCTTCCTGGGACAATGAATTCACGGTGTTCTTATTTCAATTTCCAGGAGTGTATATAGTCGTTGCCGACTGCACTACCGTATTCTGACTGTTTACATCTCTCTTTATTTGAATACGCATGCCTATACCAGTTTCTTTCTCGTTTCACACACACACACACACACACACACACACACACAAAGAGGAGAGAGAGAGAGAGAGAGAGAAGAGAGAGAGAGAGAGAGAGAGAGAGAGAGAGAGAGAAAGGTGTTCGTGCATTTCTTGACTGGCATCTGTCGCTTGTAATGGATAAAGTGGATCTCCACATCCAAAGTATAATGTACCCATGGTCTCCGACGCCTAGAGAGTGATAATGTCGTCATGATTTATTCAGCTTCTTACACTAGTTAATTTTGTTCCTATGACGATACTTCCAGAGCAGTGAGTAACTCTGTAATATCGCATCGCAATGAGGAACAGCATGAAGCGTAGTGTAATGCAACAAGCGCCAGATAGACGCAAGAGTATTGTCACCTGGTTTGCCGTCGCACTGGGAGCCTCTCAGCATAGCAACGTCGCCGTGCCGCTCTTCCACCGCATTCAGTGAACTGTGTATCGCTGTCAACGTACAACAAACACTGCCGGAAAAACGAACCAGAGACAAAACCGAGCAGTACTGAATGCGAGCTTGTGAAGGAAAAATAAAACAGGCATTATAGTTATCTACAGCAAGTACTGTAAGCGAATGCAACAAGCTTGTATCCAAGTAAGACATACAGCGCAAGTAGTAGCGTAGTGACAGCACCATCCAGATTTTGATATCAAATTGATATGCAAGTTAATTAAATTGATCAATTAATTACCCAACCACACTCACCCCCACCCCTAGATGATGTCATGTATTTTTCTCAGCCTTCAAGTGGGCCCCGACTCCCCTCCCACCCCTCCCCCATTCATCACGCAACCTAACTTGTTGTCAGCAATTTCGAATTTTGGCGGGAATTTCGAATTTTTTGCGGGAATTTCGAATTAGGAAATTCTTTGTCCTAGGATTGTGCTGACGTCTCACTCCATCTGTCGCCTGGGAAATGACGGGGAATTAAAAATGGGGGTGGCCTTTTTGAGACGTGAGCCCTGGTCCTTCTGGATGGAAAGCCCAATTGCTCCCACCAACGCATGGAAACTGTCACTGACACAACTATATGCATAGCGCCACACAAGGACAGCCTAAAATCACAATAAAGCTCAAAATTGACGATACCATACAATTGGTGTTATCCCGCTGGAAAAATTTTCACAAAGCCACTCAAAAACAGTGACAGACACACTTAAACTCTACCCTTCACTGACAAGGTGGCTGGAAAAAGGCTTGGGTGTAAGGTACTATCTTTATTCTGTTCGGTGGGAAATATGTTCAATTGACAAGATGCTGGTTTTGGACAGAGAGGAGTCTAAAAAGTGTATTATCTTTAAGCATACAGGAGAGGGCAGTATCTATCGTTGTTTGACTACAGAGTTCACTACAGACACCTGCTCAAAAACCACCCTGCAGCCCAGGTAACGGGAGCCAATACACACTGCCACCATTGTTGGAAAAAGTTTATGTCAGTTCCCAGCCATAATAAATAATGGACACTAAAGTAACCCTCTTCTCCTGCTCATAGACAGTTTCCACGCATTGGGGGAGCACTTAGACTTCCCATCCAGAAGGACCAGGGATTGAGTCCCGGAAAGGGCATTGTCATTTTCCATTCCCCGCCGTGGGTGGGATGGGACGCCAGCACAACCCTGGGAGAAAGAAATTCCTACCAAAATACGAAATTCCAGCCCATATTCGAAATTCCCTCCCAAATTCGAAATTCCCGCCCGAATTGTAATAACCGCCAATAGGTTACGTTGGGAAGGGGAGGGCCTGGGGTCCATGTGAAGGCTGAGAAAAACTTATGATGTCACTTTTGGGTGGGGATGTGCGTGGTCAATGGAGGTGGGATTAATTTATCAATTTAATTAATTTGCATATCAGTTTCAATCAATTTCAGATTTTTTTTTTTGGGGGGGGGGGGGGGGGGGAGGGTGGCTGGCCACTACGCTACTACTAGCACATACCATTGATGACACTGTTTAGTTGATATTTCCAGTGCAGTACAGATACAAAGATATATGTGGGTAGGAAGTAATGAGATTCAGTTGCTTTATAATGAGCCACTGAAGACAGCAGTTCCTGGTACCAAAAAGTTCAGAATGTAGCCGTGTATAATCTTCGGAATTTTTCTCAGCAGAGGACAGTTCTACTATTTCAGCACTGCCGGGAAAAAAATGCCATACCCTGAACGACAATGGCATTTTGCTGACAAGTGACATGTCAGGCAGTTCATTGTTGTAGAAGTGTATGATGATAAATGCAAATCAGGTGAAACACACGTCACAGTAAAGGGTGGCCAAACTGTCGGTAGCATCGATACACACTATTGATGGCAATACGGGAACGAATTTTTGTATGAAAACCATCATAAAGGTGGTGAATGACATTCTGCAATGGATTATCCCCAATATTTTCCCCATTTCGTTGCATTTCGTCAACGGTTCTTGCAGGCTCTGGAGAAAAATTAAGTTTGCGCTTTAATATGTCCCATAAGTGTTCAGTTGGTGAGAGATCTGGAGACCTTACTGTCCAGGGCAGTTGTTGTACACCACGAAATCACGCTGCGTCGCAGCAACAATGTATGTATAGACGTGTGTAGGGGTGCTGAAAAAACGCATCAACTTAGTGTCGAAGAAATGGCAATAGCACGTGAATACCATTCTGTGCAATTTAGCGGCACTGGGTACTTTATCCTGCAGAAACACCAAGTGTGACCGCGAGTTGTTACTGATAGTCCACCACACCATGAAGCCTGGGATGGGACGTACGGCTCGTAGGAGGCAGCACTCCAACATAGGTGGCCCATCACTTCTACGCCGTACACGTCCATGACTCACATACGGATAGAACGTACTCTCATCACGGAAGGGAGAAGAACCGTTCCACCCATCAGCTGACTCTTTCTGAATACCAGAGTAGCCATGGTTGGTGGTGTCGTGGTGTCAGTGGCTGCATAACCATAGGCGCACATGTTTTAGTGCTGCTGCAAGCAATATTCCTTGCTGACTCAACAGGTGCAACGTGTTCCCGGAACACTTCACTGGATGATGTTCGGTCGGCCACCACTGCTCGCACAGTGCATCGATCTTGACGTGCGCCTGTGCTACGAGGACATGCAAAATCTGAACAACTTGTGCGGAAATGTTGCAAAAACCACTGCTGAAAGTAGCGAAAAGGTATCGATGCATTGTGGCCAACAAGTGCAGGAAACGCTCGATACGTCCATCCAGCATCCGCAGGTCCACAATGCGAATCTGTTAACGCGGCTGAAGTTGTTCAACAGGACTATGCACTCGTCGACAGTGTATGGTTGCACCCTAGTATGAATGTTGCACACACTGTTCACCTCAAAACTCAGCATTACTGCCAGCAGAGTCCAAACAGTCGGTACACAGAGAGGGCTATTGAGCCCCACTTCATCGCGGTTGACAGTGACAAATGAATCACGAACACTAAATCTTCTTGGTATACTATACCGTGGTGCCACTGAGAATCCTGGACAGCGTTGCATCTTTTTCTAGGATTGTATACTAGAAACATGATTCTAGTGCATCATTAAGGCTAAAGTTTCTGGAATTTTTCACTCGTGCGAAGCTCAATTTGCCCTTTGCTCACTTGACATTCTGCGAACCATGGATAAAGGGCAATAGGCAAATTCCGTATTCTTAGATTCGCGTAAAGCGTTTGACACGACGCTACGGAGCCGTCTGTCAACGAAGGTATGAGCGTACGGAATAAGTTTCTACGTATGTGAATTGCTTGAAGACTTCTTAAGTAACAGACGCCAGTACGTTCTTCTCGTCGGAAAGTGTTCGTCAGAGACAAGGATATCGTCAGGAGTTCCCCAGGGAAGTGCGACAATATCGCTGTTGTTTTCTACATACCAAAATGATCTACCAGACACAGTAAACAGCAGTCTACGGTTGTTTGCTGACGATGCCGGGGTGTATGGTAAGGTGTCGTCGTTGTGTGACTGTGGGTAGATACAAGATGACCCAGACAGGATATGTAGTTTGTGTGATGAATGGCAGGTAGCTCTAAATGTAGAAAACTGCGAGTTAAAGCAGGTAAGGAGGTGAAACAAACTCGTGATGTTCGAATACAGTGTTGGTAGTGTGCTACTTGACAGATTCGCGCCGATTAAATATCTGAGCGTAACGTTGCAAAGCCATTTGAAATGGAATGAGCGTGTAAGAAATACAGTAGGGCAGGCGAATGGCGACCTCAATTGTTGTGAAATTTTGGGAAAGTTTGGTTCATCTGTAAAGGAGACCCCGTGCGACTGCTGCGGTAGCAGGTTCGAATCCTGCCTCGGGCATGGATATGTGTGATGTCCTAAGGTTAGTTAGGTTTACGTAGTTCTAAGTTCTAGGGGACTGATGACCTCCGATGTTAAGTCCCATAGTGCTCAGAGCTATTTGAACCATTTTTTTTTTTTTTTTTTTTTGTAAAGGAGAGCAGATGGTAATTCAGAGATGTGCTGCTAGATTTGTATCAGTATGTTCGACAACACGCAAGTATTACAGAGATGCTTCCGGAACTCAAACGGGAATCATTGGAGGGATGGCGACGTTCTTTTCGAGGAGCGCTATTGAAAAAAATTAGAGAACCGGCATTGAAGACTGTCCGCAGAACGATTGTACCGCCACCAACGCGTAAGGATCATGAAGAGACTGGAGAGATTACGGCTCGTACGGTGCTATGTAGATAGTCGTTTTTATTTCGCTTTGTTTACGTGTGGAAAGGTGACTGGTAGCGGTGCAGCGTACGGTGGCTTACGCAGTAGGCATGTAGTGTAGATGTGGATGAATTTCACTATGGCTGTTAATGCGGTCAGCACAGTACCCCTGACACACTCATGATATGTTCAGGAACGCACATTCTGTTACTGTTACAAACGTCATTATTCCGAAATCCCAGAAAGCTTTTCATTGTAGTTATTATCAACTTGTTAAATTACGTAGCTTCCTAACGCGTGCCCTGCCACTGTGTTCGGCAGTGCTACGTGCTCGATGGAGTGTAAAGTGGACGCCATACTGCGGCACGTGGCGCCGCGCTAATGCGCGTTAATGGCCCTCCTGGCCGGCGCGCGTCCGCCACGAGCCGCAGTAATGTCGCGGATCAGCGCTGTTTGCCTCGATTACGCGTCGCATTTTGGTGCTAGCTGGCCCGGACAGCCAATCACTAATACCTGATACTGGTGTGGGCGGCGGAGCACTATGAAGCACGGCTACGCTGCTTGCCAACGGCAGAACAGAGCACAAAACTATTGTAGTATTGTTCCCAGAACCGATCGCGGTGCTCTGGTTTGGAGCCGAGTGGGAGGATTAAACCAGAGGCTCAGACGATTCTGCGGAGATCTGGGGTGCAAATTTCTCGATCTCCGCCATCGGGTGGAGAAATGCAGGGTCCCCCTGAATAGGTCAGGCGTGCACTACACGCCGGAAGTGGCTACGAGGGTAGCGGAGTACGTGTGGAGTGCACATGGGGGTTTTTTAGGTTAGAGAATTCCCTCCCTAGGCCCGACAAGACGCCTCCTGAGACGCGGCAAGGTAGGAGTAGGCAAAATGCAACAGGGAATAACAATATTAATGTGCTAATAGTAAACTGCAGGAGCGTCTATAGAAAGGTCCCAGAACTGTTCTCTTTAATAAACGGTCACAACGCCCATATAGTACTAGGGACAGAAAGTTGGCTAAAACCAGACGTAAACAGTAATGAAATCCTAAACTCAGATTGGAATGTATACCGCTGAGACAGGCTGGACAGTGAAGGGGGAGGCGTGTTTAGAGCGATAAAAAGTGCAATAGTATCGAAGGAAATTGACGGAGATCCGAAATGTGAAATAATTTGGGTGAAGGTCACGGTTAAAGCAGGCTCAGACATGGTAATTGGATGTCTCTATAGGACCCCTGGCTCAGCAGCTGTTGTGGCTGAGCACCTGAAGGATAATTTGGAAAATATTTCGAGTAGATTTCCCCACATGTTATAGTTCTGGGTGGAGATTTTAATTTGCCGGATATAGACTGGGAGACTCAAACGTTCATAACGGGTGGCAGGGACAAAGAATCCAGTGAAATTGTTTTAAGTGCTTTATCTGAAAACTACCTTGAGCAGTTAAACAGAGAACCTACTCGTGGCGATAACATACTAGGCCTTCTGGTGACAAACAGACCCGAACTACTGGAAACAGTTAACGCAGAACAGGGAATCAGCGATCATATAGCTGTTGCTGCATCGATGATTTCAGCCGTAAATAGAAATATTAAAAAAGGTAGGAAGATTTTTCTGTTTAGCAAAAGTGACAAAAAGCAGATTACAGAGTACCTGACGGCTCAACACAAAAGTTTTGTCTCAAGTAGGCTACAGATAGTGTTGAGGATCAGTGAACAAAGTTTAAAACCATCGTACAATATGCTTTAGATGAGTATGTGCCAAGCAAGAACGTAAGAGATGGAAAAGAGCCACTGTGGTACAACAACCGAGTTAGAAAACTGCTACGGAAGCAAAGGGAACTTCACAGCAAACATAAACATAGGTAAAGCCTTGCAGACAAACAAAAATTACGCGAAGCGAAATGCAGTGTGAGGAGGGCCATCCGAGAGGCGTTCAATGAATTCGAAAGTAAAGTTCTATGAACTGACATGGCAGAAAATCCTAAGAAATTTTGGTCTTATGTCAAAGCGGTAGGTGGATCAAGACAGAATGTCCAGACACTCTGTGATCAAAATGGTACTGAAACAGAGGTTGACAGACTAAAGGCCGAAATACTAAATGTCTTTTTCCAGAGCTGTTTCACAGAGGAAGACTGCACTGTAGTTTATTCTCTAGATTGTCGCGCAGATGAAAAAAATGGTAGATATTGAAATAGACGACAGAGGGATAGAGAATTAATATCGCTCAAAAGAGGAAAGGCCGCTGGACCTGATGGGATACCAGTTCGATTTTACACAGAGTACGCGAAGGAACTTGCCCCCTTCTTGCAGCGGTGTACCGTAGGTCTCTAGAAGAGCGTAGCGTTCCAAAGGATTGGAAAAGGGCACAGGTCATCCCCGTTTTCATGAAGGGACGTCGAACAGATATGCTGAACTATAGACCTATATCTATAACGTCGATCGGTTGAAGAATTTTGGAACACGTATTATGTTCGAGTATAAGGACTTTTCTGGCGACTAGAAATCTACTCTGTAGGAATCAGCATGGGTTTCGAAAAAGACGGTCGTGTGAAGCCCTGCTCGCGCTATTCGTCCACGAGACTCTGAGGGCCATAGACACGGCTTCCCAGGTAGATATCGTGTTTCCTGACTTCCGCAAGGCGTTCGATACAGTTCCCCCCGGTCGTTTAATGAACAAAGTAAGAACATATGGACTATCAGACCAATTGTGTGATTGGATAGAAGAGTTCCTAGATAACAGAACTCAGCATGTCATTCTCAATGGAGAGAAGTCTTCCGAAGTAAGAGTGATTTCAGGTGTGCCGCAGGGGAGTGTCATAGGACCGTTGCTATTCACAATATACATAAATGACCTTGTGGATGACATCGGAAGTTCACTGAGGCTTTTTGCAGATGATGCTGTGGTGTATCGAGAGGTTGTAACAATGGAAAATTGTACTGAAATGCAGGAAGATGTGCAGCGAATTGACGCATGGTGCAGGGAATGGCAATTGAATCTCAATGTAGACAAGTGGAATGTGTGGCGAATACATAGAAAGATTGATCCCTTATCATTTAGCTACAAAATAGCAGGTCAGCACCTAAAAGCAGTTAATTCCATAAATTATCTGGGAGTACGCATTAGGAGTGATTTAAAATGGAATGATCATATAAAGTTGATCGTCGGTAAAGCAGATGCCAGACTGAGATTCATTGGAAGAATCCTAAGGAAGTGCAATCCGAAAACAAAGGAAGTAGGTTACAGTACGCTTGTTCGCCCACTGCTTGAATACTGCTCAGCTGTGTGGGATCCGTACCAGATAGGGTTGATAGAAGAGATAGAGAAGATCCAACGGAGAGCAGCGCGCTTCGTTACAGGATCATTTAGTAATCGCGAAAGCGTTACGGAGATAATAGATAAACTCCAGTGGAAGACTCTGCAGGAGAGACGCTCAGTAGCTCGGTACGGGCTTTTGTTAAAGTTTCGAGAACATACCTTCACCGAAGAGTCAAGCAGTATTTTGCTCTCTCCTACGTATATCTCGCGAAGAGACCATGAGGATAAAATCAGAGAGATTAGAGCCCACACAGAAGCATACCGTCAATCCTTCTTTCTACGAACAATACGAGACTGGAATAGAAGGAAGAACCGATAGAGGTACTCAAGGTACCCTCCACCACACACCGTCAGGCGCCTTGCGGAGTATGGATGTAGATGTAAATGTAGATGTAGATGTGAAGTGGATACTCAACGGTTCATACAGATGCAAGGGCGACGACGAAGACAGCACCACTGATGGCACGGATGCAGCAGCTATTATGGTGCCATGTGGCTGAGTCTAGTAGGAACACTGGTATACAGCATGTGCACATCGCTATCCAATATCTTTAGTCACTTCAGTGTATTTGGGTATTTGCGCGCAGTTCGTTACCCCGCATCAGAGTATACAGTGTATAACAGGGTTATACGCGTGATGTTTCCTGCATGGTCTAATGTCACCAATAATTGGGCTAAGCCTGTCATGGAAGACTGAAGTGTTAGCACCCACACGTCCACACTTCAATACCTAGCCTGCTGCTCAGGGGAAAATAAGCAGTAATGGTTTGCTTTTGGCACACACAGTTGGAGGTACTAAACAATTTGAAAACATACGACTTGATATGCCTATAATAATTAGTTTTCATATTAAGTAAATATTCTGCAATGTTGTTCAGTACTCTATCCTCAGTCAGCAATAGAAATGTCTGCAGTAATACCAGTTACACCGTGTACAGATACGGATTATAATTGTAATAATCGTCGTATTGAGATATACTTTTAACATAAGTAATGAATAGACGACGGCACTATCTTAATTCTTAAATTCGTTCACTATTTATGTGAAATATTAGCTATACTCAGCCAAGCTTTTCTGTGGCTCAGTCCGCTTAATTGGAAAAGAAAGAAAAGAGAAAGCAGAAGTTCCTAACAAAATGGTTCAAGTGGCTCTGAGCACTATGGGACTTAACATCTGAGGTCATCAGTCCCCTAGAACTTAGAACTACATAAACCTAAGTAACCTAAGGACATCACACACATCCATGCCCGAGGCAGGATTCGAACCTGCGACCGTAGCGGTCGCGCGGTTCCAGACTGAAGCGCCTAGAACCGCTCGGTCACCACGGCGGCCAGTTCCTAACACATAGTGGACTTGGATATACGTCCTAATCTCCTTTTCTCTCCTGTCTCTGTCCAGTTCCTCCTCCCCCTTTCTTGGTCATCTTCTCCTCCCCCCTGTCTCTCTCTCTCTCTCTCTCTCTCTCTCTCTCTCTCTCTCTCATCTCCTCCTGCTCTCCCTCTGTCCATCTCCTCCTTCCAGTTTCCTTTGTCCATCTCCTCTTTCCCTTATTCTGTGTCCATTTCCTCGAACCCTTCTGTACAACCCCTCTCCTTGACTTTGAGCTTTGTTTATTGCTAGTGAAAATTCATATTCTGTAGTAATATTTCTGTCGTAGACCAATAAACCATAAATACAACTTTCCTGTTTGCTAACAACGTTTCACTGTTATGTATGCCGGCGGGAGTAGCCGTGCGGTTCTAGGCTCTGCAGTCTGGAACCGAGCGATCGCTACGGTCACAGGTTCGAATCCTGCCTCGGGCATGGATGTGTGTGATGTCCTTAGGTTAGTTAGGTTTAATTAGTTCTAAGTTCTAGGCGACTGATGACCTTAGAAGTTAAGTCGCTTAGTGCTCAGAGCCATTTCATTTCAACTGTTATGTATATACACCACAGTGCACACTGAGGTCACAATAGTAATTGGATGCGATATGAACATATACATATGGCAGTAGTATAGCATACAAAAGGTTTAAAAGGGAAATGCGTTGGCGGAGCTGTCATTTGTCCTCAGCTGATTCGTGTGAGAAGCTTTCCGACGCGATTATGGTTGCACAATGGGAATTAACAGAGTGCACGCCGGATGGTAGTTGAACTAGAGGCATGAGATATTCCAGTTTTGAAATCGTTAGGGAATTCAATATTCCGAGATCCACAGTGTCAAGAGTGTGCCGAGAATACCAAATTTCAGGCATTACCTCTCACCACGAACAACGTAGTGGCCGACGGCCATCACCGAGAGCAGCGCCGTTCGCGTGGAGTTGTCAGTGGTAATAGACAAGCAACACTGAGTAAAATAAACGCAGAAATCACTGTGGGACGTGCGACGAACTTATCCTTACGGACAGTGCTGCAAAATTTGGCGTTACTGGGCTATGTCAGCAGACGACCGACGCGGGTGCCTTTGCTATCAGCACGACATCGCCTGCAGCGCATCTCCTGAGCTCGTCACCGAATCGATTGGACTCTAGACGACTGGGAAACCGTGGCCTGGTTAGATGAGCCCCGATTTGAGTTGGTAACAGCTGATGGTAGGATTCGAGTGTGCCACACACCTCATGAAGCCATGGATCTAAGTTGTCAACAAGGCACTCTCCCAGCTCGAGGTGGCTCCATAATGGTGTCGGTGGTACTTACACTGAATGAACAGGGTCCTCTGGTCCAAAATGGTTATGTTCGCCTACATGGAGACCATTTCAATCCCTTCGTGGACTTCTTGTCCCAAAACAACGACGGAATGTTTATGGACGACAGCGTGCCATGTCACTGGGCCACAGTGGTTTGTGATTGGTTTGAAGATCATTGGAGCTGATGATGTGGCCACCCAGATCGGCCGACACGAATCCCATCCAGAATTAATGGGACATAATCGAGAGACCACTTCGTGCACAAAATCCTGCGTTGGCAACACTTTCGCAATTACGGACGGCTATAGATGCAGTATAGCTGAGTATTACTGTAGGGTACTTCCAACGACTTGTTTATCCACGCCACGGCGAGATGCAGCACCATGCCAGGCAAAGAGGTCCGACACGATATGAGGAGGTATCCCAAGACTTTCGTTACCTCAGTATGCAGCGTTGTATCAAAATTTCGAATCAATCGGTGAAGAGCTTTTGAGATTAACGATTTTGAACAAAACAACATTTACATTTGTATAACGCTTCCTCTTTTATTACATATGTATTACATGTACACCAGAAGGGGAACCACGAGGTGTATAAAAACACGCGAGTATTCAAATACAATGTTGTGTCAAAATTTCAAAGCAATCTGTGAAATGACCGTGCGGTTACAGGCGCCATGTCACTGATTTCGCAGCCCCTCCCGTCGGAGGTTCGACTCCTCCCTCGGGCATATGTGGTGTGTGTGTGTGTGTGTGTGTGTGTGTGTGTGTGTGTGTTGTTCTTAGCGTAAGTTAGTTTAAGTAGTGTGTAAGTCTAGGGACTGATGACCTCAGAAGTTTGGTCCCTTAGGAATTCACACACATTTGAACAATCTTTGAAAAGCTTTCAGAAATTGGAGATTCTGAAGAAACGTACATCTGCGTTTATACTTATATAGAAACTGTGAATGTCCCTAATCGTAAATCTCCGAATGCTTTTGAATGAATGCTATGAAACTTTGACACAATGCTGCGCTGAAATACGAGTGTGTATTCATATAGACATTTTTAATAGATGTAATACATAATCCTGTATAAAAATAATGAGGGTGTTAAATAATTTCTTCATAATAATGAGGGTTGTCTTTCATCCAGACACATACGTTTCGCAACTGGGAGGTAAGACACAAAGCACACTCATGTGTCATCATGACCTTAAGGCAAGATGCTAATGTTGGAAAAGATGCAAGTAACTGTTCACTTTTGTTACTTTGTTTATTCATGTCATGATCATTTAATCCATTGATGGCGCCGAGTTGAAATGAACCCTAGCCTTCCTTCTTCACCCGACGACGTATGGGCTTTCTGGGAATATTGATCTCTGTCGATCGCTTCCTTGTCGAGTGTGCTAGTGAACGAAGCAGTGATGCATTTAAGCGTTCAGTGACTTCATTGTCGTTGTCACATTCCTTTAAGGTCTTCCACTGCGTAGTGCATCTATCATAGACCAATTGTAAAGGCCTTTCTATCCAGTTTCCGAAGATTAGCCTTCGTTGAACTTCTTTCTTGAAGTGGTTGAAAAAGTTTTCCCTGATTTCATCGTATGTCCAGTCCATTCCTTCCTTTGCATGCACCCATAGTTAACAAGAAGACGTGTTTTAATTGTGAATCTCTTTATATCCACCATTATAACACAAATGTTTATAGAAATTTCAAACCTATAGCATAGCAGAACAACCCGTAGCATTCGTCTGCAATGTTGTAATCAGAGTGACCTATACCGGAAGACAGAGGTACCACAAGCAGGGAACATTATTTTCGACCTACAATACATATCCCGACCCACGTAACCGTGAAACTACATGTTAAACTATATGCATACTTTCCGATCATGACTTCTGCACCATCCTGCATTGTGATTAATTTGTCCACCTGCCCCACACTCATAACTTGTTAAACTATATCCTTAAACGTCGCAGAACATCATCCGCTTTAGTAAAGGTAACACATGACCTGAAGCTTGCGGTGCATGCACAACTGGCGACTATCATGTTCTTCTTAGACTTCAACAAAGCCTCTGACACCGTCGACTTCGACATTTTACTCGCCAAATTTATCAGCCTAAATTTCTTGCAAAGGCACTGCAATTGATTCACTCATACATGACGTCTCGGCAGCAACGCGTCATGTCCGAAGCAGGTAGTATTAAGCGCCCCTGCGTTCGGTACTAGCTCCTATACTCTTTCGCTGTATGTTAATGATGTGTCATCAGTTTCGTCCTTCTGCAAATACCACAAGTACGCTGATGACTACCAGTTGTATATAAGTGCAAAACAAACAAACCTGAGGACACATATCGAGAACCTCAAAATGGGCGCAGAATTAAAGCTCAAATCAGCCAAAACCCAAGCGGTACTTATGGGTCATTCTAGGATCATTAGTAAGAAATATCGGGAATCCCTACCATCTTTAACCCTAAATGGGACAAATATCAGCTTCTCTCCTTCAGTAGCGAGGCTAGAAATACAGTGTGGAAGAAGGCATCAGCTTCTGACCGTGCCCTACAAAAATACAAAAAGCTCTCCCGACCGGGAAAATAAACCTGTGCAAATATTAAATTTCTAGTAATTATTACAGCGATTTTATCAGCAAGGCATTTTTCAAGAAAGCTCACGGAGCCTGTCTTATCAACGTACACTTTCCCTCATATCTCACCTCCACCATAACACTCTTGTCTTAACAACAAGAAGGCAGTAACACCCGTTCCCATTGGAACTCTTGTCTCATTTAACTGTCCAGCCACTTCCTCCAAGTCTTTCTCAGCACGAACTCGATTCTGGAAAAACCTCCCATATTATGTTGGAGAACTGAATAACATCTCCCCCTGTAGAAGATGGTTAATGACATATCCACTGAAACGACAATAAGAATTACCACTGACCGTGTATGCACTCGTCACCCTTGTACATCCTTCTTTCCAACCAGATCGTCCGCGGCTCGTTGTTGTCTCTAGATTACGGAGTACCGGGTTCGATTCTCAGCCGGGTTGGGGCTTTTCTGTTCCCGGGGACTGGGTGTTTGTGTTGTTCTCATCATATCATCATCATCATCATCATCATCATCATCATCATCATCATTTGTGAGAGTGACTAGATTGGATTGTGAAAAGAAAATGGGCTGTGTAAAAACTGGGACTTTGTACGGGCGCTGATGACCGAGCAGTTGATCGCCCCACAAGCCAAACGTCATGATCATCATCCAACCAGATGTTCCAAAAAAAAATGGTTCAAATGGCTCTGAGCACTATGGAACTTAACTTCTGAGGTCATCAGCCCCCTAGAACTTAGAACTACTTAAACCTAACTAACCTAAGGACATCATACACATCCACGCCCAAGGCAGTATTCGCACCTGCGGCTGTAGCGGTTCCAGACTGTAGCGTCTAGAACCGCTCGGCCACACCGGCCGGCTAGATGTTGCTCAATTTCCAGCATTCTTAGCCGGTGCAGTATTTTAATAATGAGGTTTAAGACCTCAGAAGTTAAGTCGCATAGTGCTCAGAGCCATTTATTAAAAGACTGCACCGGCTAAGGCTGCTGGAATTGAGGAACATCTAGGCGGCCTGTGTGGCCGAGCGGTTCTAGGCGCTACAGTCTGGAACCGCGCGACCACTACGGTCGCAGGTTCGAATCCTGCCTCGGGCATGGATATGTGTGATGTCCTTAGGTTAGTTAGGTTTAAGTAGTTCTAAGTTTAGGGGACTGATGACCTTAGAAGTTAAGTCCCATAGTGCTCAGAGCCATTTGAACCATTTTGAACTACTGAAAATAACCGCTTGATCAAATATAAACATCAGCATCATAAGAGCCGTGCTGAGGAAAAGGATAAAGAGCAAGAAAGAAATTTGCCGAAAAAAATCTTTGTGATTTCGCAGAAAAAGATTACTCGTGCCAAAGACTAATTTTGTGGACGTGAATTGTTTCTCTTTTTATGAATAGTGGCGACCGCCTCTCTTTTGTGTTGTGAATTATCGCCAGCGTTGGTTACAGTTCGTAGGTTCAGGGTAAACAGAATTACCGGGCTGGTTGCTGGCAGCGGATGAGAACCGTCAGGCACTCGGTGTCAGCTACCGTCCCGGGACGAATAAAACTGAGTGAGCGAGCGAGCGAGCGAGCGCGGCAGCTCATAACCTCTGCTTCATTAATGAGCCGGCCACACCTCCGGCTCCGATGTCATTAGCGCAGCGCATTTCAGAATAATTAAACACACACACTAGACCATTTCGCTGTAATTTGATTAACAGCCGCGTCGGTTTACTTTAGTTGCGACTGCGATGGAGAACGGATTGAAAACTGCAACAGCTAATACAGCATTTAAAATGTATTGTGTTGAAACAAGCGATTTCAATGAAATTACTTTTGTTACCTAGATTAAAGTACACCAATTTGAAAAAAGAGATGACAAACAGATTTGTTTACTCCGATAATGGCATGTTGTTGTTGTGGTCTTCAGTCGTGAGACTGGTTTGATGCAGCTCTCCATGCTACTCTATCCTGTGCAAGCTTCTTCATCTCCCAGTACCTACTGCAGCCTACATCCTTCTGAATCTGTTTAGTGTATTCATCTCTTAGTCTCCCTCTACGATTTTTACCCTCCACGCTGCACTCCAGTACTAAACTTGTGATCCCTTGATGCCTCAGAACATGTCCTACCAACCGGTCCCTTCTTCTTGTCAAGTTGTGCCACAAACTCCTCTTCTCCCCAATTCTATTCAGTACCTCCTCATTAGTTATGTGATCTGCCCATCTAATCTTCAGCATTCTTCTGTAGCACCACATTTCGAAAGCTTCTATTCTCTTCTTGTCTAAACTATTTATCGTCCATGTTTCACTTCCATACATGGCTACACTCCATACAAATACTGTGAGAAACGACTTCCTGACACTTAAATCAATACTGGATGTTAACAAATTTCTCTTCTTCAGAAACGCTTTCCTCGCCATTGCCAGTCTACATTTTATATCCTCTCTAATGGCATAAGCTGAACAAATGAATCAAAATTTGTGCCATGGCCAGGACTTGAAGCCAGGTCTCTTGCCTAATAGGCAGTTGTGCTGACCATTACACCATGGCCACCACAGCTGTACGGACTACTCTAGTCCAGTGCCCTCCGTAGCACAAACGTCAGTTCATACCGTCAGCCTCTGCTTTTCCTCTTCTTAAAACGTCAGTATCGTCGAGGCTCTCTGGTACTGAAATAGCACCCCAGCTTTGTACACTATGTGATCAAAAGCATCCGGAAACCCACAAAAACATACGTTTTTCATATTAGTTGCTATGTGCTGCCACCTACTGCCAGGTACTCCACATCAGCGACCTCAGTAGACACTAGACATCGTGAGAGAGCAGAACGGGGCGCTCCGCGGAACTCACGGACTTCAAACGTGGTTAGGTGATTGAGTGTCGCTTGTGTCATACGTCTGTACGCGCGATTTCCACACATTTAAACATCCCTAAGTCCACTGTTCCCGATTTCATGGTGAAGTCAAAACGTGAAGGGACATGTACAGCACGAAAGCGTACAGGCCGACCTCGTCCGTTGACTGACAGAGACCGCCGACAGTTGAAGAGGGTCGTAATGTGTAATAGACGTCTATCCAGACAATCACACAGGAGTTCCGAACTGCATCAGGATCCACTGCAAGTACTATGACAAACGTCAGATGAGCAGCTGCTCATAAGCCACACAAAACACCGTTAAATGCTAAACGACGCATCGCTTGGTGTTAAGGAGCGTAAACATAGGACGATCGAATAGTGGAAAAACGTTCTGTGGAGTGACGAATCACATCACGGTACACAATGTGGCTATCCGATGGCAGGTTGTGGGTATGGCGAATGCCCGGCGAACGTCACCTGCCAGCGTGTTTAGTGTCAACATTAAAATTCGGAGGCGATGGTGTTCAGTGTTCATGGCGCCATATTTCCTGAACTATGTGCGGTACCATGACATAATTTTATAGGTGCATTTACTAGCATGTTTGAATACCGTCTGCGAAGTTAGTTGTGAACATAATTAGTAACACGGTACTAATAAAGCTAATCGACATGCCTGATGAAGTTTTTCGCAAATCTTATTGTTTATGACATTATATCTCCTGAACCATGATGCGTAAGTGGTTCTAACCTCCACAGTGATTGTTGCCTGACATTAAGGGATTTGTGTAGCAAGTTTGATTGAAATCGGTCTACACACACAAATTCCCGCGCGCATCTGTTTTTGTGATATCTATGGATTTGTATTAACTTCTCTTTTTAGCCACTGCGCTATTTAGTAATCCGTAAAATAGTCTGTTTTCGATAATCGTCACTCCTTAGAGCGAAAAAACGGTGAAGGAAACCAAGGAGAAATTCGGTGAGAGAGTGTAAATTGAGGGGCAAGAAATAAAAACCTTGAGGTTTGCCGATGACACTGTAATTCTGTCGTAAATGGCTGAGGATTTGGAAGTGCAGCTGAATGGAGTGCACAGTGTCTTGAAAGTAGAATATACGGCGATTATCAGCAAAAGTAAAACAAGTGTAATGGGATGTAGTCGCATTAAATCATGAGATGCTGATCGACAATAGTAGATGGGTTTTACTACTAGGGCAGTCAAACAATTGCTAATGGGCGAATTAAGGAAGGTATACAACATAAACAGGCAGCAGCTAAAAAAGCCTTTCTGAAAAAGAGAAATTTGTTTACATCTAATATAAACTGAAGTGTTAGGAAGTTCTTCCTGGAGATTTTTTTTGGAGTGTAGCCTTGTATGGAAGTGAAACGTGAACGACACGAATTTCAGACAAGAATAGAATAGAACCGTTTGAAATGTGGCGCTACAGAAGATTAGGTGGGTAGATCGAAGAACAGATGGAGTACTGAATCGAACCGAGCAAGAAAGGAACTTACGACACAAACTGATTAAGAGAAGCTATTGGTTGATAGGACACTTCCTGTCCCAGGAAGGAATTTTCAATATGGTAACGTAAGAAGTGTGAGGGGTAAAAGTTGTAGAGGGAGAATAAGGTTTAAATATAGAAAGAAAATTCAAAATGGGTGTGAGTTGTGGTAGTTAAACAGTGAGGAAAAGATTATTTTTAAAAGCGCTACTGACGATATCAGCGATCCAAGTACAGTGTTAGAAAATACACTACTGGCCATTAAAATTGCTACACCAAAAAGAAATGCAGATGATAAACGGGTATACATTGGACAAACATATTATACTAGAACTGACATTTGATTACATTTTTACGCAATTTGGGTGCATAGATCCTGAGAAATCAGTTACCCGAACAATCACCTCTGCCCGTGATAACGGCCTTTACACGCCTGGGCATTGAGTAAAACAGAGCTTGGGTGGTGTGTACATCTTATTGTTTATGACATTATATATCCTGAACTAAGATGGGTAAGTTGTTCTTACCTCCACTGTGATTGTTGCCTGACATTAAGGCTGCCCATGCAGCTTCAACATGATACCACAGTTCATCAAGAGTAGTGACTGGCGTATTGTGACGAGCCAGTTGCTCGGCCACCATTGACCAGACGTTTTCAGTTGATGAGAGATCTGGAGAATCTGCTGGACAGGGCAGCAGTCGAACATTTTCTGTATCCAGAAAGGCCCGTACAGGACGTGCAACATGTGGTCGTGCATTATCCTGCTGAAATGTAGGGTTTCGCAGGGATCAAATCAAGGGTAGAGCCTCGGGCCGTAACACATCTGAAATGTAACGTCCACTGTTCAAAGGGCCGTCACTGCGAACAACAGGTGACCGAGACGTGTAACCAATGGCACCTCGTACCATCACGCCTGGTGACACGCCAGTATATCTATGCCGAATACACGCTTCCAACGTGCGTTCACAGCGATGTCGCCAAACACGGATGCGACCATCATGATGAACCTGGATTCATCCGAAAAAATGACGTTTTGCCATCGTTTTGCCATTCGTCCACCCAGGTTCGTCTGTGATGCAGCGTCAAGGATAACCGCAGCCATGGTCTCCGAGCTGATAGTCCATGCTGCTGCAAACGTCGTCGAACTGTTCATGCAGATGGTTGTTGTCTTGCAAACGTCCGCATCTTTTGACTCAGGGATCGAGACGTGGCTGCACGATCCGTTACAGCAATGCGGATGTGATGCCTGACATCTCGACTGCTAGTGATACGAGGACGTTGGGATCCAGCACGGCGTTCCGTATTACCCTCCTGAATCCACCGATTCCATATTCTGCTAACAGTCATTGGATCTTGACCAACGCGAGCAGCAGTGTCGCGATACGATAAACCGCGATCGCGATAGGCTACAATCCGACCTTTATCAAAGTCGGGAACGTGATGGTACGTATTTCTCCTCCTTACACGAGGCATCACAACAACGTTTCACCAGGCAACTCTGGCTAACTGCTGTTTGTGTATGAGAAATCGATTGGAAACTTTCCTCATGTCAGCACGTTGTAGGTGTCGCCACAGGAGCCAAGCTTGTGTGAATGCTCTGAAAAGCTAACCGCTTGCATATCACTGAATCTTCTTCTTGTCGGTTAAATTTCGCTTCTGTAGCATGTCATCTTCGTGGTGTAGCAATTTTAATGGCCAGTAGTGTAGTTATAACTATCTAGAACGCAAGGCACGTTTATTGAAAGGTGACCGGTTTCGATCATCGCATGATCCTCTTCAGACATACAGCCAGTTTGATGGACAACAGCTGTGTACGGAGCAGAAACTACTGAATGTCGAATATCAGTTACCGACTATCGACGTTCAGTAGTTCTTGCTCCATGGCTGTATGTCTGAAGATGCTCGTGTGATGGCGGAAACGTGCCTTGCTATCTAGACTGTTATAATTATTTAGTTTCAGATATGAAAACGCTTCCGCAGAGTTGGTAGAGCTGCATCAGAGCAGTCTTCGGGCGGAAGACCAGCAAGCAGCCATATGCGCAAACCAGTCATATACACATATCTGGTAAGCTGACTGGTTCTGTTATTTATTGTATTTAGAAAGGTACAGCATACAAAGAATTGTGCCTAACAAAGGCCATGCATCCGTAGTAACAACCAAGAATAGAAACTTTACTTACTTCCAAAGTTTCTAGGTTTTCAAACCTGTTAATTTTGTGATTTCATTTCCACTAGACAACAGGTAATGTTGTTTTCATTAGGTGTCTGTCGGAGGTTTCGACACTTGCTGTTTGGGATACAGCCAAACTGTGAACGGGGAACGCTGCGCTCTGTTTCAGCGGCGAGTCACAGAATAAAACAGGCTCACAGAATTTTAAGGCCAACGAAAAGACTCTGCCAACCTATGAACGCAAATATAAGTAAGAAACGCAAGATAGTGCCATTCTGAGTAGACAGAGGAGGAGGGAGAAAGAGGGGGGCGGATATTGATGTCTCTTCCGACGTAATTTAAGCAAACTGTGCGCCAGATTCCTCTCCTTATTTAAATGAAGCCTCTGTCCCTGTTAATTAAATTATCCGTCACTAAATCTCCGTTGCCTCTTATTAGATTATCTCAGATATTCGGTACCTGAACGTTGATGCAGATATCGCCTCTTTCACTGCTTTCGTGTTCACTGCTGAGATATTATTCGGCAGTAGTTAAATTAGCTGTCTGTTTTGAACCGAGTGTAGCACATGCGGTCCTCACATAATTGTTCAACATGTTTTAAACTCCATCCAAATGCGACATGCCATTTTCGCACGGCATGCGACACACCCCTGTCTTTGATGCTCGATACAATGAGCTGTATACAGACGAACACGTCAAAAACTGCCAAATATAGTACGTTTGAATGGCCTACCAAATCCGATTTTCTGCCAAGCAATTCTGCTTCTGGTTGGTCTCGCGAATACTCACACGAAGATTCTGGAAATGGGGTTCTGGCTGCGGTATTTCAGCTCTCATAGTCCGTTTTCGCTCCACGTAAATATATTAACGAATTTTAGTCAGATCTACATTGTGAGGTTGTTATCTACTTTTTAAAATGTTCAGTTTTGTCAAAAAAATTTTGTGTGGAGTGAAGGAAATTAAGTATTATTGTATTTCATTGACGAGAAGTCAATTTTGTATTTATCAGATGGAAAAAGGGATACCAATGTGTCGTATTCACTGCTTTAGCAAAACCTAACTACACGGAAAATGTCCTATTTTCCACGTAGCAGTGCAATTTTTCGATTGGTGTAGCCACTCTCTTTTTTATTGTTAAATCCTCTTGTACCGCAATGAGTACTGATAAAGTATTCGCTTACACTGTGCATAAGATGAAGAATGTTAGTTTACCCATTAGAAAGATTCGTAGCCATTTTAGGCCTACAAAACTCTGGAATGTAAGGACCGTGTTCTCTGATGTTTTTGAATAATGCGCTTGATGTTGGTGGTTGTAAGAATATGGCGTTGTGAACCATGGACCTTGCCGTTGGTAGGGAGACTTGCGTGTCTCAGCGATACAGACAGCCGTACCGTAGGTGCAACCACAACGGAGGGATATCTGTTGAGAGACCAGACAAACGTGTGTCCTGAAGAGGGGCAGCAGCCTTTTCAGTAGTTGCAGGGGCAACAGTCTGGATGATTGACTGATCTGGCCTTGTAACACTAACCAAAACGGCCTTGCTGTGCTAGTACTGTGAACGGCTGAAAGCAAGGGGAAACTACAGCTGTAATTTTTCCCGAGGGCATGCAGCTTTACTGTATGGTTAAATGATGATGGCGTCCTCTTGGGTAAAATATTCCGGAGGTAAAATAGTCTCCGGGCGGGGACTACTCAAGAGGACGTCGTTATCAGGAGAAAGAAAACTGGCGCTCTACGGATCGGAGCGGGGACTGTCAGATCCCTTAATCGGGCAGGTAGGTTAGAAAATTTAAAAAGGGAAATGGACAGGTTGAAGTTAGATATAGTGGAAATTAGTGAAGTTCGGTGGCAGGAGGAACAAGACTTTTGGTCAGGTGAATGCAGGGTTATAAATACAAAATCAAATAGGGGTAATGCAGGAGTAGGTTTAATAAAGAATAAAAAAATAGGAGTGCGGGTAAGCTACTACAAACAGCATAGTGAACGCATTATTGTGACCAAGATAGACACGAAGCCCATGCCTACTACACTAGTACAAGTTTATATGCCAACTAGCTCTGCAGATGATGAAGAAATTGATGAAATGTATGATGAGATAAAAGAAATTATTCAAGTAGTGAAGGGAGACGAATATTTGAACTCATGGGTGACTGGAATTCGAAAGTAGGAAAAGGGAGAGAAGGAAACATAGTAGGTGAATATGGATTGGAGCTAAGAAATGAAAGAGGAAGCCGTCTGGTAGAATTTTGCACAGAGCATAACTTAATCATAGCTAACACTTGGTTCAAGAATCATAAAAGAAGGTTGTATACATGGAAGAAGCCTGGAGATAGTAGAAGGTATCAGATAGATTATATAATGGTAAGACAGAGATTTAGGAACCAGGTTTTAAATTGTAAGACACTTCCAGGGGCAGATGTGGACTCTGATCACAATCTATTGGTTATCAACTGTAGATTAAAACTGAAGAAACTGCAAAAAGGTGGGAATTTAAGGAGATGGGACCTGGATAAACTGACTAAACCAGAGGTTGTATAGAGTTCCAGGGAGAGCATAAGGGAGCAATTGACAATGAATGGGGGAAAGAAATACAGTAGAAGAAGAATGGGTAGCTCTGAGGGATGAAGTAGTGAAGGCAGCAGAGGATCAAGTAGGTAAAAAGACGAGGGCTAATAGAAAACCTTGGGTAACAGAAGAAATATTGAATTTAATAGATGAAAGGAGAAAATACAAAAATGTAGTAAATCAAACAGGCAAAAAGGAATACAAACGTCTCAAAAATGAGATCGACAGGAAGTGCAAAATGGCTAAGCAGGGATGGCTAGAGCACAAATGTAAGGATGTAGAGGCTTGTCTCACTAGGGGTAAGATAGATACTGCCTACAGGAAAATTAAAGAGACCTTTGGAGAAAAGAGAGCCACTTGTATGAATATCAAGAGCTCAGATGGAAACCCAGTTCTAAGCAAAGAAGGGAAAGCAGAAAGGTGGAAGGAGTATATAGAGGGTCTATACAAGGGTGATGTACTTGAGGACAATATTATGGAATTCGAAGAGGATGTAGATGAAGATGAAATGGGATATACAATACTGCGTGAAGTGTCTGACAGAGCACTGAAAGACTTGAGTCCAAACAAGGCCCCGGGAGTAGACAACATTCCATTAGAACTACTGAAGGCCTTGGGAGAGCCAGTCCTGACCATACTCTATCACCTTGTGAGCAAAATGTATGAGACAGGCCAAATACCCTCAGACTTCAAGAAGAATATGATAATTCCAACCCCAAACAAAGCGGGTGTTCACAGATGTGAAAATTACCGGTCAGTTTAATAAGTCACAGCTGCAAAATACTAACGTGAATTCTCTACAGACTAATGGAAAAACCGGTAGATGCCGAGCTCGGGGAAGATAAGTTTGGATTTCGTAGAAATGTTGGAACACGTGAGGCAATACTGACCTTACGACTTATCTTACGAGAAAGATTAAGGAAAGGCATACCTACGTTTCTAGCATTTGTAGACTCAGAGAAAGCTTTTGACAATGTTGACTGAAATACTCCCTTTCAAATTCTAAAGGTGGCAGGGGCAAAATACAGGGAGCGAAAGGCTATTAACAATTTGTACAGAAACCAAATGGCAGTTATAAGAGTCGAGAGGCATGAAAGGGAAGCAGTGGTTGGGAAGGGAGTGAGACAGGGTTGTAGCCTGTCCCCGATGTTATTCAATCTGTATATTGAAAAAAACAGTAAAGGAAACAAAAGAAAAATTCGGAGTAGGTATTAAAATCCATGGAGAAGGAATAAAATCTTTGAGGTTCGCCGATGATATTGTAATTCTGTCAGAGACAACGAAAGACTTGGAAGAGCAGTTGAACGGAATGGATAGTGTCTTGAAACGAGGATATCAGATGAACATCAACAAAAGCAAAACGATGATAATGGAATGTAGTCGAATTAAGTCGGGTGGTGCTGAGGGAATTAGATTAGGAAATGAGACACTTAAAGTAGTAAAGGAGCTTTTTATTTGGGGAACAAAATAACTGATGATGGTTGAAGTAGAGAAGATATAAAATGTAGACTGGCAATGGCAAGGAAAGCGTTTCTGAAGAAGAGAAATTTGTTAACATTGAGTATAGATATAAGTGTCAGGAAGTCGTTTCTGAAAGTATTTGTATGGAGTGCAGCCATGTATGGAAGTGAAACATGGACGATAAATAGTTTGGACAAGAAGAGAATAGAAGCTTTCGAAGTGTGATGCTACAGAAGAATGCTGAAGATTAGATGGGTAGATCGCATAACTAATGAGGAGGTATTGAGCAGAATTGGGGAGAAGAGGAGTTTGTGGCACAATTTGACTAGAAGAAGGGATCGTTTGGTAGGACATGTTCTGCGACATCGAGGGATCACCAATTTCGTATTCTAGGGCAGCGAGGAGGGTAAAAATGGTAGAGGGAGACCAAGAGATGAATACACTAACCAGATTCAGAAGGATGTATGTTGCAGTAAGTACTGGGAGTTGAAGAAGCTTGCACAGGATAGAGTAGCATGGAAAGCAGCATCGAATCAGTCTCAGGACTGAAGACCACACAGCAACGGATCCATTAACTGCCGTAGACATCATTTTAACATGCATCTTCATGAACAGCCCCTCAGTCATCACTCTTATGAGTTTGCCCATATCCACAGGCAAATTGTACTCGCTCTTCATAATAAATCCTATGGATGTACTAATCATCACGCCGACGATAGCGAAACAGGTGATTTATGGACGCTCTAAAAACGAATGTCGGGTCTGCTAAACCGATTCATGAGTAACACGTTAATACGACAGTGAAAGTCAGTTTCCGGAATAATATGTCGCATTTAACTGTGGTGCTTGCAATGGTCAAGAAGTCCAGTACACGTGAGATCGCCCCAGACATACAGGGAAACTGACGAGTCAAGGCAGTAACCAGTACCGTCGAGGGACATTGAATGAGACGAACTCACGAGGTTTCTCTACCCACGCCTTTCCCTTCTCATGAGAGCTGTGTAGACTTCTGTGTAGCTGTCTTCTTTTCAGATAAATATGTCAGCAGGCTGGAAGTGCGATAGCCTTCCAATCCTGACCCCAAAATCGAGAATGAGAAAACTATACTCCTACGAAGATACGCTACGACTTTTCTCATCATGGTTATCAGGAGCTTTACAAACAAATTTAACGCTGACATTTCCTTGTGTTTATCGGTCAGTACAGTAATTACAACTGAAAATTTTTAGCCACTTACAAACTGTCTCACTTGTCTTTTTATTATGTTCCTAAATACACCAACTGATGTGACAGGTGTTACACAGTGAGCCACCAGTCCGATGTTTTCAAATTTTGTAGAGATCTTCATCACATTGCATGATATTAAATGATGAAGCTTTTATTTAATTCGGATCTGATGTCTATGATTAACTTCAGTATGTTGCGAGCGGTCGCCTGCTTTAATCGTAAATATAACTCCAAGTGATGCTAAGTGTTATTATCCTTACATAAAGAAGGGTATTTTCTTCCAAACAATCTTCAATTCGTGAGCTATACCCTTAATTCTTATGTATGAAATTAGTGAAGTTATTGATGGAAGTTTTGTTGCCTATGTCTTCAGTCCCTGCCAGAAATCAAATTAATAATCAAATTAACTAATTTAATAAAATTGAATTTTGAACTGCTCATGTATCCAAGTATCATCACAAAAAAATAAAAGCAGTGAGTGGTTGGAGGAGCATGAATGAGAACAATGGCGTATTTAAGTTTACAAAAATAATGACAAGTTTTTATTAATCCTTTTATACCTACAACGAACTGATAAATCTTACAAAAAAAATTACAACCCTAAATCAGGAAAAGGGATGGTGCGGGTGTGGCAAAGCATTCATTGCTTGGATATGTAAAAATTTTAAGCTTCTAAGTCACTTCAGTAAAAAGTACGATGACTTATAGCACATATTTTGATACTTGAAGACACTCATCAAAACGTATTGGGTGATTCCCGTTGACTTAAGATCATGAAATTTGCCAAGAAGCTAGATTTAACAGTACGAGTGAAGAAAATACCTGAAAACTGTTAATTTTTAATTACATAACACGAACAAATATTTTTCTGACATTTTTATCCTACTGTCTTTTTTCTTTTTCGTCTCTCTGTTGAGACACTTTTTCTCTGGAACAGTTTTGCGTATTTGTTCCAAATTTACGTCATATGCTAAGGACTATGATCGGCGGTGTAAAAAGTGTAAGCTATGTCAATGCAGTTCAAAGATGTGGGCATCTATGCCACATACTTTGATATCAGAAAATTTACTCATCGAATCCTACTAGGTACTTCCAGTTGACCTAGAGTTATGAAATTCGGGAAGAAGCAAAGTTTCACGCTACAAGCAAAATAAAAATTCTGAAACTTGTTAAACTGTAATTATACCACATAAAAAATTTTTACCATTGGAACATACAGTGCATTCATAATAGACGAACATTACTGCATGCAAACATAAAATATAAGCTGAAGTCATGTTTTAGTAAGGAAATAAATTTTCTTTTATTAAATCTTCTCTCTCTACATACATAAAATTTAAGTTCCCCGCTCGCTTCTTTTCTTGTGTGCCCAGTCTACTGTGAGGAACTACTGTAGAGATTTTCATACGGGGCCAATATCTAGCCAGCATCGATATAGATAACAGGAAAATCGATCACACATTTTGGTAAGCACTATCAACAAAATACATGTAACGTAACGTCTCTGTGACAGTGTAAAAGACGGTTGTCCTCGAATTGTGAGGCACATCTTCAGAAGGTTTGAATATTGTGAACCAACATTCTCGTACTCACAATTCCATAAGGTCATCAGCCTCATCTGCATGAGTATCTCGACCATTTTAATCATAAAAATCTATGCAGTCAGCCTTGAGTATCCTAAAGCACTCGCTCGCAACACTATCACTCGCAATCCCATCCTCACACACGTCACAATCGTCGATGTACCGGTGTATCACCAATTTTGCAGGAAGCGAACAGGAAGATGATGCAACATAATTCATTTCTGTTGCTTGGTTCTTAGACATTGACAAATGCAACACAGGGCTGAATGATACCCCATCATCTTCAAACTATCCTTTTATAACCACGTAAGCGCCTTCAGCGTTCAAGTATTTGTTCACTCAAGAGCGAAAGAAACTGCTACACATGCCTAATATCGTGTAGGGCCCCCGCGAGCACGCAGAAGCGCCGCACCATGACGTGGCATGGACTCGACTAATGTCTGAAGTAGTGCTGGAGGGAACTGATACCATGAATCCTGCAGGACTGTCCATAAATCCGTGAGAGTACGAGGGGGTGGAGATCTCTTCTGAACAGCACGTTGCAAGGCACCACAGATATGATCAATAATGTTCATGTCTAGGTAGTTTGGTTGCCAGTTCAAGTGTTAAACTAAGAGGACTGTTCCTGGAGCCACTCTGTAGCAATCTTAAGTCGGGGGGGAGGGGTGTCGCATTGTCGTGCTGGAATGCCAAAGTCCGTCGGAATTCACAATGGACATGAATGGATGCAGGTGATCAGACATGATGCTTACGTACGTATCACCTGTCAGAGTCATATCTAGACATATCACAGGTCCCATATGTCTCCAGCTGCACACGTCCCACACAATTACAGAGTCTGCACCAGCTTGAACAGTCCCATGCTGACATTCAGGGTCCGTGGATTCAAATGGTTCAAATGGCTCTGAGCACTTTAGGACTTAACTGCTCAGGTCATCAGTCCCCTAGAAGTCAGAACTACTTAAAACTAACGAACCTAAGGATATCACTACATCCACGCCCGAGGCAGGATACGAACCTACGACCGTAGCGGTCGGGCGGTTCCAGACTGTAGCGCCTAGAACCACTCGGCCACCCCGGCCGGCGTCCGTGGATTCATGAGGTTGTTTCCATACCCGAACACGTCCATCCGCTCCATAGAATTTGAAACGAGACTCGTCCGACCAGGCAATATTTTTCCAGTCATCAACAGTCGAGTGCCGGTGTTGACGGGCCAAGGCTAGGTGTAACGCTTTGTGTCGTGCAGTCATAAAGGGTACACGAGCTACGAAAGCCCGTATCGGAGAGGGTTCGTTGAATGGTTCGCACAGTGACACTTGTTAATCGCCCAGAATTGAAATCTGCAGTAATTTGCGGAAGAGTTACGTTTCCTGTCACGTCGAACGATTCTGTTCAGTCGTCATTGGTCCCTTTCTTGCATGATCTTTTTCCGGCCGCAGCGGTGTCGGAGAATTGATGTCTTACCGGATTCCCGATATTCACGGTACACTCGTGAAGTGGTCGTAAGGGACAATCCAACTTCATCGCTACCTCGTAGATGTTGTGTCCCATCGCTCGTGTTCGAACTACAACACCACGTTCCAACTCACTTAAATATTGATAACCTGCCATTGTAGCAGAGATAACCGATCTAAAAACTGCGCCAGACAATAGTTGTCTTACGTGGGCGTTGGCGACCGCAGCGCCGTATTCTACCTGTTTACATATATGTTTTTGAATACGCATGTCTATACCAATTTCTTTGGTGCTTCATTGTATATTTTTAATAGCCTTGAATCTCATATTCAGTGTTTTGGTAGAAACTCGAAACTATTTCGCAGCCTGTGGTGTTGCCGCGACGAGATGCGACTTACATTATCCGGACTCCCCTATGTAATGTGGAAAAGACCACTAAACGTGACACCGAGCGGGGTGGCGCAGTGGTTAGACACTGGACTCGCATTCGGGAGGACGACGGTTCAATCCCGCGTCCGGCCATCCTGATTTAGGTTTTCCGTGATTTCCCTATATCACTCCAGGCAAATGCCGGGATGGTTCTTCTGAAAGGGCACGGCCGCCTTCCTTCCCCATCCTTCCCTAATCCGATGAGACCGATGACCACGCTGTCTGGTCTCCTTCCCCAAACCAACCAACCAACCAACCAACCACTAAACGTGACGACAACCGACTCACCAGTATGAAAGGCATTTCGTGGGGAACCACTATTTTTCTTAATTTGTCGCTAATTCTGAGCTTGGTGTCCTGCAACAAATGCAACAAGTGTTAATGACATAAACTCAGTCACTTGAAAATAGCATAAAAGGCCGAAACCTGGGCCGTAATTAAATACACAACAATACAGTCAAATGGCAATGTGTTCATTTAAAGATTATTGTATAACCTTTGCTCAGCAAGATAAAAAACTGAGTATGATAGGAGGTAGGGAGTATTTTCTTGTCAGTAGAGAAACATCAACAGTAGAATTCGTCGGTCAGGACGGCTCACGGTCTTCGAACATGGACTTGTCATTTGATGTCACCGGAGTAACATATCCATTATGGACATTTCAAACCTTTTAATGCTGTCTTAGTCGACTGTTATGATGTGATAGTGAAGTGGATACGTGAAGGAACGATCACAACTGAATCAAGACTAGGTACACCTCACATACTGACGTGTAGCGACCAGCGAGCGTGCCAGAAGAGGTGGTAGAAAATGATATTAAATTAGTGTAAGGAATCATTCTTGAGTTCCGAAGTTGTACCAGCAGTCGAGGTGGCACAGTAAGTTTGTGTGGGGATGTAAAAAGAATGAGGTACAACGGTCCAGCAACTTCTGGTAAGCCAACATTTCAGTAGCCGTTGCTAAGCGACACTTCAGGTGATGCAAAGAGTGAAGCTACTGGACAGCGAAGATTGGCAACGAACGATTGGGAGGGCTGAATCAGGCTGTACTCTGTGCAAATCCTGTGGAAGGGATTGGGCCGCGCCGAATGGCCGCGAGGATTAGGGCGCCATGTCGCGAACTGCGCGGCCCCTCCCGCCGGAAGTCCGACTCCTCCGTCGGGCATGGGTGTGTGTGTTGTTCTTATCGTAAGTTAGTTTAAGTAGTGTGTAAGTTTAGAGACCGATGACCTCAGCAGTTTGGTCCCTTAGGAATTCAGACACATTTGAACATTTTATGGGATTGGATTTGGCGAATCTCTGAAGCACAGTACCCTTCTTCATGTGTAGTGTCAACAGTGAAATGCAGCGTAGACGGTATTACAGTATGGGAGCTTTCTCCGCAATTAGGGTTGATTCCCTCATTGGACTTACGAAAATGCTAGATCTGGATCGATATTAACTTTTTTTTCAGCTCTGCGAACTGCGTATAATAGAGCAAGAGTTCGGAGATGATGACTTCTTGCATCGGCGTGAAGGTGTGACGGTGCACTGTCATAAAGCAGCATCCGTAAGGCAATGGGTCCGTGGACAATAACGTTCCTGAAATGGGCTCGACTACCCAGACTCCCAAAACGAACCCAATGGGCCACCTCTGGCATGAGTTAGAGCGACTTCACTCCAGACTTCTCTGGTCTAGGCTGTTGAGGAAGAAAGGCCTGTCATTCCTCCACAGATATTCAGACACCTCACTGGAAGTGTCCCCAGCAGAGTTTAAGCCGTCATAAAGGCGAAGAGTGGACTTCCACATAATGCAGACACCAGTGTAAGGGGTTGCGGTCACTAGATTTACGCCATATCCCAATGTTGATTCGAGCGTTCATTAGATGACTCTGAAAATTTCCATCTGTCAGCAAAAACACCAAACACACAGCCGAATGTCACTAAGAATACATTTTATGCAAAAGTCATGTGTCACTGTACACACAATGTCGTTCGCGTTTCCGAAAAAAATGTTCAAATGTGTGTGAAATCTTATGGGACTTAACTGCTAAGGTCATCAGTCCGTAAGCTTACACACTACTTAACTTAAATTATCCTAAGGACAACCACACACATTCATGCCCGAGGGAGGACTCGAACCTCCGACGGGACCAGCCGCACAGTCCATGACTGCAGCTTCCCCCCCCCCCCCCCCCCCCCCCCCCGACCACTCGGCTAATCCCGCGCGGCGCGCGTTTCCGAGGTTCCATATGTAGGGAGCTTATTAGTGCGTCATATGGAAGCGCCTTTGAGGAGTTGCGTATGACTGTCTCATAATGTTTGACATTTGTAAGCACATAATAACATCTGTCCCCAGTTTCCATTAAGTTCCCTCTCTCATTCGCTAATGTGACTGGCGCACCACTGGCTTTCCATTTCGATCCTGTAAAGTACTTTCATCCTCCCACGCCGGGAACAGGTTAATGCGGGAGTCAAATCCTCGACAAAACAGATAAATCACAAAGGGGGAGGCCAGACGCGGCACAGAAGCCGCTGCTAGACCCACGCCACCCCACCCCGTCCCATCCCCCGCCGTCTCCCCTCGTTTGTTTTCCATTGTCTCTTGGCGGCCCCGAGATTGTTTTGCGCCGTAAGCCGCTTTATATTGGGAGGAGCGTGGTGGGGCGGGGCGCCGCCGACCCGGGAAAAATGTTATTTCTCCCAGCAGCGCAGGCGGGCCGGAAGGAAACTTAATTAAGATCGCGGGCTGGCGTGTTCGCTCTCTCTGTTCACCTATCTTTTCCTCCGTTCCCCGAGAAACGCCGGGCGCTGCCGCCCGGGGCATCGCGCTGTCGAACCGCATTCGCTGCGCCACGGGCGGCGGAACCGAAGGCGAGGCGGCCCTCGTGGGCGGGTGTCAGCTGCACTCACGTCACAGTCTCCTGGGGAACAAACGTCACCCGTTACGGCCTCAAAGCACTGTTCCGGCGCTAACCTGAGGCCAACTTCTGCACGAGATCCGGTTTCGCAGACAGCGGACCCATTTTATTCCTTCGCGGATTACCTTGGAAGACGGGCTACAAAGACGTCAACGGTGCGGGATAACTTCTGAGAACTACTTCTACACAAGGGAGCTTTAGGGCAGCTAAAATTACTACCATATTGTGACCTCACAATCTCCGAGTTGTGAACCACATCAGAACTCGATTACTAATCTGATAGAATTACATTACCGCCACGTTACATACTACAACTTGGAGTACTCTAGTGGCAGTGGGTTGGCACTTGCATCAGCGGAGAGGCAAGGTCGGCTGAGTAATATGCATGACATGTAACATCTCAACTGACCTTAAGAAAAGAATAAAAAAATTCGGAGGCACTAATTTTCAGCACGCCGTTGAATGTACGTCTGGGATCTCCTCGCAAATGTTGGGTTGGGCTGTTTGGGGGAAGAGAACAAACTGTGAGGTCATCGGTCCCATCGGATTAGGGAAGGATGGGGAAGGAAGTCGACCGTGCCCTTTCAAAGGAACTGTAGTGACGTAACAAGACTGTTACGCCACTTGCAGTAGCCGAAAGAAAGGCACGCGTACACACACGCCGACGGGCGTCAAGTCTGGAACAGGATAACTATTGAATGGTAGCAAGAAAAGTACGTAGCTGCTTTATACTTAACTTTAATGATCCTTGTGATACATCTCTCTTGACTATACAAATGCGACTCGTTAGACACATGCACTGTTACAATTGGCGCCTTACTAGGTCGTAGCCATGGACTTAGCAGAAGGCTATTCTAACTGTCTCTCGGCAAATGAGAGGAAGGCTTCGTCCGTATTGTCGCTAGCAATGTCGTCGTACAACTGGGGCGAGTGCTTGTTCGTATCACGAGACCTGCCTTGTGGTGGCGCTAGGTCTGCAATCACACAGTGGCGACACACGGGTCCGACATGTACTAAATGGACCGCGGCCGATTTAATCTACCACCTAGCAAGTGTGGTGTCTGGCGGTGACACCACAGGAACCATCACGGCATTTGCCTGGAGCGATTTAGGGAGATCACGGAAAACCTAAATCAGGATGGCCGGACGCGGGATTGAACCGTCGTCCTCTCGAAAGCGAGTCCAGTGTGCTAAGACTGCGCCGCCTCGCTCGGTTCCTCGAAAGCCTCTGCATCGATTTCAACCAGCCTAGGGTAGCCCGTGCAGCTGCGTTAGCCACAGTGCCCTCCAGTGTGGTGTAGTGGACAACATATCTGCCTAGTAAGCAGGAGACCTGGGTCCAACTCTTGGCCTCGTCACAAATTATAATTCGCTATTTCGTCATCTATCCTTATGAAAGATACAGCTGAAACTCAATATGGGTAGATCACGTTACTAATGAACAGGTACTGAACTGAACTAGGGAGAAGAGAAATTTGTGGTACAACCTGACCAAAGCAAGAGATTGGTTGGTTGGACACATTCTGAGACATCAAGGCATCACCAATTTAGTACTGCAGGGAAGCGTGTGGTGAAAAGTCGTAGAGGGAGACCAACAGATGAATACGGTAAGCAGATTAAGAGGGATGTAGGTGGCAGTAGTTACTCAGAGATGAAGCAGCGCCGGCCGGTGTGGCCGAGCGGTTCTAGGCGTTACAGTCTGGAACCGCGTGACCGCTACGGTCGCAGGTTCGAATCCTGCCTCGGGCATGAATGTGTGTGATGTCCTTAGGTTAGTTAGGTTTAAGCAGTTCTAAGTTCTAGGGGACTGATGACCACAGATGTTAAGTCCCATAATGCTCAGAGCCATTTGATAAAGCAACTCGCACAGTATAGAGTAGCATGGAGAGCTGCATCAAACCAGTCTCAGGACTGAAGACCACAACAAACAACAACAACAACAACAACATGGCGGTATGCATTCTAGCTATGTTTGTGTGTGAGAAACAGCCTGCTGTAATTTAGTTTCGAATTCGAAGAGTCCGTGCACGCATTTAGCACTCTCTCCTTTCGCACAACATTGCCAGAACACACACGAGCACTGCGGCATTTGCAACCATTCGACGCCTTGGGTTATCTGTCACTGGTCTCCGGCTTGGCCCCATTCGATTTTCATCTGATTCCGAGGTCGTCACTTTGATAGTGATGAAGCGCTGAAAGCAGAGCTGAGGTTGTGGTTTCATCAACAGGGTCGAACATTCTACAGTGATGGTAAC
This sequence comes from Schistocerca americana, assembly GCF_021461395.2. NCBI lineage: Eukaryota > Metazoa > Arthropoda > Insecta > Orthoptera > Acrididae > Schistocerca > Schistocerca americana. Next base: position 313,587,278 of record NC_060120.1, on the reverse strand, counting down.
AACAAACTGGTCTCTTGTTGGGAGAAATGTATTCATCTTCAGGATGACTGTATTGTGAAATAAATATGTAGACATGAAGAATTAAGATGCAATATGTTAATAAAGTTTGTTTTATAGAAAAAGTTTCAAGACCTTTCACGTAAAAATTTCTGCGGCATTAAGTTTCAGCACGTTCTTGTACATAAATATTTGCTGCTGTATGTCTGTATGTATAGACCTGTAAATGACTGAAACTTTCTGGCAGATTAAAACTGTGTGCCGGACCGATACTCGAACTTGGGACCTCTGCCTTTCGCGGGCAAGTGCTCTTCCAACTGAGGTACCCAAGCACGACTGACGACCCCTCCACACAGCTTCAGTTCTGCCAGTATCTCGTCTCCTACCTTCCAAACTTTATACAGAAGGTCTCCTGCTCTCAGCGCCCACTCCTCTGGAGAGTGAAAATCGAATTCTGGAAACATCCCCCAGGCTGTGGCTAAGCCATGTCTCCGCAATAGCCTTTCTTCCAGGAGTGCTAGTTCTGCTAGGGCCGCAGAAGAATTTCTGTGAAGTTTGGAAGGTAGGAGACCAGGTACTGGCAGAATTGAAGCTGCGAGGAGGGGTCGCCAGTCGTGTTTGGGTAGCTCAGCTGGTAGAGCACTTGCCCGCGAAAGGCAAAGGTCCAGATTTCGACTCTAGGTCCGGCACAGAGTTTTAATCTGTCAGGAAGTTTCATATCAGCGCTCACTCCTCTGCAGAGTGAAAACCTCTTACTGTTAATGACTCTTCATATAACGCCAGACCTGGTGTGCTCCGCTGTGATCGTGAACAGGAGGTCGAGTCATGTCTATAGCTGGAAATGAATTCGATATTTTAAGCGTAGTCAGGGCAAGGATTAGGACAGTAAGAGCTCGTTTACAAGCCCTACAGCTAGAAGCGTGTTTCCAACTTTTCACAAAATCCTGTATCACTTTCGTTACACAGAGATAGTCTAAAGGTTGATGGGAAATTTATTATGTTTTTTTATTAAAGTGTATTTTCAGCCTTACAAAAATCACTCGAAATACAGCTTCTATTACAGCGTTTTTTTATGCTTGGGGCCTCAGTTGCATATACACTACGAGCCGAAACATTATGACCAGTTGCTTAATAGCTTGTTTGTCTGTCTATGGAACGAAATAAATCAATGATTGTGCGTATCAGGGATCCGACATTTTGTTGATAGATTTGTGGAGGTATGTGGTGTTAGATAGCTACGCACAGGTCATCTAATTGGTGTAAATAACGGTCCGCTTATTTGCGTACGCGGTGATGGTTGTCGATACCGACCCAGATGGGCTCGATAGGATTAACATCAGGGGTATCAACGTGAGTTCACTATAATGCTCCTCAGACCATTGTACCACGGTTCTGGCTCCGCGGCACAGACAATTGTACTACTGAAAGATGACATCGCCGTTCGGGAAGACATCAGGCATGGAGGGATGTATGTGCTTTTCAGCTGTCAGTGTGTCTTGAATTACTACCCCAGGTCACATGCAAGCGCAGGAGAATGTCTCCGTACCATAATACTGCTACCACCAGCGTACGTCCGTGGCGCGCTGCACGTTTCGAGCCGCCGTTCACCTCGATGATGGCGTTTGTGGAGACCACCATCGACCCAGTGTAGCAAAACTGTGATTCACCCGATGGTTCCGTGCCCACTGCAGTTGTAACTGACAATGTCGTTCGGTAAACATGTGAACACGAAGGTGTGGTCTGCGGCAGAGCTCCACGTTCAACAACCTACTGCTCTCCCCTGACTTAAGCCCTCGTAAGTTCATCTCGATTTCTAAACTGAAGGAAACACTTCATGCCACTCGCTTCAGAACTGCTACAAATTCGTCGGGCAATAGACCACGCCACTCGTACAGTCAACACAAATGGCACTGCTTAGAGTATCCTACGACTTCCACATCGCTGGGAACGGGTTATACACAACGCTGGTGACTACTTTGAAGGTAAGTAAAACTTTTAAACACGTATTTATTTTTTACGAGCTGTAAACAAGTAGTTGCCACTATTAAAGTTCCAACCCTAGTATTTAGCGCCTAGTGGTAGTTTCACTGTCTTATGTGTTTCCTTAAGATGCTGACGACAGTATCTCACGTCCAGCTTCGTCGTTTCCGATATACTCGTTCACAGGGTCATCGTAATAATAATCTGTCCTTTCTCAGATTCTCTTATCTCAGTGGACTTCCCAATTTGCAGCCCATTTCTTTGCTCGGGTGATCCCTCGTCCATGTCTGATCCGCTTTCATACTTTTGTTACCGAATCACATGTCCGCAACTGGATCAGGCGGAATCCATCGTCGTCGTGGGCAGTGGTCATAATGTTTTGGCTTATCGGAGTAATTTTTTGAGAGAAGTCAGTTTCCTGTGTGAGCCTGTTTATGTTTGAAATAAACATTACTTAATTTTATTCATGAATATCTTCTTTCGTTCCCTTGGGTGTTTTCAAATGACATCACACAAAATCTATGTCATCTGCTTACAGTAAGTCGTCATCCACTCGTCCTTAATATGAATTCATAGTAATTACTGGAACAGCAGTCACAGACGGAAATTATGTAGACGTAGTCGCAGTTCTAAAACTGCATCACATCTGTTACAGTCGTGCCCGTACCTACCATGCTTGTGCTGCATTCCTGTTAGGGACGCCATTGTAAAGGGTGATTTTTATCCACCTCTCAAAAACTTCCGAAGCGATGTAGACGACGTTGAAACAAGTAATTTCAGACACATGGGGTGCCAAATGTTAGGAAATACCCCAACAGTGTTTGACAAATGGTGAACATGTGACGTCACCAAACGAAGTACCTCGCCTCACATGCAGCGAGTGGTTTTGTCGATCCTCCCCTCGCCAGCAGGGACCAGTGCTACCCATTGCACCGCTTTGGTATTCTGTTTTAATTGTTGCATTATCCCATTATCCAGTGTGATACAATACTGCTCGTGGTGCTGGTAACACAAAGGTACTATGTATCTATTTACATTTACGAAAACAGAGCAGCCTAGCGGAGCCATATGTAACACTGCCCCTGCGTCATCTGGTGACGTCGCATCTTCAACATTTGTCATCAACGCCTGGGGTATTTCCCGACATTTGCGGCTCCACGTGTCTTATATCACTTGCCTCAGCGTCATCTACATCGCTTTGTGTGTGTGTGTGTGGGGGGGGGGGGGGAGATCAAACGTTAATAAGAATTACCCTGTATAGTGTCTTTTCCATTGTGCTGTGCCGATCATGTAGTACTGGAATCATACATTGTAACTTAACTTGTCATTTGAAAACGCCCAAGGGATGAAATTAGCCAGTGGTCATTTAAAATGGTCATTTCAAATAAAAACAGCCTCGCGGAGGAAGGTAACTTGTTGCAAAAGCTTTTATTTAGCCTGAATTCAATTGTTTTATATTTTTATCTCTCTTAACCAACTAGTGCTCACCATCTCCCGTGTACACAGCAACATTCATGATCAGGAAAAGGCTGTGAGGATCTGGAAGGTTTTTATTCAAAATACATATTCTTATTCTACTTGAAACATGATAATTTATTTCTGTATACTACACGAAGGTAGTGCCTACTTAAAGTTTGTTTCACTAAATTAGGAACTGACAAATGCAATGCACTATAGTTTTTGCGCTGTTGTGAGACCAAACTCAGCTGTCAAATGGTTCAAATGGCTCTGAGCACTATGGGACTTAAGATCTGAAGTCATCAGTCCCCTAGAACTTAGAACTACTTAAACCTAACTAACCTAAGGACATCACACACATCCATGCCCGAGGAAGGATTCGAACCTGCGACAGTAGCTGTCGCGCGGTTCCAGACTGAAGCGCCTAGAACCGCTCGGCCACCGCAGCCGGCTGTTGAACATTAAAGTATGCATAAAAACTGTACTGAAATACGTTGAGGCACTGTACGACTGAACTTGAAATGAAGGAAGGTATTTAAAACAGTATCAGCAAAAGTCATTAAATCGACTTTTGTTCAGATTAACAGCTTTAAGAGTTTGAGAGTATTCAGGATGTCCGGTTGTTGCACGAGGGGGCGGCCATTGGTGTAGCCATTACTCGATGATTTTTCATAATCATTGCTTTTACTGACTTTCAGCTCTGTTTCTTTAATTATATGAAGACTGAGTAATTCGTTGTACAGAATGCTCATTCATTCTGCGTTTCCATACATAATTGAAATGACTTTTGGTACACACTATCGTAGATTTTTTTGTGCCTTAGCTATCAATTACAGTTTATTCTTTCTGTTATAGGTGAGTCTCCGTGGTTGACGAACATGACCGTTCAGAACATCAACGGTAGGTGACGCAGTTTTTCTTTAATATTGAACGAAATCAACTAATTTCCAGTTTTTACATGTTCACATATCTTAGTTTAGCTTGTATTGTATTTGATGAAGAAATCGAGATTAACCTGCTTTGCTCTGTCCTGGAAATTGCACATACACGTATGTTCACACAAGACACACAGTTCGTGAATATCAGTTCTATATCCATTGCTCCTTAGTATTTAGTGTTTCATTTTACAGTTGTAGAGCTGAAAAGTCTGTTTACGTAAGGATGTAATGTTATTCTTTTTCTTGCTTAAATAAAGAAAGGAACAGTCACATAAGAAAAAAGCACTAAATCCCCAATTGTTTTTCGCTTCATCTGACGCGTGCTTATACAAATGCCTTCCTTGCTCTGGGGGGCAGCTGATGTCACGTCAAGCGATCAGTCGTAAGGTGCCACATAAATTGCATTTTGCCAACGATATAGCCCGGCAGTCTCCCAACAACACGAATTGCAGCCACATGGTGTGCAACATAGCCTCCCGCTGTTGTCTGTCAAAGTTGTCCGGTATTGCATTTCCGCGCCAGAAGTGTCTACACGGGCCACACTATGATCGCCAAATCAGTGAAAGTGAGCTAGTGGAATTTAGTACGGCTTCCCCTTATTTACACTTCACAAGGAGAAAAAGTTTGCAAGAAAAAAATAAATCGTGCTTTATGGATGTGTTATCTTTTTAGCAAGCGAACTCTATCAGAAACTTCAAATCGTACGATAGTACTGGATAAATTTCTTTTCCAGAAGGTCGAAACACGATTTTGAATTTGTCATACCAATATGAATTTAGACCAGTTTACAATCGGATTGGTTATCACTCTTCAGTTTCTGGCTGATGGTCGTTCATACAGAAGTCTTTGAAGAACATTTCTCACCGATATGTCTCGTCGTGCCAGATGTTTGCAACGCTTTGGTGGAACTACCCAAGGAATTCATTACGGTAGTTTGAAATAACAGTCAAACGTTTATTTTAACAGTTCATTTCGGTTCGCCAACACATATACGACGAGAATTATTATACGTGAAAAAGTGTACACAGACACCGTTATAGTAAAAATAATAGAGTGGCTCAGGGGCCCAGTGGATACCACTTCGATGACTTACGTTATCTAACTAGGGGAAAGGGGACCTACAATTAAACGCGATTTAGGAACCACGTGTCGTTTCCGACGTATTCCAGATCACTGAGAGATGGATGCTGAGTTACGGGGCAAGCAGAAAAACTCGTGTTCCGACCGGGTTTCGATCCCCCAGTTTCTCGGCTTTAAGGCAGGTTATGTACCGCTGTACATCAGATCCGATAGAATTTAGCTGAGAAATGGGAAAAAACAACAACATACAGTTAAAACAGAAAGTGTTAGTAGCTTCAAATATTTTGGGAAAATCATACAACAAAATTGATTTCGTAAGCGTTAATAATATGGAAAGAACAGTCGACTGAGCGATGCCACTGAGGACGCGCAGGAGTTGGTCGATCGCCGTCGGCGGGCCATCGGTCGCTTCCTTTATGACGACCCCGGCGACGGAGGAGGGACACCCGAGTTCGACGACCCAGGCAGTGGCGGCAGGACACACCGTCCACGACGACACCGGCTATGGCGGAAGGGCAGCAGAGTACGACGACCACTGGTTCGGACGCGGTACACTCAGGCGTCGCCACGGACGTAAACAACGGAGGACCCAGGCCCCTGCCCCGGCCGCGGCCTATAAGTCCGCGTCCTCCAAGACAAAAGGTCGATGTCAGCGACGAGGAACAGCTGCGCGGGAAGGACCGATTTATTAGGAACGTACACCCCGACCTCTGTCAGCATCCCCCCAAGAAAAGTGGACCGTGACCAACAGATCACCATTGAAGACAGATGAATGAGCAACCAACTGGCACCAAACACTGCCACCAGAGGCAATGAGATAACACAAAACGTGACGCAGTCAGCACCTCAGAAGAGGCGAAAGCGTAAGAATCGGCCTCAGAATCCGAATCGGATGTTTAGCAGTAGCGAAAGGTGAATTTCAACTCGTCCGCTGCGTACGAACCGCAAACAAAATAAATCTCAAGAACTTGCCAAGGCCACTAAGGAACTACCAATTCTGACTTCGAACCAATTAATAATCCAATCCAGAGGGTGCACAAATGGATATCACACTGTCACCTGGAACTGAAGAAGCACGTCCCGTCCCCGCACCAAGCATTTTGCAGAACGTCAACACACCACCAGGTAAAATACCACCCATTACCATTTAGCACACGAGAAAATATCTATTATTAAACTCTCAACTGAAGAAACATGTAGTTGACCCAATTAAAGTCATGTATAAGGATGAAATTGTAAAATACCGTTTTGAAACACTGTCTTATCAACTAACAGGACTCTGCTTCTTCCAGGAAGCGAAGACTTCCGCCTGTACACACCAACCACATACAGAGAAAACACTTAAAGTCGTAGTTAAATCCTTACCAGCTAAGATGCCAGGGGAGGAAATTGGAAAAGAACAGCACACCACTTTATTTCAAACTGCATCAGTGCATAAAGTCAAATCACACGACCGAAAGACTGCCAAACTAATTCCACAGCATGTTAATTGAGTCACGCTGCTGGCTGGGCCAACCAGTGACTCCATTTATGGTATCAAACCCATGATGGACACCAAGGTCCAAATAGAAACTTAGATGCCAAAGAAAGAACCACTAAAATGAAACGTTACCATCGAATTATTTAAAATTGCCAACGAGATGTCCGAAATGTATAAGACAACATCCCTCGAAGGGCTGCCTGAAAACCAAGACTCGGAAACCAAAATGGGTTAGTTCTGAAGGTGACATATGGGAAGAATGACCAGTTTCCAGAAAGCACAAAGGTGTACTGCATCGACTGTATCCAGTCAAAAAAGACGCGAGAGTGGAAGTGAGCTGCAACACAGTCAGCAGCAGACAGGCTGAAACGTCCCCTTTAAACAATTATGCACGGCTGTGCTTAAACTGACACACAATATTTTTAGCGCAACGCAATCTGACTATCAAAGGTCCCTGCAAAAGAATGGCCCTGAGTAACATTAAACTATACCTTTCAGAAATTACTTACCTCACAAAAATCTTCATTACTCGCACTACTGCAATACAGCGAGCGCCACTACTGCCAGCTAAATAAAAGATTCAAACTACGGAAGGCACTAACTACTGATAGGGATAGTTAGCAAATGAAAGATATTAATAGAGAACAAACAATGTATTTACCTTAATAGCCATAATATATATAGCAGTTCATGACAAATTACAAAACTCCGCCATTTCTCTCCCCACATCCACCACTGCTGGCGGCTCACCTCCAACTGCGCAACGCTACGCGCTGTTCACATCCAGCTGCCGCTGTCCAACACTACAATGGCAGACAACAATGCAAACTAGCCACAGACTTCACACAGCACAGCCAGTGATTTTTATACAGAGGTGGCGTTACCAATAAAAAAACCTAAACAGCCTACTTACAAGGCAAGAGCGTGAAGCAAAACATGGCCTACAGGCATTGCAAAGCAGAGCCAGCTAGGCGCCGTACAACAAGAGCCGATGCTGCAATACGCTAGTGCAAGGATGGAAGTGTTTCGAGTACGTGCCTTATGCCCTAAACGAACATAGTCTGGAGCGTATAAGTACCCAGACGTATACAAAAATATTTTCATCTCAGTGTCACAGCCCACGCCACGAACCAGTGACACCTGAAGCGATACCATGGAATGCTGTTCGACCACGGGATGGGGCACCCTGCCCTGAGTCATGAGAAAGCCGCTGCCAGAGAAGGGAGCAGCCCACTCGCTGTAGGGGGGCCACGTCAATCGTCAGCTGTGCTTCACTGCTGTTATCATAGTTGCAGCCGAAGACATCTCTGACAGCGGCATTCGAGTGACATCTCGCTCGGCCACACTCTTTGAGCCGTCAGCATTGCCAAACGTCTATTTTTTGACATGAGAGGCAACTGGACGCCATTACCAAGCTGTTCCTGATGCACTGCAGCCGAGGGCCAAAATCAAGAAGTTAATTAAACAGATCCACTGTCATCTTGACGTCTCATTTCACTCTGAAAATGTACAAGCTGCAACGCCAGTCAGCACGACACTGAAATCAACAACGAGCCACTACTCTCACTCAACCACAGCTCACCAACGCCACAGAATTCCCCACGATGCCAACGAGGAAGACATCCACCGCACACCCAACAGCCGCAATGCGCATCCAACAACCCGCGCCAAGTATAGCCATCTGCCCTCCACAGGTCTCTGCTGGCATATACCATGCCGGAAAAAAAAATTGAAACACCAAGAAGGAGTTGTGGGACATAAACCAAAACTGGTAGGCGTGTTTCTACATCTGAAAGGTGATGTCAATTCATATTTCGCGCCAGCAGCATAAGAGTGGATGCGAATCAGGTTTGTTTTAAATAAACGCTGTAACGGTCGTTACGTTTGAAATTGAACGTGGTGAGTTGATGTTTGTCAAGAATGCCGTTAAAGCGACAAAGACGCCTTTATCAACACCTCATTGAGTTTGAAAGAGGTCGTGTAATAGGACTGAGAGAAGCTGGGTGTCCCTTCTGCGTTATTGCAGAAAGACTCGGCAGGAATTTAGCCACTGTACATGGCTGGCATCTTTGGTGACGGGGATGTACAGCCGCAAGAAGACTGGATTCCGGACGGCCACGTGACACTACCGAGAGGGAAGACCATTGTGTTCGGCGTAAGGCTCTGGCGAATCGTTGCAACCGCAATAGCAATGTCAACAGTAGTTGGCACCACAGTGATACAATGAACTGTTACAAATCGGTTACTTCAAGGACAGTTCTCACTGGAATGCACCGTGCATTCCAGTGAGCCCAGACCACCGCCATTCAAATGGTTCTAAGCACTATGGGACTTAACATCTGGGGTCATCAGTCCCCTAGACAGAACTACTTAAACCTGAAAAGCCTAAGGACATCACACACAGCCATGCCCGAGGCAGGATTCGAACCTGCGACCGTAGCAGCCGCGTGGCTACGGATTGAAGCGCCTAGAACATCTCGGCCACAGCGGCCGGCCACCGCCATTTACAACTTGAGTAGTGACAAGCAGGAGGTCATTGGAGGGCAGGGTGGAGGTGTGTTGTGATTTATGATGAAAGTTGGCTCTGCCGCGGTGCCAGTGATGGCCGTGTGTTGGTTAGAAGCAGACCAGTTGAGGGCCTGCAAGCACACTGTCTACGTGCTACACACGCTGGACTAACATCTGTAGTTATGATCTGGGGCGGGATTTCGTATGAGAGTAGGAGAACTCTATTGGTTACTCCATGCACACTAACTGCAAATTCGTACGTCAGTCTGCTGATTCCACCTGCTGTGCTACCATTCATGAACAGCATTACAGAGGTTGCTTTTCAGCAGGATAACGCTTACCCACATACCGCTGTAGTAACCCAACATGCTCTACGGAGTGTCGACATATTGCCTTGACCCGCTCGATCCCAAGTTGCCTCGTACCGAGCGTATATGGGACATGATCACGTGACATCTCCAGCGTCACCGACGGAGAGCATCGACCGTCCCTGTACTGACCGGCCAAGTGCAACAGGCATGGAAATGCATCGCACAAACTGATATCCGGTACTTGTAAAACACAATGTGTACACGTTTACACGCTTGCACTCCAACATTCTGGCGGTTACACTGGTTATTGATTTACCAGCATTTCGCATTTGCAACGTTTTATCTCACGATTTCGTTAACCTGTGAACTTGCAATGTTAATCACTTAAATATGCTATCTAGACAAATGTATTCCCGAAATTTCGTTCGTCTACATTAGAATTTTTTTTTGTTTTTGCTATTTTTTCCGTCAATGTCTGTAATGAACAACACAAAAATTTTGTAACACATATTACAAATAACAGTACTACAGTCATTACCAATAGCATTCATGACGTACTGTAGCATATATCGTGCAGGCGGATAAATCCTTTGTGATACAGTTTAGGCTCTGTATCGCTTCAATCCTCATCCAGTTTTCCGCGGTATCCACGCAGTCATCTACATATACGATGAACAGCAACGCCTCTACGACACTCGTCCGGTTGCCGACCGAAAACGTAATTTGTAGCGTTGTTATAGAAGAAATTACAGTACCATTTGTTTCTGCAAATGGCTGTGTAGCGTGCAAGCAGTGCGGCTTTGCGGTCAACCTCTGTAGCGGACTTAAGAATGTCGGGAGCGGGAACTCGGCCCCACGAGTTTCTCTCCACGGGAGAGGTTTAGCGCATTAGTAGCAGCCGCGCGCCTACCTGCTGCTGACGTCGCGAAAAGAATTGCCTCGGAAAAGTTCCGCCCGCATTACTCTCTGATAAATGGCCTCTGTTAGAGAGCGGCAAGGGCAGCTTTATCTCCACATCACGACTGTTCCATTTCTTTCCCTTCATTCATCCTGAGAAATATTGCGCAGTGAAATATATATTAGGGGTTCGGTGACGGCGCGATCACAGTTTCGTAACTGTACGAACCGCAAAACCGGCTTCTACATGCTACGTACAAAGAAAAACTCTAGAGCGTCCATTTCACCTAAGTAGTTACCCCTAACTTCAATAAGTATGATTTAAATGTAATCATAATTGCGAGTATCGACAGACATCAGCTTTTGTATGGAATGACAACAGTGAAAATTTGTGCTGGACCGCTTATGCTGGACAGCTGATGGCTGCCCATATTCGGACTGGGATTACACTTAATGTATTTCACAGCAGCTGTAGTCACCGCAGTGCCTATTCCTTTCGTCATGCATGCAACTCCAAAGGAAGTTTGCATCGTAATTCAGAATAACACAGGCGCTGCAATATCGTATCAATAGGTATAGAACTGTGGAGTTCAAAAAAACGCTTTCCACGCCATATCTGTAAGTCTCTTATCCACATGTGGGAATCTTTTATCTTCATCCGCGGATATTAAAACACCAGTAAATGCCCAACTCTTTAAGGAATCGAACTCGTACGTATAAAACAGCTTCAAATTTCTGATTATCATACAAATGAGTTGAATATTTAACATTAGATAGTTTGTCAAAGGTTTTAGACTATACGTAAAGTTTATTGGAAGTCGCTAAGGACTCCCATTGTCAGATACTGGATGAATATAGTTCGAGTATTCGCGCCCCGTCAATGATGCTGCCTCGAGAGAAACACACAGTTTCTAATTGTAATATTTGTCTTATTGTGTTAAACTTTAAACATAAGATGGCACCTCTTAATGGTAGGTAGCCAACCTGCAACTGGTACTGAGTTCCGGAATAGGTGTTTCGTAATCATAATCATCGTCTTCAACAGTTCACAGACCCAGGATGTGTCTGTTTGGAATGTACGCCTCGCCATCTAGTTCTGTTTACCACCATCTTTCTCTGTTCACTCCGGTCCAGTCCTCACCTCTTTCTCAACATACTCCTCCACAGCTTTGAGCCATCTGTCCCTTGGTCTTCCTCTTGGTCGTTTCCTCCGCATCTTCATTTCGTGTATCCCCTAATAACCCTCTTGTTTTCGTTCTCTTTAAGCGCTCATACCATCTTAGACTCAAAGCTTCTGTCCTGCTCTGCAACGGTTCCTCTTTCACTATTTCCCTTATCCTTCCATTTTTCATCCTATCTATCCTTTTTGCTTCTGTCCTACTTCATCTCATATGCCTGCAATCTACTTACATCTCTTCTCTTCGTTACCCATGTTTCAGATGCCTAGGTCATTATTGGGATATAGTAACTTCAATATATTACCAGGATCACAACACTTCGCAGGTGTTCTTTTTCCTGTCTGCCACGTTCAATAATCTCTTTCTCATTTCCTTCTTTTTCCTCAATGATACTTTCCAAATACTTGACACCACCTTCTTCAACTGTTCACCTCAAATCTGTATTCATATAATTGGTCTACATTTCTTTCTTGTTGTAACTAGCGTCTCACATTTTATTGCGTTAAGTTTAATTCCATACTGTGTCACAGTTTATTCCCAAAGTTCCAGCTGTTCCTCAATCTCCTCCTCACTGTTTCCCCTGATATCAAGTCACCCACGAGCACCACTTTGTTCATCTCGTCTTCTCCAGTTCTTTCTGCCTCCTCAGTCGTTATAACGTTTAAGACCACAATGAAGAAGAGAAGTGACATTCCACTGCCCTGTTTCACACTACTTGTTTTCTGGGACTAATCTGTTCTTTCATTTCCCACTTTCACACTACTCAGGCTTCCACTGTACATCTCCTCCACTCTGATTGTTCTCTTTTTTTCCATTCCATTCTCTTCTAGTGTTTCCAGACTTTCTGCGGTTTAGTAATGTACTTTGTAAAGCACCTTAACCCAATCGATGGCTGGAGATTAAAACTAGGCTTCTGCCTGGCCTGAATTTTTATCTACTGGAGATGGACTTCGTACTTCACATTCCTTAGACAATAAGAATGTAGAGGCCAACCGTAACCACATTTTAATACAGCATAGTCTGTCATATACTTGATACGTTTCATAAGTTACCACTTTCTGAAAAGGATTTCTTGGCCTTTTTCTGCAAATATTTCCTCAAAATGGCATGGAAATACATGGAAACTGATTATGGCAGAATAGAAAAGCCTAAGAAATTTAGATATCTGGGTGAAATAATACAACCAAATGCTTTAGACAAAGATGATAACCTAGCAAGGGCAAGGAAAATGGAGGTGGCTTTTCAGCTAACAAAAAAACTGTGTAACAAGAAATGTATTTCCATAAATGCAAAACTTCGACATCTTTATGCATCAGAATTCATTTCGTTAAGTACAGCCAAATAGTCAGCTCAAATACAAAAGAAAGAAAGGACAGTACTCAGAAAATGTTGGGACCAAAATATGAGAATGGGAAATGGAAATTAAGATGTAAGAAAGAAGTTTATGGAAAAATAGAGCAAATATCAGACGCAATGAGGAAGAGAAAAGCTGCATTCTGTGGACACCTAAAATGACTAGATGAAAACAGGATAACAAAAAGAGTTTTCAACTTCTTTGACAGATACCCCAAAGCATCAATGACGTGGATAAAAGAAATTAAAGCAGACCTGAGGGAAATGGAAATAATGAAGGAAAAAATAGGAGAAGAGAAAGGTTAGGAGCAAAAGTAAAAGATTTCAAGAGCTTCCTGGAGAAAGAGAAAGTTGCAATACGGATAGAAGAAAGAAGAGAAAAACATAGGGAAAGAATGAAAAATTTCTGGAAAGAAAGAAAGGAGGAAAGAAAGAATAAATAAGTTATTTCATTTTGTTCTCAGTAAACCAAACCTATTTAAAAAGGTAGTATTAACTGTTAGCCATATATTTCGTTTATCAAATGCATGTTAGTTTACAATAATGTTGAGACGTGGGACTTAGGGAAAGCAGAAAATGTGTGGACGGGGTCTAATCAGCTACCGTTGGTTGCACAGAAAGCACAAACACCTTTTTTTTTAAAAAAAAAAACTCTCAACAATCATTTTTAAAAGATTTTACTACACTGGCCGCTGATAGCTTTATTAGAATAATTACAGGTTATTGACAGCTTAAGGCCACAAGCAATGTTACACACAATCAACGGCTGAAGGCCTGATTAAGAAGCTTCAAAATTGTTCGTCAGCTGAAGGACAGAAGCAATTTCAAAAAATACACAACAGCTGAAGGCCTGAATTACCAATAATGTGGGCAGTTGCACGTTAAAAATACCAAAAACCCTTTTAACAATCTTGATAACTGTAACAAGTTATAGTGACGGCTGAAGGCCTTATAAAGACAGAATTGAAACTATTTGTCGGCTGGAAGCCACAAGCAATGTTACAAACAATTAACGGCTGAAGGCCAACAGCAATTGCAGAATACACAACGGCTGAAGGCCTGAATTACAAGTGAGAAAGGCAGTTACCCATTGACAAATACTAAGATATTTTCTTCTTAACAATCAAAACGGCAACAAGCCATAGTAACCGCTGAAGGTCTGATTAAGAAGATTGAAAATCATTCGTGGGCTGAAGGCCACAAGAAATTTCAGAATACACAAGGGCCGAAGGCCTGAATTACAAATAAGGTGGACAATTACACTTTAAAGTACTAAAACTCTTTCTAATAATCTTAACAACTTGTAAGAAGCTATAGTGACGGCTGATGCCTCACTAAAACAGAATTGAAAATTATTTGTCGGCTGAAGGTCACAAGCAATGTTACAAACAATTAACGGCTGAAGGCCTGATTAAGAAAGGATTCAAAATCATTGGAGGCTGAAGGCCACAAGCAGTTTCCAGAATACTCAACGGCTGAAGGCCTGAATTACAAGTAAGGAAGGCAGTTGCATCTTAAAATACTAAAACCTTTTTAAAACAGTCTTAACGAACTGTAAGAGGCTATAGTGGCGGCTGCAGGCCTTATTAAGAGAAAATTGAAGATAATTTGTCTACTTAAGGCCACAAGCAGTGTTACAAACAATTAACGGCTGAAGGCCGGAATTACAAGAGAGGAAGGCAATAACATGTTAAAATATCAGCGTAAATTTTAAACAATTGTCACAACTTGTCCAAGTAAGACAGAGTGATCCACAGACAGTGCTCCCTGGATCGACCTGAGGAAGGTGATTACAGGTGTGTAAGCGGTGAGACAGGCAGCCAAGAGTTGTAATCACGTAACAGGATAGCAATTCACACTAGGGGTAGCTTAAGCGCCGACCGACCGACTAACCAATTCGCCTAACGTCCGATCACCGGTACAACGATGGAATATTTTTAGGTAAGGGCGAAGAGACGGACAACACAACGTCTTCAGAACAACACCCAAGGCCGAAGGAAACACTAGAACCAAGGTAGACCTCCCAAAAACATACGCAGAGTACAATTCAAGAGGCTGCCGAACTACACTCCATGTCGGACACCATCAACACGACGAGGGAAAGGTACACTGCTGGAAAAGCACGCTAATGTCCAGGGCAGGTAACTGGGGCGTTAGCGGCCACAAGGCAGAAAATACCGCTGGTTGCACTTCACTAATAAGATTAATACTAAATCCAAACTAATATCAAGGAGCAGAAGGCGGCTAATAGCTCCCGCCAACCTGACAGACTCCACTTGTTGCGGTTGGTCTCAGCGACCCTGGGAGCAGCAACACGCAAACAACAGCGAGATCTCGAACAGTGGAGGCTTCACTACTAGATATGGTTCACTCAACTTGAAACGTCCTGGGTTCGGTCGTCGGCTACAGCCCCTCGGTCCGACAGTGCCTGCACACCGCCAGCGGTCCCGGCCTCCCCTTGCACTGCGGACCTCCTCGCTGCTCCGTCCGAAGCCCCAACTGAACTCACGTCCGTTCGCAACTCCCACCAAATCCAGTATGCAGACAGCATCAAAATAACTGCTCATTCAAAACCACAAGATATACACGGATCCAACAACTCACAATACTAAAACCAGTCACTGTGAAACAACACGGACGAATTATATGTCGGCACAAACACACAGAAGCGAGAAGCGGTCGGAAGACCAAATGCACGTCGTCCACTGCGACGACTGACCGAACGACCAACCAACGGTCATCCTCACTCAAATCAGATGCCAGTATAAATCGTCGACTGACAGCTTATTACCATGAGGTCACTTCGACGAGCGGACACACACACACACACACACACACACACTCACTCAGGTGAAAGTTGCACTTCTCGAATATCACGGTCCATTCAACTAAAACTCGCTGCATCCGGTCCTTGACGTGGTCGTGCACTCTCGCGACCACATCCTTCCGTCGGACAGTGCGTGTGTGTCGCCAGCGGTCGGGCGAGTACTGGCTGTCCGGCCCTCCCTGCTGCTCCGTCCCAACTCCCCTCGCTCGACATACGACGACCCGGAAATACTAGAGGCCGCTCCAAAGATGGTACCACAGAAAGCGCTATCGATAAGCGCTTCCGATGCCACTCACGGACAGAGAAGGCGAGCAAATATAGTGGCGTCAGTTGAAAGGGTACAGTACCGCCCGACATTGAAAATAGGTACAACATACTTCATTATTCTTGTCAGAACAACATATTTTTTCTAATAATAACTCAATTTCAATTAATACAGCGAAGCCGGATACCAGTGTGGGAAAGAATGACAATTTATTTATTTAATTGATCACATGTGCACTCCCACAAAATAAATCCCTACATCCAGTTTGGTGAGATCTGTGAAATGAATGAATGTATGGTCGTCTGCTAACCGCAGATAGTGAATGTGAATATATGATCATCTTTGAGACGATCCTTTGGCCACCTTTGGTGGAACCAAAGAGATGAAACTTACCGGAGCTTTGAGCGCCTGAAATGTGGCTGACCAATACGGTAGCATGGTCTTCCCCCACCTCGACAGAGGTGCGAGATGACCTGAAGAAATGGCCGTTCTTCAGGTCGGCCATGTTTCAGCACTCTGCCGCTGGATCTTGTGCTGTTAAGACCTGTCTTAGTTGTGCTCCGTAAGGACAAAAGAGTGGAGACATGGTATGCATGTGGAATATTTAAGAGTAGTTTGAAATAATAATTTCTCTATTTCAGGAACTTTTGTGGGGAGAATTAAATGTCAGGCAGGTAATATTAATGGGATCGTAGTAATCTTCGGAAGTGACCAACGGTCACAATGAAACCACGTGTAGCAATAAGTTGAAATACTTCCGTGTGCTTAAGTTAAGCTGAATTACTAGCGCGTGTACAATAAGTTGAAATATTTAAGAAATAGCGTGTGTACCATAAGTTGCAATATTTAAGAAATGGCGTGTGCAGGACTTGAAATTAGAGACGAGTACTTCCACGTGGTGAGTACTGTGTGAGTCTCAAACTGTGTATGAGACAAAAGATAAAGAGAAGTACTCGTCCATGGTATCAGTTGAGGACTCGCGTGTGTGATGAATACGTTCTTAATATTACTTTGCGTGATATGATTCCGTGTGACGCTAGATTCAAACTCTGAGAGAGAAACAAGGTGAGTCGGCCGTCTATCCAGCAACGCCACTTGGCTTGCATTGCACAGGAAGACGTGCATATATCACCAGAGTTCATAGTAGGAAAGTAGAATTACGAAGTGGGGCAGTGTCATGTGAAACTGGGATGATTATTAATTGAAAGTGATAATGTTGTGACTATTCCCTGTGTAGTATTTCATATTGTAGTGTGGTGTATGTCATGTAATTTGGGTATGTGTGGTTTGCATGGGACAGTAGCGAGGTAGTTTCAAAAGATTAGTGGGTTCGGTACCGCTCGGTCTGAAGGAAAGTTTCGTGATGATGATTGTGAGAGTCGAAGTGTGAGGTATAATAAAAGATCCACCATCCTATCCAGAAAGTGCACTGTAGCGTTAAATAATTACGAGACCATAAGGTAGAGAATCACCAATGTTAAGCCATGCCCACTGGGCGGAATTTCTCATGTGTTATTGTTGTAGGTTATAGAATTTGTGTGTTTAGGTTATAGAATTTATCGGAATAAATAAGATAGTGAAAAGAAAAAGATTGGTGGCCTTTTCCTTCGAATTGTATGTTGTCATGATATCCAGAATTTATAATGTGTGCGCCACTCATATTCAGTGCGATGGCCACGTGTTGATAAAAGCCGTTAAATAAAAAGGAAAGAAAATGTGGTATTGCCAGTGCGTAGTGAACAGTCAGAGTTCTGTAAATTACTGATAGTCAGATGCGTGTTTCCGTTGCGTATTATTCATACAGGAGGCTGATTAGTGACTTAATTGTGAGTACGAGAGTTCATGTTACTCGATAAATAAGAATGAATCCACTCGCTTGGCAGACTACTCATCTTGCAGGCCTGACTGCTTGATGCCACAGTATGAGCAAGGCACGTGGGTGCCTCTCACAGTGAACACACTAAGAAAACGAGACGCCACTATCGCTATTACGAGATGCCAAGCTATGAACAGCATCAACGCGAGCCGCACACGGCTCAATTGTTAAATTAGTTTAACGTGCTACAGCAGTGTATGATGCTTTACATTACTGTTAAATTTTTTAAGAGCGAAGTTAACAGCTCACTGATTTTATGTTGAATCTTATTATGTCGCACGTGTTACACAAACAGGAATCGGATCCTGAAGCGAAGGTTCTAACCGATGGATTTTCTTGTAACCAAATCAGTACTGTTGTCGTACGATGTAGCTCCCCATACAATGAATCCTCTGACCTTTCACCAGGTCGACTACGGCCACACTAGTGTCACTCTGACCGCCTTGACCGTGGCTCTATGCGATGCCAGCCTCTGTTTTCTGTGGTATGGTGTCAGCGCATAAACGTCGCACCTCAGCTCTGAAACTCAGCCCAAACTCCGGCCGTCTGTTCCCGAACGTTAGTATCGATATTCGGCGTGTATCTTCTGCACGGCGTTCAGCTGTTGTCTGCGTGTTGGTCAGAACTAGTCGAAAAGGGAGGAATACCGCCGACTCCTTTTGCCACACTTTTGTCCTGAGTCTATCTCGTCAGTACGAGATTTTTAGTCACCACATTGCAGTCAACTGTCCGTGCGATGCTTCGCGTTGATGTTCCTGTGTACCTCATTCCAATTATTCGACTCTTATTGAAGTCCGAAAGACGGCGATAGCGTGCTCGTGCGCGTCATGTGGTGTACTGTATTGCGATCTCCACATGAAAAGCTCCAGTATCGTAGCGACATCCAATAACCTTCACGCACTCTCACACTTCGTCTGCAGATGTGGTTTTTTCCTGAACTGGAAAGAAGCTGACGTAAGGATGGAATTTAATCAAGATATCCCAGAGCCAGTTTCGTAGCGTTCAGCCACATTGTTTACGTTGTAACACATTACTTTTCTGTCAGTGTATTTTGTCCATGCCGCTCTCGAGTATCACGCAGAGGGCAATCGCAACATCCATCGATGTGCCATGCATTTGCGACGTCATTAGCGTCATTAGAACGAACTCTTGATCTCTCTTTCTAAACAGTCACGGCTACCTTATCGTACCCAGTTCTTGACACTTTCCTTCCAATCACCAAACAGTATGTCCTTCGTCTTTCATTGGGCAGGCAGACAGATATCTGAGGGCGACAGATCAGAAGTGCATTGTGGATGGCGGACCACGAACCATCTCAACCAGCCGATACCTTGATTTCTGGTCAAAGAGGCGCACAGTCGCGCACTGAGCTGGTGATTTGGCGTCTCTCTCAGGTAGTTATGCGACATTTTCTTTTCCATTCTAAGCTTTTGGGTCTTCTTATTCTACTGCTCTCTGTTGCTGGTATGAGCGCTTTCCGGGACAAGAAGGAAAATTATTTCGTTTGTCATCTCGAAAAACTGGCTCCAAAAGCTCGCATTGCATCCATGTAAGTATGAAACCGTGGTAGCCCCAGCAGTCAGTTGTTTTAACTCCTGATGACGATTGTGGAGAAAGTTACCGAAAGCTCGAGTATTTTATTCGAGTGACACGGTTTGTACGCCCGTAAGATTTTATTGCTAAATTTCTCATTGTTTGAAAAATTTAAATGTAACTGTTATTGTCTGGACTGTGGCGTTGGACAGAAGTGAAATGTGGACGATACGAGTAAATAGTGCAGACGAGAAGCCAGTTGTGTGTGGTGCCACAGTATCATGCTAAAGATTAGCTGGGTAGAACGGAACATTGATGTACAACAAATGAATGAAATTGGGGAGAAAATAAATTTATGATGCAAGGTAACTAAAAGGACACTAACAGAACACATCCTGAGATATCAAGCAGATATCAGTTTGGTAATGGAAGCAAGTGCGAAAGATAAAAATGGCTGATGGAGCAAAGATTTGTCTGCAGTAGGCAGGTTTAAATGGATGTACGAGGGTGAGTCAAATGAAAACCTTAAATTTGTAATAACAAATCGAAATTTCGTGCCGTTGTCCTGTAAGTTGTTAAGCGTGCTACAAACAGCGTGCAGAATGGCCTGTAGGGGGCAGCACAGTGCAGATGCAAACATACCGTCGCAGTATCAGCATAAACATAGCCTCCCCACTTGCGACTTCCACCAGGGAAGAAAAGCATTCTGTTATTCGGTTTTTGCGTAGTTAAGGTGTGAAACCTATTAAAAGTCATCGATGAATGAAGGTTCAGTACCGTCATGCATGTTTGTCACAGCAGCAATTCTACGAATGGAGTAGGAAGTTCGCAAATGTTGTGACTTCAGTGGAAGATGCTCCTCGTCCAGTTCAGGCACAACGAGTTGTGACTCCACAGAACATTGCAGCAGTTGAAGCGATAGTGAAGGAAAACCGCCGAGTGGCACTGAATGACATTGCAGCATGTTTACAGATTAGTCATGGGTCAGCACACCACACTGTGCATGATGTGCTCTAGTTTCACAAATTGTGTGTAATATGGGTGCCACGGCAGCTGACTCCTGAAATGAGAGAACGACTTGTTGATGCTTGTGAAGAACTTCTTCGGCGCTTTGAACGAGAAGGTGATTGCTTCATTGCACGAATCGTTACTGGGGACGAAACCTGGGTTCACTTCCACCAATCGGAAACGAAAAGAGCAAGCAAGGAATGGCGCCTTTCCTCATCACCAAAACCAAATAAATTTCGAACAGAACCATCAGCAGGGAAGGTTATGCTGACTCTTTTGGGACGAAAAACGCGTCAGTTTGAAACATTACATGCCTAGAAGGACCACTGTCACCAGTGCATCATACACAGATCTCCTAAAAAGATCGACTGCGGCCTGCAATCAAATCAAAGCGACGTGGATTGCTGTCAGCAGGTGTCGTTTTGCAACATGACAATTCGAGGCCTCACACTGCCCGTACAACAGTTGCAACTATCACAGACCTGCATTTTGAGTGTCTTCCTCATCCACCATTATCACCAGACCTTGT
Source organism: Schistocerca americana (assembly GCF_021461395.2). Classification (NCBI taxonomy): domain Eukaryota; kingdom Metazoa; phylum Arthropoda; class Insecta; order Orthoptera; family Acrididae; genus Schistocerca; species Schistocerca americana. Next base: position 313,566,060 of record NC_060120.1, on the reverse strand, counting down.
CTCAAGTGATTTCCATATGTTTGGACCACTCAAAGACGCTATGGGAGGAATGAAGTTCCGTTCTGATGAAGAGGTACGCCACGCGGTGCATGAGTGGTTGCGCGGACTTTTTTTTTTCTAAAGCAATTTATGCACTTTGTAAGCGCTGGAGGATTGCATTGAGGGTGGGGAGATTATGTTGAAAAGTGATACAGATTTGTACCACTTCTGTACAATAAGTAATATTTCAAAAAAAAATTTAAGGTTTTCATTTGACTCACCCTCGTATGTTGCATTAATTCTTCAGAGATAAAGAAAATTGCACTTGGAGAGGGATAGCGAACCAGTATTTGGGCGGATGACCAAAACAGCACAACAGTTTTTTGTCGGGGTGACCAACGTGCAAAGTTATACTGGCAGCCAGTGAATGCATCCCCAGAGGACGAGGCACGCGCGGCGTGCGATGTCGCTCTCGGTGACGTCACGGCGCACTTGTCGTACGGGAGATGGATGGCTGCGGCGCGCCATCAATCCCGCGCCGACTGCGGCCGCCGGCCGCGAATTCCGGGAAGCATTTCGCGCCGCTCCCAGAAAGTTCCATCAGCCCGATGGTGTGGTGGCGGTGGCCTGTGCCGCACCATCTATGCAGTGTGGCATAAGACACGCTAGCCCAAGCTGTCGAACGATACGTTTCCTAGTAGGACATGATCCCTACCCAACATACGTACATCGGATGAAAATCTGCCCGAGCCAGGAATGCACATTGGTGACCCTGGCTCCCCTGGAAATGTAATACTGCACTGCACCTTGCGTACATAAAGCCAGACAGCGAAAGGATGATGTACGACATCATACACAACTCTCTCTCAAGAATCCATATCAATGATCAGACCTAGAAAGAAAAGCGTACACTATTTCAAGAATACCGTAAGAAAAATACACAACAGAGTGGCCGTATAGACCGGCATCAGTCCAAACCGCACCAACGTCGATTAAAAATCAATATAACTGAGGGCTTCGTAATCACGTTTAAAGATTAATCACGGTCAAGTTGTCTCTGCACTGCACCAACGTAAAACGCCGGTTAGTAAAACGCGTACAAAGAACTGGGAATTCCACCGCCGTTAACTCCATGTGTTGCACAGAAAAGCGCCCTTTATACATGCAAAAATAATGATAATTAGCTGTCCGTGGTACTTACGCGCTTTTCAGTTTGTTGTCGTAACGTGGGTATTGTTATTGCAATATGGAGAGCAAGAAAAGGAGACCTAATTTATCAAAATTCGAAACTAATATCCTTTTATACTTGGTCGGCTGTAATAGGGAAATTTTATAATGCAAAATGTGTAGTATTAAGGTGATTATGGACTCGTCGATGCCTTGAACGGCTAAAAATGCTGAACAACGATCTGACATACATACTGGTAGAAGTTATTCGTTACTGTAACTCTGTTCAATCTTCATCCAATTTTCGATTTGAAATTGAATATAAAGTAAGTATACTGTCTAATGTCAGTCTGTACATGCATAATATCCATATTCCCGATGTTGGTTTGACTACGGTCATTCTGAAGTAACTTACGGTATTTCATTATATAGATTTCAAGATCGAGATTCATTTCGTTATTTCATCTGAACGAAAAGGAGATTTTTTCAAAGCTGCTCATCATTACTGAAAAAGATATGTACCGACAAGATACAAAAATGAGCAGTCCATACAACTAGTTACATACACTCCTGGAAATGGAAAAAAGAACACATTGACACCGGTGTGTCAGACCCACCATACTTGCTCCGGACACTGCGAGAGGGCTGTACAAGCAATGATCACACGCACGGCACAGCGGACACACCAGGAACCGCGGTGTTGGCCGTCGAATGGCGCTAGCTGCGCAGCATTTGTGCACCGCCGCCGTCAGTGTCAGCCAGTTTGCCGTGGCATACGGAGCTCCATCGCAGTCTTTAACACTGGTAGCATGCCGCGACAGCGTGGACGTGAACCGTATGTGCAGTTGACGGACTTTGAGCGAGGGCGTATAGTGGGCATGCGAGAGGCCGGGTGGACGTACCGCCGAATTGCTCAACACGTGGGGCGTGAGGTCTCCACAGTACATCGATGATGTCGCCAGTGGTCGGCGGAAGGTGCACGTGCCCGTCGACCTGGGACCGGACCGCAGCGACGCACGGATGCACGCCAAGACCGTAGGATCCTACGCAGTGCCGTAGGGGACCGCACCGCCACTTCCCAGCAAATTAGGGACACTGTTGCTCCTGGGTTATCGGCGAGGACCATTCGCAACCGTCTCCATGAAGCTGGGCTACGGTCCCGCACACCGTTAGGCCGTCTTCCGCTCACGCCCCAACATCGAGCAGCCCGCCTCCAGTGGTGTCGCGACAGGCGTGAATGGAGGGACGAATGGAGACGTGTCGTCTTCAGCGATGAGAGTCGCTTCTGCCTTGGTGCCAATGATGGTCGTATGCGTGTTTGGCGCCGTGCAGGTGAGCGCCACAATCAGGACTGCATACGACCGAGGCACACAGGGCCAACACCCGGCATCATGGTGTGGGGAGCGATCTCCTACACTGGCCGTACACCACTGGTGATCGTCGAGGGGACACTGAATAGTGCACGGTACATCCAAACCGTCATCGAACCCATCGTTCTACCATTCCTAGACCGGCAAGGGAACTTGCTGTTCCAACAGGACAATGCACGTCCGCATGTATCCCGTGCCACCCAACGTGCTCTAGAAGGTGTAAGTCAACTACACTGGCCAGCAAGATCTCCGGATCTGTCCCCCATTGAGCATGTTTTGGGCTGGATGAAGCGTCGTCTCACGCGGTCTGCACGTCCAGCACGAACGCTGGTCCAACTGAGGCGCCAGGTGGAAATGGCATGGCAAGCCGTTCCACAGGACTGCATCCAGCATCTCTACGATCGTCTCCATGGGAGAATAGCAGCCTGCATTGCTGCGAAAGGTGGATATACACTGTACTAGTGCCGACATTGTGCATGCTCTGTTGCCTGTGTCTATGTGCCTGTGGTTCTGCCAGTGTGATCATGTGACGTATCTGACCCCAGGAATGTGTCAATAAAGTTTCCCCTTCCTGGGACAATGAATTCACGGTGTTCTTATTTCAATTTCCAGGAGTGTATATTTTGCATGAAGTTTCATAATAACAAAAACTTCCAGTTTATAACTTCGGTTTACATTCTGACATAGACTGACAGTTACGTTAAGATTTCTCACCACTGGTGTAACATTACAGCCAGCCGGCCGAAGTGGCCGTGCGGTTCTAGTCGCTGCAGTCTTTAACCGCGAGACCGCTACGGTCGCAGGTTCGAATCCTGCCTCGGGCATGGATGTGTGTGATGTCCTTAGGTTAGTTAGGTTTAACTAGTTCTAAGTTCTAGGGGACTAATTACCTCAGCAGTTGAGTCCCATAGTGCTCAGAGCCATTTTTTGAACATTACAGTCGCTAGCCCTTGCAACGAGAATTGCAGCACATTATTTATAATAAGTAACGTCAACTACTGCATCTAATATTTCTATTAAATTAAGGGGAAAGGCCCAGTAGCTGGACAGGAACCTGCTACCTTTCTATTCACAGCTCAGAACGCTATGAATTAATAGCAACAACAACAACAACAACAAAAACAATAATAATAAGAATAAAAGCTAAAGCTTCAACAGATCAGCCAGTTCTCAGTACCGGGATACACTGTGTAAAGACAGTCTCTACAAATGACATTATTCCATGCGTAACTATGACAAATTATATCCAACCGACGTGCTATTGATAGATCATCGTTGTGCCGTAGCATTGAAACTCAATGTACCAATGACTCTAGGAAATTCATCTAGTGCGCTGAAACCGTCCATTAGAGAGTGTAATTCTTCTCGAGAATGAAAGCTTATGTATTGTGGAGACATCGCTACTGTGATCCCCGATACATCACTGATAAATCTTTGCACTGTCGTATTATGTACATTAGTACCGTCACCAGTCATTATATGAAATGCACCAGCTGCATATGCCCTTAGTGTCATTAGAAGACTGTTCTTCGACGAGACGGGATATTTCCGATAAGTAGGAAATTCGATCTTCTCGTTGATTTGACCTAATAGCCACTACGCTGTTTCTTTTGAACTACGTAATCTTTCAAATGTTCTGTCCCCGAAATCTTACAAAGGATTTCCCCTTTCCACAAGTACACCAGTACGGGTGCGGCGACGCCTTAAATGGTCAATGTGTAACGTTTTCCGTCTTCTATGTCATATGAACATCAAAACGGGCCATCATCTTAATACGGTCTGTGTTTACTTTATTATAATCGTAATGAGCTCAATATTAGACCCTCCGATCTCGGTGAACTTTAATCGTTATCCCTCGTTTACATTTAATCGGAACTGATGCAGCGGATCCTAAAAGAGAAAAATGGGTCATCATATAGTAATACAGATACAGAAACAGATTATGAAGCAGACACATGCTGAAACGAGTTAACATGTAACAAAAAAGTTGCTACAATACAACATATACACTAAGAGCCAAAGAAACTGATATACCCGTCCAATGTCGTGTAGGGCCTCCTCGAGTACGCAGAAGTGCCGCAACACGACGTGGCATGGACTCGACTAATGTCTGAAGTAGTGCTGGCTGGAACTGACAACGTGGACTGCAGGGCTGTCCACAAATCCGTAAGAGTACGAGGGGGTGGAGATCTCTTCTGAACGGCACGTTGCAAGGCATTCCGGATACGCTCAATAATGTTCATGTCTAGGTAGTTTGGTGGCTAACGCAAGTGTTTAAACTCAGAAGAGTGTTCCTGGAGCCACTCTACAGCAATTCTGGACGTGTGGGGTGTCTCATTGTCGTACTGGAATTGCCCAAGTCCGTTGGAATGCACAGTGGACGTGAATGGATGAAGGTGATCAGACAGGATGCTTACGTCACATGTCAGTCATATCTAGTCGTATCAGGGGTCCCATATCACTCCAACTGCACAAGCCCCACACTATTACAGAGCCTACACCAACTTGAACAGCATCCTGGTGTCATGCAGGATCCATGGATTCATGAGGTTGTCTCCATACCCATACATGACCATCTGCACTATACAATCTGAAGCGAGACCAGGCAACCTGTTTCCAGTCATCAACAGTCCAATGTCGGTGTTGACGGACCCAGGCAAAGTGTAAAGCATTATGTCGTTCAGTCATCAAGGGTACACGAGTGGACCTACGGCTCCGAAAGCCCATATCGGTGATGTTTCGTTGAATAGTTCCCATGCTGACACTTGTTGATGGACCAGCATTGAAATCTGCAGCAATTTGCGAAAGGGTTGCACGTCTGTCACGTTGAACGATACTCTGTGGTCATAGTTGGTCCCGTTCTTGCAGGGCATTTTTCCGGCCGCAGTGATGTCGGAGATTTTATGTCTACCGGATTTCTGATATTCACGGTACACTCGTGAAATGGTTGTACGGGATAACCCAACTTCATCGCTACCTCGGAGATGCTGCGTCCCATCGCTAGTGTTCCAACTATAACGCCAGGTTACAACTCACTTAAATCTTGATAACCTCTCATTGTAGCAGCAGTAACCGATCTAAAAACTGCTTCAGACACTTGTCTGCCTGTTTACATGTCTCTGCATTGAATACCCGTGCCTATACCAGTTTCTTTGTCGCTTCAATGTTGAATAATATTACAGATAGAAACACCTGCATACAGAGCTAAGTAGAAACTCATCTAATGCTGATCGGAAATACGTGGTTCGATGACCTCATTCCGAAATCTGCCTTACTGACAAGCCGCATAAAGTAGTGACAGTGATAACGAACACAGTAATCGGATTTGAAGTGTATTTCAGTATCGTAAGTAAATAATGAGTGGCTATTGTCTCTGAAGGGCCACTTACAACCTGAATCTAAGTTTGAGAACTAATTATTTGTGTATAAATCATATACCAAAATTGTAATGTCAAATCGAAAGGCAAAGGCTCGATGTAATTCCGAGTCTTTCCCTTCCCATTACTGACAGTGACGGGCAACCACATTACCTACGATATTGTACCTTCCTTTTATTCTCTTCTAAATAACTAGCATTTTTTGGAAAACACTTTCATTTTATTTGCAGTTTCTGTTCTGTTCAGTTTTCTTTAGAACTCATTAATTTGTTTTTATCTTCTTTGAAAACAATACAAGGGACGGTCAAAAACTTTATAGCCCGGGATAGTTACCGTAATGTCTCGCACAAACATCATCACCTACCTTTAGGTGGCCCTTTGTGAGTATGCAAGTAAAACTTCGCGGCTCCAGCTTCGTTAGTTTTGCCCCTAGGATGCGTTGTATACCGTAGTGTAAACAAAATTGCGAATACCGAGAGAATCAAGAACCGTGTGTGATTGAATATCTTCATTTGAAGGGAATATCACCCTAGAAAACTGCGGAGGACATGCGGAATACACTTAGGGACAGTGCTCCGTCTTCTGCGACTGTGAAAAACTGGGTGTCCGACCTCAAACGTGGAAGAACGAGTGTGGAAGATGCGCCAAGGAGCGGAAGGCCTGTCACCGTTGACACTGATGAAACAGTGACTGCAGTTTACGATACGATTTTGCAGGATCGTCGAACAACGTTGCAGCGCATCGAAAGCAGGTTTGCAATATGCCATGGGCGTGCTGATGACATTGTTGTGGATATGTTGGTAATGCGGGAAGTTTCATCTCGGTGGGTTCCAAAAGACTTTAATGCAGATCAGAGACGGAACCGTGTGCAGTGTTGTGAAGAAATCGTCTGTCAGTTTGAAGCGGATGACGACGGCCTTCTTGCAAGGTATGTGACAGTGGACGAAACATGGGTTCACCACTTTGATCCTGAGACAAAACAACAGTCACAACAATGAAAACATCCTTCATCCACTACCCCAAAAACATTCCGGGTGCAAAAATGAGTCCGGTAAGGTGATGACATAGGTCTTCTGGGATGAAGAAGGGTGGATTACTTTCAAAAGGGGGTAACTATCAATGCATCATTCTATTGCATATTACTGCGCCGTTTGAGAGAACGGGTAACGAAAAAAAGGCGCGGAAAATTGGAGGGCGGAGTTCTTTTGCACCAGGACAATGCACCGGCGCCTGAAGCCCTTGCAACACTGGAAACTGTGCGTGGTTGCGAGTTCGAATTGTTACGTCATTTGCCATATTCTCCAGATTTGGCTGCATCAGACTTTTTTCTTTTTCCAAACTTAAAAAAAAAAGATTTCAAAGGACGACGATTTGACAATGATGATGCAATGACTGGTGCTGTGAACGCTTGATTGGACTCGAAATCGAAGACCTTTTATTTCAATGGTTTACAGAAGTTATCTGAGCGTGCCCGCAAGTGTATTAGTGTATACAGTTGTTATATTGAAAAATAAACTGGTAAAATTTCTGTCATTCTTTATTTGTTAGGCTAGAAACTTTTCCATAAACCCCTCCCCCCCTCGTATTTGCTTGTAATGTGGAAAAGTTTATGTTACTTCATGATGTAAACTGTAAAATGAGCACGACCTATTTTAAAATACTAGGTAACAAGAGTTTAAACATGCAATAAATAAATCTTTCATACTACAGCGAACTTGTCAAACTGTCATATAGTTTAGAGGTGATCGAAATAGAAATAGGTATATGTCGAAGTAACACTTCAAAAATTGGACACACTGCACAAAAACGCAGAAAACTATCACGATCGATGTAATATGCAACGTACCTTATTACAGGTTCGCAGTGTTCTAGAGTCTTGGACCCTTGACAGGATAGCTCCGTTGCTGAGCTTTCTGATAACACAGCTGAGCTCACCACGATCTTCCTTGCACCAAATGTCGGAAAGTTGCAAACATGTTAGTTCTATGCTTTTATGGATCGTAAGAGTAATGTTCACCAATGTCGTGTAAAAAAAGTGGCGTTTTCCGTCAGTTAATTTATCTTTCGATATAGTCATAATAGAAGTTAGAGAAAATCGAAATCACTGACAGTACTGAAACTAAGTGGATAACTACGTAAAGTGAAGACCCTCGGACTGATTTCTGAATACTAATAAATAAATATGCTACGCTAAGGGAAATTTTCTGAACTAATTGTCAGAAGAAGCAAAGCCGACAGTCTTCGCACTGGCAGGTAGGAATGTATATTATTGAACAAACATGACAGAATCCCTGCAGCAGCCTGTGGCATGATTCTGAATGTAATCAGAACAAAACCGATTCCAATTTGAGGTCAAATGAGCTGTGGCTAGTGAGATATTATTTTATGTATAAACATAACAGCAAAACGCGATGTCCAGTACCCCAGCAGCGGCAGTACCAGCAGCGCCCTGGTCCACGCTGTCTGTTACCGCCATGCAGCAGCCCTTCTTGGTCACTGCTGAAGTCTGGTTATTTTTCGTGTTTTACTGTCGATGTTAATACATATCCAATGACAGAAATTACTGTAACGGGTCTGGGGTGCAATGCTCGCTGTGGAGGAGTGGAAGAGCAGTTCTCCCACTTGTTAAGATTACGGGGCTTTCCCCCTGGGCATTGTAGGTTCGATTGGTTTGCAAGGGCTACGGGAGTACATAGGAGGAGAAGGTGGCTGCAGTAAGACAACGTGTATGAAAACTCTTTATCACTCCAAGAAGCTACAGCAGTTACAGGTGTGCGCCCTCGTTTTGTGGCACGTTTTGGCGTTACCCCACGGCGTTAATGTCCTAAGGGCTTGGATTGGTCTAGATCTCACGGCCCACAGTGTCGAAACCACTTCTCGCCACCGTGTGACGTGAGATCGAGGCGTGACCAATCCCGTAGAGCACTGACACTGTTCGGCAATGCCAGGCCGCGCCGCTAGATGAAGGCGACAGCAACTGCTGTAGCAGTATTGCCTAGAACTTGCACGGTCGGCATACCTCGCTAGCACTGTCCCAGTATTGCCTAGAACTTGCACAGTCGGCATACCTCGCTAGCGCTGTCCCAGTATTGCCTAGAACTTGCACAGTCGGCATACCTCGCTAGCACTGTCCCAGTGTTGCCTAGAACTTGCACGGTCGGCATAGCTCGCTAGCGCTGTCCCAGTATTGCCTAGAACTTGCACGGTCGGCATACCTCGCTAGCGCTGTCCCAGTATTGCCTAGAACTTGCACGGTTGGCATACCTCGCTAGCGCTGACCCAGTATTGCCTAGAACTTGCACGGTCGGCATACCTTGCAAGCGCTGTCCCAGTATTGCCTAGAACTTGCACGGTCGGCATACCTCGCTAGCGCAGTCCCAGTATTGCCTAGAACTTGCACGGTCGGCATACCTCGCTAGCGCTGTCCCAGTATTGCCTAGAACTTGCACAGTCGGCATACCTCGCCAGCGCTGTCCCAGTATTGCCAGAACTTGCACGGTCGGCATACCTTGCAAGCGCTGTCCCAGTATTGCCTAGAACTTGCACGGTCGGCATACCTCGCTAGCGCTGTCCCAGTATTGCCTAGAACTTGCACAGTCGCCATACCTCGCTAGCGCTGTCCCAGTATTGCCTAGAACTTGCACAGTCGGCACCTCGTTAGCGCTATATTAGATGCTCCGTCCTAGTTTTGTTGTTACACTGCTGGCAGGGCGGCTGTGTCCTGCCTAGCAGAAGCGACTGTCGACCACGGTTCGTAGACTAGAAGGGCATCGGTTCGACCCTTGCCTCACGCGGCGGCAGTAGCTAGCAGGAAGAAAGTTGCCGACCTCGCGGCGGCAGACACGACACAGCCGACGACAATTCGAAACCCAGCAATGTCGAAATGGCCTGCATTTGTCCACACAAGGCAATTCTTATTGTGGTTGAGATCATGTGTGCAGTCCGCCAAACACAACTGAAATGTGTCGTAGCGCCAGTTACTGCCCCAGCACCCACATCATTACGAGGACATTGCCGCATAATGACGTAACGTGGGGACTGCCAAGAAATTGGTTCGGGAGCAGTGCCCTGGCAAGAGAGCCATAGCGATCAGTCTCACTGCGCACTTCCTGTTCCTCCACGTCATGTTTCCAGAGTACGAGGAGCAGGGATAGAGGGAAACTACGAACGAGCGACGTTGAAATGGCAGTGCATTGGCACTTCCTACGACTTAGTTTCATATTTCACATTTCTCAACAATGTGATTACAAAAAAAATATTTTCAGCATTATTTAATTATTTTTCACACTCTGAAGACATCATTTTATCTGGTACAAACTGTCGTCATATGGAATGACACGGTCAGTTTCACAGATTTTCGAACACAAGTTGCCATATAATCGTGATTTATTTAGTTTCACAATCGGGAAAAGGTCTTACAGCAGAAATATGTCCATCTAAATATTGTAGCACTTGGGCAACCTCATTATGGAGATGTAGAATCTCTACCTGACGAAAGCGATGTAGATGTCATAGAAAGTTTTAACGTCAAACGGGAATTGCCTTGCCAGTCAATCAGTTACATCTGCACTTGCATAGGCACTTTCGACTGAAATGGCAAACGGACTCTAAAAAAGATGTAAGATTGTCAGTGTCTTCAAAACGCTTAGGAAACCATCCTTGTAATTATTTCAAGGCCACAATGAATTCTTAAAACCTCATGGTTTCTTTAACGTCAGTGAGCTTAGGAAACTGGACTTCTGTAAAGTGATTTTGTTTATAAATGCATCCGAATCAACTTGCAATGTCTTACTGTGGGCAGTGTACTGTCGAGTCCACTAAAATGTGAGGTCTGCAATCCATTCTGGATGTTCTAATTTTCATTTTTGTACTCCATTTTCGTTCACAATTTCAAAAGTAGCAAGTTTCAAACCGAGAAACCGCATTCTCCTTAACCAACATACTTTGTAGTAACATATAAAATCTCCATACTCTTCGTTCAGTTCCACCAAAAGCTGTTTCATCTGACAGGTGGAATAATGCACGCCAAATCAGAAATTTTAGTATTCCTATCATCAGTTCTTTCACGTATTGCATGCCCATAAATTTAGCACAAAATGTTGCGTGATGTACGGAAAAATGAGTCCCGTGTGTCGATCGTTGAAACTTTTTGCGTTTCACTGTGAACTAAACCTTTACATTCTTTCGGCATGACGCTGTATGATAGCAAATTTGCAGAACCCGTCACTTATACGACTGCATAATACATATTGAGAATTTTCATTCCTTTCTCCTGTGATGATTATTCATTTTTAAATCCTTGTAGTGATAGATCGCTAGATTGCTTCTTTTTCTGAAAACAGCCACTGGACCCATAGACTCCTTCATACAATGAAGAAATAGAAGGTCAAACAGCGCTGACCCACGATTCTGTATAACTGAAGAGAGTTGTGCCGATCGGAAAATGAGACGCCGCAGTAGTAAATGAATCGTCGCACTGTACCGAGTACGTCCGGGAAGGAATGAGCTAAGCTCAGACAGGCCGAACTGCGGCCGCCCATCCAGCCCGCACAATGATCGGCTTGACGAAACCTGTGGCGCTTCGACATTTCGGCGGTGTCGTCATATGCGTGGCTTCCAGAAAGTAATTGGAACATCGTGTCCCGATGTTTGTTTATGTTATGGTGTGAGCTAACAATACTCTGCGTCGTACGTAGAGGGCGCTCTATAAAGGAGTAGTTAACTTGCAAATGGCCATTTGACTACGATTACTAAATTTTATTAACGGAATGTATCCTTGACGACAGTGACGGAAGATTACTGTGCATAATTGTATTTTTAATGGCGACGCAGTAGGGGTGATGCCATAGAAGACGCTGTAACAATTTTATATTGGTTGATGATGGGAGTTTCGATCAGGACCGGTAGCACAGAAACGTTTGCTTTATCATGATTTTCTTTAAATGTTCACTTGTGGTGCCCACCTGCACGAAGGGAGTATAAATACTAATCTAACTTCGCCAGTGCTTATCCAGAGAAAAGACCCAAAAACACTGCGAATCTTTTACTCATTCAGCTAAATTTTCAACTGGGTTTCCATATGCACGGTATCTCGCCTCTACTGTCGACTCAGAGTACAATGCGAGATCACACTTACATTGTTTGCAGGATTAATTTATAAATTTAGTTTAACTGTTGGCAATGATAAAGTCTGTTCAGAATATCTATGATAGTCAGGATCACGAATAAAAAATATCACAAATAAAATGTTGAAGAAAAATAAAATGTAGGAGAAGAATTCTTAAATGCCTTAGATCAAATGATAAGAGCCAAGAAACCGCGTTACTTCCTCCCTGTCACCGAACAATAATGAACAAAAGAACAAATACAAGAAGATGATACACTAAAGTAAGACAGAGATTATGACACAGGAGCTTCTGCAAGTGGTTAAAGTGTGCGTCTCCAGATGTTTGTGATATGAAGCTGGAATCTTCATACTGAAGGAGAACCCCTCGCCCGGCAACGGAGGAGGAGGAGGAGGAGGACCTGAGGCTCGGGCAAAGCAGATTTCCCGCTTCACCATCGCTCCCCGGTACGGTTCCACATCCTAGCGCTCTGCCGGGTCGTATTAAGCAGCTCCAGACCTTCCCTGTAAGCCGCCTCGGCCGCTTCCGCGAGGAAACGCACTAACCGGCTTTGGGCACTCTCTCCCTGTCTCTCTCTTTCTCCTTCTCTTTCACACACACACACACACACACACACACACACACACGACAGAGAGAGAGAGACAGACAGACAGAGATACCCGGCAGATATTGTGCGCCTGCCGTCCGGGCATTATTGCACGGATCCCACACACGCGCCGGCTCGCAGACGCTTCCCACACTGGGAGAGGGAGCCTCCATCTACATACAGAGAGACGCGGCTGTATCAAACGGGACTAGCAATGCAGGAGAACGCACCCTCTCCCCCCATACACACAATAGATCCTGTCCAGCTTGAACTATAGCGGCGACCACGACTCTCTCTGCAACTTGCCTAGCACAGCGTTTGACACAAATGCCATTGGTAATTGTACCAGCAGTAGATTAAACGATGCCGAATATACAGAGTGTTTGATGAATAATAGCTAATAATTCAGAGAAAAGTAGTGCATGCAATTCGAGTCATACCGTTCCTATTCTTAAAAAGCCTTTTGGAACTATTAGGGATTATCACTTTTATTTTACGAGCAGATATGCATTACCATACCCACGTTAATTTTATGGCAACAGTTTTAACATGATTTTCTTGTATGTCTTTCCTAAAATGTCAGTCGGTAATAAACTTTAACACACTTAAATAAATCCATACATAATACAAAAACTGATGTACGTATATACGAGGAGCGTTCAGTAAGTAATGCAACACCCTTCTTTTCTGAAAGCAGATTAGTTTTATTCAGTATATCAATACGCCATACTATTCCCCTTTCTTATGACTACAAAACTCTATTTTTCGACATAATCTCCGTTCAATGAGACGGTTTTACAGCACCTTACAAGGAGAGTCTGTATGCCCCCATGGTACCATTCTACTGGTGAAATTACAATTAAATCAGTATCATTAACCGCGGAGAGGCGTTGAAATACATCAAATAGGACAGTTGAAAATGTGTGCCCCAATAGCGACTCGAACCCGGGATCTCCTGCTTACATGGCAGACGCTCTAGCCATCTGAGCCACCGAGCGCACAGATGATAGTGCGACTGCAGGGACTTATTGTCGGCACGCTCTACGTGAGGCCTACATTCTCAACTTATAGTCCACACACTACATTCGTAGTGCCCCTGTCATTATACCCATTACTCGCGGCAGACAATCCACCGAGTCCCGTAAGAGTTCAGGCACTTCGTGTGCATCCGCACTGAAGAAGGTCATATATATTTTGCATGAAGTTCCATAATAACAAAAACTTCCAGACTATAACCTCGGTTTACATTCTGACATAGACTGACAGTTACGTTAAGATTTTTCGCCACTGGTGTAACATTACAATCGATAGCCTTTGCAACGAGAATTGCAGCACTTACATTATTTATAATAAGTAACGTCAACTACTGCATGTAGTATTTCTATTAAATTAAGGAGAAAGGCCCAGAAACATTTAGAAAACAAAATGTAAAAAAAAAGGTAGGTAGGAGCTGGACGCCTACCTGCTACCTTTCTGTTCACAGCTCAGAACGCTATGAATTAATAATAATAATAATAGTAATAATAGCTACAGCTTCAACAGATCAGCCAGTTAGCCTTAACGATATGGAGATGACATCTGTTCTATCGGACATGTCCGAAAGAACAGATGCCATTGGTGACTGTGCAGCTCTCTAGAATGAAATAACAATTAAATGAATACCATTAGCTGAGCTGCTGGCAGGCGTTGAAATATATCAACAAGAACAGTTGAAAATGTGTGCCCCGGGCGGGACTCGAACCCGGGATCTCCTGCTTACATGGCAGACGCTCTATCCATCTGAGCCACTGAGGGCACAGAGGATAGTGCGACTGCAGGAACTTTTCGCCGTTAAGGGTGATCGTCGCGCGGTAGCGTTCTCGCTTCCCGCGCCCAGGTTCCCGGGTTCGATTCCCTGCGGGGTCAGGGATTTTCTATGATGCCTGGGTGTTGTGTGATGTCCTTAGGTTAGTTAGGTTTAAGTAGTTCTAAGTTCTAGGGGACTGATGACCATAGATGTTAAGTCCCATAGTGCTCAGAGCCATTTTTAATGGTGATCGGCTGATGACCGTCTTTAGTGCCGATGCACATGAATTGCCTGAACTCTTACGGGACTCGGTGGATTGTCTGCCGCGAGTATGGGTATATTGGCGGAGGCACTACGAATGTAGTGTGTCGACTATAAGTTGAGAGTGACGGCGATAAGTCCCTGCAGTCAAAAAAAATGGTTGAAATGGCTCTGAGCGCTATGGGACTTAACTTCTAAGGGCATCAGTCCCCTAGAACTTAGAACTACTTAAACCTAACTAACCTAAGGACATCACACACATCCATGCCCGAGGCAGGATTCGAACCTGCGACCATAGCGGTCACGCGGTTCCAGACTGTAGCGCCTTTAACCGCTTGGCCACCCCGGCCGGCCCTGCAGTCACACAATCATCTGTGCCCTCGGTGGCTGAGATGGCTAGAGCGTCTTCCATGTAAACAGGAGATCCCGGGTTCGAGTCCCGGTTGTGGCACATATTTTGAACTGTCCTCGTTGATGTATTCCAAAGCCTGTCAGCAGCTAATGGTATTGATTTAATTCTAATTTCATTCTAGAGAGCTGCACGGTCACCAATGGCATCTGTTCTTTCGGACATGTCCGATAGAACAGATGCCATCTCCATCCATTCTACTGGTCGTCGTCGTAGCCAATGTTTTCATGCAACAGCAACTTCCCCATAATCCATGTACTGCTCCCCACGGAGTGAGCCTAACAGATGAAAGTCGGAATTTGCGAGATCCGGACTGTAGGTTGGATGAGGAAGAACAGCCCAATGAAGTTTTGCGAGCTCCTCTCTTGTTCGCACACTTGTGTGAGGTCTTGCGTTTTTATGTAAAAGAAGAAGTTCGTTTGCATTCTTGTGGCAAGGAACACGTTGAAGGCGTTTCTTCAGTTTTCTGTGTGTAGCACAATACACTTCAGAGTTCACCATTTCACCATGAGGGGGGAAGTCAAACAGAATAAGCCCTTCAGAGTCCCAGATGACCGTGACCATGACTGTTTCGGCTGA
Source organism: Schistocerca americana (assembly GCF_021461395.2). Taxonomy (NCBI): domain Eukaryota; kingdom Metazoa; phylum Arthropoda; class Insecta; order Orthoptera; family Acrididae; genus Schistocerca; species Schistocerca americana. The sequence goes on along the minus strand of NC_060120.1, from coordinate 313,550,421 downwards.
GGGGTCAGCTATGAGCTTTTTCTTCGAAAGAGAGATGATTGGGGGCCACTCCCTGAATTGCCGATATGTTTCCATTTCGAAGTGATGAACCCATATTTCATCGCCTGTGACGATGTTTGACAAATACCTTCCACGGTCAGCCTTGTAGCGTGCAACCAGTTCGTTGCTTTTTATGGCCTTCTGTTAGGCGGCGAGAAACACAGTGTGCACACATCTTTAAGTACCCCAAATAGTGGACAAGTGTGTCATCACTACCGACACAGACGTTCCAAAACTGCAGGAATCACAACTGCGTGCGGCCGGTCGGCGGGCATGGGGGAGAGGTTTGCGCGACCTTGTTGCGATGATGACAGGCATCTCGCCCAAAGACTCACCGTGCTCTTCTTCACTGCCAGGTTTCCGTAGACATTCTGTAAGCACCTGTCCCCAATATCTGCCATGCTCTGGTTCTACACCAACAGAAACTCAATTGTAGCTCTGTGCTTGCAGCGCATCCCCGTTATAGACTCGATTTTGAAGGGTCCGTACGTCACAGCCACCTATCGGCACTTCATGAAACTACACGGGCTGAACCGGGAGTGTTCCACAATGTCCTACAACAAATCCGCATTTTTTCAACCGAAACTGACTGAGAAAAAAATGTGTTGCGTTATTTATTGAGGGACTCTCTCATGTATGTATATATGTGTGTATGTATGTTCCATCTCTCTTCCTAAACCAGATTTGGGAACAAATATAACTCAATGTCTGGGAACAATTTCTCTGGGGGTAAGAACCACCCACCTGTCAACCGGGTGAGGATGGGAATGAAAAAGCTCTATAGACAACGACGCGGGAATGCCCATACTTCAGTCATTCAGCATCAGAGAATGAGAAAGACTTTCAACAAACTTCACACAAAATTTCAAACTTTTAAGAAACATTTTCTCACTGGGAATCTTTACAAAATGGAGAGAGATAAATCGTTTATCGCTTAATTTTCGCTGTCTTTGCAGTAAAACTGCTGCATGAAGCATAACGTTTTAATTTATTACTTCCTTAGTACTAACTCTGTTCACAACACCTTTCTCAACAGAAACCGCATAACCACTGAAAGTACCTGCAAAATTGTATCATTGTACTTAGGATATAAACACTGAGCTACGTGAAAATGAAAACACAGGACGAAATTCACTAGAGATGTAGGTGAAATATGTGTACAAATACCTGTAAAAATTAAATCATTGTGAAATATGTGTGACATTTGCGTACGCGGGCAAAACTATACGTAAGCATCTCATCATAAACTACTCGAACTATTTCAAACCAAACTTGGCACACATATTACCGACGGCCTGGGAAGAAATCTGCGGGGTAGAAACCAATAGTCTGCTACTGGGGTGATCGTGTAGAAATAACGGGGTGAGGAGGGAGGAGGCGGAGGAGGAAGAGGAAGAAGAGTAGGAGATGGACACACATAGGTGAGAGGAGGAGATGGTATGAGACAGTGGGAGGAACATATGGATAGGGACAGGGGGTGGAGCAGATATACAGAGACAGGAGAAGGAGCAGATGAATAGGAAGTATGGAGGGGTGGACAGAGAGAGCGCGACGGAGCAAGTGAACCACTAGGAGACTGGAATAAATACTTACCCAAACAGTACCACGTACTCTGCTAGTTTTACTGGAAATCTACTTCATCCACTAAGGTTATTCGAAACATAATGCAATACACAACGATCTACATCTAGGATTATGATCTGTAATCCACCTTATGATATGTGTCTGAGGGCGAAGCTCTTCCACTATAACTATTTCGCTGTTTCGTGCACTCTTGTCTTTGCATCATACTGGGCTGAATCATGTAGTTGTTTATACTGCAGTGTAACAACTGCGTAATAATAAACTGGGACACTTACTAGTCCACAACATAAAAACAGATAACCAAAAATTCAACAGCAGTGGAGTGTGTAAAGTATCAAGCCCTATTTGTCCTGCCTACTATGAACGGAAAACAGGTAGACATTTTAAAATGTGTTTCGAAGAACATAAATGCCTTCAGACTCAGCCCCTCTGAAAAATCATTCATTCCACAGCATATGCTAGAAAACAATCATATGATCGATAAGAGAGAAAACAGGTTAGTAGTGCTACAAAATGAAGCCAATGGTAAGACAATAAGTCTGCTAGAACAGTTGAAAATACCTCCACAAAATCAGAAAGCCTAAATCTATGTTAAATGAACAGACAGATTTCGCTAGCCAAAGTTATTTCAGTAATTTTAAAGACTTATTTTAAATTTATTCCTTGCATATATCAATTCCTTAAAAGTTAGATCTCTTCCTTGTTTCTTTGGTTACTTTTTCACTGTTTTTTCTCCCACTGTTTCTCACGTATGTTCACTCGATTCGCCAAATACGAAACCTAACATCTTACTTTCTCACAACCGGTAAATGCATTTCACCTCTCTCAGAAGCAAATGTAAATTATGTATTTCACGCAGACGAAGGTGGCCTTACAGCGTCAAAATGCGTGGTATAATTTAATAAGACACGAAAAAATTGTGACTAAAGGCGATTTTATTGGAAGTAACTATGTTTACTGCGTTACCGTCCAGTAGGACATAGCGAAAGTATGGGTAAAACTGACACAGTGTGGAGAAATAATAGGTTCCATCAAACTCGGAAATGGTATTATAGAAAATTTTCTTGCAGTTTTAAAACTTTCATAATAGCAGCTGCTGCAGTTTCAACTGGAAGACTGATATCAGTCCACTTATTTCATCTGCCTGAAGAAACGGAAGCAGAAGAAGGAAAACAAATTATATGTCGTACCAAAGTGACCCGAGGATCCCATGTTGTTTTAGACGAAACGATCTGGCCGCAGTAGGAAAAGATTTAAGTCAAGTATGGATTGATACTAATGGATTTTTCCTTCACACTCTGTGGCCCTGACCTTTACCTAGTGACACTATCGAATCAAAAGTATCCGGACACTTATTAGTAGTCAAAATATGGGTTGTGACCACTCTTCTCCTTGATGACAGCTTGAACGCTGCTGGGGACTCTTTCACTGAGGTGTGTGAATGTCCGTGGAGGAGCGGCAGCCCCTTGCTTCCTCAAGAGCCAGTGTTCCATTCCGTTCAGGTCGGCTCAGTGGGCAAGCCAGTCCATTTCAGAAATGTTTTTGTCCATTCACCATTGCCTCACACATGCTGCTTTGTACCAGTATACACCGTTATGCTGACGCAATCAGTCATCGTCTACAAACTGTTCCTCCACTGTACGTAAGTTGTAAAATTTATTGATATCCTTCCGCATTTAGCGTTTCTTGAGCGCATTAAGGGGACTAGTCAGTAGACCCAGTCTGTGAGAAACACACTCACCTCCCTCACACCTGCCAGTTGGCACAACATGTGATGGCAGGTAACCTGCCATAGACATTCGCCAAACCCAGGCTCTTTCATCAGACTGTCACAGGATTTCCATGATTCATTACTGCAAATCACTCGTTTCTATTTATCCACTATCCAGTGCAATGACTGCAGAAATGTGTGACATGTGAGGTTCCGTTCGGCCATTGTACCCCATACTTTTTAACTATTTAATTACACATGTTTTTTATACATCATATGTGAGAGGCACCCTACAGCAGTTCCTCTCTGCAACTCCCAAAGCTACTTTTACCCGTCATTGCACTCTTGTATCAGTAGTTTTGTTATGATGACTGACGGTTAGGAGGTAAGCTATTGGACGTCCAATAACATCAGCTGTCCTCATACGTCTGTCTGTTCGGGTAGCAAACATCGTGATGTGCACGCCACCCTTCCCTTACCTCCCCCCCCCCCCCCCCCCACACACACACACAATTGCTCTCCAGCCACTTCAACCAACTCAAGACGACGTGATATTGAAGCTATAGTTTATGCAACAAATTTAATAACTTTTAAAGATATTCCATTCCCTGTTTAATCCTCCAAGGGATCAGTTCTTTTCTTCTTCTTCTTATTCTACTTCTTCAAAAGTACCGTTTTTTTGTTCCTCAGGATTCAAGCTATCTCCATACCATGTCATCGAAATCGATTCAGCGATTTAGTCGTGAAAACGTAACAGACATACCTACTGCCACAGTTACCGTATTAGTATGGGTTAAAATGACGTTTTGAGTTGTAACTGCTGTAAAGTCCAGGGTCCAGTCACAAAACACGGTTAAGTAATTTAAGTAATCCGTACGTTCGTGGTTTTTTCAGTAGACGTTTCCAATCTCACATACGAAAAGAGCGAACTGAATGTGAAATCGATGTTCATTCGTACAGTAAATAATTATTCGTTCTCTAACGTTGTAATAGTACTGGTGTGTTTCGTAACGTGTTCCATTACTCTCAAACGGATTGACGGCGGTATAATTACGTGAGAGCCCTTCTTGAGAACAGAGATGACCTGAGTCTTCTTTCCAGTCATTTGGAACCCTTCCTTGCACCATCGATAATCAGCTGTTAGAAGGGGAACGAGTTCATTCGTAATACCTACATTCAGTTGTACAGGTATCTCATGAGGTACAGATGTCTTTCATCTGTAGAGCGATTGTGATCGATTTTCTATTGCGCAAACACATTTCGGTATTCGCACGACGATTGAAATGAGGAATCATACTAAGATCTTCCTAAATTTTAAACCGAATTTAGTATTTCGACTTTCTTTCTGCTATCTCCCGTTCCACTGCCAGTACGATCACTGAGCAACTCCATCTACTAACTTCAAATGACAGCAAAACTTCTGAGGATTTTTCGTGAGATCAGCGGGCGAAACTTCACTTTTGAATTCACTGAACACAAAGCACATATCTCGGTATACTTCGGAACATTCCTTTCCCACAGTTGGAGACTGACTCGAAGGACTTCATTTATCAACAGGGTGGGGCAACGCCATACTGTCATCGTGATGTGCAGGAATTTTTAAATCAAAGGGTTACCGAACGATGGATCGGTCGCGCTGGACCAAGTGATTCAGCCATACGTTACTGGCCTCCAAGGTCACCGGAACTGACTGTATTTCTTGTGGGGGGTTTATAAAAGACTCTGTTTATGTGCCTCCGTTAGCAACAATGAATGAACTGAAACATCGCATAACAGCCGCTGTGGAAGCTGTAACTCAACGCATGCTTGCTACAGTATGGGAACAATCTGAACACAGCATTGACATATGCCGTAAATCTCAAGGGGGGCATATTGAAGACCTATGAAAAGGCATGAAAAATTTTTTTTTAGTTTCCCGTTCATGAAAAACAATATTCATTATATATGTTTATTAGTTTCAGAAATATAGACGTGCCAAATCAGATGTAACCATGTAAAACTCGAGAGTTTACTCTTTTCAACAGTACGTTGTTCACGCACATATCTCAAATACCTTACAGGGTGTTACAAAAAGGTACGGCCAAACTTTCAGGAAACATTCCTCACACACAAAGAAAGAAAATATGTTATGTGGACATGTGTCCGGAAACGCTTACTTTCCATGTTAGAGCTCATTTTATTACTTCTCTTCAAATCGCATTAATCATGGGATGGAAACACACAGCAACAGACCGTACCAGCGTGACTTCAAACACTTTGTTACAGGAAATGTTCAAAATGTCCTCCGTTAGCGAGGATACATGCACCCACCCTCTGTCGCATGGAATCCCTGATGCCCTGATGCAGCCCTGGAGAATGGCGTATTGCATCACAGCCGTCCACAATACGAGCACGAAGTGTCTCTACATTTGGTACCGGGGTTGCGTAGACAAGAGCTTTCAAATGCCCCCATAAATGAAAGTCAAGAGGGTTGAGGTCAGGAGAGCGTGGAGGCCATGGAATTGGTCCGCCTCTACCAATCCATCGGTCACCGAATCTGTTGTTGAGAAGCGTACGAACACTTCGACTGAAATGTGCAGGAGCTCCATCGTGCATGAACCACATGTTGGGTCGTACTTGTAAAGGCACATGTTCTAGCAGCACAGGTAGAGTATCCCGTATGAAATCATGGCGGTGAATCGAGGAAGTACAGTACATACTGACGAAACTAAAATGAGCTCTAACATGGAAATTAAGCGTTTCCGGACACATGTCCACATAACATCTTTTCTTTATTTGTGTGTGAGGAATGTTTCCTGAAAGTTTGGCCGTACCTTTTTGTAACACTCTGTATAGTTGTGATTTTTTAAAAATTGAATGATTCTTTTTGTTACACAGTTTATATTTCCTAGCACATAAGTGTTGACGTTTCGAAATGTTGTTTTACTTGTGGGCACTTTTATTAAGATAAAACGTAATTTGCTTTAGCCATTAATAAATGTTATCGTTGTTAGTTCCTCAACTTCGATACTATACTCTGCTTTTCTGTATCAACGGTGGTGATTCACAACTTCACTTTCGCCGTTCGGCACTGGGCAAAGCGAACTGACGCTATGTAACATAACGTGAAGTGACGAACAGTGTAAATGCACGGTAAGGTAACGGTGCCGTTAAGTGATGTCTTTTCAATGTACTCTTCAAATCTAAGAGCACACTTTATTCAGGGTATAAAGTGCAAATTCTTATGGCGTCTACAAAACACCCATACCAAATCCACAGCACCTACGAACCGAATCAGTGTGGACTAGGGCCGGCCGAGCGGTTCTAGGCGCTTTAGTCTGGAACCACGCGACTGCTACGGTCGCAGGCTCGAATCCTGCCTCGGGCATGGATGTGTGTGAAGTCCTTAGGTTAGTTAGGTTTAAGTAGGTCTAAGTTCTAGGGGACTGATGACCTCCGATGTTGAGTCCCATAGTGCTCAGAGCCATTTGAACCATTTTTTTGTCTGTACTAGGGATATAAAGACATTAGAAATTTCAAGGACGTATTACGGACAGACTTACGCCTTCCCGAGATCACGTGATCACGTGGAAACAGTTTGAATATTTGTTGACAGCAAAAAATCAGTTCTGTGCAACTGTATACTCACTCCAGAGATATTCCTACTCTTTGACTCCCGGCAGCGATGCCGCTGCCCTGCAGCAAAGAAGCATAAGGCTAGATTGGATCCTTGAAGCGTAGGATCGATATCTGTACCCCTACATGGTTTTAAAAAGTAGTGCCACATAAACAGGGAGGAAAAACTATCGTCACGTGGCTATAAAAATGTGACGTGGGAACCAGCAGAAGCAGTCAGAATTATGATCACACTGGAAACCAAGGTCCAAAAATGAAGTAAGCGGATAAAATCTTTCCCGATTTTGAGTGCGAGTACCGCGTTTTCGTTTTCACATTCTCCCCTGCTCTGCCTATTCGCAATAGAGAGACCGCGATATTTGGAATATTCGCCGCCATCCTTCCAGCTGTGAGTACACCGGCAAACACGCGCTGACGTCTCAGTGGAACACATTAATTTAGTCCAGCGACCCGTCGGCTGGCATTTATTGGTAATCAGGCTCCCTGGCGTGGACATTGTGTTTCGCGCTGATGGTAATGAATTGCCGAAGCGTCTGCGACGCGCAATTTGTGCCGGATTATGCAGCGGGGATGAACAGATCCCTCGTCTCCCGCATCACGGAAAGTTAATTAATATCAGGTATTAACGCAATACACGCTATTAACGGTGTCCATTCGTTACAGACTGCATTACTCGGTAGCGAATGCGCGTTTTATGCCCTATCAGGCACTACGATATTGGTTGATATTAGCGTTCTGCGTACTAAATATTTTGCGTAACGTTATTGCGCAGCTGTATGGGAAGTTTGATAGTTGTGAAAAACACAGGAATACACACATGAGTAACTGAATTAGAGGGAGCTATCTAGTAGAAAATGTTGAGTGCTATGCACTGTTTGAAATACTGAAGGTAACCGGGATAAAATGCAAGGAGTGGAACGTTATCTAACCTTTAGGGAAATCAGTCTGCAGTTATAGAGTTGAACGATATGAAAGTGAGGCAGCAAATGAGAAAAGAGTGAGCCGGGTTCCAGCCTATCCCTGGTTTTATCTTTACACTGAGCAAGCTTTGAAGGAATCCAAGGAGTAATTTGGCAATGGAGTTCAAGGTTCACGGGGAATTAAAAAAAAAGCTTCGATATATTTTCCGATCTCACTGTCATTCTGATCAAGAAGAAAATACTGTCGAACAGAATCGATAGTGTCTTGAAAAGAAGTTATAAGATGAACAGCAATAGAAGTGAAACAACGGTAATGGAGTGAAATCCAATTAAATATGGTGATTGCGAGGGAATTAGATTAGGAAATGACTCTAAAATTAATAGTTGGATTTTGTTTTTTGAACAGGAGTACAAGTGCGATGTCCAAAGTAGAGAAGATTTAAAATACAGACTGGCAACAGCAAGACAAGAGGTAATGAAAACGTGGTTAAATTTCCAGACAACGAAGCAGCTACCCATCTATTGGCGTACCGATGGTAAGTGTACCCCGCCCAGTTCTCCAACCATTGAAAAGCCACCAGCAGGACCGGGATTGAAGTGGAGTCCTCTGCATGGCAGCTGGACGCGCTGATCGTTGGCGTGCAAGTGTGGACACCATAAAGAGACATTATTTTGATGGAATATCACACCCAGTGGGGGACAGCACAGCTAAGTGAATACGTGTACTTCAAGATTTTCGGCAAGCTTCATCATAAGATCAGTACTAAATAGCAGGTATAAGAAATATACAGAAGCCATTAGTGCAGCGATGTGGCCTTAATGGGATACGTCGTCAGCCTGTGAGCATACCACTGGAACCAGTCATTTCATGGCCCCAAGCAATTTTCCGTGCAATGTGTGTTATAGTCTAAACTGACTGCGAGACAAGTAGATACGAAGAGACACTGAACAGCTTCGGGCAGAGCGAATGAAGAAAGTTACACTGAAATGACAATCAGTCAGAATAACAGCATCTGGTTGAAGTAATGGTGCCACAATCGCTTCCCTCATTTCCTGTTCAATTTAAGAATGTTGCAGAGAAAAAACAATTACCTTAATACTCTGAAAAAGAAATAATGTTTATCATTTTTCCGGCATGGACATTTCGAAAGAGGTAAAAGGGAGGATAGTGCACTGCTCTACGAAACTTAAGGACGAGATGGATAAAGTAACTTAATATATTAACAACTCAGCCAGAGGTCTCCCATTCGTGCACAGTAAGCTGGACAAAAGGTGTGAGGTCAGTGCGACTGTAACGCCAAATGAGGCTGGTCCCTGAACACAAGGCAATGAACAAACAGGAAAAGACAGAACGTGCCAACCAGCGAGCAGTTACGAAGTACTATGGTGGTTGTCTTCATTACAACATGGCCTGGAGACAGTATTTGGATCATCTCAAAGAGGAAAGAACGATTGTGAAAGTGGAAGAAGGAAGAACTGTGACAAGTGTAGCCCACTAGTTTAGTATCGCTCACGTATTCGAAAAGTGAGAGCTGATTAGATGCACAGATGTTTTGGGCATTGCCTTTAGTGTACCTTTAGCGTCAATTGCTTCACGTCGCTATTTTCAGTTCAGAGTGTAAAGTGATCACGTAGAAATGCCTAAAAGAATAAGTCTCAAACCAAGTATGGGGATCTGGTGAGAGATTTCGCCTGAAGCTATGCAGCCCACATAACATAAATACCATGCGTTTCTTTCTTCAAGACAGTTTTCAGCAGCATTCTGCAGGGACAATGAAGACGCTTATGCAGCGTTTTCGATGGGAAGTGTCTGATCACCCACAACACAGCCCTTAATTGGCGCCGATCGGAGTGGCCATGAGGTCCTAGGTGCTACAGCCTGGAACCGCGTGACCGCTACGGTCGCAGGTTCGAATCCTGCCTCGGGCATGGATGTGTGTGACGTTTTTGGGTTAGTTAGGTTTAAGTAGTTCTAAGTTCTAGGGGACTGATGACCACAGCAGTTAAGTCCCATAGTGCTCAGCGCCATTTGAACCTTAATTGGCTCCCTCCGTTCCTCGTCTCTGCTCATAAGAGTCACTGGCTATGAAGACAACATTTTTGGCACAAACAACGATAGGCAGACCGGCGTAGAGAATTGGTGGAAAGCACAGGGGGCGGCTTTCTGTGACGAGGAAACTGATAAGTGTGTACAATGCCACGACAAATGTCTAAGTCGGAGTAGCGACTATTTAGAGAAGTAGTTGGAAGGTGTGGCTAACTGTTTCGAATAATTTTTTTTTTATTTTCACTGTGGTTTTCATTTTGCGATCCATCGGAACTTATTTTCCGAACAGCGCTCGTGGTTTTTCACGTGCATGATGAGCCTTCGGAACCACAGCACTGCTGCCCGAATGAGAGGAGGTGGTTGTCCACAATCAACTACAGCAGCAGATGACCACTGTACTGTGCAACAGGAACGAAGGTATCGAAGTCAAACAGCAGGTCCAATTGCAACCACATTTAATAGCACATCCAAGGCACTCAATCTCACGCTACGCTGTGACACAACGAATGCATGGGGGTGGTCGCTTTGCACGAGAACCAATACGTTGTGTTCCGATGAAACTCGCACATCGGCGACATCATTTACGATTCATAGATGCTGGACCAACGAGGAGAGGAGTCGCGCGTTCTTCTGGGAGGAAGGCAGATTCAGTAGCCGGAGTAGCAATTCTGGGCGTATCTTTATTTGGCGAAAGGTAGGGACACGTAATCCAACTAGTAACACTGTCGAAAGTGTGATCTTTTTATCTTTTTGGTGATCCAGGTGTTACATGTGAGGAGGTACAATTGGGCGTGCTGACATCCAAATATTTGGTCACGGTACACTCACGGTCAACGTTATTGTGACACTATACTCCTTTCCAATGCACGTTTTCGGCTCTGACTTCGTTTTTATGGAGGACAATGTTCAACCGCATCGAACACAGTAGGTGGAAGAGCTTTTGGAAGGAGATGATATTTAACGAATGGAGTGGCCTGGCCGTTCCCCTGACTTAAATCCCATTCAGCTTTTGTGTGGGATGCGTTGGAGAGACGTATTGCGACACGTCCGCACGCACCAACAACAGTCCCGTACTTATCCACAGCGCTGGTGGAAAAACGGAAGGCACTGCCACAATAACTCCTTACCGGCTTTGTGGCTAGAATGGGAACGCGTTCCAGAGCTTGCTTTACCGTCCGTGGTGATCACACACCACGTCCCGTGTTTCTTAATGTCAAGTGGACTATCATCAATTGCGATAATTTCAGTGTAATTGCTGTCTTTCGATATAAATGCCTTCTCTGTTGGTTTCATCGGTTTCTCTTTCAATTACCTTCCGTATTAAGCTTCATCAGTTCATTCTCTGTGTGGTCCCACTTCCATCGAGCTACGTTAGAAGAAGAAGAAGGGACTGGTTGGTAGGACATGTTCTGAGGCATCAGGGGATCACAAATTTAGCATCGGAGGGCAGCGTGGAGCGTAAAAATCGTAGAGGGAGACCAAGAGATGAAAACAATAAGCAGATTCAGAAGGATGTAGGTTGCAGTAAGTACTGGGAGATGAAGAAGCTTGCACAGGATAGAGTAGCATGGAGAGCTGCATTAAACCAGTCTCAGGACTGAAGGCCACAACAACAACAACGAGCCATTACTTTCGTCATTAAGTCCACTACTGGCCAATTCCACACTTGATAGTGGTGTCCGGATACCGTTGATCAGGTAATGTACAGCCGCGCGGGACTAGCCGAGCGGTCTGGGGCGCTGCAGTCATGGACTGAGCGGCTGGTCCCGGCGGAGGTTCGAGACCTCCCTCGGGAATGGGTGTGTGTGTCTGTCCTTAGGATAATTTAGGTTAAGTAGTGTGTAAGCTTAGGGACTGATGACCTTACCAGTTAAGTCCCATAAGATTTCACAAAACAAAAAAGGTAATGTACGTATCGTCCGCAGCAAAGAATAACGCGCGCAGAGACGCCGGTTTGCATTGAGATATGCCCTAGCTAGATCAATATATTCGAAAGAAATTTTCATGAATGCTATTACGTCAGCATAGAAACTTTGACTGGCTTGAATGAGTATGAGCAACGATAGCATCTTATACCGTCTCTCCTTCTCAGCACACTGCTGCTTCCGAAACAACGTAGGTTGAATTATCCGTCTGGATGTGCGTGGTATTAGTAGCTGCTGTTACAGTAATCTGTTAATACTGTACTGAAGGGAAAGAGAGAGAGAGGCGGGGGAGGGGGGGGGGGGCGGGGGGGGGGGGGGGAGGAGGGACTTTCTATCTAATTGCATATGTAGTAGCGAAGTCCTGTAACTGGGGATATCCTTTCACAGCACCCCAAGAAAGAAGCAACAGTGGACTCAAAAATTGCTAGGCTCAATGGTGAGGTAGTCAGAGAGAATATAGAGTGAAGGCAGTAAGTGACCTGGAGCAGCAGAGTTTACATTGGGACCGTTGATTACAGCTAGGACACTTGTAATTATTTGAGGTCAGGCAGCTCCAGCACCATCAGGAAAAGGCAAATAACTGAACTGCAGTCGTAACTAGTAAGTGAAATTATATTTTTGTTCATTTTTAGACAATACGTACTCTCCAAATCTAATAACGGTTCTTGTGTGTCGAAGATATGCAGTTACTTTCGAATCAAACGACCTCGTTAGGATCATAAGTAGCCTGCCATAGTTCTCTCTCTCTCTCTCTCTCTCTCTCTCTCTCTCTCTCTCTCTCTTTCTTTTATTTTCTATCTTTTATTGAGCTACCCTGGAAAATGCCCCTTTTGAAGATGGCATATGATTTGGTTTGCAATTCTTGGAATGCAATTCTTGACGTAACCATGCTAGCGCACGCCGAATACCGTCACTTCTATAATGTAGCATATCGAGATGTGCTTTATACCGTCCTGGCCCGACTGCACTCAACTCATAATTTTACGTCTGTGCCCTGTTCCACAACAGACGCACTGGACACCCTGCAAATAGCAGGAGCAAAACAACAATGATTGTCAAAACGCCAAGGTTACTACTGGAGAGACAACCCGGAAATAAGTACATTATAGTTAACTAGATTTTATTGCTATAAGCATTCTCCACTTACGATTAAGGACTAGGTAGTAAAAATTTTACACTAACCATCCACGATGCATTAATTAACCAGTACGCAAATAACAGCGAAGCCATTGAGTGGCGACCTAAGAGCACAAGTTCATCCTCTACTAATCCTTTCCTTAAAATACATATGCTACGATTTGATGTTTAAGAGGACAACCGAAGATCAAAAGAGCAAAATATTGTATGTGCGCATCTCAGCAAAGTTGCGTGTCACTCAAACAAGTCGCTGGCACCGTCTCTGCACACTCGCAACTCCTGATGGCTGAATCGCAAGTGATGCTTCGGGCTCCTCATCTCCAGGTAGACTGCAGTTGCGTCAGCCAACCCGGAGCTGGCACCTCCCTCCTGAAACGTTTAAAATTATCTTTGTATCAACTGCCGTATGGATATGAGTAAAAAAATCTCCCCAGACGACGTGCTGGAATACAGACTCTTTTTGGCAATATGTACTAAATATAATATCGCTTTTTAGAGTAAAAGGAACACACATAAGTAGAATGCTGACTTGTGATTCTTCCATTTTGTGCTTAGCTAGTTAGCAGCATTTCTAAGCAGCAGGGAAGAACGCTCCCTGGCAGCCATTACTACGGGCCCAACGGGGCGCCTGACGCAGCCTTGTCGCCGGCATTTCGCTCTGCTGTCTATTGTCTGCTTTTCACGGACGCCCCCGCTTCGCCCCGTATGCAAATGTGACGATTTCACCTCCCACGGCTTTGACTCGCTGTCTCTCCACTAAACTGGTTCGTTACATTGCACGGTTTATGTTAAGTTGGCAGTACTGTGATAGCAAGGGATCGCAACCATGACACTGAGAGACCTACACTCCACAACAAAAGTAAAGAATCGCTTTTTCTAGACCCCATAATTGTTTCTAATCGCGAAACAAAATTTTGAAATTTGGCTCAAATATACCTACAACGTTCCTCTGTAATGGTGCAAAAGCTTGGCACCTTTCGACGTCACTCTCGGACACGGCGACGCTTCAAACACATCAGAAGTGCTGCCCTCTAGCGATAAGAATTTACGTTATGGCTCCTTCAGCGGCGCCTTGACGCTGTAACTGCTGCTTAGGCATACTTCTTGTATACGGCAGCACATATTTTGCTTGACATTTATACGGACATTATTCAATTTCTTTGTTAGTGCATGTAATGATATTAGAAGCTATGTACTAACGTTATTCAAAATTGCGTACAATTTATTTCAATTGAGATTTATATAACCTCATTTCTTTATAAACCTGTATTGTAAGACATCATTACTTGCACTTCTCTTTATTATCTGCTATCAGGTCATCTGATGTCTGGCTATGAGCGAAACACGTCATGAGCACAATAAAGGATACAGTAGCATATGGATCCTTATTATTTACACGACTTCCCAGCATTTTTAAATTTATTTTCATAGTTACTGTCAATATAATAACACACCTCTACCAGAACTTCAGGTCCGATTTACAACCTGCTGACACCTTCGGACGTTTCAATCCTTCTCTAAGGACTTTGTTGGGCAGCGTCCAAATCGAACGTGATGGCACCCGTTCGGAGTGCAGTGCGACCAATAATTTTTTCTCTCGTGTACAGGTTGAAACCACTAGAGACCTCTCGCAACCATTCGACGAAATTTGAACGTGATCTGAAGCATCACAGGGTACTGATGCTTTTCCAACCCTCCTGTTTTCCACCCTCCTACGACGTGATCAGGCAGGATTGAAACATTAACGTGTGCGTGAATAAAACGGCAAAAGGTCCCCCTAATACCCCGAGTGTGACAACACGCTCGGTACCACCCACGCAGTTTTGCTGAGCATTTTACAAATGCACCTGTCAGGAACTGCAACACCGCTTCAGCCTGGGGGCATCTATAAAGCCTGAAGGCAGGTAAATCGCACCAAAGGGTGTCAGACGCTAGTGCAGCCACCAGACTGATTGGGTGTCAAAATTTCTGAAGGTACATTTCTAACAAGTTCCACAAAGTTGAAGTTGATGGGTGGCACCGAGAGTGCTGCCACACTTTGCGGTATTAAAGGGACCCTTTGCCGTTTCATTCACGCACATGTTAATGCCGTTCTCCTACGTGATTCCGCCACAGGAATGTGAAAAACAGGAGGGCTGATAAAGCATAAGTACCCTTCGATGGTTCAAATAGTTCAAATGGCTCTAAGCACTATGGGACTTAACATCTGAGGTCATCAGTCCCCTACACTTAGAACTACTTAAACCTAACCAACCTAAGGAGATCACATACATCCACGCGCGAGGCAGGATTCGAATCTGCGACCGTAGCAGCAGCGTGATTCCGGACTGAAGCGCCTAGATCCGTTCGTCCACAGGGTCCGGCCACCCTTTGATGCTTCGTATCATGTTCAAATTTCTTCTAATGGTTTTGAACGGCCCCTAGTGGGTCGAGCCTGTACACGAGAGAAAAAAATTACGGTTGCGCTGCACTCCAAAGGGGTGCGATCACGTTCAATGGGGATGCTGTCCGACGAAGTCCTTAGAGTAGGGCTGAAACGTCCGAGAGTGCCAGCAGTGTCTAAGACTGTCAAGAACGACTTCTTGTTGCTCATCGCACTTCGAACTGTCGTTTTCGACCACGAAATATGTAGGAACCGACACCCTTAGGGATGGGATATTTTCAATGACGCCCTTTGTGCCACTCCCTGGGGCCTTTTCGTGTCGCTTCTGAGCGACTATACTTCCATTCATAAGAAAATTGTGTGATTTCAACGCCAGGTATCGTGGTTCTGACCTCCAACGCACAAACGTCAAAAGAACGGCTGAAATGTGGGTTCAAATGGCTCAAATGGCTCTGAGCACTATGGGATTTAATTTCTAAGGTCATCAGTCCCCTAGAACTTAGAACTACTTAAACCTAACCAACCTAAGAACAGCACACACATCCATGCCGGAGGCAGGATTCGAACCTGCGACCGTAGCGGTCACGCGGTTCCAGACTGTAGCGCCTAGAACCGCTCGGCCAAATCGGCCGGCGAAATGTGGGTAAGAGGGGCTATGATGACCTCTCCATCGTGTGACACATGCACGGTGGCGTTGGGCAGAATCTTGGAGGAATTTGGTGCCATCACGATATCATCAACCTACCTTAGAACTCACATGAGCTTCGGAGTTGTGGCCTTTTCTTCGCATGCGTCGACAGCTTGCTGTTTGAAGCGTCATCGAACCCGAAGGTGACTTGTTAAGGTGCCACGCTTTTACATCATTTCGGAGGAAGGTTGTAGGCCCCTTTAAGCCAAATTTCAAACTGAGAAACTTTGGCGTCGCAATGGGAGACAGTTACGGTGTTTCGAAAAAGTGATCCTCTAATTCTCTTGCACAGAGTACATAAAATACGAGAAGAGGTCCGTCAGATGCGGCTCTCATAAAAGCAGGCGAACACCAAGTTGAAAGAAGAGGAAGAAGAAGCTTATTAAACATAAAAATAAGGGGAGCTTTTATTTGCGATTTTGCTTTACATTTCCGTCGACAGATCAACGAGACACCATAATCGGAGACCTCATGTTGAAGAACTTAATTCGTTTGTCAATTTCCGACTAATTCACTCATCCAATTACAGAGAATCCTTGTTACGCTCGTATTCCAAGTACAGATGGAAGAATGAATTCACGATTACTGCTGCCGTATGGTGTTATATTAATTTGCAGGCCATGTGTTTCATCTGTCGTCTCATTACTGCACCACAGTGCGGCGTAATGAAATTCGTAGCAGCTTACACTGCTGTTCCAATTTGTTTCAGTAACCATTGGAACAGAAATGTTGTTAAGTGAAACTTCACGGTTCCAGAGATCTTTTTCATGTCTCAAACATCTATGAGGTGTGTATTCAGACTGAATCGACAAATGAAAATTTATACCAGGAGCACATACTTGAAAAAGGTCTCTGTAACCATATAGTTTCATTAGATTAAAGCAGCTATGTCTGGGTTTCAGGCAGGATTCCCCGCTCCGTTCGATGCTTAGGTGCAGTTCCAGTTCACTTGGGGAGCCTTTGCAAAGCTGTTCGAGTTAGGGGAATACCAAGTGGGCTGAGACGTCAACAGGAATTTGAACTGAGGAGGGACGCGTGCTGGGACAAATTCAAATGGCTCTGAGCACTATGGGACTTAACTTCTGAGGTCATCAGTCCCCTAGAACTTACAAGGGAACCTCCCCATCACACCCCCGTCAGATTTAGTTATAAGTTGGCACAGTGGATAGGCCTTGACAAACTGAACACAGATCAATCGAGAAAACAGAAAGAAGTTGTGTGGAACTATGAAACAAAAAATAAACAAAATATACAAACTGAGTAGTCCATGCGGAACATAGGCAACATCAAGTCTAGTGCACAGTCTGGAGCGCCGTGGTCCCGTGGTTAGCGTCAGCAGCTGCGGAATAAAAGATCCTTGGTTCAAATTTTCTCTCGCGTGAAAAGTTTAATTTTTTATTTTCAGACAATTATTATCTGACCGTCCGATGCGAGGTAACTGCGCCGTAGTATGAGGACGCTACACCTAAACAAACATCGAAACAAAACATATGTTTTGACAAAGCACAGGGAAATCTGTGCGACTGTGGAACTGTTGCATTCGTTTGTTGCAGTTTATGTGACAAACTCTTATGTTTTCATCACTTTTTTCGGAGTGATTATCACATCCACAAGAAAACCTAAGTCGGGAAAGAAGAATCTTTTTACCCATTCGCCAAGTGTACAAGTTAGGTGGGTCGACAACATATTCCTCTCATGTGACGCACATGGCGTCACCAGTGTCGTATAGAATATATCAGACATGTTTTCCTGTGGAGGAATCGGTTGACCTATTACCTTGCGATCAAATGTTTTCGGTTCCCATTGGAGAGGCACGTCCTTTCGTCTAATAATCGCACGGTTTTGCGGTGCGGTCGCAAAACACAGACACTTCACTTATTACAGTGAACAGAGACGCCAGTGAACGAACGGTCAGAAAATAAAGAATGTAAACATTTCACTCGAGGGAAGACTTGAACCAAGGACTTCTCGTTCCGCAGCTGCTCACGCTAACCACGGGACCACGGCGCTCCTGAGCTCTGACTATCCCTGATGTTGCCTATCTTGAGCATGGACTACTCAGTTTGTATATTTTGCTTATTTTTTTCATAGTTCCACACAACTTCTTCCTGTTTTCTTCCTTTATCTGTGTTCAGTTTTTCAAGGCCTATCCACTGTGCCAACTTGTAACTAAATCTGAGGAGGGTGCGATGGGGAGGTTCCCTTGTTAGAACTACTTAAACCTAACTAACCTAAGGACATCACACACATCCACGCCCGAGGCAGGATTCGAACCTGCGACCGTAGCGGTCGCGCGGCTCCAGACTGTAGCGCCTAGAACCGCTCTGCCACTCCGGCCGGCGTGCTGGGACAGTGTGAGAGTTGTGCAAGCCACTGTGCCAGTGTGACGTAGTGGTTAGCGCATCTGATTAGCGTGCAGGAGAGCCGGGTTAGACCACTAGCTTGGTACAAATTTTCATTCGTCTTTTCAGTCTGCATGTATCCATCTGAAATTTTGCTGCCGTAACTACTCCACACGGTATTTATGACTAAACGATTTTCGCCAGGTCGTTGTGTTCAGCTTTATTCCACAGCTGATTACGGCCTACAAGCCAGTATCAAATGGTTCTCAAGTGCCTTAGCACATATTATACACTGCCCAGTCACTTTAATGCTACCACCTGCCAGAAGACTGCATAACCACATTTCGTGGTGCCGACTGCTGCGAGAGGTGCGGAAAGAGAATCAGTGAGGTTCTAGAATGTATCGACAAGGATCTGGAGCCATGTCGACTCCACTGCCGTAGTCAGCCAGCTACGCTAGGTCTCTCGGTTGAGGATCCATGGCGCGAACAGCCCGATTGAGGTGGTCCCCACACGTTCTAGACTGGGTTTAAATTCAGGGAGCTTGGTAGCCAGGGCAGTACGGTAAACACATCCTGGTGCGCTCGAAAGACTAACGTAGAGAGCGAGCTGTGACACGTTGCATTGCGCTGCTGGTAGATGACAATGCACTGAGGAAAAATAAACTGCATGTTGGGAACGAACGTGGTTCCCAACTACATGTACTTATGTTGATCCACTTTGCCTTTCAGAATGACGAGATCACCCAAGGAATGCCGCGAAAACATTCCCCAGACCATAACACTAACTCCTCCAACCTGGGCGGGCGGTCAGTTGTTCGACAGCTGCACGTCTACTCACCGGTACACAGCCGTCGGGCCTATGACCCATGATGCACCACCGTTGCCTCAGTGCCGTTTTTGGATGCCCCATTTTGCACGCGTGGTGTGCTGTATATGGGGCGGCGCACGAACTGTTCACAATCTTCGTCGTTTCGGACGTGCCTCCACCCTTGGCCCACAAACGAATGATCTTGTCCATTTACGCGTCAAATAAATCGTTCAATTTCTACATTATGACACCAACTGCGCTAGATTTCCACAAAGATTTTGACACTGTACCTTACAAGCGGCTTGTAGTGAAATTGCGTGCTTATGAAATACCATTTCAGTTACGTGACTTAAGTCGTGATTTCCTGTCAGAGAGGTCACGGTTCGTAGCAACTGACGGAACGTCATCGAGTACAATAGTAGTGTTATAGGCCCTTTGCTGTTCCCTGTCTGTATAAACGACTTAGCAGACAATCTGAGAGCCGTCCTAAGTTGTTTACATATGATGCTGTCGTTTATCGACTAGTAAAGTCATCAAAGATCAAAACAAATTGAAAAACGATTTAGAAAAGATATCTGTATGGTTCAAAAATTGGCAGTGGATCCTAAATAATGAAAAGTGTGAGGTCTCCCACACGAGCGCTAAAAGGAATCCGTTAAACTTCGGTTACACGACAAATCAGTCAAACCTGAAGGCCGCAAATTCAGCTATATACCTAGCGATTACAATTACGAACAACTTAAATTGGAAGGATCACACAGATTATGTTGTGGGAAAGACTAACCAAGGACTGCGTTTTATTGGCAGGACACTTAGAAAATGCATCAGACCTAGTAAAGAGATTGCACGCTATAACCGCTCTTTTAATTCAGATCAATATTATCAAGCTTATCCTCATATAGGGGAGAGGAGAGCGATAATATCGGAAATAATTAATAGCATTGAAAAAGTTTTAATTAAAATTATCGATGTATAATGTTTCATCAGAATAACGCCCGCAGCAAAGTAGCGCCTCAGGGAAATCAAAGAGGGTTGAACGCGACTACTTTTGTTTCTAAATTCTACTGTATAAACTATGCGCGGGTATTGTTAATTCTTTTGTCTTGTTTTCTACGCTCTGAATAAGTGTACGTAGCTGCGGCGTGCGATATAGCTGGCATTTCCGTGTGATATGCTACGAAACGGATCAGGTCACTTCTGTTAAACTACAAGAAAAGTGACTATAGTTAATTTATACGGGACAGACTTCTGTTGAAATTTATGCTGAGGTCTAGGTAGATCTTTGCCGTAAGGTCACGTACTAAGAGTATCTGAGGAATTATATGAGCGAGAGAAAGTAGCGCTCAGTATTAAACTCTATTACATGCTGAATAGCCGATAATAGGATCTGTGGACTATACAAAAGGACGTTAAATTGAATATAAGAACGGAACTATACCCTTACCTTTGTAAAAATAAAAGCGTGCGAAGTTTGAATGACTGCATCGTAGTAATGGAATACAGTATTTGCCGTAATATCTTTGCGTGACGAACTATGAAAATCGCGGGCATTTTAAATGCCGTAATTACTGAGAGTAATTCTAGGATCAATCCTCCTTTTCTCTATATACAAAAAGCAATCATTCATGATCATTTAATTATTATTAAATGTAATTAATAAAAAACTAAAGTGATTTCCGCAATCGCGTGTGTATTAGTCAACGATAATCTTAGGCAAGATGCAAAGTGCATCTCTGGATGACGGAAAGTTCGATTATAAAATATTACGAAGCGTAAATTGTGACTTAAAAGCTATTTAACGTTTCATTTCCAATCGTATAGAAATAATCCAAAATCAGAAACAGTGCGGATAAGTAGTAAAGTCGGAAATAGGAAGTTGAAATAATAACAGACACCCAAAGACGTTATTAACTATCTTGTTTTCGGTAACACAGCAACAAAAGAAGGGTGATCGACTGTGCAAAGAGCCAATATTAATTATTATTATTATTATTATTATTATTAAACCCCAAATTTAGCCGCCGTTACAGTGAAGATGTTTGTGGGTGTTCCATCTGATGTGTAGATATAACGAAAAGTCGGGCATATACAGTAGACAACAAGGTCAATATCTTACGTCAGAGAAGTCTACGACAGCAGATCGACGGAGGGCGGCTACACTACACAACGCTTGTCCGTCCTCTTTTAGAATACTGCTGCGCGGTGTGCGATCCTTACCAGATGGGACTGACGGGGTTCATCCAGAAAGTTCAAAGAAGGGCAGAACGTTTTGTATTATCGCGAATAGGGGAGAGAGTCTCACTGAAATGATAGAGGATTTGGGCTGGACATCGTTAAACCAATTTCGATCAGCACTTTTGTCCTCCGAATGCGAAAATATTTTGTTGACGTCGACCTACATAGGGAGAAACGATATAATAAAATAAGGGAAATCAGAGGTCGCACGGAAAGATATAGGTGTTCGTTTTTTCCGCGCGGAAATAATAGAGAATTATTGTGAAGGTGGTTCGATGAACCCTCTGCCAGTCTTAAATGTGATTTGCAATGTGTCCATGTAGATATAGATTTAGATTTCGCGTGTCCCCGACGCACTTTATACACCTCTGTGCTGGTGCTGCCATTTACCGTCTCTGAGTGTTGATTGCACGTTGGCGTCGCACATAGTCGGTGGTAACATCAATGCGACTGGACTGTGTATAGTATTACGTCATACCACACAATGTACTGTAAGATTTAACACCATCATAATATACGACTGTGCACAGGTTCATCGAATGGAGCACGCAGCGTGTATTGTACAAACTCCCGTTATAATCAGATAAGGAAATTCACTTCGAATCCAAGCAATAGAAGAAATTCGTATCTCCTGTGTTTGCTCAGCAATAAGCGTCCAGCTTCCCTGCCGCTAAGTGTAGACCAGTGATTTGAGTTGTACCTTATGTGGAACCTCTGTACGTTATATTCTGTAAGACATGGTTGTTACTGTTTCTTCCAATTGTACTACCACCACAATATTTTGGGCGCTACTGTGTAAATACCAGCTCCGCTACGGCCATGGGCAGCCGATTGGCACTGAGGCAGTGGTTTGCCGATTTCATGAACAGATCTGTTTAGCCACAATGAGGTGGGTCAGGCCATACCATACAATCCTGGAGACATAGCGGAAGTGCAGTGCAGATGCGGGACAGGTCAGGGGTTGCTACATCGTCGATGCACTGAGTTGTTTCGTACGTGGTTGCATTGCATATTCATTACGAACATCCATTAACCAAAAGAAATACTAGTTGATTTTGGCAGGGAGATGAGCAGTCTGGCAGCACCCACCATAACACGAGGGCACGTCATTCACCACCTGGTTAAGCTTCGTCAAGCAGCCGACGCCAGTCTGGCCCGCTACTTGTGCCAGACCAGCTCGCAGTACTGAGTCCACCACCTGGGAACTTAGTGCTGTGTGACTATGAGAGGCTCTCAGGCTCTCTTTAGCAGCAGCCGAACCCTTCTGCCTTGAAGGGCAACGGTTCATGTCCGAGTGACAAAGCGGTCGCCCTCACAGTATCACTGTGTGAGCGCTCCGGCATCCGCCATTGTCGCTCACTGGACGAACCCCTCTTCCGAGTCCCGACGGTCTCTGCCAGAATTCTGGACACTGTATGAGCGCCGCTGGCACTTGCCGCACGAAGCCGCTCTGTGCAAACTGAGGCAGGCGTTGCTGAGCGTGCTAAACACGCTTCAGCATCGCTGGCCGCGAACGTCGCAGCCAGCCACGCCGTCGGCAGCCAGTTTCCGCAGCTGTCAGCGGTGTCTGTGGGAGCGAGTCCGCGGCATCACAGCACAGCACTACGAATGTGCTAGCACAAGTTGACAAGTTGAAAAGAACTGCATTTTACCTTCCGGCTGTCTTGTTCTCCCAGCCGCCACCGGCCAACACTGCCGGCACCTCCCCCCTCCGCCTCATCCCCCGCCCCCCCCCCCCTCCCACCGCCCCGTCGCATCCCGCCTCCACCCCCTGGTCCACTACACAGCTGTCCTGGTTTGTATGCGATAGGAGGACACCCCTGATGTTCACAGCAGCATAGCGTATCTGCTGGTGTCGTGTGCGGCTATCCCGTTTCATTTCATTTGTAAAGACCATCTAGAGCTCTAAATGACGTTACGTAAAAAAACGAAGTGAGACGGCGCACTTTTCAAAATGCCACATCTCTGTATCTTAACCTTCTGGACTTCTACCTTTGGGGCCGTCCCATCGAGTCTGTGTATGCTGTTGAAATTGAGAATGCAGCACAACTACAGCAGCGAATTGAAAATGGCTGAACAACTATGGAGATTGAAATGAACGGAGCCTACAACATCCCGAGAGCGGTAACAAGTAGAGAATGTCACTGTCTGCATCTACATCAACTTCAATTGTAACATGTTCTGCGGAAAACGTACAGTACGAGTTGTGTTGCATTTCTAGTCCCTTCGTACCTTTGTTTTCTGACAAGAATTAAGTGTGTGTTGTTTGCTTTGGGCTTGTGATCCTCACTCTACTGCATGTCTCTGAAATAAAACAATTTCAGACAAAACTTACTTTAATTTTTTACGCTTGTTTCGGTGCGTAGGTTACACTAAGGAAATGTGTAGAGTTACTTCTGAATCATCAAGAATTAATTCTGTGCTGTTTGCGGTACACTTGTGATCCCTGCTCTACTACATATTTTGGAAATAAAGCAATTTCAGGCAAAACTCTATTATTTTACTCCTATTTTTATGCCTAAATTACACCCACAAGGTTATGTAGTTACTTTTGAGTCACCCTTTACACGAGTATCCAACTCAAAAACTGAATGTGGGAGATCAAGCTCCTTCCTGTAGGCAGTAGTATGAAATACGACGGGTCTTTTAATTATGATGGATACAGTGTGTGTACGCTGTTTATGGACGACGTGACCCACCAACCATTCTGAGGGATCGCCGTTGAGGAGTGGGACAATCTGGACCGACATTGCCTTGATGAAGCTATGGACAGTATGCCACGACGAATACAGGAATGCATCAATGCAAGAGGTCGTGCTACTGGGTATTAGAGGTACCTGTGTGCAGCAATCTGGACCACCATCTCTGAAGGTCTCGCTGTATGGTGGTGTCACATGCAGTGTGTGGTTTTCATGAGCAATAAAAAAGGTGGAAATGATGTGTATGTTGATCCCTAGTCAGATTTTTTTTATAAAGGTTCCGGAACCGAGGTGATGCAAAACTTGTTTTGATGTGTGTACAATCCATGTGGCACCAAAGCTCTCAAGTGACTAACCACTGGCACCGATACATTAATAATAGTGTGCAAGCCATGTTATATCACATTCCAGCATTCGGTTTAGTCATAATGGTAGTCAGGTGGAATAGATATTACAGTAATAAACTGCTTCACCGACCCTGCTAATTTCCAAAGGCATGGCCGATTTATTTCCCAGTCCAAGACACAATCCGAGCTGGTGCTCCGTCTCTAATGATCTCGAGGTCGACGGGACCTTAAACCCAATTTTCCTTCCTTTCTTAAACTCACTCACATGGAAACAATTCCCTAAATTCACATTTTCATCTGTTACAGTTGTCAGAATTGCAACTTATGATGCAGTTCTAATATTTAATGATGGAAACGTAGGGATGATGAAGGTATTAGATAGAAGGGGCTTTAAAATAGGTAATGTCACTCAAGACATGTTGAAAAAAATAGATGTACAGCGCCTCTCTGCAGCTGAAAAGTCGCTTACACACTGGTGAAGGAAAGAAAGCAGAAAACAAGTAACCAGAAGAGAATAACTGAAGGGAAAGAAGATCCTGAGTAAAAATCTGCAGCCTTCTGTAGAGGTGACAGAAGATAAAACATCAGGTTGAACTTTAAATTGCATTTCCTGAAAATTAGTTTTTTTAGAGTATATGTACTTTTTCCTCAGAATCTATAAAGGCTAAAAGTACTGCGTTTTATACACATTTCTATAAATCCAGTAAATGTTCTCGTAATAGCAAATTTTGAAATTCTGAGTGTAAGGGTGGAATTTTGCATAATTTTTATATTACACTTATTAGAATTATAATTAAAAATTGTTAATGTTCTTCTGTTCGATATTTTCGAAAAATCTCATTACAGATGTTTACTTTATGCAAAGAGTTTGAACAGGGAAAATTTTGTAGAAATCTCTGAAACAGTTTCTGAGAAAAAAATTTAATTCTATAATCCACGGAACTTAACAGTAAATGTGTTAATTTCATGTAAAGCATGATAGGAAACTTCATTTCGGTATCTTCAAAATTGTGTACTTGGCGCATACTTTAAACAGTGAGTATTTTTCATGGACGTCCCCCCTTAAAGCACGTTCTTAGTCTCATCAAAATCTGACTGAACATTTGTCCATCAAAGCCAAGTTGACATACTGGTTTATTAACCTTTTCTGGGAAAATGAAAAAAAAATTCCTGTTGTTCTTCTGTGCGAACTACTCTTTGTCGAAAAATCCGTCCATCACTCAGTATTTTTAAGTTTAAACCACCCAGTTCGTAGTAATTTTCTAGCTGCTGAGACATTCTCTAACATTCGTTCGGTTTTCTAGGCGCTACATTCTGCTGCACCGTACAATGAATGTATGTTTGTAAGTTGGTAAGCTCCACCACAAACACACCATAGACAATTGTGCGTTGTCTTTCAACATAGTGCCAAGAAATTCGATGTAGGAGACAATTATTTGTATTTGAACACAAGAAGCTTACAACTACACCTAACACTGAAATCCTCGTACCACATTAGATTTATTTTCTGTATTTTTTTTTTACCTTACCTTCAAATAAACTGGAACAAAAATATCGCAAACCCTCCATCTCCCCTCCCCCCAAGAAAAAGTGGAGTAATGAAATTTCGGGAAAACATTCGTCTAGGTGACACGTTTAAGTGATTAACATTGCAAGATCACAGGTTAATGTAAGCACTAGCTAAGACATTTCAAATGTAGAATGCTGGTACATTAATAACCGGTGTAACCGCTATAATGTTGAATGCAAACAAGCAAACGCCCATGAATTGTGCTATACAGGTGCCCGATGTCCGTTCGTGGGGTGGAGTTTCACGGGGACGGATAACGCTGTTTGTGGATGACGCTGGAGTTGTCTTCCGATGATGTCCCGTATGTCCTCGACTGGAGACAGATCTGGTGATGGAGCAGACCAAGGCAACACGTTACCCTCTGTACACTCTGTAGAGCATGTTAGGCTACAATAGCGGTATGTGGGCGAGCGTTACCATAATGGAAAACATCCCATTCTGGATCCCATGGACTGCTGTTCATGAAAGGCAGCACAACATGTCACCAGACTGACGCACAAATTTTCAATGAAGATGCGTGGGAGATAACAGCGAGAGTGCTCCTGCTGGTATATGAAATCGCACCGAGACCGTAACTCCAGGCGTAAGTCCAGTGTGTCTAGCACGCAGATAGGTTGGTTGCATGCACACAACTGGCCTACTTCTAACCAGCAGCCGTGCGGGGTGGCCGCGCGGTCTAGGGCGTCCTGTAACGGTTCACGCAGCTCCTCGCGTCGGAGGTTCGTGTCCTCCCTCGGGCATGGGTGTGTGTGTTGTCCTTAGCGTTAGATTCAGTAGTGTGTAAGCTTAGGGACCGATGACCTCAGCAGTTTGGTTCCATACGGTCTTACCACAAATTTCCAAAATTTTCTAACCAACACACAGCCACCACTGGCACCGAGGCAGAACTAGCTTTCATCAGAAAACAAAAGACGTCCACCCTGCCCTCCAACGAGCTCTCGCATGACACGCCTGAAGTCACAAATCGCGGTGGCTTGGGGTCAGTGGAGCGCTACAGGACGTCTGGCTCGCAGCTGTCATTGGAAACCGATTTGTAACAGTTCGTTGTGACACTGTATTGCCAACTACTCCTCAAACTGCTGTTGCAGTTGCAGTACGATGCGACAGAGCCATACGCCGAACAGGCTGGTCTTCCGTCTCGGTAGTGCCACGTGGCCGTCCAAGAGCCCGGTCGTCTTGCGACCGTACGTTCTCGTGAGCACCGCTGGCAGCGATCATGTGCAGTGGCTACATTCCTGACTAGTCCTTTTGCAGTATCGCAGAAGCAACGTCCAGCTTCCCGTAGCCGTATTGTACAAGCTCGTTCAAACTCAATGAGTTGTTGATGACGACATCTTTATCGTCTTAAAGGCATTCTTGTCTAGTATCAACTGATCACGTCCAATCTGAAAGGCAACTAACACTCACGACCGTTACAGCGCCTATTAAAAGGAAACCTGATTTTCATTCTCATAGTGGCGCTACTAACACCACTCTTAGGCGATTGGCATAAAGCTTGAGCAGACATCATCTTTCAGAAGTAGCAACACGCCTATCAACTTTCTTTTATGTCGCACAACTTCTTCTCGCTGCTCGGATATTTTTTTCCGACGATGTACTTCAATCTGTGTAAATTGGACACTGATGTACAAGGCAACTCCAAATAAATATAGCGATTACAAAGTACTATAACAATTTAGTGCATTGCGCTACATCGATAACAGTTACAGAGATTGTACAAGAAAACTCCAAAAATGTTGTGTGATTTATAAGTGCTCTTCATGTCTGCCCTTGGCCACATTGAAAAAATCTTAACCGATAATCCATTTCATGCCATGCACTCTGAAGCCTATGCTGAGTCGTGGACGCGAACACATCGATCCGACTGTTCGGAAGATGTAAAAACCGAGACCACTCCGGGGGTTAGGCCTTACATCTGCCCCCACTGCTGCCTACGTGGCAGTACGCCGAGAGATCTATAGTCGCGGAACACTTGATCAGCATGTCGCCAGTCCCTCAAGCCGTTACTGCCAATGGGTGAACCCTGATGGTGGCACTGCTTCTTTATTCAAGCAGCTCCAGATTATGGTCTCGCGAGACTGCATGGACCCCGTGTCAGACCTCACTACCTCATAACAAATCTGATGAAGTCCCGGGAATGTAACCAGGCTCACTTCGTACCGAATGCAGCGACGCAGATTTATTATTATTATTAGCATTATTATTACAGAAAGTGGCCCCTGAGGGGAAAAGCTGAGCTACCTTGACTTTCGGCTACGGAGGCGGTCATGGTTCGAAAGATCTTGATTTAAAACATACGAATATTCTGATCACTGCGTCTGCTTATGTGATCTAACCTTTGAGCTTTCTTTTACTTTATCTGCAATTATTACCAATGTATCGTCACACATTAAATACTTATAACCGTTTAGAATCGCTACATTTCTTTTGAATTTACACTGTGTTTCTCATTTACGTAATATTAAAGGTTCGTAAGTTGACAAAGGAGGTCACTGTTACGTTACGAGCACATATAATAGTTACGTTGTAAGTACAAGCGTTTGGAAAAAATATGGAAACACGGTGAAAATACGTGTTTCAAGGTAAATGCAGCCGCTAGCCAGACCTGCAAGTTGTGCTATTGTGTTTGACCACGAACAGCAACCGGGCAATGTCCTCAATATGTTGCGAGTATTAGCCGTGGTCAGAAAAGAGTTTGCGTAGTTGTGAGTGCATTATGTCGGAGCTAAGTGTATTCGAACGTGAGCAAATTGGTGATGCTCGTATAGTGAGTGCTTCCGTAACCAACGTAGCCAAAGTGTTTTGTGTTTCAAGTTGTACCATGTCGAAGATTTACGCGGCGTGTAACGAAAGCGAAAAACATAATCCGTGTAGTCACAACGTGGACTAAAATGTATTTAGACATAGTGATAGAAAGTAGTTCAGGAGGATTTTGACGAGAAATAAGAGGACGACAGCGGCAAAAGGCAGAAGTCACTTCAGAACTAAATGTCACACTCACGAACACCGTCAGCACAGAAACAACAAGAAGGGAGCTCCATAAGCAGGGAATTGCAGAGTAAGATGGAATTCTGAAACAACTCGTCAGTGATGCAAATGCCCGTAAGAAGAAGACGTGGTGACGAAGTCATAAAACCTAGACTATGGAGCAACGGCAGAAAGTCATTTGGTGGGATGAGTCCTTTTGCACGCCGTTTCCAACCTCTAGCCTAGTTTACATCTCAAGAGTGGCCTAATTTACATCTCAAGAGGGAAACGTGGCGGGTTCTCAGCGAGCATGTAGGCAGCCATATCGTCGTATTCTATGCGCGCCGTGGTTTCCCTGCAAGGTCCCATTACTGCCAAGCACTATGTGACCATTCTGGCTGATCATGTCCATCCCTTGGTACGATGTTTGTTCCCCATCGGTGATGCTGTGTTCCAAGATGACAGGGCCGCTGTTCACACAGCTCGCACAGTCAAGGACTGATTTTGTCAGCACGAACCGTCTAATCTCTCCTGACCACCACTGTCAATAGATCTCAACGTTATTGAGCCTTTGTGGTGCGTGATCACTACCAACCTTCATCATCGTTATTTATACTTGCCACTACTGTGCAGGAAGAATGGTCTAAGAGTTCCCTGAAACCCATACACGATCTGTGAGTATCCATTCCGAGACGACTAATAGCTATTTTGAATGCCAAAGTGTTTTCTAACCTTTATTAGCCGCAACAGGCTTCGCTTCGCACTCCACCTTCTTCAAACTCTCACGGCCCAAGCCCGTATAAACGTGTACTGCTAGTAGGTGGCTTTCAGCCGGCAGCTCTGCGTCCCCTGCTGTGTCATTGAATTTGGAACGCGACCGCTCCCAACGACACCGCACTGAGGAAACCCGTGCAGAAACGCTGTTCCCCCCTTGACAAGCACCGCGGAGTGCTCCTCTAGTTCACAGTGCCGGCCTCTTTTCCTGTGGTTGGTTTCTCAGCAAAAACATTGTACTGTATTCTGACTGCCAATCATTCCTTGAGCATGCAATACAGGCGATTAGTAATGTCATCTTTTGCCCGAATATGCCAATGTTCTAAATAGCTTGTACTCTATCTCTCACCGCAATTAAAATACAAGTTCTGTTATAATTACTTCAAGTAAGACCCCCATAAAATTCGACGTCTTACAATCTCTGTACTTTAGTGCGTAAATTTCATAAGCACAGATGCAGTAACAAAGTTATATAAATAGCGCTCATGAAGTGAGTTACGACGAAAGGTCGCTGTCGGCTGCGAACGATTTATTGTTAACACTTTATTATACCGTACCCACGTCCGTCAACAGCACACAAGAGAAGATAACTCAGAACGTTAAAACTCGTAATTACGCCTGTATATCTAGGTAAGTTGGTCAGCAGTTTTATATAAGTCCTGACATAGAATATACGTATATGTGTTTATACGTACAGAATGGGCACTGAAACTTGCTTTGCAACACAGTCAAAACGTTTCAAGTCTTATGTCTAACACAAATATCTGAATGCAACGGTTAAAGTAGGATTTTGTATTTACTGTTTGTTTTGCAGTATATCTACGTCCACGTCTACTTCTACATGGTTACTCTGCAGCTCACAGTTGAGTGCCTGGCAGAGGGTTCATCGAACTACCTTCAAGCTATTTCTCTGTTGTTCCACACTAGAATGGCGCGAAGGAAAGACTAACATTTAAATCTTTCTGCGCGAGCTCTGACTGTCTTATTTTATTGCGATGATCATTTCTTCTTATCAACGTGGGCGCCAACAGAATATTTTCACAATTAGAGAAGAAAGTTGGTGACTGAAATTTCGTGAGAAGATGTTGCTGAAACGACACACGCATTTGTTTTAATGGTTTCCACCCCAATTCACTTATGATATCTTTAGCACTCTATCGCCCGTTTTGTGATAATACAAAACGAGTTGTCCTCCTTTGAGCGTTTTCGATGCTCTCCATCAGTCCCATCTGATGCGTATCACACACCGCACCCCACCGCACCACAATACTACAGAAGGGGGCGGGCAAGCATGGTATAAGCTGTCTCTTTAGTAGATCTGTTGCACTTCGTAAGCGTTCTGCCAATGAATTGCAGTCTTTGGTTTACTTTCCGCCACAACCTTATCTATGTTATCGTTCCAATTTAATCATTTTAACTGAATAAACTGTGGGTTCTTGGTGAAACATTGTAAATTAACTAAAAATAACACTGTTTTTGGCCTGGTTTCACAATTTTATTATTGCACGACCTAGGATTCGGGTTATAAGCCTATTTTCAAGTACATTACTGAATCCTCAATGTTCTTAATGTACAGATAAGCATGATGACGAGACGAAGATAATCATCTCAACTCCTTAAGGTATCGTAGCGTAATTGCTGAATGTATAATAATGTAAGTAATTTGTTTAAAAATGGTCATTGACATAACTGTACACCAAGCTATGGATCGATACCGTAAGAAGTTGAGAGAATTATCTTTGTCTGGTCAACATGTTTATCTGTGCATTAACAAGTTTGGGGAATCAGTAATGTGCTTGAAAATGGGCTTATAGCCCGAAACTTAGGTCGTGAAATAATAAAATTGTGAAGCAAGACCAAAAACAGTCTCTGTTTAGTTAAGTTCAAGTTTAAGTTATTGTTGTAATACCTAAGTATTTAATTGAATTTACAGCCTTTAAATTTGTGTGATTTATCGTATAACCGAAATTTAGTAGATTTCTTTTGGTACTCCTGTGAATGACTTAACTTTTCATTATTTAGAGTTAACTGCCACTTTTCGCTCCATACTGGTATATTGTCTAAATCATTTCGCAAATAGTTTTGATCATCTGATGACTTTACAAGACGATAAATGACATTATCTGCAAATAACCTAAGAGGGCTGCATCTACAATATTTTCCTATGGATATGAAAATACCGATACCATCAGAATTTCTCATAAATACAGGAATGAGTCATGTCCACATTAAACACACTGAAAAGACTAGGTTCCAATTACAAAGTAAAATAGAGACGAAAGTTCATAATACCGAAGTCTATATACCCACCACGTAAAAGAGTACGCAGCGTCAGTGTCATACTAATAAGCTGCGCTTCGAAACAAGCACGAAGGCAGCAACAGTTGAAAACTGTCATTATTAAATGTGGCAACCCGCGAACTTTTGAAAACAGAAACCCAAGCACGTTTGCCTAGAAGACATAGCAAATCGATGTATATAGCTGTTTCATTAAGACTGGCTACAGAGGGTGCTCTGGCAGATGAGACCAAAGGGTAGACGCCAATGTGTAACCATAGCACTATACTTTAGTCCATTGCTACTTTTTCTGCGAATGCCAGTAAACATGTTATATGGGTAACAACACCGTCGGAAGACTGGTGTTACCTGATGCTTTGCCAGCGTTCGCCTACCCAGCCGCTCAGCCGTGGCCTGTGAGAGGCAGTGGGCTGCTACGTAGCAGGCAGGCACCTGACACCGGCAGCTGAGCGCCCTTTAAGGGCGTCCCCGGCCGTTCGCAGCGAGCGGTTGCTGCCTGCCCTACTCTGCGTACTCCCACAGGCCGCACTCCGTCAAGTTGGCCCTTTGAGAGATCCAGAGGCGGGCTTCTCTGCCCTGGCACCCCCTCTGGGCCAGCCGTCTTTTGTGCTACTGACCAGTTTAACGCTAGGAGTTTCTCCAGAGAGGAAGCTGTGTGTGGATGGACCGCCCCGCATCAACGCCGTGCGCCTTCACAAAGGACAGTGCGAACTGTTTCTTTGCCGAACAGAACTCTTTCTTCTCTGCTACAGACGCATACAATGGGAAGCGGTGCTGAGCTGAAGGATGGGGCTGAGGGGTAACGAAGACTGGGGTGAGAGGACTGTGGCTGAATGGGGTGGGGGAGAGGGCGGAGGGATAAAGAAATGTCGAAGGGAAAAAGAGAATTATACTTACTCGGTACGTCTTAGTCCGAATATCATGACAGAACCCGAAACATTCATGATCCATTCTAGTTTAGTAACTCTTCATCTTTACGGCGCAGCAACATGATTATGAATATCATATCAACCTCCTGTGTGTTATCACAGATGAAGTGTTAATAATCCCAATTTTTCTGAGAATGCCGGCCGGTGTGGCAGAGCGGTTCTAGGCGCTTCAGTCTGGAACCGCGCGACCGCTACGGTCGCAGGTTCGAATCCTGCCTCGGGCATGACTGTGTGTGATGTCCTTAGGTTAGTTAGATTTAAGTAGTTCTAAGTTCTAGGGGACTGATGACTTCAGATATTAAGTCCCATAGTGCTCAGAGCCATTTGAACCATTTTTCTTTTCTTTCTGAGAATGCGTTACACCTGAGACGCCTAATTGCTTTCAGTGCCCTGAGTCAAATTCATAGAGTTCTGTTAATTTTTACAAACCTGCAGTCTTCTATAGATGTCTCCTGTGCATACAGCAGCATGCAGGTCGTACATCTGTTGTCTTGGGGCTGTAATGAACAGTTAGCGAAGAACTGCTGTTACATAAACAACTGGTTCGTTAATTCTTTAGGGATATTACTCGTATTTATTTTAGGAGAAGACAAGAAATTGCGAGTTGCAAATATTCACTCCGTTTTAACAAGACTCACATTATTTATGTATTTACAAATTTTATATTGTAATACCAGCAACTGATCACTAGTTACTGATTCGTAACCTGTTCTATGCTCACTATTCGCGCATGAAATTAAGATTTGACCGATTGCACTATCCAACACGTCTGTCTCCCACCATTACTCCTTACGATCTGATAAACACTTAACTAAATTTGCACAAAATTAAAATATGACTGCTTTCGACAACGTATCCGTCCGCCATGACTACTTCTTCCGATCAGATTACGCAGTGCCGCTAGTTCACTTGGCAGCCCGGTCTAGGAGGGCCTCCTTAGACATCCAACGAGCTTTATTTGCCTTTTCGTCTGGCTTTTGTTTTTAATTTTGCATGGAATTCTGACTTTCGAAATAAATAGGCGATAGCTTGCTGTTTAGAGATACCTATTCCAGGATGTATTGTTCTTAAAATATTAACGAAAGAAAGTTAGCGTTTTGGCGCGCATCCTCGGAACATATTAACAAATCACTCTGATAGACAACAATTCTGTTCGTCTTTCTCACGAATAAGATGCCATCTACTACTGGTACCTCACACCACTGGTTACGTCATATGCATAATGCTGCGACATCTACTGCTCTGAGGAAGGCATCTTGCAACCAGATATGATGGCTGCTAACGCCAGAAATATCACACTTTTCTGCATCTTTAAACCCTTTCCAAGCGATACCTCGAATGTAAGTGTGAAAGTTTACACGGCTATTGTCAATTTGGATAAAATCGTTTTGGCAATTCGTCACGTGATGTTGAACAAACTATTATTAAAACCGACGTTTCACCCCTCTTTGCAGCACTACTCTTCATAACACAGTAAGTCGAAACTTCGTTTTCATAGTGGCTTTATTTTCAGAATGACGCTGCCAAATGCGCGAGAGTGAATTGGTTTCAATACCCCAACTTTTCTGCTGCTACGTGCAACACCAATTGTCCAGTAATTACAAAAATGACATTTGCAGTTTGTTTACTTTCGTTATCTGATATCGACTTGATTCGAAGCAACTGCCCTAATTTTGTGAGTGATCTGCAGTCCGCAAAGGCAGTCCCTGTGCTGTCAAGAACGAGGTCATAGAAAGAAATGTGAACATTTTTGACCATAAAGTACGGAATGACACGTTGGAGTCAGGCAAAATATTCAGATGTGTCAATAAATCATCTTTGAGGAAGGATGCAATACACTAGAAACTGATGTATTTTTTATGTCATTTTATCTTAAAAAATTGAGAAGTAACAATTCCGAGGATTTGATTGTAGCAATCAAAGTAACCTAGAAACCATCTTACCTTCATATGAGCCGCAGTCACTGCAATATAATACATACATTCAAGATTAAACGTTTCCGCGTTGATCAAAATAACGAAAAATAATGTTGATTATCGATAGCGCTGAACAGTGTGTTTTAGCCGTCATATTGAACTGTTGATGTACATACATCGTTAGAAGACTTCGGAATTAATCTGTGCTACAAATCGGGAAGTCTGTTATTGAGACTCATACCCGCTTGTTCAGGATGAACCAGAACTGTACCAACAAAATTTTGGAGGTCGTTCGAAGATATTTTCTGTGTATTCTGTACGGTCTCCGATGGCTTCTTACAAGGGAATTGTATTTTGTTTGATTTTTTCCCATTTATCTTTGTATTTATATTGTACTGCAAATATATGCACACGAAGCAAATGCGACGGTTCTTACTGTGTGTCTTATTTGGGAAGAAACTCGTTCCATTCAATCACGGTAGCTGCTGTTGACAACAGTAACGAAAAAAGTGGTTCAAATGGCTCTGAGCACTATGGGACTTAACATCTGAGGTCATTAGTCCCCTAGAACTTAGAACTACTTAAACCTAACTAACCTAAGGACATCACACACATCCATGCCCGAGGCAGGATTCGAACCTGCTATCGCAGCGGTCGCGCAGTTCCAGACTGAAGCGCCTAGGACCGCTCGGCCACAACGGCCGGCCCAACAGTAACGACCACTTTATTCTTCTCCTTCCAGCTTGCATTCAGAACTGTTCTGTTGTGTGTCTGGGTTTGTATTTTCTGAGTTTGTGTTTGTGGCAGTGCTAGTTGCGCGTTAACAGTGACACACAGCAGTATGGATTGGTTTACTAAAAAATTAGCAAACCTTTCGTTAGTAACTAAAGCATACCAGAAACTCAGTCATGTCAGCGAAACAATCTAATTGATTACGGTCCATAAACCATTAGAATCAAAATGCAATTCCCCTTTCCTTGTTTCATTCATCGGCTCTGCAGTATAAATTATTATCTAAGGTTATTTAAAATATGGCCTTACTTGCTATTCGCAAGTTATTGTTTGAAGAATATGTTTAAAAGTATTTTTATGTAAAGGGACAATTTTGTTTGCTTTCATAGATGCCGTTATTGGGCGATCTGTAACAGAAATATTTGTTAAATACCAAATTCATTAAAATGAAAATTGGAAAATGAAACAATTACACACACACACACACACACACACACACACACACACACACACACACAAGAGTGCGCCCTGAATCGAAACCTGCCTCTTTAATAGAGATCAGCATTGAATGCGTAGCAATGGCGTTGGACTGATGGGCAGCCAGTATCAATCCCGGTGGCGAAAGAAAGTCTCATTCAGCACTTGTATTTGACCGGGAAGAGGAGAAGGGATGAGGGCGCACAGTTTCTGATCAGCCATGCCCTGTGTTACATTCCAAATCTCTCACCAGCGTATCATGGGGCGAAAGCAATGGGCGCTGTAGGTTCTACAATATAACAGGCTTTACAGTGTAAATAGTGCTCAGCTTGTCAGATGGGAACAAGCTCGGCGGTCTCTTTGTGCTGGTCAAGAGGAGTAGACAACGTGCTACGTTTCACTTTCTACATCCAGTTAACTCATAACAACACTACGCCGTACAAGCACCCAGTCATCCACATGATGCAGCCACCTTATTGACACTTCGTAAATGTAGGAGAAAGGAACAGCAAACCATCTCCGCTAAGACTTTCCCCACGGCGGCAATGCAGGATTCCTGCATCTGCCCCCAGCATTCATTTCCTGAGTATGGGAAGCGTTTATCGTGAAATTGAAACCACTTCTCATAAAGATGGGCAGTTTATGAGGCATTTCACAGATTATGTATGGTTTCTCCAGTTTTTACTAAAGTGGATACGGACTCGTCCACTACGTATTCCTGTAGTAAATTCTGCATTCTCCTTTCTTTTTCTTGTGCCTTTGTCACGCACCGGTGCAGGCTCGACATTCTTATTAACCGAATTGGCGTGGTTACAGCCATGTTTCCGGAGTCTCCTACAACGCCGTCAACCCGCAACGTAGCACCGCTATGCGCGTCATCGCTCCGACTCCGCAGGCGCACCCGACGAAGTCAGGCGAACTATTCTGTATCTTTCCGCTCCTGTGCCGATCGTTTCGGTAGTCAAGAGCACCGAAAGGTCTAGTACTCGAATTAGAGCCCATGCGTTATTCACTATGCATTTCGGAAGCGATACCGTTCGGGTCTAGAGGACCGAAGCGCTGTTGTCAGTTCGCATCGCACAAGCCAATCAAAAGAAAGCGGCCGCAGTTCCACGCATGCGCACTGCAGCACGCACAGCGCCACGAACACAAAGCGGCCAGCAGACGACACAGGAGCGCTATTCTTCGAAGTACCGAAAAAATAGCGTATCTCAGTGTATTCTGCAAATTGTCGTAAATGCCGCATTATGTCATCATATTCTCATTCACACTGACATTGTGTTTGGTATTTTACGTTTTGGAAAATGAGTTAGGAATAGTGTGTAGTACCACATTGCACTAATACATCTATGAAAACAACCGAAAAATTGATTCTGAGAATTTCAAAGAATAAGAAGATAAACAGAATGTGGTTATAGCTCGCTCCTAGAGATCCAAATGATTAAGTAACCCACTTCCCTATGATACGTCAACGATTTGGGTCTTAAAAACAAAATTTAAAAAACGTGTTTTTGAGAGCTCCTGCAGTTCATCGAAGTTTATAACATGCATCTCATGAATGAAAATGTTTTGTATATGGTGTTACAGTCTAAAAACATTACGGCGGAGATCTTTCATCTCTGTCTACTGTTGTTGAGTATTCGAGCGCAGATAAATACTTGTGACAAGCAAGATTGTGAAGATGATTGCTGCTAGTTACATTCCCAGTAATTTAAGTTGCGCTCCTAGATTCCTATCTAACCGCATACTCGGAAATCGCTACGTATTCGGAAAAAAATGGTGAATTATTTCTGACAAGCAAAAATATAAAGGTCGCTGCCGGTTGTCTCACTCACAGCAATTTCATCTCCAACATTTTCATATTTCGTGTTATAAGCACACAGGAATCACGAAATAATTATTGAGGAAGCGCGCTCTTACATGTAAGTAATAACGAATATTGAAGAAAATCTTAACTTACACGAATAACAATGTCTCAGAACGTGTTGCATATATGAAGACGAAAAAAAAAATTGAAAGCATCCATGCGCGAACCCGTGTCTTTACGTGTAGGACTCCCGCGCTCTAACCACTTGGCCACACTAACCAACAGCATTGCTCAATTCTTATACTATTGTGGAGAGGAACTTAGGCTGACTTCGTTGCCAAACGGTGCTGCGTAAGTCAGAAATGCGTAATAGTTTGGAAGGTTTCCAATATCAGGCTAAGCATTATTGCTTTCCATTGTTACTTGAAAGTTGTAAACATGTTTCGATAATTACTAACTAAACCATTTGTGGGAAAAAGTACACAAAGTCACTAGTAATGTCAGTTCACACTCATGTAATATACGTAAGCAGAGCCGATGTCTTGATATTTAATGATCTTTAAACTCTTATTAGCATTAAAATAGCACGTATTTTGAGAGAATATTGACCGAAAACGCTTTCTTTTTGCATGGAATCATTCACAGCAACAACCTAACCTAACCATATTTCTAACAAAAGAAAATAGTCTATTATGAACTCACTTTCTAACCGGATGCGTCCTCTGGTGATTCTTTAGTAACACAATCACTAAATCCAAAGCTAAAACCACTAAATATGTTTAAAATAACAACTTATAGGTGTACGTAAACGACAGCTCACCGATCGACAGGGCCACACCGAAATCCAAAACCTCTCGCTACAATTATCGTAAAATCGGTGGGAGGACCGTTCGGTAACAGGTCTCAGAAGCTTACTGAATAGGATATTTCTTGTGGCAGCCGGTCACATACGTGCAAAATTTAGTTGAAAACGTTCCAGGCCTATCAAGACGCTACGCTGCAATTAAACCCACAAACACGTATGAGTCAGATGTGCTAAAACCGTACACCAAGGTCACAAAATCTCTGGGCACGCTTTCCTGTTGCTTCCAAAGAGCAAACCACGTAGTCAGCTTCATGTACGACCTAGTTTTGCTTCCATTGAAAACGTTTGCTGTTAACAAGTGCCGGCCGGAGTGGCCATGCGGCTCTAGGCGCTTCAGTCTGGAACTGCGCGACCGCTACGGTCGCAGGTTCGAATCCTGCCTCGGGCATGGATGTGTGTGATCTCCTTAGGTTAGCTAGGTTGAAGTAGTTCTAAGTTCTAGGGGACTGATGACCTCAGATGTTAAGTCCCATAGTGTCCAGAGCCATTTGAACCATTTTTTATTAACAGGTAATAATATCCTTCCAAGATGAGCTAAATGAAACCTATTGCTTTGTGATGACTATATATCCTGCCGCTTGTTTCTACCAATGATGGCTCGCCATATGCCTCAGAATCAATTATTAATACAAAATGGAAGCATATATCGTATGACCAGTAGGCTGACTGGAAGCTACTTGTTACTCAAGAGAAGATTTTTCCCACGGAATTGCCCCTCACATATAAGTTTCGCTAATGGCCTTGGTTAACCTACGAGACAGGTGGTTAAACAACGACGTAAATGATATCAAGAGGAATTCGGTAACTGCGCCTTTATTTCAGAAAAGTCTACACCCATGGAAAAACTAAACAATACGAACGTTTTCGTTCAAACTACCAAGAAACAAATGAGGTTTTCAGCTGTGTCAGTTACAAATATCATGCGTATTTGGGTCCGCAAGGTACTAGGAAGCACAGTACAGAAGAGGCGTAACTTCCAGACATCGCGATTGAATCGATTACAAATGATGTGACAGATATCATTACGTTATCCGTGGTGTTGAGGAGAGATTAGACATGCAGCAGAAGTAATCTGTGCACCAGGCGAGTTGACGCGCAAGTCATGGTATCTCAAGATTCGCTGTAACAAACGCCGAGGCCAGAAGTACGAAGGAATTGTAATTAAAAGATTAAGAATCCTTACTATGCTTACTATGCTATGGTCCCGTGATTCCTAAACTTCACACTATGCTAACCTCAGTTAAACAGAAACACTACAGCGAGAATACTCACCATTCTGGCTGCCGCCTCGGATCATGAACAGACGCCAACTGCTCTCCGTTGATCTTAGAACCGGAGACTCCAAATGATTTCTCTGTCGCTCTCTTAAACCGAAAGCTGTATGTGCCGACTTCTCAAAACAGCATATTCTCATCGCCTCTGCCCGAAACCCAGTACCCTCTTTAGTTTTCATTTCTCTAACTTGGATGTATCACCAAAAATAATTATGTTAAATATCCGCGTCAGCCAGCCAGCGGTAAAGTTTAGTTGTTGACCTATCCGAAGAGAGGAAATTTTCCACACGACTCTCGTCTTTTTGTCTCATGAGTCTCAGAAAGATCCACGTCTCAAATTAGCAGCAAGTGACAGCTCTTGTCTTGGCATTAGTCTCTGAGACATTAGCAAATGCTTGCTTCTTTTCTTACCTTTACCAAACCACGGAAGTTCTCATGGTTCCTGTAAATACGTTTGCCGTCGCTGACTATGGTGAGGGAGTAATTTCCTATTCAATCAGCAGACTGCCAGCATGTCGTTTGGGGACGTAAACACTCGTCAGTTTCTGAGCTGATTCCCTGCTGCTGGAGCCCCCGTGTCTGTAGTAGGCATAACTTCACCGTTAATCAGAAATCTGTCTGCCACAGGCACGTTCCACTAGAATCTGGAGTGACAGACCCCTGAAGAGTTTGAAAGGCGACTGCCCAAGACAGAATCTCCTCTGAATATATTACACGGAGCAATAAAATCTCAGTTTACAAAGCGTGACACTTCGAATAAAACATTTGAGCTTTCGATAGCTGTCTTCATCGTCATCAGGAGTTAAAATCTCTGACTGTCGGGGCTGGCACGATTTTCTGCATATATAGGTCTAATGGCAGCATCTGGAACCTTCCAGAGAGGGCCGCAGTGTCGCACTCGCGGAAGGCAACTTGTGCAGCTCCAGCAGCTTCGGCCTGCCGGGGAACCGAGACCCACGAGAAAGACGGGCATATGACATTGCAGGCCCAAGAGAAAGACAGGCATGTGATACGGCAGGCCTTACGAGTGTCAGCAGCCGACTTCGGCGGGGAGCGAATAACCATGTCACACGAGTTTAATAATTCTTAATTGCGCGTTTCATTGCATGCAAGCTCTCGACAAGACACGAAAAGTTATCGCCTATACAGGGTTCCTTTTCATTGACGTATTGTTTTTTTGTGGGTCCTACATGGACTAATGTGACGTCACACGTTCGTTGTGGGGTCCGTATTTCTCATGGGTCCCGCGTGGGACCGAGTAATGTCTTATGACGCGAGAAGCCTGCGCCAGTTTTCCGCTCCCGTGTCTCTATAAACGTCAAACTACGTCTTTGCTTTCGCTCAGTGTCCAAGGACTACGAGAACACATGTTACGTGAAGGTTCTGCATTGTCTGAGGGGCGCAAAGAGAGCTGCCCTGTCTTAAGAGGGACGAGCCTGGAGTAACAACTGGGTTAGGTGATAACATTACATCAGACGAAAAATATTATTTCAATAAAATCTAACTTGCTTATTTCTTGGCCTGTTTAGAGGAGTATCAAATTATCTATCAAGATTCTATTAAAACGATCTAATTACGAGGGCGACTGGAATTACTTCTGCTCTGCTTAGGCTCACACTGAAGGTACTGGTGGAAACCAATATCATACGACTTTTAATCACAGCAGGTGGACGCCACTGTCAAAGTGAAAGTAGTGACACGCGCCAGCATCTTCGCATGTTTCTTTTATTAGTTACGTCTTTGTCGCCCGCTATCGGATCAGCTTTTCGTATTAACTGGAATACGAACGCAGTCATTATGGGAAAGGACTTATCATATATCAAACGTGCAAACCTAAAGAATACAACGGCAAACTTCTTTCCGAGAGATTGGTTATATTCACAAACAATTAGCAAGTGGCAAAAGCCAATGAACAGTTTAGAAAAGTAAAAAGGTATGGCAGGGATCTGGCAAACCTCTCTGAGTATTGCAGTACTTAACCGTCTTAGAATGCGTTCCACTGAGTTCTGAAATTCTGAAAGCGGAATTTGCCTCCTCTCTCCCCAACTTTCGGCACACTGTTCGGTCACACAACTGAAACTCCAATTTATTTCATTGCTACTAGGAGAGAAGGCTCTGAAAGGACTAGACCAGCAAATTAATCTAATTATTTTTCTAACCACATGCAGTTACCACAAGTTTGTGAATAGGAGCATAATTATGCTGACGCACAAAGGTACGGTTGCGAACTGTTGCCAGAATGAGAAATGCGTTCTGCTTTCTAACACAATTTCAGGTGATCTATGTCTTTTAGTCGTAGGTGATACGTTACTTGCTACGATGACTGGCTCGGTCAGCGTCATGACCGCGAAAATCTAGTACTAATTCTTGCTGTCTGACCGCCTCTGTAACTGAACTATAAAGCAAGTCCTTGGCAGTTGTGACGACTGGTTTGATCGGAAGGCTTCAGTGTCCAACGGCCCCATGAAGGACTATTAGGTTTAGGGCTCCTTGAAATTTCTAGAGAGAGTATTGCAGCTTTTCAGATATATGCTAATGTAACTGAGTAGAGTCAGTGAGAGACAGCTCGATTTAAAGCGGGTGAGTCGATAATCTGAGGCTGCAAAGAATAGGTAATTTACTAACGGATGGAAGTAAAAAGGGGGGGGGGGGGGGTAACATTGAAAAAAATGGCTCTGAGCACTATGGGACTCAACATCTGAGGTCATCAGTCCCCTAGAACTTAAAACTACTTAAACCTAACTAACCTAAGGACATCACACACATCCTGCGACCGTAGCAGTCACGCGGTTCCGGACTGAAGTGCCTAGAACCGCACGACCACCGCGGCCGGCTGGTAACATTGAAGAGACTATGGCTTCGATGCAGCAAGAAGGACCGAAAGTATTTAGATAGTAGGATCTACACTTAGATGAAGAT
This sequence comes from Schistocerca americana, assembly GCF_021461395.2. Lineage (NCBI taxonomy): Eukaryota > Metazoa > Arthropoda > Insecta > Orthoptera > Acrididae > Schistocerca > Schistocerca americana. The sequence continues at coordinate 313,507,411 of NC_060120.1, read as the reverse complement.
ATGCGTAGGATGAACTAGCGTAGAAAGATCCAATGAACTAGTCTTCGGACTGAAGAAATGAGTCGCGATTTTCAGGCGTTCATAGCACTGCAGCAGTGTGATTTTCGATATGTTTAGGTGATAATCATAACTTCACGAGTTATGCGGCATAAGTAAGCTATATGATGAAGCTATACGAAACAACTCGCCACGACTTTTGTTCCACTGCAGTTGCACAGAGTCGTAAGTGTGACTTTGAATGTGTAACAGCCTTCGGTTTAAAATATGCAAATATTTAAAAAAAGACATTTATACTTTGCTATTTGTTGTGAAGGGAGAAACTTTTTCAAATTAAAAATTCGCCTTTGGTTTCTATGCTATCCTTGTACCTCATTCGTTGAGACATCGACGACCTATATGTTACAGTAATACACAATATTTCATTTACACTCAGCATACATGTGGCTCTGTCCTGCTTCTAGATATTATAAACACATTAATAGCACCATCAACACACACGCACGCTCACACACACACACACACACACACACACACACACACACACACACACACACACACAAAAGGTCGTGCGAAAATTTTAAACACATTGTAAATCACGCATTGGAGAAATATGTGCCGAAAAAGAGGGTTACGGACGGAAAAGACCCACCGTGGTTTAACAGCGCAATTCGGAGAATGCTCAGGAAGCAAAGACAGTTGCACTCGCGGTACGAGAAAGATTGGGAGAATGGGGACAGGCAAAAGTTAGTAGAGATTCGTGCTGCTGGAAAAAGAGCGATGCGCGAAGCATACAACCACTACCACCGTCATACCTTAGCAAAAGATCTTGCTGAAAACCCAAGGAAATTCTGGTCTTACGTAAAATCGGTAAGCGGGTCGAAGGCTTCCATCCAGTCACTCATTAATCAGTCTGGCCTGGCAACGGAAGACAGCAAAACGAAAGCTGAAATTTAGCATTTGAGAAATCTTTCACGCAGGAGGATCGTACAAACATACCGCCGTTTGAGTCTCGTACAGATTCCCGTATGGAGGACATAGAGATAGACATCCCTGGGGTTGTGAAGCAGCTGAATGGGTTGAAAATAAATAAATCGCCAGGTCCTGATGGGATTCCAATTCGGTTTTACAGAGAGTACTCTACTGCATTTGCTCCTTACTTAGCTTGCATTTATCGCGAATCTCTTGCCCAACGTAAAGTCCCGAGCGACTGGAAAAAAGCGCAGGTGACGCCTATATATAAGAAGGGTAGAAGGACGGATCCTCAAAATTACAGACCAATATCCTTAACATCGGTTTGTTGCAGGGTTCTCGAACGGATTCTCAGTTCGAATATAATGAATTTCCTTGAGACAGAGACGTTGCTGTACATGCATCAGCACGGCTTTAGAAAGCATCGCTCCTGCGAAACACAACTCGCCCTTTTTTCACATGATATCTTGCGAACCATGGATGAAGGGTATCAGACGGATGCCATATTCCTTAACTTCCGGAAAGCGTTTGACTCGGTGCCCCACTGCTGACTCCTAACTAAGGTACGAGCATATGGAATTGGTTCCCAAACACGTGTCTCGAAGACTTCTTAAGTAATAGAACCCAGTACGTTGTCCTCGATGGTGAGTGTTCATCGGAGGTGAGGGTATCATCTGGAGTGTCCCAGGGAAGTGTGGTAGGTCCGCTGTTGTTTTCTATCTACATAAATGATCTTTTGGATAGGGAGGATAACAATGTGCGGCTCTTTGCTGATGATGCTGTGGTGTACGGGAAGGTGTCGTCGTTGAGTGACTGTAGGAGGATACAAGATGACTTGAACAGGATTTGTGACTGGTGTAAAGAATGACAGCTAACTCTATAGATAAATGTAAATTAATGTAGATGAATAGGAAAAAGAATCCCGTAATGTTTGAGTACTCCATTATTAGTGTAGCGCTTGACACAGTCACGTCGATTAAATATTTGGGCGTAACATTGCAGAGCGATATGAAGTGGGACTAGCATGTAATGGCAGTTCTGAGTAAGACGGATAGTCGTCTTCGGTTCATTGGTAGAATTTTGGGAAGATGTGGTTCATCTGTAAAGGAGACCGCTTACAAAACACTAATACGACCTATTCTTGAGTACTGCTCGAGCGTTTGGGATCCCTATCAGGTCGGATTGAGAGAGGACATAGAAGCAGTTCAAAGGCGGGCTGCTAGATTTGTTACTGGTAGGTTTGATCGTCACGCGAGTGTTACGGAAATGCTTCAGGAACTCGGGTGGGAGTCTCTGGAGGAAAGGAGGCGTTCTTTTCGTGAATCGCTCCTGAGGAAATATAGAGAACCAGCATTTGAGGCTGACTGCAGTACAATTTTACTGCCGCCAACTTATATTTCGCGGAAAGACCACAAAGATAAGATAAGAGAGATTAGAGCTCATACAGAGGCATTATAGGCAGTCATTTTTGCCTCGTTTTGTTTGGGAGTGGAACAGGGAGAGAAGATGCTAGTTGTGGTACGAGGTACCCTCCGCCACGCACCGTATGGTGGATTGCGGAGTATGTATGTAGATGTAGATGTAGAGAACTGAACCCGTGATCCATAATGTATGACAGGACGGCCGACCTGGAAAACAATTTTCCTAAGTACTGTTATCCATATTGCTTGTCTCAGTGGCAGGTTTAAATTTTTGATGTACGGGAAATTGAGTGCTCTGTAGCAATTTGAATTCAATTATTTAATCGTGAGATTATTTGAAATGACATACAGATGTATACGTAGAATGTGAGATATGATACGTGACACGGCTCTCCTCTCAAGTATTCGCCAACCATGGAATTTGAGATTCTGTTGTACTGAGCGATGGGAAGAGACATTTAACGTATCGACTTCTTTAAAACATTGTCATGCGTCCAATATGAAACATCACTACTCACCTAACGTTACGGTTATTATTAGGAGAAAATGCGTCAGTCATTCATCTCTAAACCAGTAAACAGAATGCTGCATGTTGTTCTTATGAGTCAATTGCCGCCCGCTGTGGTCGAGCGGTTCTAGGCGCTTCAGTCCGGATCCGCGCTGCTGCTATAGTCGCAGGTTCGAATCCTGTCTCGGGCGTGGATGTGCGTGATGCCCTTAAGGTTGGTTAGGGGACTGATGACCTCAGATGTTAAGCCCCATAGTGCTTAGAAGCATTTGAACCATTTGAATCCAAGTCAACTAGTGGAAATAAATTTTTATCCGTCTGTAGCTGAAATGAAGTGTGTGATACATCAGAAATCTGTTCAGTCTGTTTATTTCCTTGATGCATATCAACAATGTTCTAGTAAATATGAGAAGTAAGTCAAAACACATCGTCAGTGTAGTTAGACAAATGTAAATTCGGAGTATATAGAATGAAACTGAAATGATTAACATAATAGACTAATTGTTGGTACCACTGTATGATTTCAGAAATTGATGTCGCTCAAGTGGAACGAAAGACAGTAAAATTTGTCTGGCCGATTACATCATTTTTAGTAGCACGAGATGGTCAGATAATAAAAGAAGTTGATTAGATTATATTTATGAACATGTATGGGTGATTCCCTTAGAATTTTCGGTTCTAAGGTATTAAGCACAAATTGTGTCAGTAGGTGACAAAAAGTTACATGAGGCCACGGTTATTATATCACTATTTAATGTAATTTTCTATCTTCGTCGCTACTTATTTTATTTTATTTATACCTGTAATCTTTGCGAATTAAGCCATGATCAGAGTCACATTAAGAGAACGCCGATACATAATATCTTGTCTGATTGTCACATACAACTTTCCAGTTCTTGCTACAGTTGTACATCACCCATAAGGAGTGCTACAGTGGCTAAATACCCATATTTCACCCTCAGCTGTCAAAGCAGAATATTCCATGAGCACTCGGAAACACACGCCACAGTAAGACGCGGCATTCTACAGACGTCCTGTAGAACCCTGCCAATCAATCGTAGACTTCCGCTAGTTTGCCTAGCAATTTATTTTTACGTCAACGCTCGAATTCATTTCATTTTTTCGTACTATTAACGCTAGATATTTTACAATGTAGCAGGCTACAGTTGCTTATTGTATATCTCGTAATAGCATTGCATAGCATTCTTTGTCATTGTTCTTTGCGTCATAGTACATACATATTCATTTAGAAAGAGCAGTCATTCCTTACAACATACTGAATCTGCGGTTTCCTTAGAGTGACTGAGCGACAAGAGTTGCTGTAGAGCCGCCCGGATTGGCCGAGCGGTTCTAGGCGCTACAGTCTGGACCCGCGCGACCGCTACGGTCGTATGTTCGAATCCTGCCTCGGGCATGGATGTGTGTGATGTCCTTAGGTTAGTTAGGTTCAAGTAGTTCTAAGTTCTAGGGGACTGATGACCTCAGAAGTTAAGTCCCATAGTGCTCAGAGCCATTTGAACTTGCTGTAGACGAGAGCATCAGGTGCTGTTAGTCTTACCTGATTTTTTTTTTATATATTTGTCGAGACAATTAGAAGTCCTGTGTCATTCCCCTGACGGTGTATCCAATGTCGTTTTCGATTCTGTTGAACATCCGCATTACAGTATAACATAGTGAGTGCTTTTCTACGTACGCATGCATACAGGTTTTTAACCCTTTAATGGGCTCCGGAAAGGTTCAAAACATGAAATGTTCAATTTTTTCATTTTTGCATTTTAAAAATTTACATACTTTCTCCTTTCAATTGGTACATAATTTAATAAGTTCAGAAGAGTACAACTATTTTTAAAATACTTTGAAATATGTTCTGCGTGGGCGAGACCCACTGTGGCGCTGTTAAACTGCTTTTAAATGTTGTACTCATGAATCTACGCGCTCATTGTGTACATTTAATGATGTGAGAGAAAATAAGTGTTAAAAAAAAGTGTTGTGGCTAGCCTGTGACAGTTAGATATATATCACTAGCTCGATTGTCGTGTGTTTCATGTTCACTTCTGAATGGAATTTTTGCAAACTGTATAAGATGTATTCAGTGTAGTGAGGTCGGTCGGGAACTCTCTATAAAAAGTCCCGTAGGAGTTGCCAGCGAAATGGAATTGAAGTGTGGTAAGTGTTCACACATGACCACGTTTTGGAACAGTGTTGCAGTTACTCCAAATGAAGAAAATGGTAGCAAAATCTGTGAACACAATATTAGATTTGCTTACGACTTGCGTACAGATGGTAAGGGTGTTACTGCAGGTGTAGTTTTCTGTGTCATAATGGATCTTCCTAAACCCCCAATCAAGTTCACGAACTGTGATAGATTTATAGGGTCTAAAGTAGATGTCTGTATAGAATTTATGAAGAAAGCTGTGGAAGAGGCAGTAATAGAAAACTGTGGTAATAGAGAGTCGACTTCAGCATTCAGTGAGACCTGGTATAAAAGGGGACACACATCTCTTCATGGTGTAGTATTTACCACCAGCATGTATACAGGAAAACTTTAGATGTAGCAGTAATATCTAAATGTCGTAGGTGTCCACAAAAAAATAAAAATGCATATGAAAATAATTCCACAACTAACTGTAGTGGCAGTAGCAGACGAATGTAAGTGGCTGGTGTTGTTAGTATATTTCAACGTTCTGTCACGCGTAATAAAGTGCGATATGTGAATTATATTGGTGACGGTGATTATAAAAGTTTCAAACATTTTCAAGAATTGAAGGCCTATGGTGGTGATGTAGTGCAGAAATTGGAGTGTATTAGACACGTACAGAAACGAATGGGATCAAGACTTCGACGACTGAAATCTTCGTACAAAAAACAAAAGCTCAGTGGTGGTAAAGGGTTGGATGGGAAGATTAACTGACGATGTAATTGACAAAATACAGAACTATTATGGAATGGATACTAGGCAAAACACACACAGTGTCGATGAAACGAAGACGGCTCTTGGGCTCTTTTTTTTAATACTTTTTCAACCTATGAAAGTGCACGTCAGTACTTGTCCCAAAAGAGAAAACAGTTGGTGTAAGTACAGCAAGGGATTGCTAACTGGTGATTTGTACACTCATAAGCATAGTCTGTTTGATGCGGTAATGGAGGTGATAAAATTTATTTCAGACACTTAGCAGCACCTGAACTGTTGAAAAAATGTGTTCATGGAAAAACTAAAATTCCAGTGAAAGTGTAAATAGTGTTGTATGGTCAAGAATCGCCAAGACTGTGTTTGTTGGAATAGAAAGACTTCACTTTGGTGTGTATGATGCTGTTGCTACTTTCCGTGATGGCAACGTTATAAGGTCCAAAGTACTTAATATGTGAATGAAGATAGGCTTCAACATGGTACGAACAATGCTTGCTTTAGACAAGGAACGTCTTTGGACTGCTGACAGGGCAGTAAATAGCCTAGAAATACAAGCCATAGCAAACAGGAGGAGGACAAAGAGGAAGCTGGAGGAATAGTTTGCAGAAAATGAAGTTAACCCATCCTATGAACCTGGAATGCAGTAAAAAGGTAATCCAAACTTAGTTACTCGATTCCAAGAAGTTTTATTTTTTCATACAAATTACACGTTTTCTCATGATCTATCAAACCAATTTCCTTCAGATTTTCAGGAAATGTTACACAGTCCCTTTTGCGTAACGTAACTTCCCTCACCATCATCTGATTTAATTCGACTTCTTCCATTAACCTCGTTTTGCTTTTGTTGATGTTCATCTTATACCCTCCTTTCAAGACACTGTCCATTCCGTTCAGTTGCTCTTCCAGGTCCTTTGTTGTCTCTGACAGAATGACAATCCCATCGGCAAACCTCAACGTTTTTATGTCTTCTCCATGGATTTTAGTTCCTACTTCAAATTTTTCTTTTGTTTCCTCTACTGCTTTCCCAATATACAGATTGAATAACGTCGGAGAGAGGGTACAGCTCTGTCTCACTCCCTTCCCAACCACAGCTTCCCTTTCGTGGACCTCGACTCTTATAACTGCCATTTGGTTTCTGTACAAACTGTAAATAGCGTTTCGATTACTGTATTTTCCCTCTGACACCTTCAGAATTTGAAAGAGAGTATTCCAGTCAACGTTGTCAAAGGCTTTCTCTAAGTCTACAAATGTTAGAAACGTAGGTTTGCCTTCCCTTAACCTATCTTCAAAGATAAGGCGTAGGTCAGTATTGTCTCACTTGTTCCATCATCTTTACTGAATCCAAACTTATCTTCCCCGAGGTCGGCTTCTACCAGTTTTTCCATTCGTCTGTAAAGAATTCGTGTTAGTATTTTGCAACCGTAATTTATTAAACTGATGGTTCGGTAATTTTCACACCTGTCAGCACCTGCTTTCTTTCGGATTGGAATTATTATATTATTCTTGAAGTATGAGAGTATTTCGCCAGTCTCATACATCTTGCACACCAGATGGAAGAGTTTTGTCATAGCTGGCTCTCCCAAGGCTATCAACAGTTCTAATGGAATGTTGTCTACTGCCGGGGTCTTGTTTCGACTTAGGTCTTTCAGTGCTCTGTCAAATTCTTCACGCAGTATCATATCTACCATTTCATTGTCATCCACGTCTTCTTCCCTTTCCATAGTAATGCCCTGAAGTACATCGCCCTTGTATAGACTCTCTATACACCCCTTCCATCTTTCTGCATTCCCTTCTTTGCTTATGACTGGCTTTCCATCTGCGCTCTTTATATTCATGCCGGTGGTTCTCTTTTCTGCAAAGGTCTCTTTAATTTTCCTGTAGGCAGTATATATCTTACCTTTAGTGATCCATGCTTCTACATCATCACATTTATCCGCAAGCCATCTCTGTTTAGCCATTTTGCACTTCCTGTCGATCTCATTTTTGAGACGTTTGTATTCTTTCCCGCCTGCTTCATTTACTGCTTTTTTAAAATATTTTCTCCTTTCACCAATGAAATTCAGTATCTCTTCCGTTACCCATGGATTTCTACTAGCCCTCGTCTTTTTACCTACTAGATCCTCTGCTGCCTTCACTACATCATCTCTCAAAGCTACCCATTCTTCTTCTACTGTACCTCTCTCGCCTGTTCTTGTAGTCATTCCGTAATGCTCTCTCTGAAACTATCTACATCCTCTAGCTCTTTCAGTTTATCCAGGTCCCAGCTTCTTAAATTCTTACTTTTTTGCAGTTTCTTCAGTTTTAATCTACAGTTCTTAACCAATAAATTGTGGTCAGAGCCTACATCTACCCCTTAAAATGTCTTGCAATTTAAAACCTGGTTCCTAAATCTCTGTCTTACCATTATATGATCTATCTGAAACCTTACAGTGTCTCCAGGCCTCCTCCATGTATACAACCTTCTTTTATGATTCTTGAACCAATGTTAGCTATGATTAATTTATGCTCTATGCAAAATTCTACCAGGCGGCTTCCTCCTACATTTCTTACCCCCATTCCACGTTCACCTACTACTTTTCCTTCTCTTCCTTTTCCTACTATCGAATTCCAATCCCCATTACTGTTAAAGTTTCATTTACTTTAACTATTTGAATAATTTCTTGTATCTCATCATTAATTTCTTCGAACCCCTCATTGTCTGCGGAGCTAGTTTGCATAAAAACTTCTCCTCGTGTGGTAGGCGGGGCTTCGTGTGTATCTTGGTTAAAATAAAGCGTTCACTATGTTGTTCGTAATAGCTTATCCGCGTTCCTATTTTTTTCCTCACTATTAAACTTATTCCTGCATTACGCCTAGTTGATTTTTTATTTATAGCCCCGTATTCACCTGACCAGAAGTCCTGTTCCTCTTGCCACGAAACTTCACTAATTCCCACTATATCTAACTTTAACCTGGGCAACCTTGAAGAGAAAGGGAGTTGGAAAGCAAACACCTGAAGTCATCCAGGCAATGTATGAGAAAAGCTCTAGTTGTGTGCAGACACCAGTTGGTAGAACTGAATGGTTTAAGTATGTTACGGGACTAAGACAAGGATGTGTGATACCACCACTACTATTTATAATGGTGATGGATGAAGTAGTCAAAGAGACAAAAGAAGCCCATAGAGGAAGGTGGATGACGCTGTTACTATTTGCTGATGATATTGTGGTGAGGGAAACAAGCAGTAAGGAGGTACAAAAACAAATAGACATTCTAAATGATAAGGTCGAGAAGTATGGAAGAAAATTCAGTGTGAAGTAAAGCAAGACCATGGTGGTAACCAGAGGGTATAGAGAGGGCAGGGGACAAATTCATATTAAGGGATGGGATATTGAAATAGTGGACAACTTTAAATATTTGTGAAGTATATTAATGGGGAATGCTCGTTTGGAGACATAAATTAGCGAAGGAATACAGCAGAGTAGTACATTTTGCCAGTGTATGAGGGGCTTGGTTTGGGGAAGGGAAGTCCAGTGAGGTGTAAGCTGGTGCTATACAAGACTTACTTCACACCCATACTAATTTACGACTCAGAGACTTGGACTATGATTAGAAGAGAGGAGAGTAGGATGCAATCTAGTGGAATGAAGTTTCTGAGAAGTGTGCAAGGGAAGACGAGGAGAGACAGAGTGAAAAATAAAGATGTTAGGAAGGAAATAGGAGTGGAGAAGTTGACTGAGAAAATTGAAAAGAATAGATTACAATGGTTTGGGCAAGTGAAGAGTATAGGAGAGGGAAGAATACCAAGAAGAATGATGGAGTTCAAGATTGAGGGCAAGAGGACAAGAGGAAGACCAAGAACAAGATGGATTGATACAATAAAGATGATTTTAAGGAGGAGAAACCTGCTATAGAACCAAATTGTGGAAGAAGAGTAGTGGAAAGACCGAGTAAATTGGTGAAATACCATTGATACCCCCACCCGACCAGATGTTGGGAAACGAAGATGATGATGATCTAACTTTAACCTATCCATTTCCCTTTTTAAATTTTCTAACCTACCTGCCCGATTAAGGGATCTGACATTCCACGCTCGGATCCAAGAGCACCAATTTTGTTTCTGCTGATAACGACGTCCTCCTGAGTATTCCCCGGCCGGAGATCCGAATGGGGACTATTTTACTCCGGAATATTTTACCCAAGAGGACGCAATCATCATTTAACCATACAGTAAAGCTGCATGCCGTCGGGAAAAATTACATCTGTAGTTTCCCCTTGCTTTCAGCCGTTCGCAGTACCAGCACAGCAAGGCCGTTTTGGTTGATATTAAAAGGCCAGATCAGTCAATTATCCAGACTATTGCCCGTAAAACTAGTAAAAAGGCTGCTGTCCCTTTTCAGGAGCCATACGTTTGTCTGTCCTCTAAACAGATACCCCTCCGTTATGGTTGCACCTACGGTACAGGTATCTGTATTGTTGAGGCACGCAAGCCTCTCCACCAACGGCAAGGTCCATGGTTAATGGGGGAAGGGGGGGGGGGGGAGTATGACCGTTGAGTTTCCTTCCACAAGATCTAACATTCACTGTCTTTCAAGCTCACTTGTCTGAACTGAATCAGCAAGTTTCAAAACAAGAAAAAATTATTGCAATTGTTCATTAGGAAACAGGGAGGCGGGGGTGATATGTCAACATATATTAGGATTGGTAAAGTATAGTAACGTGGATGCCTCTGGGAACGTAATAAGCTCCAAATATTCACAATATCCTCACATTTACATCAAATAAACAAATAAAACTAGCACAACTAATGGATAGCACCACTACAGAAGAAGGAGACAAGGAGGAAACAAGGCCAACTAATTTCACCTTAGTGGTGCAAATTCTGATGATCAGTACTGATTCTCAGAACTAATGAAGTCTTCACTGACTTGCCTGTATTGATAACGTTCAAAGACTGGAGTAGAGAACTGTGGCATGGCAACATTATCGCTGAGTTCCCAACTCAAAACCATTCCGGGAAAAAACAGAGAAAATTCGTAAAAGCCGTCAAACGCAAATTTAGATATGAATTCTGGTATAATTCTGCTCTGCTTCGAAAGATCTGATTCAAAGCTAAAGCGTCAATTTCATCCATGGGAGCACACTCATGCCTTGCAAGAGGAAAGGCAGCAGATCTTAGAAAGATTCCACACTGCGTATGCTAGTAACGTGTATCGATACTCTTGAAGGGCAAGTTAACGTACCTCGATAAATATTTACATGTGATTGTAATTGTATGTCGTGCAACTAGGACCTCCCGTCACGTAGACCGTTCGCCGAGTGCAAGTCGTTCAATGTGACGCCACTTCGGCGACTTGCGCGTCGATGGGAATGAAATGATGATGATTAGGACAACACAACACCCAGTCCCTGAGCGCAGAAAATCTCCGACCCAGACGGAAATCGAACCCGGCCCTTAGGATTGACATTCTGTCACACTGACCACTCAGTTACCGGGGACGGACGGAAACTGAACCGATCGTACTCTCATTCAACTCTCAATAGAAGTGGTCATACGAGCATACTCACCATGTAATCAAAACGTCTTTGAAGTTCTTTAAACTTTGTAGAAAGCCAGCTTAATCCTCATTTGACAGGCGCATCCTTACAGAGTGAGGCAGTGATACAATAAAGATGATTTTAAGGAGGACGCTCACCCAAATCTGTGGGCAACAGGAGACCACCCCAAATATTGTGTCTTGTTCCCACCAAAGCGTAACAGACATATTTCTAATAGGAAACTCAGCAGAACTTTGCACAGCTTCCCACACGTACATTAAACTGACCAGTCACAGGTTATACTTTTTGAAAAGAGCAGGAAACTCGCTGCCGAAAGTCAGATAAACCCAAAAGCCAGGTGTGGCAAATAAGATTCAACAAAAAATTGCAGCTCCTCTAGAAAAAAAGAAATAAGACAAGCTACTACCATTCTCTTGTTACAAACAGCTGCCCAGTTATTCATTCACCCATAAATTATAGAGCTCAGTCTTGAAGAGCATAATGGCACAGGCTGCTTACGTGAAATATAATGAAATGGAATTCAATTACAGTGTTTCCCTACCCAGTCATTTTTTCAGCTCACATTTTATGTAAAGTAAACGTCAGCGGGTTCATCTCCCAAGTTAACTGGCCATAATTTTGATATTGTTGAGAAATACTACTCGAAAGAGGCCTGATACTCTATCAATAAATAAAAAACTGGTCCTCAATTCTATTTATTACCTTACCTCAAAAAATTGATTTTGTTAATATTCACAGCAGTTTCATTGACCAGTATGAATACCATTTTTATATTTCCAAGTCGGTAGGCTTGAGATATTAGCAAACAAATGAGTAATTGTATGAAAGGTTTACAACTGCTTTGAGTCACTCGCCTTCAGACCTGCTTTCTTTTTTTGCCAAAATTTGTGCATGTACTCTTCTGCTATAAACTTCGGTAAGTTCAATTCACAATAACGTTTCTCACATTGTAGCGTTTACAATCAATACTGGAGCTGTTTTGAAGCATATTTGCAGCTAGTTTTCCCCCGCACACTAAATGTAAGCGAATAAATTGTTGTGTATTAAATTCACAGTTACATCCAGTTTTACTCATGCTTCTTCTAGTGAGGAATGAACATTGCAGATAATATTGTTCCGAAAATTATTTCGTAAATAATATAATTTATTTCCAAGTCGGTAGGCTTGAGATATTGGCAAACAAATGAGTAATTGTATGAAAGGTTTACTATTGCTTTGAGTCACTCGCCTTCAGACCTGCTTTCTTTTTTTGCCAAAATTTGTGCATGTACTCTTCTGCTACAAACTTCGGTAAGTTCAGTTCACAATAACGTTTCTCATATTGTAGCGTATAAAATCAATACTGGAGCTGTTTTGAAGCATATTTGCAGCTAGTTTTCCCCCGCGCACTAAATGTAAGCGAATAAATTGTTGTGTATTAAATTCACAGTTACATCCAGTTTTACTGATGCTTCTTCTAGTGAGGAATGAACATTACAGATAATATTGTTCCGAAAATTATCTCATAAATAATATAATTTATGTCCTCTCACAGTGGATGTATAAGATGACTAATGAAAATAAGCAAAATGTAGAAAACAGTTATTCACATACTTGAATGTTATAGGGATATTGTTTACACATTTAGTTTGGTTTTCATATGTAGAGGGAGCATAATAACATCAGTGAATATTTATTTTATGTCTTTGAATTCATGGAGGTGGTATAGTTCGTGAGAGATGAAGTGCTGGCTGATCATATGATGAACTGCCTGGAAGTTGTGGGGCGACGGGTAAAAGTGAATCATTTGTTCGTTCGTCGTTTTTCTTACGCGAGCCTGGAAACTAATTTTGTGGTTAGCCAGAAAGCGAAGGGAAACATACTGACCTTAGTTTCCAGTCTACACGGCCACATTCTGGTCCAGCCCACTGAAAGAGAAGTTTCTATCCTATTTCTTTTCGGGATCAGGACTATAATTTTAAATAAAAGTATAAAGTTTCAAGCAAAATTGTATTTCGGAAAGTTTCTTACATACAACATTTGGAAATTCAATTGAAAGCAAGTCTTTCTATTCTGACAGCACATTTAGCAGTTCAGAGGTGACCTCTCCAGTACGTTCCTACCAGATTGTCTCTCGCCCTGACTAAAATTACTCAATGAAAGTTTGCAAAAAATGTTCAAAATTAATGCTCGCCGTAAAAGTGGAAATAAAGTAACCAATTGCCACGTAATTCACAAGGGCGGCACACTAACAGTTACTCTGGCGAATTCTAAGCGATCCAAGACGGTGTACAGTCCTCGCGAGTTCACTATCCGTTTTTACTGCAAAATACGCGCTCTGTCTCAGTTCGGCTCTGACGTCATCCAAGGCAGACCGCGAACCGACGTTTAACACACGTGGATCTTACCGTACCTGAGTGCGAAGTGAACCTTACTACTGCCCCTCGGGCTGTATTTATATAGGTGCCGGAGCGGACGGCCAAGGGAACATCTGTTGTCTACGGCTATCTGCATACTGCGTCAGCCTCCGAACGACCGCTTTCTCGGGCACATAATCTTTAGTAATATAATTACAAATTAATTCAGAAACTTATTAATTTACTTGTATACAGTTAAGCTGTTTGAAGGCACAGAAAAAGTTTCAGCTCGCTTTGCCTTCTAGAATTTTTATAGAGGAACCTCTGAATCACATCTTTACTAGAACTTATGTCAGCAGTTATTAATACTACAACTCTCAAATTTGGTGTGGCTCTATCACTTGGTATGTTTTATCATCCACTATAACCAAAATTCTCTATCATTAAAATCACAGATACTCAATCTACAACAATTGGGTACATTTTACTTACAAAATTTGTTTTCTACTTAATTACTCAAAAACTATAAGAGGTAGCTTAACGTGGTTTTTCAGTTATTATTTTTGGGGTGAACTGAAGCATAAAACAAATTTTCATGTTTCTAAGTCCATTATTTAGCGGCTCTGATTTTTCCTAAACATGTGGATTCTGGTGTCAATTTTGTTATATGGTTTTAGAAACCTGCCCCATTTTTATATGAGCACTAACTGCAACTTCTGACCAAATTCCGGCTTTCTAGCTTCATTATTTAGCGCCACTTATTTTTCTCTTAAAACGGCATTTTTACGTAAACTATTAAGTCTAGAACACAAACACTTGGTATTTGTAACATTATAACACTAAACTATATTTTAACATAGTTTTAAACTTAAATTTTGATTTTTAATTTCATACTTAAAATCGGTGCAATACTTGTGCGCTACGAGCATACGCATTAAGGTGGCGTGGCGCTTCTAGCAGTGAACTAGGGTAAGCCTCGGCACACTCGCTCGCCTCTGTATCTCACACATGATACAGCGCATGGCTTGCTTCAAAGAGGTTGCAGTAGAACACGAAGAAGGAAGGAGACTCTGATGGAGATGATGTTGCTACTATTACTAAAGTTTGAAACACTACTTTAATAACTGAAGATAGTTCGGGTAACAAATGGCTCCAATGGCTCTGAGCACTATGGGACTTAACGTCTAAGGTCATCAGTCCCCTAGAACTTAGAACTAGTTAAACCTAACTAACCTAAGGATTTCACACACATCCATGCCCGAGGCAGGATTCGAACCTGCGATCGTAGCGTTTGGGTAACACACTGGCAAGTGGACAAGTGGGTGAAATGTGTAACACAGATGCAGCAGTTAGGGTAGACTGCTTGTCTGTGCTTGAAGAAGCACTTTATGAAAGCCCTGAAACTGACTCTGATACTGATTTGGTTAGAAACTGGGATTTATTTGCCTGATCAGGTCGTTGTGAATCCCAGTCTTTTGGGAAATTATTATTAAATTATTATTAACTGATGCCACACCATTCGATATTTTAATTTATCCACATCAAAGGTTCTAACACCGCGGTAACAACCTTTCGTGCCAGCGCACTCTCACAGACACTCTTTCATGTGGTGGCCCAGTTACGTTAATACAACGTAGCTCAGAACAGTACCTTACCTTTTAACATCGTTCAGTCACAACAGTTCAGAACTACGACTTCTTAGAAGCGTATTACGGCAAAGCAGGAACCACTGGAAAGTCGCACAAGCCTACGTTTACCATCGCTTACACACACTTCTGTCTCACCTCTTCAGATTTAGAAATATGTTTAACGAGTAGACCGGAAAGTCGGTGTCTACTTACTCACCTACTTCTGATATTTTTTGTCAGATGTTTGAGCTGAGGGAAAACGTGGCTGCATAGAAATTGCACGATGGATTTTTGCCTGAATTTTCATAGCCAAACGAAGAGTCAGAAATGGACAAATGTGATATCTAAATGATCAGCGTGAAGTATAATTTTGCAATAATAGGTTCAATTTAGTTATTTGAGAGAAAATGTAAATATTTCACGAACAGCTGCTGCTAGTCATGAGAAAGGCATTTTGAGCGTAAAATGACGCTTTTATGTAGAAATTGCGAAATTCTTTCTTTTGTTTTGAAGCAAATATCAAATCACAGCATAAAATGAAACATCTCTCATTTCTCTTCATTCGCATAGTCCTAATAATGATAGAATATCGTTAGTTATTTTAACATATTATACTTAATACTTTTTAAATTAGACTTGAAAATGAAAAAAACAGTCTGAAAAAAATACGGTCAAGTCTTACATCAAATGGCTAGTCCAAAATTAAGAAATAAAACAGATGAGAGAAAAGAAATTGACGCAATCTACTTGCTGAACATAATTTCGAGCAACATTCAAAGGCACGTCAATTTTTTCTAATCTATTTTCTTTCTTTTATTTTTTTGATAAATTATTTCACAAAATATTTGATCGATTTTTAATTTTTTTATTTTGATAGCTAGTTTGACAGAGCAGACCATGTCTATCAAGAACCCATCTGTTTAATTTGGACTAATAGTTTCAGATGGGCTTACATCTTTTCGTCTAACCTCCTAAAAAAAATATATGTGTGAAGTCTTATGGGACTTAACTGCTAAGGTCATCAGTCCCTAAGCTTACACACTACTTAAACTAAATTATCCTAAGGACAAACACACACACCCATGCCCGAGGGAGGACTCGAACCTCCTCCAGGACCTCCTTAAAACAGAAGAGACCTACGCTAGCTATCCAGTTATACAGTACTGATAATTTTCTAAAGTATGACCATCCGATAAGTTGTGTGTTCTTGCTAAGGTGCGCGTCATATATCTTGGCGGCCGAGTTTAGGTTCGTTCTGCGCATTTGACGTCACAAATCACAGTCAGCCAATGAACAGAGAACGACGTTGCCAGATCTCGACTGCAGTGCAGAGCACGGACGAGTGTCTTTAATTTTAGAAACGTTCAGTCATAAATGAAGTAATTGAACAAAAGCAATGTCTTGATAGCAGACTTTCTTTTATAGAAAGTTTGGAAAAAGGCATTCTTTACACCAGTTGCTTCATATTCTATTAATTAATTAAACCAAACAAACAATAAGCCTCCTAATTCAGGCGATAGCAAGGAAAGGTGTTTGTATCAGTCTCACGAACCGCTTTTTCGCAATAAAGAACAGCGGTAATTGTTTATTTCCTATTGTACTTCGACGCAACGTGAGTAATTCATAGTCATCCCAACAGTGTTTGTCGGTATTTTGCAAACGTTTAGAGTGCTCCAGGAGACGCCAGAAATGAGTAGCTGCGTTGGCGTAATGGTTTAGGTGTTGGGCTGCTAATCGGAAGATTCTGAGTTCAAGGCTTGTTGCATACTAAATATTTTATTTATTTAAAAACAATAGCGAAGTGTCTTACTTAATGAATTTTATTCGTTTGAATGTAATGTTTTGAAATTTCCTGTGCTTCATTATAATCATAATAAGTTTTCAGTTTTTGTAATTTTCTCCTCCAATATTTCTTTTCACAGCAATTAAAAACAACGAAAAGGCACACATACAATATTCATGTTATCCGTTTTGTTTGTATATCGCCTCTTCCGCAGTCGCTGTTTTACTATTCATATTGAGATATATTCTTTTGCGGCAGTATTAAAAGTATTATTTAGAGCAGAATTTCGGCTCGTACGTTGCCGAGCTATTTGATTGTCTGACGGAATTCTTCGCTTCGCTGCTTTGGCAACATCATATTCAATGGTTTCGTCGACTGATCTATGCTTTGGCAAGTATTTGCTGTCCGTTGTGACAAAAACAAAATGTTTGCGCACTGTGCCTCACTGGCAATATATTTTAGTTTAATGTTTTATTACGTCCAAAATTCAGTTTTGTGTACTTCGCCAACTTCGTTTTAATCAGAACGTTTTAGAAAAAAGCGAAATGACTCTGGTATAAAGAAAGTTTTGTTACAGTTGCTAAAGATAGAATATTTCCCAATTTATAAACACTGTTTATGTTATAAAGGGTGTTCATTTTATGGGGACATTGAAATCTCTTGAAAACGACACACAGAGCCAAAAGAAATCCTAATGAAAATTAGTTCCTCCCGGAAGGGGACATCCAATTATAACAAATTTGACTACAAATTCGTCGAATTTGGTATCATTGGATGTCCCCCTCTGAGACAAAAAAAATTTAGTTATAAATTTGTTTGATCCGATGTGTAGATTTGCGGATATTTCAATGTCTCCAATTAAAATGAACACTCTGTATAGTTGGAACCATGAACGACTGCGGTCGATTTAAGGCTACGCACCTGACGTCACGCATCCGCTGACAGCCAATGAGTGTTCAGTAGTTTTCTGAACGGTCTGCTGGGAATGTCTTGGCGAGTGCGAGTGTTAAATGTGATTGTAGTTATTCTTTGGTGAATTTTTATCGCATTTGTTGCAAGTTGTCATGGCTGATAATGGTGGTAAGCGACAAACTCTCCATAAACAGGCGAGGGACATAATTTACCGGATTCACGCTTTTTTCAAGCGCGAAGCAGAAAACGGTGGACCTATCACGGATGTCGCCAGATCTCAGGAACGCACTGCAGAAGCGACAGGCGTTAGCTTGAGAACCGTTCAGCGGATTGCCAATGAAGGAAAGTTATCTACGGAGACCTGTGGAAGCCCACTTTTCAGATCGCCAGGGAAATATCGCACTCGTGAGAGGACTGTAACTAATTTAGATAATTTCGACAAAGATGTTCTAAGACGAGAAGTGCTCAACATGTACAACACAGGCGAATTTCCTACTGTAAAAAAAATCACTGTGAAAATGCGTGAAACCATAAATTTTAAAGGTAGCATGACTTCAATGAATAGAATACGTATAAACATTGGATTCAAATATGTACATACAAATGACGGAAGAAAGTTTTTAATGGAACGTAGTGATATCGCTGCTTCAAGGGCACAGTTTTTAAGACGTATTATTGAAGTAAGAAAATCCGGGAATAAGAACATTTTTTTCTTGGACGAAACATGGGTGAACCAAAATCACACAAGGAAAGCGTGTTGGAAAATGAGTGATGGTTCGGGTGGGTTTAAAGTACCAGTTGGTAAAGGTGGACCAATAATTGTGCTTCACGCTGGTTCTGCTTCTGGATTCATTCCAGAAAGCAAATTAGTGTTCCGGGCAAAAAAGAGAAATTCAGGGGATTATCATTCCGAAATGAACTCTGAGACATTTAAATTGTGGTTTAGGAATCAGTTTCTCCCTTACTTGCCTGCAAACTCGGTGATTGTAATGGACAATGCGAGTTATCACTCTGTTGTTGTTGACAAGACACCCACAACAAGTACAAAAAAAGCCGATATCATGTTATGGCTTGCAAGTAAAAATATTCCACATACTGCCAACCAAACTCGTGCTGAAATGTTGAATCTTGTAGTGCTTCATAAGCCTCGCACAAAAGTTTATGAAATCGATTGTATTGCACAGGAACATGGACACACAGTTTTGCGTTTGCCACCGTACCATTGCCAATACAATCCGATAGAGTTAATTTGGGCACAAGTGAAAGGGTATGTCGCAGAACGAAACGTGACATTTAAAATTGCCGATACAGAAAGGCTTCTGCACGAAGCACTTGACAGAATTACTTCTTCAGCATGGGCTGAATGTGTTCGGCATGCACAAAGGCTACAGGAGGAGGACATGGACAGGGAAATTGTAATTGACAATCTGCTTGAACCCATCGTCATAACTCTAAGACCTGATGATTCGGACTGCGACACTGACTACAGCGATGCAGAAGACTATCGCAGCGATTGACAACAATGAAGGGTATGGCACATACACAATAATACTCATGTTCTCTTTCTTGTTTTTGTTCCACAGTTGCAATTTTACCAATGGTATTGAAATATATTCCTCTTCTGCAACTGTAATAAGCGTCTTATTTAGACCAGACGCGTTTTTCTCTTTTGAAGCATCTTCATTGGACAGCATTTTGTCTCCTCCATTGCCAAGTCACCTTTCGTAGTTTTGTGCTGAGGTAACACAATATTCAACCTTTGTGTCGGCCGATCAGTGTTTTAGCAAATAAATGCTTTTTGTGTGTGCCACACCCAAAAATTATATTTGACATAGCTCAGAGCACTGATACACAGTATATTCAAGTCCTAATGTTTTTGTAAGTCCACAGTTTTGTTTAACGTATTTTGTGTACTTCCTTTTGATTGATTGAAGTGCTTTAAAATAAAGTCAAACGCGCCCGGTGTAAATAAAACTTTTATTACAGTCGCGAAAGACGGAATATTTCTCAATATTACATACGACACCAATCTGGTACTTAAATTAAATGAGATGTTGTTATACAGTAAATTTTATATGAAATTTAGGTATCTTGTCCACATTTCATTCTCAACATTGTGGTAACTACAATCGAACATACGGAAAGTATACGCTACGAACTTTACCTCTGCAAACTCTTCAAAATTTCGTGCAATGGTTTACTACATTTCATGCTGCAATATAACTGCGTTGAAAATCGAAACAAAATTAAGTCATTTATGGGGGGAAGGTATCAGTCAAGAAGATGTGTCAAAATCAAATTTTTGGGCCAAATAGTTTTTGTGAAATCGAATGATAAGTGTGTCAAAGCAGTCGGAACACTATGTGTCTGCACAGGCGAGCAGTGCAGTGGTTACAAAATCGCGCACGGCGTGGAATGCGGGGAGCACGTCTCTGTAGCAGCGAAAGGTTTAATGCGGCCGTGGTGGCTTTACTTCATAAACTGCGCGCTCCCCCCTAAACGTTAAGTTTGAGAACTACACTGCTACGGCGCTGCTTCTCTTGGCGCGTACAACTGGCAACGCTGCAATCTCCCGCGTCTGGGCGGGCATGCGCGAGCCGCCAAGATAAATGAATTGAACTATAGTATATGCAAAGACCGAACAGTTCGTACAGCACAATGTTCTGTCGTTGATTATTTACGTACAACATTAAAATAATTTATGTTACTTTATAAAACAGATTTTGTTATGCCAGAGCTATGGATGAGACTGTGTGTTTATTTCTGTTCTAGGTGAGTCACAGTGGCTGACAAAGGTGACCTCTAAGTACATCAGTGGTAGGTGATGCAGTTTCTGTTTAAATAAGTTAAGACATCAGTTAGCTTTTCATTTCTCTGTTTTAATATTTATTTATGTGCTCTTTATTCTATTTGGTGAATACATCGATATTATCCTATTTGACCTGGCCCTACAAGTGACGTAAACAGTCTACAAAAAAAGTGAAACATCTAGATGGGGAGGAGGAAACCAAATGAAACTCCACGAGCTTAGATGGTGTGTGATATTACTGCAGTGATCACAAAATCGAGTCAAATTTACAAAGAACTTTGCAGAATAAGGCCACCAATCTATATGACGTTGCACTCCGTCTGGCCTGGATGCGTAAACTGACGCGACTGGGAAGGGTATTGCAAAACAGCTTTCGAATTTCGATTAGCTCAATTTAGATCTGGGCTTTCAGAGTAGCAGCTAAAATACACTCCTGGAAATGGAAAAAAGAACACATTGACACCGGTGTGTCAGACCCACCATACTTGCTCCGGACACTGCGAGAGGGCTGTACAAGCAATGATCACACGCACGGCACAGCGGACAGACCAGGAACCGCGGTGTAGGCCGTCGAATGGCGCTTGCTGCGCAGCATTTGTGCACCGCCGCCGTCAGTATCAGCCCGTTTGCCGTGGCATACGGAGCTCCATCGCAGTCTTTAACACTGGTAGCATGCCGCGACAGCGTGGACGTGAACCGTATGTGCAGTTGACGGACTTTGAGCGAGGGCGTATAGTGGGCATGCGGGAGGCCGGGTGGACGTACCGCCGAATTGCTCAACACGTGGGGCGTGAGGTCTCCACAGTACATCGATGTTGTCGCCAGTGGTCGGCGGAAGGTGCACGTGCCCGTAGACCTGGGACCGGACCGCAGCGACGCACGGATGCACGCCAAGACCGTAGGATCCTACGCAGTGCCGTAGGGGACCGCACCGCCACTTCCCAGCAAATTAGGGACACTGTTGCTCCTGGGGTATCGGCGAGGACCATTCGCAACCGTCTCCATGAAGCTGGGCTACGGTCCCGTACACCGTTAGGCCGTCTTCCGCTCACGCCCCAACACCGTGCAGCCCGCCTCCAGTGGTGTCGCGACAGGCGTGAATGGAGGGACGAATGGAGACGTATCGTCTTCAGCGATGAGAGTCGCTTCTGCCTTGGTGCCAATGATGGTCGTATGCGTGTTTGGCGCCGTGCAGGTGAGCGCCACAATCAGGACTGCATACGACCGAGGCACACAGGGCCAACACCCGGCATCATGGTGTGGGGAGCGATCTCCTACACTGGCCGTACACCACTGGTGATCGTCGAGGGGACACTGAATAGTGCACGGTACATCCAAACCGTCATCGAACCCATCGTTCTACCATTCCTAGACCGGCAAGGAAACTTGCTGTTCCAACAGGACAATGCACGTCCGCATGTATCCCGTGCCACCCAACGTGCCCTAGAAGGTGTAAGTCAACTACCCTGGCCAGCAAGATCTCCGGATCTGTCCCCCATTGAGCGTGTTTGGGACTGGATGAAGCGTCATCTCACGCGGTCTGCACGTCCAGCACGAACGCTGGTCCAACTGAGGCGCCAGGTGGAAATGGCATGGCAAGCCGTTCCACAGGACTACATCCAGCATCTCTACGATCTTCTCCATGGGAGAATAGCAGCCTGCATTGCTGCGAAAGGTGGATATACACTGTACTAGTGCCGACATTGTGCATGCTCTGTTGCCTGTGTCTATGTGCCTGTGATTCTGTCAGTGTGATCATGTGATGTATCTGACCCCAGGAATGTGTCAATAAAGTTTCCCCTTCCTGGGACAATGAATTCACGGTGTTCTTATTTCAATTTCCAGGAGTGTATCTCAGTAAACATTTTTCAGTAGTCGTAAAGTATCGACTACTTCGTTGCATGTAGTTATATATTATGTAACACATATACCTTCCGCAAACCAGTGTATAGTGCATGGCAAAGAGTACTTCGAATCAGTATCAGCGATTTTCTGCTTTGTTGCATCCGGGTTCCGAGCGAGGAGAGAATAGTTGTGTACACAGCGAGTAAACGATAGCTGTTTACAATGTACAGTTGTGATGTGGGTGAAGTCGAGACGAGCAGTTTGAGGTCAACAAAAGCCACCTCAACTACAGCGGATGTGGGCCGCCGAGTTACATTCTTTCAAATTCAAATGGCTCCTAGCACTATGGGACTTAACGTATGAGGTCATCAGTCCCGTAGACTTAGAACTACTTAAACCTTACTTACCTAAGGACATGACACACATACATGCCCGAGGAAGGATTCGAATCTGCGACCGTAGCAGCAACGCACTTCCGGACAAAAGCGCCTAGAACTGCTCGGCCACAACGGCCGGCTTAATTCATTTTTCTTGCTAAAATTGTCCTCACTGTGAAGGACTTTGAGATGCACCTCCTGAGTCAAGCTGGCCCACACTTGTAACTGGTCCTTGATTTCGTGGATACTGTCACTGGGACGGAGATGGCGTCCGAGCTGGTACTACACATGAGGGACCGGCCTGCAGATCTTGTCGGCCATCGGCCACCACGCAGACAGTTCATAGAGACGTGTGCCATTTGTCAATGAGCATTGTCCTGTTGAAAAATAGCACAAAGAGACTGTCACATGAAAGGGTGGCCGAGACGTACCATTCTGCCCCCATTGTTCCCTCAGTCACAACCACTCGTGACCTGAAATCATATACAATGGCTCACCACAACACGACACCATGATTAACACCACTGAGCCTCTCCAAAACATTGGAATCCATACTCACCGACGATAATCATACTGGATAGATCACAATCGTGATTCATTAACGAACACAATTCTAGGCCACTCACCGGTTTTGCACGATTTCCGGTCACGGCACAACTCCAAACATAGCAGATTGTGTAGTTGTAGTAATGGTGCGCTAATTTCCTAGTCTGATTGTTGGTAGCCTCTGAACAAGGATGTGACATAACACAGAATGTTGCAGCGAGGCAGTTGCTTGTTCTCGGAAGGCAGTCACAGATGTGGAGGGATTATGATCGACGCGTAAGCCTGCCCTCAAATTCCCACGCAGTCCAACATTGGACCACTGTCACATCTGAATGGCCCACAAATCTGGGTATTGCAGGACATAATCATCTGGCCAAATGGAGACTCACTATGCGGCACTTTTCAAACTCTGTCAGATGCTGATCAGGCTGTCTTACAGGCGTACAGTGCATCTCAAATTCCTTCACAGTGAGGAGAATTTTAGCAAGAAAAAGGAATTAAGCTGGCCGTTGTGGCCGAGCAGTTCTAGGCGCTTTTGTCCGGAAGTGCGTTGCTGCTACGATCGCAGATTCGAATCCTTCCTTGGGCATGGATGTGTGTCATGACCTTAGGTTAGTTAGGTTTAAGTAGTTCTAAGTCTACGGGACTGATGACCTCAGATGCTAAGTCCCATAGTGCTAGGATCCATTTGAATTTGAAAGAATGTAACTCGGCGACCCACATCCGCTGTAGTTGAGGTGGCTTTTGTTGACCTCAAACTGCTCGTCTCGACTTCACCCACATCACAACTGTACATTGTAAACAGCTATCGTTTACTCGCTGTGTACACAACTATTCTCTCCTCGCTCGGAACCCGGATGCAACAGAGCAGGAAATCGCTGATACTGATTCGAAGTACTCTTTGCCATGCACTATACACTGGTTTGCGGAATGTATATGTGTTACATAATATATAACTACATGCAACGAAGTAGTCGATACTTTACGACTACTGAAAAATGTTTACTGAGATATTTTAGCTGCAACTCTGAAAGCCCAGATCTAAATTGAGCTAATCGAAATTGGAAAGCTACTGCGTCGCTATGTATGCCTCCGTTTTCCGAGTAGATTCGACGCAGCCCTGACAGATATAAATCTATCAAGTTCGGTTTAATAACCTGACCCAGTAACTAGTTCGGCACACACTAATGGGGTCCGCCCGCCCATTGAGTGACAAGCCGTGTTGACGGGAACTGCACTTGCGCATCGTTAATGCGGCCCCATTTATCACGGCGCTGCTAGTCGGCTCAAGCGCTCCGCGATTAAGCCGACCTCCTTTCCAGGAGGGGTGCGGAGTTCCGCGTCGGGTTACACAAAGGCCATGTTTCACGCGTGACGTCTCCCGTCTCACCGACAGTGCCTGATCCTAACTGTAATTCGGGCTCTCAAGGAAACTGTATTACCAGTTCGGTCTGTTGGTGGCGTACTGGCGAGACGTCTGTTACCAAAATGTTTACTTAGCCACCAGCTCAATCTCTGAACATTAACTTTTGCACGGGCGTAAATTGCTACCTCCGAGTCTTATCACATTTCGAACCCTGTTGCTTTTAATTTTTGAGGGGTGTTCAATAAGTAATGCAACACATGCTTTTTCTGAAAACAGATTGGTTTAATTCAGGATTTAAGTACATTATATTATTCCCCACTCTTTTGAAAGGGCCTGTGTGCCCGCATGGTACCACTCAACTGGTCGACGTCGGAACAAACTGCTTTCCGCATCAGTAACTTCCAGGTCTTGTATGTGCTGCTTCCCATGGAGTGTATCCTTATTTGGGCCAAACAGTTGGGAGTCGGAAGATATGAGAACCAGGCTGTAGGGTGGATGAGGAATAACAATCCAATGAAATTTTGAGAGCCCCTCTCGGATGAGCAGATATATGTAGGGGCCTTGCGTTGTCATGGAGAAGGAAAAGTTCTATGAAACGTCCCCTTTTTGAAGAATGATACAGGACTGTGCTTTAACTGACATACAATATTTTTAGCTCAACGCAATCTGACTTTCAGAAATCCCTACAAAAGAATGGCCCTGACTAACATTAACCTATGCATTTCACAAATCGCTTACCTCACAAAAATCTTGGTTACTCGAACTACTGCAATACGGCGAGCGCCACTACTGCCAGCTAAATAAAAGATTCAAACTACGGAAGGCACTAACTACTGATAGACATAGTTAGCAAATGAAAGATATTAATAGAGAACAAACAATGTATTTACCTTAATAGTCATAATATATATAGCAGTTCATGACAAATTACAAAACTCCGCCATTTCTCTCCCCACATCCATCACTGCTGGCGGCTCACCTCCAACTGCGCAACGCTACGCGCTGTTCACATCCAGCTGCCGCTGCCCAACCCTGCAATGGCACCTCCAACTGCGCAACGCTACGCGCTGTTCACATCCAGCTGCCGCTGCCCAACCCTACAATGGCAGACAACAATGCAAAGTAGCCACAGACTGCACACAGCACAGCCAGTGATTTTTATACAACTAGACACAGACTGCACACAGCACAGCCAGTGATTTTTATACAGAGGTGGCGTTACCAATAAAAAAAACCTAAACAGCCTACTTACAGTTCGTTTGCGGTATTGTAGCATCGAATATACCTAAGCTGTTTCTTAAATTTTCTGGAGGGTAGCACAGTACCCTACAGAGTTGATTTCTGCACCTTGAGGAAATACCTGGAACAGAATAACCCCTTCAGGGGCCCGACCGGACGAGACTATCGCTTTGAACTTGGTTCAAATGGCTCTGAGCCCTATGGGACTTAACAGCTGAGGATATCAGTCCCCTAGAACTTAGAACTACTTAAACCTAACTAACCTAAGGACATCACACACATCCATGCCCGAGGCAGGATTCGAACCTGAGAACGTAGCAGTCGCGCGATTCCGGACTGAAGCGCCTAGAACCGCTCGGCCACCACTGCCGGCTTTGAACTTGTTCTTCGTTGCAGACATGCTGTGGTGCCACTTCCATGTTTTGCCGTTTTGTTTCCGGTTCCAGGTGATGAGCCCTTGTTTCACTCCCTGTGATGATGTTCGACAAAAAATGTGACGATCAGCCGCGCAACGCGAGAGTAATTCCGCATAGATGGTCCTCCGTTGCTTTTTATGGTCTTCTGATAGGCGGCGAGGATCCCAGAAGAGAAACACTTTCGTGTACTCCAGCTGGCGGACGAGTGTGTCAGCGCTACCAACAGAGGCCTCCAGTTGAGCAGCAAAGTGTTTGATTGTGATCTGTCGAGCTCCTTGAATTAGAGTGTCTGCACGATCCAACACTGTAGGAGTCACAGCTATATGCAGCCGGCCGGTACGCGGGAAATCCAACAGATTTACGCTACCTTCTTGCAGAGATGATAGTCGCCTCGCCCAACGACCCACCGTGCTTTTGTTCACCGCCAGGTCTCCGTATATACTCGGTTCTGGCTTTCCCCCCACAAGGGACTCAATGTCAGCTCTCTGACTGGAATGCACCTCCGTTACAGATACCACTTTGAAGGCTACGTATAGTACCGCCACCTTTCAGAACTTCATGAACCAATAGAGGCTCAACTGGGAATATTCCACCATGTCCCACAATAAATCTTGCATTTTTTAAACAGAAATTGGCTGAGAAAGAAACTTGTTGCTTTACTTATTAAACGAACCTCGTACTATAGCCTTTCTGAATCTGTCAGAGCAGACGTCGCCCTTCCTTACCTGTCTTTTGCTTCAGAGTCTGTAATCAGTTTGTAAGTCTCGTTTCTCTCCTGGCTTGCACTCCAACTGCTGCTAAAGACAAGCAAAATGTGAACTGAGTTCATTAATGAGATCGGAATTATCGACAGTCAATCAAATTTTTGGTTCCTACAACTTTCCTCTGTTATAAACAATCTGTACATTCCTGTATGGGACAACATTCAAATAATCGTCTGATTACAACCGTCGTCCTACTGCTTGTACAATGAATTTATACTCCTTGTTCTTAATCATGAAAGTTTCTCATTCCCATAGCTCCAGGTGTAGTCCGTCCGTCAGAAAAGTTTCGAGCCTGATTTTATTGTTGGCGTATAACCGACTTCTGCGCAGTAACTACGGCGGCAGCTTGAGCTACCAACTGTGAGCAACAGACGTGAGACGCGCCATTTGTGAGCATGCTGTGTTAAGTAGTGGACGTGCAGCCGTAGTGCGTCAGTATCGTCGTGTCACAGATCGCAATGGAACAGCATCCCGAATTCCTTCCACCAGAATGTTCTGCAGAAGAGAAAAGTGTGTGCAGTGTTTGTCCTGCACACCTTGACTCCCGGACAAAAACTACCCTGCGTCGATGCATTGAAACTTGATTGAAATGTCAAATGCAGGCAACTCTATTCTGTAAAAAGTCATCACGGGTGACGAGACTTAGTGCTGTCAGTACGAACCTATCACAAGACGACGAAGTAAAGAACGGGTCTCTTATAGTTCGCCAAGATCGGAGAAGGAGCGAATGTGAAGTGCGCGTTGAGCAACATGCCAAAGAAGGACCTCACTGACAGTTTGACAAGCTTGCATGAAATTCTGTGCGATGTAGTCAAGTGTGAGAAGCCTATGTAGAAAAACTGAAATGTTTCAAATGGCTCTGAGCTCTAATGGACTTAACATCTGAGGTCATCAGTCCCCTAGAACTTAGAACTACTTAAACCTAACTAACCTAAGGACATCACACACATCCATGCCCGAGGCAGGATTCGAACCGGAGACCGTAGCGGTCGCTCGGTTCCAGACTGCAGCACCTAGAGCAGCTCGGCCACACCAGCCGACTAGAAAAGACTGAAGCATTAAAAATCACCATCTTCATTTTTCTCTACTTTTTTTATTAATACAGTCCGAAACTTACAGACTGATGGGGTTGCTCCGCACAGTCACATTCTACCATCGGCGTAAGAAGGTAGAATAAAAGTTTCGTTCTCAACTGTATACAAAACCCATTGCTGAGATTGTTTTACTTGTTTTCTCCGATTCACGAGCGATGGCGGTTCGCGCAGGTCGAGGCACGGACGAGAATTGCATTATTGCCGATTCCAATTCACAGCCGCGGCACACGCATACCCGTGCGTTGAGCTTGAAGAGACCGCGTATCCTGCAAATTGTCTCTCGCTAGCTTGTGTGGAAATTGTCGCTCACTACTGCCGTCAGCGATGATAACTCGGAACAAAAGGATTGAAAATTCATTAATAATTCGCTACGATCACGTTTAATGCTCGCATTCGCTGTGAAGTTCACAGGAGAGCGCTGAGAATAGTACTAAACGCTCATTGGCTGTCGCAGAATGCGCAGGACAAGGTTAAACCCGACTGCCATCGTTCGTGACTCTTAAATATAGTGCCCACAAAGACTTGAACACATATAACGGTAAATGAGGCAGTTGTGACAACTGTAGCTTTCTACGTATAACTACATGGCCTGCTTGACACTCAAGCAGCATTAGTGGCTGCTTGTGCTCCAAGCGGAGAAGTGTGTTAGAGGAGTCCAAATGGAAGATTTCGATATAGGGTGAAAAAAGCTTGCAGCGAAACCTGATACAGGTGTTACTATACCACAGCTGAAAAAAAAAAAAAATCCAGTAAACGTGCATCCGCAAACGATACGTTTTCCTTGTCAGTGTAACGTTTTGGAAACGAAAACTTTTCGACTAAGACTCCATCTAACTGGGCAAATATCATCCAGGCCCCAATTTTACAGAAAATACAATATGACCTCAGCACATTACATGTTACAATTTACTGCTAACTCGCACCTGTTGAACGAGGTTTTTACTGGAAGTAGAAAAATACAGAAAGTCCAATTGTTTCTGCTTGAATTGAAAACTCTTAAATATCCCAGGAAGTACCTTAAATGCAAACCTATGTATTACTTATTTCAAAAGAGAAAGAAGAACAATCCGTTTCCGCGATCACTAGTCTAAGGGCTGGGACTAATGACTGTGTGAGGGATGCGGCTGCGGGCCGGGCGACGGGGGGCAGCGTGCACTAAATGACGTATCTCTTGTGTGGAGGAATACGAGGCTTTTTTTAAGTGAGTACCGTTTTGAAATACAAATAAAACAAATAGACTTCTCTAAACAGTTTTATTTTTCCGTGAAAGCCTATAGTTTAACCTAGTCTTCTACATAATTTCCAACAATATTCGACGTGTTTACGTTTGTTCGTGAGTATCCGAAAAGCCGACTGTGAAATACGCAATAGAATTCGTTTTCTTTGTGCTAAAGGCGTAAAACAGACTGAAATTCATCGCCAGATCAGTGAAGTGTTTGGAGAAAACATCGTGTGCGATGGTATGGAAAAATGCGACAGCTTTTAAAGATGACCGTACGAATGTGCATGATGAGTAACGAAGTGGGCGCCTTTCAGCCGTTACTGACAATTCGATGTAGAAAGTTGACGAAAACGTAAGAGAGAACAAAGCCTTTACTACTCGTATTTCGACGTTATGTCACGAGTTTCCCTAAGTGTCAAGAAGTGTGCTTTAGGGTATTGTTGCCTAATAAGGTGGCAGATTTCTAAGAGGATAGTATTCGGAAGCAGGTTGCACGGCACAACAAATGTCTTAATATTGATGCCAATTATAAAGGAAAGTAGACTGAAGTACAAGCTTTCATATAAAAATAACATTATTAAGAAAAGTCTACTAACTTTAATTTTATTTCAGAACGGTACTTGCTTAAACAACACGCTTCATATTATCTAACCGGCCCTGTATAACCATATGATGTTTGGACGACGGTCCAGATAGTTCTTATTTCATAGAATATTGTGGGAACTCGCCGGAGAATGTTCTGTTCACGCTCGTGTATGGTTCGCAATGTGACATTTCACTTTATTACGTCATATAACTCGTCCAACTTCAGGTCTATGTATCTTTCGCGTCGTGTGTGAGGTGGGCCTTATGTTACCGTTTACCAGACTCAAATGTCAGAAGAAATGAAGTAACCGCAGCTGGAGGCAACGAATGTTACGTAGGTAACAGCTTAGCTTTTAGGAAGCCCATGCATAACTGGGTAGTTGGTAGCCCTGTCTCGGGGGAGTACCCAGCTGCGGCTAACGGACACGGGATCCCTACAGGCGCTACCACACCCTCTGTCGTGTCCAGCACGCGGCTCGACAAGCATGTATACTACAAGCTGCGACACGACACAACAAGGCGCTGACACTACGCGTCCAAGCTTACCAAACACTCGTCAGCCCTATTGTAGACGGGGGTGGTCGATTAACATGCACCCTCTCATACTTAAGGGGACATTGCACGTGTAATTCGTTGAAATTTGACAAAAAAAATGGTTCAAATGGCTCTGAGCGCTATGGGAGTTAACTTCTGAGGTCATCAGTGAACTTAGAACTACTTAAACCTAACAAACGTAAGGACATCACACACATCCATGCCCGGGGCAGAATTCGAGCCTGCGACCGTAGCGGTCCCGCGGTTCTAGACTGTAGCGCCTAGAACAGCTCGGCCACACCGGCCAGCTGAAATTTGACATTTTCTGTTTTCTACTCCATAATGTACTTTGGACTTTCCTAAACATTTTGGTATATAATACATTAAAATCAGACAGTTGTGAGACCTTCAAATAATATTTTGAATGTTTATGTGTGACTGTCAAATTTCGCAGCTAAGCATATACCGCCACTGTTGAGCAGTCATATCTTGGGAACTACACAGTTTAGAAGGCTGTGAATTCCTTTGTTTTGTGCCTACTGCTACGTCCCAGAAGTTGGCATTACGAATAAAGAAATCAGTCCTTTGTTTTTTATACTAGTTTTCGCAGAAAGTAGTGTGATTATCGGCTATTTTTGTAGTAAGCTAACTTCTGTTGCTTTTTATGCGTAAATAAAATGACTAAGCGTAAAAGTATCTTCAAGAAACGCAAATTTGCGGGTAACAGATATGTGAGACCTGCAATTTCTTCTAAAGCATGATCTGAGGTTCTCCCAGCGTACAGAAATTTTGAAAATTTCTCCGGTATTCAGCCGGGTAGCGTCGTCCAAAAGGCGCGATATTTCGGCAAGCCGACTTCTTGCCATCTTCAGGACGCCTGAAGATGGCAAGAAGTCAGCTTGCCGAAATATAGCGCCTTTTGGACGACGCTACCCGGCTGAATACCCGAGAAATTTTCAAGTCTTCTGAAGTACTTGAAACACGTGTGCTAGCAGTGAAGGAAACCACAATAATGTTTCTGAAGAGACCACGACCCTTGTGCATCGAAAAGGAAAGTAGCTTTAGAAATAGGTGACAGTGGTAAAAATAATGATATTATGGACAACGTCATTACTGATCTGCAAACCCTTGCACAAGTTCTTTCTGAAAGTCTCTCTTGCTGTCTTTGTGGTGGTGAAGTTAAACTTTATGAGGATACTGGAGCTAGAAAAGGTGTTGCGCCTAATTTAATTATTAAATGTCAGAAGTGCAAAAACGAAAAAGCATTTCATACTTCATCAAAATGTTCAGGTAATGAATTGTATGAAACTAATGTGAGACTGTTCTATGGCCTTAGATGCATTGGTAAAGGTGCAAGGACTGGTAATATTCTCTGCACTGTGTTGAATTTGCCAAAACCACCTTGTAGGTATACGAAATATGTAGCAGCAATTGGGGACTCTGTAAACGCTGTGGCTGAAGATTCAATGGTTGCTGTTACATCTGAAGCTGTTGAACAAAATGAGGGTGACACAGACATCAGCATTGCGTGAGCTTAGTTCTAAAAACGGTTTTACATCTGCAATAAGTATTGACGCTGAAAAAGTTTTGGATTTTGAAGTTCTCACTAAGTACTGTCAAGGTTGTACAATGAATCAGAGGAACACATTACTTCGTAAGCAGCGTATAAAAAATTATGATGTCACAAGTGGAGGAATGGAGGTAAAAGGAGCAGTTAACATTTTCCAGCGTTTACAGAAGAAGAGAGGTGTCAGATATGTGAATTATTCAGGTGATTGAGGCAGCAAGGCTTTCATTGCAGTACGAAACAGTAAGCCATGTGATGTTCGTATACAAAAACTTGAATGTGTAGGACATGTCAAGAAAAGGCTGGGAACACGTCTTTGTTACCTAAAAACCGAGCTGGGTAACACAAAGCTGATGACAAGACAATTAAATGTGCTGGAAGACTGACGGACAAAGTAATTGATGAATTACAGGAATATTATGGGAAGGCCATTAGAGATAACTGTGACAATTTAGAGAAAATGAAAAGAGCTGTGTGAAGCACTTTCTTTCATCGAATATCAACAGATGAAAAGCCATGTCATGCTTTCCGTCCACATCCACCAAACACTTGGTGTAAATATAGGAAAGCTGAATTTTCTGGTACCCTGCATGAATTTACACATGGACATTCTCTTCCTTTGGCAATAATGGAGGCAATCAAACCTATTTACAGTGATTTGGCAAATCCTGAGCTACTAAAGAAGTGTTTACATCGGAAGACCCAGAATGTGATTGAGTCCTTCAATATTGTTTTGTGATGCCGTGTGCCTAAAAATATATTTTTTGGCCTTATTACTCAAAGTTAGTAGTGTCTGATGCTGTAACAACTTTTAATGATGGGAACTATGAAAGAAATTAGGTTCTGGAGAAGTTAGGAGTAAGATTTGGACAGAACACAGCTAAAGGACTGCGGGAACTGGATGAGCTTCGTGTACGTGAAGCAGAGTTAGCTGCTCAGCAAATTTCAGAAGAAGCAAGAAAGAAAAGGAGGAGGCAAGCACTGGGCTGTAATGACACTGAAGAAGACACAGACTATGGGCCAGGGCAATTCTATTGCATAAAAAATGCAGAAATTTAAGCCTGTATAAGAGTTTGTAACAAAAAAGTTTTAAACCTCAATATCTCTGAACTCCGTTTTTTGAAATAAATGAGCTGTTTTCTAAAAAAGTACTGCTGGTAGAGGCATGAAATTTTCACAGCATGCAAAGTGTGAGATTCATCACATGGAACTAGGGAACTAGAATAATTAAAATATCCTTACTTGTTTTGTTTTCATGTTCATTTATTTACAAAATTCTGTAAAAAAATTGAGGATTTGAAAAAAAGATAATATGCCCCACAATACAATTTTAGTAATAACTCTAGTTCAGTGTATCTTGAAAGGTGTATTCAATAATTATTGAAAATTGTAAGTTGGTGTCTTAAAAAGTTTCCATTCGGTAGTTTAACATTGGCGGCATAGGACATACAATGTCCCCTTAAAAGAACGTAAAATGATGTACTGGACGAACTGCAACAGCAATATCATTACTGAATACTGTGAGGTGCAAGTTGGTAACCTTTGGACAAAATTACGTCATCTGAAATAAAAGCACACCAAATATCTCTTGCCTTCTTTATATCTTAATGGTGTAGGCTATGGTTTCTAACGCCATGTTGTCTACAATTGGGTCGTACGATACTGCTCGATTCGGAGCAAATCGGGGGAAGATACCCAACTTAAGGTTTGGAGGGTCAAAACGTTAGTTAGAATTGGGAGTTCAGTTTTGACACTAAGTTGGTGTTCACTGAGGAGACTTTACATTACTAATCGTATGCGTTTTTAATTTTTTGTGTGAATAGTGTAGTTTAGCCATCTCACCCTAAGCAGCGAGGTGAGATGACAGTTATATCGGAAGCAGACTCCAGCGCTAGTTTTGTGGATTTATGACACAGTGTAGCTAAATACCTAATTCTGAAAGCAAATTTATTAAAATGAAGAGACGAAAATATAAAATAGGCTTATAAATGGAATTAGGGAACTAGCAAATAACATAATTGCTTCCACATTAAATCAGAGCTTTTTTGCACAATTATTGCACACATTTTCTTCTTCTGTACAGGTTTTATGCAACCATTTTTTTGCACTTGACACATTGAATCCAGTCTACCTGCAGTCCATTTTTGTGGTAAAAGCTCGTGCCACACTGAGCACAATAAGCATTTCATTTTGTGAACTACTAGACTGCTTTGCAATGGATTTCTTGCTTTTAGATCTGATTCGCTGTGACATAGCTCGTGCCTCTTTTACTGTTTTCTGTGAGAACTCCAGCTGTTTTGTTTTTGCGCTTAGATGATAACGAATACATGATAGGCACAGGAGTAACGTCTTCAAAGGATGTTCCTGGCCTCGGGTCATTCTCAATCTCTGCTTCAAGTGTGCTGTTGTCTGTCTGTGGGAGAAGAGCCCGAGCATATCCTCTACTGTCGAGCCTACTTCCATCGTTCCTGCCTGTCTCAACTGTAACACCCACGTCAGATATTTAAAATTCCTCGTCTGGAATTCTTTCTGGGTGCAAAGGGTACAAGCCACAAGCTTCAAGCCAAGATTAAGCACTGGATGCAACTGTAGCTTTCTTCCATGCTTCACTGAGGAAGAATGGGAACTGACTCTACGTCTAGGATGAGACAATGTCCAGTTGGCATTACCACGAGAAAAAGCCTGCTTCAGTGATTTGAAAACACACGTGTCAAGAGGCTGAAAATAGTGTGTTGAATGAGAAGGTAATCAAATCAATATCACATCATTATCCATAGCAATCTGTAGCATGTCGAAATCAGTAGACTGCGAAGTATTGTCATCGAGAACCAAAACCAGTTTTCCTTACTGTTTCGTGGAACAAAAGTGGTCTTCCATCCATTTCATGAATACGTCAGAGTTGACATACCCTGATTCCTCATTCGAAGAAATAGAATTAATCGACTCGGAAGTCCATCCTCCCAATCAGGCTTCTTTCTTTCACTTTTAAAAACGCACATTGTAGGAATGAAGTCGCCTCCAGCATTGCAACAAGTGACAACTGTTACGGTTACTCCTTTTCCTCCAGAAGTTGCTTGACGCAATGCAGGAGAACCTCTTTTTGCTATAACTTTTTCTGGTTTAGGACTCATCTGAAAGCCAATTTCGTCCATATTGTACAGGCGCCCAGGCTTATCTAGTAAAGAAGTTGCTGTTAATGCATCCAGAACTAAAGAAAAACAAGCTGCAATTGTTTCCCTAGTCATTGCCATAGCCCTGCTAACAGAGAGGTTTTGCGACTTACTCGTAGCTAGATGCGGGTAACGCTTCAGAAAGGTCTGTAACCATCCCAACCGGCTATTTGATTTTCTTTTAAAAAAACCTATGGCGAATTCCATTTTTTTGCAAATTGGAATACCAACCTGCACAGTTTCGCTGGTTGATGGAAATCCACACATCTGCAACTTCTTATGTAGGTGACCAATAGTTGCCTGTTCTCTTTACCAAGGCTACCTAGAAATAATAATTATGTGATAGTTTTTCGATACTGAGAAATGTTTGCAGAAGTTGGAGATGTGCAGTCGAGCACGACCGTTATCAGCAAACAACTTTGCCTTTGAATAACTAATTTTCAATTTAATAAAATATTATGGCGAATAGCTATACTTATTTCTCTCACTAATCAAGGAAATCATTATAATGAATATGATATTGCTTACTTTGTGCACTCAAGACATATTTCTTTTGATCGTTCTTCACCAGACGTCGTTTCAGACTTTTGTGTGGTATGCCATGTTTTTGAGAACCTCTAAAACATTTCATTCCGCAAGTTCGAGGAACTTCCTCTGAAAATAACCTTTGTATAAGCGAGGAATTAAAATTCGTCATCATACTTCAACAAAACAGTGGCATCTCTCCTGAGAATCGAGGTGAAATGAAACTTGGGTGACTGCACAACACGTCCTCCGCCTGGAAACTGCGGATGGCAACGCACACTACAAATGAGCCACTGTGCTCATCATGTCTAACATCTGCCCTTTATACTTTATTCATGCGCTCGTAAGTAATTGAAAATATTTGTGCACCATTAAGAGGCCGTCCGCATTAGCTCCTAGCTTGTATTTGTTGGTTTAAAGGCCAAGAAACAATAAACGCAGTGACATACGCAGTTGCCTTCCCATCATACTACAGTTAGAAAGTGCCCTACATGATCGTGTCGCCATCTGTCACCAGCTGTCGGAAGTGGCAACCTTATGCATTTCGTCCCGATAGGCATCTCCTCCGGATCCATTATACTCCTAGTCGAAGTCACACATAAAATCGTACCTGACACCACGTCCATTGCATTGTGCGGTTCCTTAGGACCATCCCACAACGTGCGTGCTACAACACAGTTCAGTGATCATCAGTTAATTGCACAATTTGTGCTCTTGGATGCTCTTTTAACATGCCTGAAACGCTTACTGACCAATTAAATGATCGAAATGCAAAATTATTCTCCCGGCGTTTTCAAGCTTAAAATGTGGTCAAGCATCGCTTGGGGCCGTTGCATCTACTTCCCTCTGTTATTTCTCCATGCAGAGTAGGGAGTTCCGGTTTTTGAGAACTGATTTGTCTGAACCGCTACTGAGTTTTACAAATTAATTTCTGTACATTGTACAATTCAGAATTTCGCTTCAACCCTAGAATTTTATATTTACTACGTTCCTAATAATTCTCTCGTGGAATACATGTCAATCAAGCAGGTTTGGAGTACCACAGTAAGAGCATACTGAAGCGAGTAAAGAACAGCGTTGGGAGTGATACTGGTTTTCCTTCTACGTCTGAACTGTCTTATGCATCCTTTACACTCCAATATTCCACCTCTGTGGCCTGCTCCACAGTCCCCAGTCTTGGCCATTTTGCTTCTTCTGTTGCTTCTGTCCTTCATTTTCTTCCTATCTCCCAAACCCACCATCTCTTCGTTACTTACCTATCACGCACTAATCTTGTAGTCTCCCCCCCCCCCCCCCCTCTCTCTCTCTCTCTCTCTCTCTCTCGCTCTCTCTCTCTCTCTCTCTCTCTCTCTCTCTCTCTCTCGCTCTCTCTCTCTCTCTCTCTCTCTCTCTCTCTCTCTCTCTCTCTCTCCCTCCCTCCCTCCCCTCTGCCTGCGTTTGTCTACTTTGCATTATTTTCATTAACCTCCATTACTTTGCTTGGGACACAGTTAATTTCCTTCCAATTTCTGTGTAATCTCAGCTTGTGCTCATTCGTAATAACGTCTTCAGCGATGAGATATTAAATTTTACCTTCCTTCCTTCTCTCTCAGTCCTCTTCCTTCCATACACATGCGGCCCTATCCCACAGTTCTTTTCCCTCCAAATTTTTCTTTTCCCTGTTACTTTTTCTATCCCCTCTCATTATATTTAGTTTCCTCATGGCAGACAGCCCCCTCACTACAGGTAGCCCCTCACTGCATTTGTCTCCTCACTGCAGGTAGCCCCTCACTACATTTAGATCCCTCATTACATTTACTGCCCTCATGACATTTGACCACCTCTTATAACACATAACCCGCCCCACGTTTAACTCCCCCGCCCTCAAGACATTTACACCTCCCCCCCCCCCCCCCCCCCTCCCCAGACATTTAATCTCATCTTTCGATATTTGATCTCCTCGTGACATTTAGCCTCTTCATGACATTTACCACTCTGACTGTATTTACCACTATCACTAAATTTACTTCTCTGACTGAGTTCACCTCTCTGACTTGTGAGGTAACGGGTGAGTTGCGACTCCCTGGAGATATTCTAAATTCAGAGTTGGCGGCCACCGCTCGAGCCGCACAGCAGGGCCGAACTCGTTAGCAAACAAGTGGTGCCCAACGTTAGCCGGGCGAGAGGGTAGCCCCAGCGTATGGCCCAGACACTTGCCTGGGAATTCCGCTGTGACGAGGACTGTGCTTTGTGTCAATGAAGGACATGTCTGTGCTGGGAGTGCCGAAGATGGCGGACTTTGTGAAACCTTAATGGCAGACATTTCAAAGTTCGTATAGAAATTAATAGTAGCCAGATGAATCATGACACATCAAAAAGAAACATGTACATTACCATTATTTGCACGACGATTCTGATGGTGTAATAAGATTTACAATATATTTATTAGTTTGAAGTTTAGTTGTTGTTGTGGTCTTCAGTCCTGGGACTGGTTTGATGCAGCTCTCCATGCTACTCTATCCTGTGCAAGCTTCTTCATGTCCAAGTACTTACTGTAACCTACATCCTTCTGACTCTGCTTAGTGTATTCATCTCTTGGTCTCCCTCTACGATTTTTACCCTCCACGCCGCCCTCCAATGCTAAATTTAAGATCCGTTGATGCCTCAGAACATGTCGTACCATCCGATCCCTTCTTCTAGTCAAGTTGTGCCACAAACTCCTCTTCTCCCCAATTCTATTCAGTACCTCCTCATTAGTTATGTGATCTACCCATCTAATCTTCAGCATTCTTCTGTAGCACCACATTTCGAAAGCTTCTATTCTCTTCTTGTTCAAACTATTTATCGTCCATGTTTCACTTCCATACATAGCTACACTCCATACAAAATACTTTCAGAAACGACTTCCTGACACTTAAATCTATACTCGATGTTAACAAATTTCTCTTCTTCGGTAACGCTTTCCTTGCCATTGCCACTCTACATTTTATATCCTCTCTACTTCGACCATCATCAGTTATTTTGCTTCCCAAATAGCAAATCTCCTTTACTACTTTAAGTCTCTCATTTCCTAATCTAATTCCCGCAGTATCACCCGACTTAATTCGAATACGTCCCGTTAT
This sequence comes from Schistocerca americana, assembly GCF_021461395.2. Taxonomy (NCBI): domain Eukaryota; kingdom Metazoa; phylum Arthropoda; class Insecta; order Orthoptera; family Acrididae; genus Schistocerca; species Schistocerca americana. The sequence continues at coordinate 313,468,248 of NC_060120.1, read as the reverse complement.
CCTCGTTTTGCTTTTGTTGATGTTCATCTTATATCCTCCTTTCAAGACACTGTCCATTCCGTTCAACTGCTCTTTCAGGTCCTTTGCTGTCTCTGACAGAATTACAACGTCATCGCCGAACCTCAAAGTTCTTATTTCTTATCCATGGATTTTAATACCTACTCCGAATTTTTCTTTTGTTTCCTTTTCTGCTTGCTCAATATAAAGATTTAATAACATCGGGGAGAGGCTACAACCCAGTCTCACTCCCTTCCCAACCGCTGCTTCCCTTTCGTGACCCTCGACTCGTATAACTGCCATCTAGTTTCTGTACAAATTGTAAATAGCCTGTCGCTCCCTGTATTTTACCACTGCCAACTTACGAATTTGAAAGAGAGTATTTCAGTCAACATTGTCAAAAGCTTTCTCTAAGTCTGCAAATGCCAGAAATGTAGGTTTCCCTTTCTTTAATCTACTTTGTAAGATACATCGTAGGGTCAGTATTGCCTCACGTGTTCCAACATTTCTACGGAATCCAAACTGACCTTCCCCGAGGTCGGCTTCTACCAGTTTTTCCATTCGTCTTTTTAAAGAATTCGCGTTAGTATTTTGCAGCCGTGACTTATTAAACTGTTAGTTCGGTAATCTTCACACCTGTCAACACATGTTTATTTGGGACTGGAATTATTATTTTCTTCTTCAAGTCTGAGGGTATTTCGCCTGCCTCATACATCTTGTTCACCAGATGGTAGAGTTTTGTCAGGACTGGCTCTCCCAAGGCCGTCAGTAGTTCTAATGGAATGTTGTCTACTCCCGGGGTTTTGTTTCGACTCAGGTCTTTCAGTGCTTTGTCAAACTCTTCACGCAGTATCGTATCTCCCATTTCATCTTCATCTACATCGTCTTCCATTTCCATAATATTGTCCTCAAATAATTCGCCCTTGTATAGACCCTCTATATACTCCTTCCACCTTTCTGCTTTCCCTTCTTTGCTTAGAACTGGGTTTTCATCTGAGCTCTTGTCTTGATATTCATACAAGTGGCTCTCTTTTCTCCAAAGATCTCTTTAATTTTATTGTAGGCAGTATCTATCTTACCCCTAGTGAGATAAGCCTCTACATCCTTACATTTGTCCTCTAGCCATGCCTGCTTAGCCATTTTGCACTTCCTGACGATCTCATTTTTGAGACGTTTGTATTCCTTTTTGCCTGCTTCATTTTCTGCGTTTTTATATTTTCTCATTTCATCAGTTAAATTCAATATTTCTTCTGTTGCCCAAGGATTTCTACTAGCCCTCGTCTTTTTACGTGCTTGATCCTCTGCTGCCTTCACTATTTCATCCCTCAGAACTACCATTCTTCTTCTACTGTACTTCTTTCCCCAATTCTTGTCAATTGTTCCCTTATGCTCTCCCTGTAACTCTGTACAGCCTCTGGTTTAGTCAGTTTATCCAGGTCCCATCTCCTTAAATTCCCACATTTTTGCGGTTTATTCAGTTTTAATCTACAGTTCATAACCAATAGATTGTGGTCAGAGTCCATATCTGCCCCTGGAAATGTCTTACAATTTAAAACGTGGTTCCTAAATCTCTGTCTTACCATTATATAATCTATCTGATAACTTCTTTTATGATTCTTGTACCAAGTGTTAGCTATGATTAAGTTATGCTCTGTGCAAAATTCTATCAGACGGCTTCCTCTTTCATTTCTTACCCCCGATCCATAATCACCTACTATGTTTCCTTCTCTCCCTTTTCCTACTGTCGAATTCCAGTCACCCATGACTATTAAATTTTCATATTTTGACTAAAGTTCAGTCTTGATCACGTCATGTATGTTTTAATGATACAGGTAACCGGTTTCGGTTCTTTCTACAAAACCATCATCAGACCCATGGCTCCCTTAGGATGGTAGGCGGTGCTCTCCTCGCTGCTACGCAGTCGACTGATCAGTTGACTGCGTAGCAGCGAGGAGAGGTCCGCCTACCATCCTAAGGGAGCCATGGGTCTGATGATGGTGTTGTAGAAAGAACCGAAACCGGTTACCTGTATCATTAAAACATACATGACGTGATCAAGACTGAACTTTAGTCAAAATATAACAATTAATTGATCACTGCTTTCCAAAAATGTTTGCCAAAATTGTATTAAATTTTCGTCTCCCTTCACTACCTGAATAATTTCTTTTCTCTCATCATACATTTCATCAATTTCTTCATCATCTGCAGAGCTAGTTGGCATATAAACTTGTACTACTGTAGTAGGCGTGGGCTTCGTGTCTATCTTGGCCACAATAATGCGTTCACAATGCTGTTTGTAGTAGCTTACCCGTACTCCTATTTTATTTATTCATTATTAAACCTACTCCTGCATTACCCCTGTTTGATTTTGTATTTATAACCCTGTATTCACCTGACCAAAATTCTTGTTTCTCCTGCCGCCGAACTTCACTGATTCACACTATATCTAACATTAACCTATCCATTTCCCTTTTTAAATTTTCTAACCTACCTGCCCGATGAAGGGATCTGACATTCCACGCTCAGATCCGTAGAACACCAGTTTTCTTTCTCCTGATAACGACGTCCTCTTGAGTAGTCCCTGCACGGAGATCCGAATGGGGGATTATTTTACCTCCGGAATATTTTACCCAAGACGACGCCATCATCATTTAACCATACAGTAAAGCTGCATGCCCTCGGTAAAAATTACGGCTGTAGTTGCCCCTTGCTTTCAGCCGTTCGCAGTACCAGCACATCAAGTCCGTTTTGTTTAGTGTTACAAGGCCAGATCAGTCAATCATCCAGACTGTTGCCCCTGCAACTACTGAAAAGGCTGCTGCCCCTCTTCAGGAACCACACGTTTGTCTGACCTCTCAAGAGATACCCCACCGTTGTGGTTGCACCTACGGTACGGCCATCTGTATCGCTGAGGCACACAAGCCTCCCCATCAGCGGCAAGGTCCATGGTTCATGGGGAGAGAGGGGGGGGGGTAAAGTTTAGTATCTGACGATAAATTATACAAGTAACACGCAGCAACGAATTTCCAAAATCTAAACGGTTCATCTAAACGTGTCTTTAGAAAGCTATTAGTGTTAACCTAAATTGTTATGAATCACAGGAATGTAACTTAAATAGTACACGGGTTATTGGAGGTCAAAGTGGCTGATTACTATCGATCGCGTCCGGCCATAAGTACTCCACAGTTACACTAAAAAACGCTAGCAGCATGCTTATAAATATATCGATTCATCTATGTCTTTGTTAATATTCGATATATGCTATTGATGAAGAAACTGGTCAAATATTTACTGTGTTTTAGAAAGCACAGAGACTTTGGGCTGCTGTCCTATCTTTTGCTTCTTTTCTTTTGATATATGTTTGTTTAATTGTTTAAGTATTTAATGATGCATGTTAGAGCGTGTTTATGGTCCAGCCGTAGGAATATTTATTTAATTTCAAATATTTAAATGTAAATCCAGTATTTCGGATATGTTTCATTATGTTTGTATGATTGTGCGTTGGCATGAAGACATGGCGTGAGCGCTCTAGCGAATCACAGCGCTCGTGAATGGGGAGTTCGGAACAGTTTGGCGCGAGGGACAGTAAGGGACTGGACACGGGAAGTGCTGGACGGGCAGGGAGTCGGGGGAAAGACTTGGACAGTGGGGCAGTTTGCGTGTGATCGCGGAGGATAGAAATATTTCGGAGTGCCGACTTGTGCCCTTGCGTGATTTCCGTGGCTTCTGCAGTGAATTCGTATGATGCGTTCAGAAGTGTATATCTCACGAGCTGTGTTGTTGTTCATAACTAATTACGTGAAGCAGGGTTGTTTCCTTGTTATTCAAGTATATTTTATTTCATTGCTGGACCATCGACACCAAGAAGTGTTTTCCAGAAATATGCCACATTCTCAAAAGTACTGTCGTACTCATCATTTAAAGTCGTTAAGATAGTACCTACAGATTTTATTTAATTGCAGTCTTTTATTTATAAATTTGTGTGTTACATTCATAATTCTCAATTGCCGAGTGATAGAAACCTTCGACCATTCGATTCATGTGTGTGTTCTTACTGTATACTGTAGACTCAGCAGTATTTGGCCCGTAATGCGGCAACTACGTATCCCAGGCCCTAGACAACGAAACCAGCCAAAACTTTTAATATTACAACGTTGAGTCGGAGGGTGCGTAGTCGTTTTGAAAGCCCGCAGACTGAGTTCACCTCTCTGACTGAGTTCACCTCTGACTGAGTTCACCTATCAGACGAACCTCTCTGACTGTACTTACCTCTCTACCTCTCCTCTATTTCATTATCACTCATGCTCCTACGCCTTCTCACTCTCATTCCCATCATCGTCACTGCCACACCGGTCTACCTTTCCTTCTTCATCCATCCACTAATTTTCTCTACCATTTGCGCAATCATTTTCTATTAATCTGCCACACATAATACACTTTCCTTTCATTACTTTCTCCTATCACTTTCTGCACCTCCCCCCCGTCTCCATCACTTTCCCTCTTTCAGTCACCAAATAACGTAGCACATTGCAAGCGCTGGATCATTTAAGGAGCAGTGGAGTCCAAATCCTCGTTCTCTCATCGACCCTCTTTATACTTGCCCGAAATTAATTACTACGAATTCCAGGACGGTTCTTTTAAATGGGCATAATATAGTCCCATCTCGGCCTTACAAAAACTTCTACTTTGTGCCTAATGACCTAGTCATCTACAAATTTTTAAGCCTTAACTTTCATTGTTTTCCACCTCCTTTAATTTCTTCCTACTGTGAAGAACAAATGTGCCTTTTGTAGTAACTGATTGTACACTACGCCCAGAATACCTTCTCTCGATTTCGTTACACTTTCTCTATCCGGACAGAAGATTATTACCCGTCAGCATGTAGGAGTTCGTATTTAATATTTCAGTTTTCATTTGCCCTAAGAACACCCAGAATTCCATCTTCCCTGTGAAGCAAATTACGGCGCACTGCTGCTCTATACGCTAGGCGCACACCTCATTTGGTCGCGTCACTTAGGATCGTTGCTCGGCGCGTCGCTTGCAGACGAATGAGTGCACTCGCGGGGAGACGTCCGCTGCCGGCGGCGGCGCGCAGACTGGGTAGCGGCGGCTTCCGCGGCGCGGCGCGGCCGACCCCCGGGCTCAGCAGATATGAATTAGTAATGCCTGCAGCCCCGCAGCCCGCAGACGCTGCACTCCACTCCGCATTGTGCGCGCCGCTCCAGGCCGTATAACTGCTCCCAGTCCCGCCCTTGCCACTCTAGCAGCCTTTTCTGCTTCCCAGTTACACTTGTGGCATGTAAGTCGGTGTAGTAGGCCACTTCCGAACATACTACCGGCTACTACTACTACTTCCAGTTTGTCATTGTCGCATTCTTCAACTACTGTAGTATTACCATCCTATGTCACTAACGTCCGCCCACGATTCTTTAAAGAACTGATCTCCCGTGTGCTAGATTGGGGCATGAGTTCGTAGTGTTTTTGTTTTGCATGTTAGTATTCCGGTTGCTATGTGTTTGTTTATCCATTGCCTTTTACTTGTAGTTCACTGTTCTTATTTGTGTTTGTACACTACTGACCATTAAAATTGATACACCATGAAGAAATGCAGATGATAAACGGGTATTCATTGGACACACATATTATACTAGAACTGACATGTGATTACATTTACACGCAATTTGGGCGCATAGATCCTGAGAAATCAGTACCCAGAACAACCACCTCTGGCCATAATAACGGCCTTGATACGCCTGGGCATTGAGTCAAACAGAGTTTGGATGGCGTCTACAGATACAGCTGCCCATGCAGCTTCAACACGACACCACAGTTCATCGGGAGTAGTGACTGGCGTATTGTGACGAGCCAGTTGCTCGGCCACCATTCACCAGACGTTTTCAGTTGGTGAGACATCTGGAGAATGTGCTGGCCAGGGCAGCAGTCGAACATTGTCTGCATCCAGAAAGACCCGTACAGGACCCGAAACATGCGGTCGTGCATTATCCTGCTGAAATGTAGGGTTTCGCAGGGATCGAATGAAGGGTAGAGCCACGGGTCGTAGCACATCTGAAATGTAACGTCCACTGTTCAAAGTGCCGTCAATGCGAACAAGAGGTGACCGAGACGTGTAACCAATTGCACCCCATACCATCACGCCGGATGATACACCAGTATGGCGATGACGAATACACGCTTCCAATGTGCGTTCACCGTGATGTCGCCAAACACGGATGCGATCATCATGATGCTGTAAACAGAACCTGGATTCATCCGAAAAAATGACGTTTTGCCATTCGTGCACCCAGGTTCGTCGTTGAGTACACCATCGCAGGCGCTCCTGTCTGTGATGCAGCGTCAAGGGTAACCGCAGCCATGGTGTCCGAGCTGATAATCCATGCTGCTGCAAACGTCGTCGAACTGTTCGTGCAGATGGTTGTTGTCTTGCAAACATCCCCATCGGTTGACTCAGGGATCGAGACGTGGCTGCACGATCCGTTACAGCCATGCGGATAAGGTGCCTGTCATCTCGACTGCTAGTGATACGAGCACGGCGTTCCGTATTACCCTCCTGAACCCACCGATTCCATATTCTGCTAACAGTCATTGCATCTCGATCAACGCGAGCAGCAATGTCGCGATACTATAAACAGCAATCGCGATAGGCTACAATCTGACCTTTATCAAAGTTGGAAACGTGACGGTACACATTTCTCCTCCTTACACGAGGCATCACAACGTTTCACCATGCAACGCCGGTCAACTGCTGTTTGTGTATGAGAAATCGGTTGGAAACTTTCCTCATGTCAGCACGTTGTAGGAGTCGCCACCGGCGTCAACCTTGTGTGAATGCTCTGAAAAGCTAATCATTTGCATATCACAGCATCTTCTTCCTGTCGGCCAAATTTCGCGTCTGTAGCACGTTATATTCGTGGTGTAACAATTTTACTGGCCAGTAGCGTATATTGTCAATTTTTCGTTTGGATGTAGTGAGTGGAACTATGGGTGCTTGAAAATGCAGTTTCAGGTGGATAAATCCATTTCCGACAGTTTGAGTTCAGTAGAAGACTGATGGCAGCGGAGGAAGCCAGATACCTTTGCGCCTTGTGTGGGGACAGTGGCATTGGACAGAGTACGGCAACAAAATAGTTTTCCGTTTTAAGGAGGATCATTTTCGTATTACTGACTCTACACGCCTAGGAAGACATTCGGAGTTCGATGAAGATCGTTTAAACGCATTAATCCACAGTGATCGATATGCTCCACAGCTTACAAATGTGATGAACTATGATCATTCCACCATCGGGCGACATTTGCATGATATGGGGAATGTTAAACAGTTGGGTGTATGGGTACCGCATGCTCTAAGCCAAAATCACAAAAATCATCGGGTTGCATATGTGCGTCTCTTCTTGCTCGTCGTCAAATGGCTCCTGAGTAACACTGACAGTTCCTATCCTGTATGGTTACTGGTGACGAGAATTGGTTTCTTTATGCTAAGATAGGGAAAGGAAAGGAATGACTGAGCCCAAAAGCTAATCGTACAAAGACCTGAGCAGGTCCACAAAAGGTAATGTTATGTATATGGTCGAACGGCGACGGTGTGGTGTTCTACAAATTCCTTCCCGTATCGCTGCTGATGTTTATTGTCAACAACTGAGATGTGTTGCAGACCCAACACAAGAAGAACAACCGGGAAGACTGCGCAAATTTTCACCTTTCCCGCTCTCTATCGACGTTCTTCAAGGAACTTCCTCTCAGGTTGAAAATGTGCTCCGATCATAGCTCCACGAGCTCTTCGCCTCAATACCACGTGATTTCAACAGTCGCGGAGTCTTAAAGCTACTCTAGTGTTGGCACACTGCTGTAAATCGTGAAGGAGAATATATTTGTGACTAAAGTATCTGTAATGTGTACACGTTTTGTTTATTAAAGTTACTGCGAAACGCACGAACTTGCGCACCAATCGATTATAAAACAGCATTAGACGTCTCATTACTTTAAAAATGAGTTAATGTGTTAAATATTTGACAAATGGCTCTAAGCACTATGGGACGTAACATCTGAGGTGATCAGTCCCCTAGACGTAGAACTACTTAAACCTAACTAACCTAAGGACATCACACACATCCGTGCCCGAGGCAGGATTCGAACTTGCGACCGTAGCAGCAGCCCGGTTCCGGACTGAAGCACCTAGAAAATATTTGACATTAAGTACACAAAACCTTTCGTGATACTGAAATATTACCGCATTAACAACAGACATTTTGTATCCGCTAACAGGCGCACAAAGTAAGGAAACGTCCTTTCGTTATTTTATGGTGCTGTTAGCGCGAAAAAGTTTGAAAAAGGTGTCGAATTATGTTTAAAGTTCGTTGGAAGCCGCTAAGTTTTCTCATCATCAAACACACGAAGATTATAGTGTCGGTCATTTGTGTTCCATTTTATGAAAAAGTTTTGCACGAGGCTCAGTGTTTATGATGTCATATCTTGTGAACCATGTGTCGTGAAATGACATAATTCTGCAGGTACATTCAATGGTATATGTGGATAGTGCCTGGAAAATGTGTTGTGAATAGAACTAGTAGTAAAGAAGTAATAAATGAAAACGTCATGTTTGCTTCTGAAGTTTAACTGCGGGAACAGCGAAAGCAGACTAAGCGATAAACTTTTTCATTTCATTATTCTGTGCACAGCATAAGGAGAAAAATTTTCTAAATGGTTGAAATTATACGTAAAGTCAGCTGGGAGTCTCTAAGTGCTCTCATTATCAAATGATTGGTGATGTAGTCTAGGTAATTTGCGCAATGTGAGTTCCGCTGCCTCAAGACTTGTAGACAATTCCTAACTTGGTGCATATTGTGTTGAACCTTTAACCTAAAACTATAACTCGTAAAGTGTAGATTATGAGAGAGATTTAAATTTTAAAATTGTGTAGACAATTATATGAGATACTGAACATCAAATTTTTGTTGCCCCCGGGAACTATCAGAAAGGTAAACCGTAACAGGTTCTCTCTCTCCCTCTCCCTCTCTCTCTCTCTCTCTCTCTCTCTCTCTCTCTCTCTCTCTATATATATATATATATATATATATATATATATATATATATATATGAGATCGGTCTAAAAGATATGCATATGTTAGCTCTAATTACGAAATTTACTTACGTAAAAATCGGAAAGAATGACGCAATTTCAGAGACTTTGCTGGTCTCATACAGGTATGATTTCATGGGTATAGACTGACGCGGGGAGCGAAAATTTGAACCAAGGCCGGAAATTGAGCCCTGGTCTCCTGCTTAATAGGCAGCTGCGTTAATCCACTAAACCAACATAGCTCAGCGATTCAAACTGCTGCACGGATTATCCTGTTCGTGTATAAGAGGGAATTTAAAGTAGGCTGGGGTGGTAGTGAGAATTTGGATCAGGGTGGGAGGCGTGCCAGGGTAATCCGTGAAATTGTATGAACCACTGTGCCAAGGCGCCTTGGTGGCTTTGTCGCTAACGCACCTGTTTAGTCAGCAGGAGACCTGGGTTGAGTTCCGGAACCGCACTCTTGCTACGGTCACAGGTTCGAATCCTGCCTCGGGCATGGATATATGTGATGTCCTTAGGTTAGTTAGGTTTAAGTAGTAATAAGTCTAGGGGACACAGTCCCATAGTGCTTAGAGCCATTTGAACCATTTTTGAACCGGGTTGAGTTCCCGGCCTTGGTACAAATTTTCACTTGCCGCTTGAGTCTGTATACATAAGATGTAAAAATAGTTCCAGAAGTACGTGAAGGAAATTTCATACGGCCGTTGCTGTTTGCAGTATGCATAGATGCACTAGTGGATAACTTTGCAAAGCCCCTAAAGCTGTTCGCGGACTATGCTGTTGCAACTCCAGGAAACTGTAGGGTAAAGCGCAATGGCTCGCGGAGGGGATTGGCATTTGACCTTTAACATAATGCAACGAAGAGACCCAGTACTGTTGGACTACACTACTGACGGTAAAATCACAGTAAACGGTAACACCCATAAAATACCCAGGAGTCACCCTGCCGAGTGACATGAAGTAGGATGATCGTAAAACTAGTTACAGTAACAACAAATGCCAAACAGAGTAAGTCGTAAAACCCTAACAAAAAGTAATTCAGCCGCAAAAGAAAGCTTACAAAACACTCATTTTTACAACTATGGAGTGGAGTCCTGCTCGCCAATCTGGGACTCTTACCAGCCTGGACCGAAAGACGATGTAGAGATAGATCCAATGAAGAGTTACGCCTTCCCTCATATGATCGTTTGGTCAGCGCGAGAGCGTTACGGCGAAGCTCAACAAATTTCAGCAGGGGCTTTGTGCGTCATGGAGATGTTTCCTGTTAAAATTCCGGGAGAGACCGGGCAGCACACTACTTCGTCCCAGACATCTCTCGCGTGTGAGCAGGAGGAAAGAAGAGAAACTGGAGCTCACACGGTTTCTTACGGACAGTCGTTCATTCCGCTCAAATGGATCAGGAAACGTAGGTAGTACGAGTATTAATGGTACCGAATAAACCCTCCGTCACACAGTGGTAGATGGCCTTCAGAGTATAGATGTTGACGTAGAATTCGTAAGTAATATTATGGTACATCTGCCCCAATTTCCCTAACATTTTGCAAGATTCTTTCCACGAAATACAGTAGTCGCATTTCGAACTAACCATAGCCTTAAAATTATGTCTCGTTCCAAAGCACATGTAGAGTGGTCAGAAACAGAGTGAATAGCTTGTACGGGTGTTGCAGGGGAGGTTTCGCTAAGAAAAAATTTTGTACGTATGCCGTTTCAGAGTCGTTTAGCGTTGAAGTTGGCGAATCAGATCGTTGCGCGAGCATATTCAAGCACTTGCATACCTTAAAATGTCGTAATGTACAGACATCTGTGGGCCCGTGAGTTACCACTTGTTGATATCTTCATTACCAGTTAAAGTGTGCCTTTTTCGGAAGTGATAAATTAAAGCTAGATGAGCAGAAGCTACGTTGTTCGGTTTGAGGGAACCAAATGAACAAAAACTCTGCCGTCACTATCTCTGGTAGGCTACTTGAATTTTTGCGCACGACGACGTGATTGGCTAACTTCAAGGCTAATTAATTCGGAAGCGGCGCAACGTATCGAGTTTTTTCCTTACCAGTTATTTCTCAACTTCCCCTAAAATACCCTTATAAGCTTTCCAGACTGTTTCTGACCTCACTGTCTTCCGGTACACAGTCATTTTTCCCTCACTCTCTTTGCGAGGGAAAAGGAAGCGGAATGGCTACTAGTAGTAGTAGTAGTAGTAGTAGAAGAAGGCACCCTTTGCCATGCACCATATGGTAGGGTATTAATGTAGATGTAGACGTAAGCTACGGCTGTAACGTAGAGTAAGCAACTCGGAAAGTAGATGTACTAAGCCCGGCGTCTACGACAAACGGCTGAAACTTTGAAGTTTGTCATGGATAGCACGCAATTACAGTAACAAAATGGCATTCGGCGGACATCTGATTCAGCAAAGCTATGACTTACGAGACGTTAAGGAGCTCATGGATACACTGCTACAGACTTGTTTGATCAGAAACAGCTGAAATCTGACACTTTTCATCTACATCTACATCTACATTTATACTCCGCAAGCCACCCAAAGGTGTGTGGCGGAGGGCACTTTACGTGCCACTGTCATTACCTCCCTTTCCTGTTCCAGTCGCGTATGGTTCGCGGGAAGAACGACTGTCTGAAAGCCTACGTGCGCGCTCTAATCTCTCTAATTTTACATTCATGATCTCCTCGGGAGGTATAAGTAGGGGGAAGCAATATATTCGATACCTCATCCAGAAACGCACCCTCTCGAAACCTGGCGAGCAAGCTACACCGCGATGCAGAGCGCCTCTCTTGCAGAGTCTGCCACTTGAGTTTGCTGAACATCTCCGTAACGCTATCACGCTTGCCAAATAACCCTGTGACGAAACGCGCCGCTCTTCTTTGGATCTTCTCTATCTCCTCCGTCAACCCGATCTGGTACGGATCCCACACTGATGAGCAATACTCAAGTATAGGTCGAACGAGTGTTTTGTAAGCCACCTCCTTTGTTGATGGACTACATTTTCTAAGCACTCTCCCAATGAATCTCAACCTGGTACCCGCCTTACCAACAATTAATTTTATATTATCATTCCACTTCAAATCGTTCCGCACGCATACTCCCAGATATTTTATAGAAGTAACTGCTACCAGTGTTTGTTCCGATATCATATAATCATACAATAAAGGATCCTTCTTTCTATGTATTCGCAATACATTACATTTGTCTATGTTAAGGGTCAGTTGCCACTCCCTGCACCAAGTGCCTATCCGCTGCAGATCTTCCTGCATTTCGCTACAATTTCCTAATGCTGCAACTTCTCTGTATACTACAGCATCATCCGCGAAAAGCCCCATGGGACTTCCGACACTATCTACTAGCTCATTTATATATATTGTAAAAAGCAATGGTCCCATAACACTCCCCTGTGGCACGCCAGAGGTTACTTTAACGTCTGTAGACGTCTCTCCATTGATAACAACATGCTGTGTTCTGTTTGCTAAAAACTCTTCAATCCAGCCACACAGCTGGTCTGATATTCCGTAGGCCCTTACTTTGTTTATCAGGCGACAGTGCGCAACTGTATCGAACGCCTTCCGGAAGTCAAGAAAAATAGCATCTACCTGGGAGCCTGTATCTAATATTTTCTGGGTCTCATGAACAAATAAAGCGAGTTGGGTCTCACACGATCGCTGTTTCTGGAATCCATGTTGATTCCTACATAGTAGATTCTGGGTTTCCAAAAACGACATGATACTCGAGCAAAAAACATGTTCTAAAATTCTACAACAGATCGACGTCAGAGATATAGGTCTATAGTTTTGCTCGACGACCCTTCTTGAAGACTGGGACTACCTGTGCTCTTTTCCAATCATTTGGAACCTTCCGTTCCTCTAGAGACTTGCGGTACACGGCTGTTAGAAGGGGGGCAAGTTCTTTCGCGTACTCTGTGTACAATCGAATTGCTATCCCGTCAGGTCCAGTGGACTTTCCTCTGTTGAGTGATTCCAGTTGCTTTTCTATTCCTTGGACACTTATTTCGATGTCAGCCATTTTTTCGTTTGTGCGAGGATTTAGAGAAGGAACTGCACTGCGGTCTTCCTCTGTGAAACAGCTTTGGAAAAAGGTGTTTAGTATTTCAGCTTTACGCGTGTCATCCTCTGTTTCAATGCCATCATCATCCCGTAGTGTCTGGATACGCTGTTTCGAGCCACTTACTGATTTAACGTAAGACCAGAACTTCCTAGGATTTTCTGTCAAGTCGGTACATAGAATTTTACTTTCGAATTCACTGAACGCTTCACGCATAGCCCTCCGTACGCTAACTTTGACATCGTTTAGCTTCTGTTTGTCTGAGAGGTTTTGGCTGCGTTTAAACTTGGAGTGAAGCTCTCTTTGCTTTCGCAGTAGTTTCTTAACTTTGTTGTTGTACCACGGTGGGTTTTTCCCGTCCCTCACAGTTTTACTCGGCACGTACCTGTCTAAAACGCATTTTACGATTGCCTTGAACTTTTTCCATAAACACTCAACGTTGTCAGTGTCGGAACAGAAATTTTCTTTTTGATCTGTTAGGTAGTCTGAAATCTGCCTAGTATAACTCTTGCTAAACAGATAAACCTTCCTCCCTTTTTTTATATTCCTACTAACTTCCATATTCAGGGATGCTGCAACGGCCTTATGATCACTGATTCCCTGTTCTGTACATACAGAGTCGAAAAGTTCGGGTCTGTTTGTTATCAGTAGGTCCAAGATGTTACCTCCACGAGTCGGTTCTCTGTTTAATTGCTCGAGGTAATTTTCGGATGGTGCACTCAGTATAATGTCACTCGATGCTCTGTCCCTTCCACCCGTCCTAAATATCTGAGTGTCCCAGTCTATATCTGGTAAATTGAAATCTCCACCTAAGACTATAACATGCTGAGAAAATTTATGTGAAATGTATTCCTAATTTTCTCACAGTTGTTCTGCCACTAATGCTGCTGAGTCGGGAGGTCGGTAAAAGGAGCCAATTACTAACCTAGCTCGGTTGTTGAGTGTAACCTCCACCCATAATAATTCACAGGAACTATCCACTTCTATTTCGCTACAGGATAATCTACTACTAACAGCGACGAACACTCCACCACCGGTTGCATGCAATCTATCCTTTCTAAACACCGTCTGTACCTTTGTAAAAATTTCGGCAAAATTTATCTCTGGCTTCAACCAGCTTTCTGTACCTATAACGATTTCAGCTTCGGTGCTTTCTGTCAGCGCTTGAAGTTCCGGTACTTTACCAACGTAGCTTCGATAGTTTACAATCACAATACCGATTGCTGCTTGGTCCCCGCATGTCCTGACTTTGCCCTGCACCCGTTGAGGCTGTTGCCCTTTCTGTACTAACCTAAAAAATCATAGATCCGGATACATTTTTAAATACATTGAATGTGTTGCAAAACGATAGTTACTTTGGCACGTTTAGTAGTGTCCTGTGTTAGTGGTGGGCCAACGGCCTTGCCGCAGTGGCAACACCGGTTCGCGTCAGATCACCGAAGTTAAGCGCTGTCGGGCTGGGCTAGCACTGCGGTCTGCCTAGTGCTGTTGGCTAGTGGGGTGCACCCAGCCCTTGTGAGGCAAAGTGAGGACCTACTTGATTGAGGAGTAGCAGCTCCGGTCTCGTAAACTGACATACGGTGGGAGAGCGCTGTGCTGACCACATGCTCTCCCTATCCGCATTCAGTGACGCCTGTGGGTTGAGGAAGACGCGGCGGCCGGTCGGTTCCGTTGGGCCTTCCAAGACCTGGGCGGACAGGCTTTAGTAGTTTTAGTGCGTTAGTGTTGGCATTCACGTTTCGTGGTTATCGCTGTGAGAGGAAGGACGGGTGACAGTGGATGTGTTTACTAAAGCCTCTGACGCACTGTCGACTACGCGTTGGCAACCATGGTCGCTAGCACGCCAAACGTAGGAGCAGTCAAACGGACGAAACCAGGGAGCAACCGACCTGGGCTCTTAGCTTTCTGTGTGTGCTGAGACCGACGCTAAGGGCGTATTTGTAGCAGTTTCTGGGACTGCTCAGAACAAATAGGCCAGGAAAACGACAATGTGTTGGGTGCACCCTCTGCTGCAAGAACGAAGAAGTAAGGATACGTTTAAAATTTTTTGCAGTGATCTGAGAAAATATGGCAGAAAGTTTTTCAATTACTTGAGAATAGCAGTAAAGATCATGTGGCGAACTGTTGAGCGAGCTAAGACCACTCATCTAAGATAAGGACACAAATTTCAGACACAACGATTCACCTAAAGAAGAAAATGTTGGTTGCGTTAACGTTGAGTTCATTCATATTTCTTTTAAGAAACATATTTTATTTTTCACTTTTAAGTTTGTCTGCCCGAAAGGAACGAACGGAACCTGTAGCAACTTTGTGCCTCCGTTTGTAACTTCGTACCTTCTAAACGAAACAAGTTAGCGCCTTGAAATAAGCCAGTCGCGACATTGAAAAATAATTTCCTCCATTTATTCCCATTTCATATTTTAGCTTTTAGTAGTAGTAACTTGAGAGTAATTCTATCATAAAATAAATCTACTTAGAGCAGCCAGTTTATTAATAAAAAGCATTAAATTCGCATACAAAGCAAGTACAAGTCTAGATATTAATCAGAAACTGCAGTGTCCGAATCTAATACGCTTGTTTGTTGGATAAAAGACCTGATACTGAGTGGAGTAATCTTGAGAATGGTAACTACAGTTACTCTGCGTCACGTAAGTGACTCGCGAATTAGATGGAAAACATGAATGATCTTGATAATTTCCATAATCTGCACATCGAGCTGTTACGATGACTTTCATCATTTTATTTTTGCATGAAAGTCTTTTGTGATGAGGAACTGCGCTGACAGGTGATAAAAGGGGCGGAATATCCTACCCTCATCGCCCTTCATTGATTCTAACTGATGTCCGTAATCAACCTATCGAACTGTCATCCAGCTCATTGTTCTTTGTAGTGATCCGTTAGTTGTTCTCTACTTGAAAGTATACAGGGTTTGGCCCTCTTTAAGTCAGTAGGAGCACTGTTGTAGCGTCCTTAAGAACGGTATCTGAAGGTAGAACGTGTACTAGCTGCCACTGTTCGCTGCGTCCAGTTTTCGAGGTTTCTTCATTCCCCTCACACCTTGAATAGCATCTTCTCAAGTTCTTCCATCTTCTTTATAGATTCATTTCTAGCGACATGTACACAGATTCTACTTATTTTACAGCTACTTGGGCACTGGTTGCACCTTTTTGGAGATAGTTCACATATTGACTGGGCGTCACAAGAAATACCGAAACTATAAGAGAACTGGTTCTTCATATGGAACGTGTATCGAGACAGACGTTTATCACTACTTCCCGTGACAAATAGTTGCAAAATGCAGATGAATTCTATGTTAGAGCAAATCTACATCTACATCTACATACTCCGCAAACCACCGCACCGTGAGGGAGGGTACCCTGTACTACTATCACTCATTTCCTTTTCTTTTCACTCGCAAATAGAGCGAGGGAAAAGCGACACTGTATATGCCTGCGTAGAAGTCCTAGTCTCTCTGATCTTACCTTCATGTTCCTTACACGAAATATACGTTGGTGGCAGTAGAATCACTCTGCAATCAGGCTAAAATGCCGGTTCTCTAAATTTACTCGATACTGCTCCTCGAAAAGAACGTCGCCTTTTCTCCAGCGATTCCCACTCGATTTTCGGAAGCAACTCCGTAATACTTGCGTGTTCTTCGAACCTACTTGTAACAAATCCAGCAGCCCGCCTCTGAATTGCTTCGATGCGTTCCTTAAACCGACAGCACTCAACGATGGGACGCACTATTGACCTGTTTGTGGTCTCCTTTGCAGATGAACCACACTTTCATAAAATTCTCCCAGTTAATCGAAGTAGACTATTCGCCTTCCCTTTACAGCCCTTACAGGCTCATTCCATTTCGTGTTACTTTGCAGCGTTACAAGATACTTGATGGACGTGACAGCGCCACGCAAAACACTACTAATACTGTATTAGAACATTATGAGTTTCTTTTTCCTATTGATCTCCATTAACTTTGATTTTTCTACGTTTAGAGCTTGCTGCCATTCATCGTAACATGATCAAAATGGAACTACTTTAACCAGTCACAATAGTACTGTTTTTCCCATTACCCGTTTAGGAGGATTATACCTTCAGCATAAGATGCATCTTTTACAACTATAAAGGCACAGACGCTTTGTATATACAACAGTTTGTGAGTAACCAGTGGCACTGTCTGACTGCAACAAAAAATCTATTTTGGTTCAAAGCCCATGTTTATATGGATACCTTGATTCATACGTGAACGGTAATTTAAATGTAAATACGTTTCAGTGGTCACTGCTTTCCGAGTCGTATTGATACAACACACATTTTTTTTTTCTTTTTCTTTGTAGAACACTTAACAAATGAAGGGAACAAATAAAATACAGTGGCAGTATTGTTTTTCTTGTGTTGCTGCTGTGAAGTATTTTCTGCTTAATTTTGTACTTGGTTATGAAATATATGCCAACAGATATTGGAAATCCAATACGGGGTTGGTTGGTTGTTTGGGGGAAGAGACCAAATTGCGAGGTCATCGGTCTCATCGGAGTAGGGAAGGACGGGGAAGGAAGTCGCCCGTGCCCTTTCAAAGGAACCATCCCGGCATTTGTCTGGAGCGATTTAGGGAAATCACGGAAAACCTAAAGCAGGATGGCCGGACGCGGGATTGAACCGTCGTCCTCCCGAATGCGAGTCCAGTGTGCTAACCACTGCGCCACCTCGCTCGGTTGTCCAGTACGGAATGTTTCCAGAAATTAGACGGTGTAGATGTCCTTATTCTCTTCATATGTTTTTAAAGTTGTGGGTACGTCGACATTAATGGAAACGTGTCTGTTGTACAGGTTCAGCTTCAATTGGAATGATTTGGTACTATCTGTACATTAAGGCTAATGTCAGGAACTGCAGTAGAGATTTTGATATGGTTTTCACTAGTACCTAGACTGATTCACGAGGAAGATGCCCATATTACCAAAATGCTAGCCCGGATCCTAGTACCAGTTGCAGCATAGGAGCGAACAAATTCAATTTTCTGTATTTCACGTAGTTGTTGAACGAATTTAAAATTTAAAATGCTTTCAGAATCTGCTCATTAAGAGGTATAATCTTATGTTAAAGGTTTAACACTATAAGACAAGTATGGAGATATAAATTGCCTGCTTGTCCTGAGGCAGCGCAGCTGAGGTGCATAAATGCACAGACTCAATTCGTCCAGTATGTGAGAGTGAACAAATGTAAGTAAACGATCTCAATGATACTTGGCGGTTGTGTAGAGCGACAAAATAATGCAATATATTTTTTGTTTTTGTTTTGCCCAATATCACTTTTTTAAGGGACAAAACGCACCCCAAAAGATAATTTGGGTATTAGGTTTAGAGGGAATATCTTCCAAACAATGATAAATAAAAAATTTGCTTTGCATAAATTAACATGTACGTATTTTGCGGTTTGTCTGTTCACATCACGTCCAAACTAACTCGTAAAAAAAACGGAAATTTTCTGTCAAAAGTTAATGTCCAAAAAAATAACTGAGTTTTAGTATGAGTGTATCAATTTTCCAGTTAGTAGCTCTCTGCCAAGGGCCACAGTTAAGGGTTCGATTTTCTTAATACGAGGGTTGGAACTTTAACAGTGGAAACTATTTATTTACAACTCGTACAAAATAGATACACGTTTCAAAGTTTTACTGACCTTCAAAGTAGTTACCAGCATTGTGTATAACCCGTTGCCAGCGATGTGGAAGTCATAGGATACTCTTAGCAATGCCACTTGTGTTGACAGTTCGAGCGGCGCGGTCCATTGCCCGATCAATTTGTATCAGTTCTGAAGCGAATTCCGTGCAGTGTTTCCTTCAGTTTAGAAATCCAGTTTAACTTACGAGGGCTTAAGTCAGGGGAGTACAGTAGGTGGTATAGCACTTAGTAGCCCCATCAGTCAAACAAATCAGTAACAGCTTGCACTATATGTGCTTGTACATTGTCCTGCAAAATGATGGTCAGGTACTACAGAAAGTGTCATCACCTATGTCTCTATGCTGTTCATTTTTGGAACACAACCTACCACCAGCTTAGAGACAGAAGTGAATGACACTTTCTGCAGGACCTGACCATCATTTTGCAGGACAATGCGCAAGCACGTACGGTGCAAGCTGTTACTAATTTGTTTGACTGATGGGGCTGCTAAGTGCTATACAACCTACTGCACTCCCCTTAGTTAAGCCTCGTGAGTTCAACTCGATTTCTAAACTGAAGGAAACACTTCACGGTATTCGCTTCAGAACTGCTACAAATTCGTCGGGCAACAGACCGCGCCGCTCGAACTGTCAACACAACTATCACCGCTAAGGGTATGCTACGACTTCCACATCGCTGGCAACGGGTTACACACAATGGTGGTGACTACTTTGAAGGTCAGTAAAACTTTGAAACAAGTATCTATTTTGTACGAGCTATAAATAAATAGTTGCCACTATTCAAGTTCCAACCCTTATAATTTGGCTGAGTGTAAGTCTAGCGATCACCCAATCAGTAGTTGCATTTGCCATAGCAAAAAATAAATAAAATAACTTCTCTATTAAATGCAAGCAGGAATTTGCATAAGGAGCTTTCGCTGCATTATGGATTAAAGTTTATCAAAAAGATCGGACTAACTTCCTGTTCCTCTCTCAGTAATGATAATGAATGTTGCTATGCCAATACCAGAACGTAAATAAACCCAGGTAGTATCTCGCACACTCCAAAATCTCACATGAGTTCCACTCTCTTAAGATTGAACTTTAAGTTGCTCCATTGTGAACTGACCCATAAAACAACTTGGTAAGGTCAGTGGTAAAATTTCGAAGTTCGGAATCGTTCCCTGACGAAAAGTCTTCAGAATTCACATTTCGGAAATATTTCTAAACGTTCAATTGCAACACACGAGTAGGTTTTGCTCGTCCATGATTAGATACTTTGGAAAATTTCATCACTTTAGCAAAGCGACTACCTTGCCACACATACAAAGTTCCCCTCAATGTCTCCCTCAGAATACTGCCAGAATGAGACTGTCCACCTCCTAGCGCTGCCAAAATAAGACTGTCACTGACAAGATGGCTGCCGGCTATTTATATCTTCACATTGTAGTTGTAAGGTGTCAATCAAATAACACACCTTACATCGAATTCCTGAAACAATTCCGGTTAACTCGATATGCCGCATGACATGTACGAATTTTATTGATAGGCAAAGCGAGTAAATAAGCCAGCATTTCGTGAATATATACCACTAACACTCATACTAGTAATTACACGCAAGTAATTTCCCTGACCCGAACTATGGGACGCAGTTGTGAGGAAAGGAGAATTTTACGATGGTACGTCTGTCTCGCGTTCAGCTGAAACCTCACAACGGGACACTTAGTGGACCCAATGAGACATCGGAGCCACTGTGTAGACCACCGGCTGCAAAAGTCACCCTTGTCCCTGCTTTTAACGACGACCCTTCAGAAAGCCTTTGTTTGTATGGCTTTAGGGCGCCTTTCTACAGAGGCACGACTGGAGATGGCATATAAACGTTAGGAGAAACCCAACTCACAATATTGGTGACTCGCTGTAGCCACCTGTGTTAAAACTTGCATGAAAGAAAAAGCTGTTTATCTCAGTATCACGTAGCTGAAGTTAAACTCTACCCTAGGAAAGAAACGACGCCTGTGATAGGCTACAAAAACTCTAGTGGGTGGAGTTATAACAAGTACAAACGCTCTGATTGGCCAGAAAGAAAATGCGTGGCTACCAGCTTTGATGTAGGCACATTGCAGACAGAAAAATTCGCGCTTTCTGTTGCAGTAAATCGTCAAGAGTTTGAGCAAGGCGACTCACGACTTGTTGAAACGGTTACGAGAGTCATTATGTGAACACTTGTTCAAATGGCTGTGAGCACTATGGGACTCAACATCTGAGGTCAGCGGTCTCCTAGAACGTAGAACTACTTAAACCTAACTAACCTAAGGACATCACACACATCTATGCCCGAGGAAGGGTTCGAGCCTGCGACCGTAGCGTTTTCGGTTGGCGTGCAGGAGGCCGACTGTTCGATGCTAGGTCGTGGCTTATTTGCTCTTATTTGCTAAAAGTAGTCTGCGTGGTACGTTATCTGATGCCTTAATCATCACACAGCGATTACAGTGTTCCTTCTACAAAACATTTGCAAATACGTATTACGAATACAGAAATGGAAACACAATTGTTTTCGTTGGTCAGCTGCTAAAGAAACCTTTTGCATGTCGTGGACGCGTGTTGTTTCGCACCACTGCATCTACTAGATTCCAAACTTGTTTTGTGTGTACCTTCCCCCCAATGGTCGCATCGATTAAAACGAATTATTATTCTTGCGATGTTCAAGTCGATTACATTCCGTTACGGCCTTACGTCACCACTAACGTGATTTGCAATTTCGGTGGGACCATTGTAGAAGGGAGCACACTGAAAATAGGTTTGGAATCTAGAGGACGCAGTGGCGTGAAACAATACGCGTCTGTGACGTGCAAAAAGCTTCTTTCAGAGCTGACCAAGGAAAACGATTGTACTTCTATTTGTGTGTTCATAATAAGTAACTGCAAATGCTTTGTAGAAGACCCACTGTAATCGCTGTATGACGATGAAGACGCCAGATACGTTAGCACGCTGACTACTTTTGGCAAATAAAAGCACATAAGCCACGACTCAGAATCGAACCCTCGACCTCCTGCCTGCTAATATAAAACACTATCCACTGCACCAAATGCACGGCACTACCGGTATCTCCTAACAGAGGTCGTTACCATCATCCATTTACTGCCCATTCTCAGTAAACAGTTTATACCAACGTTTAATACACCACCTATCAGGAGGTTTAACACCATACTTCGTTCGAAATGCACGCTGAACAACTGTCGTCGATTCACTTCTGCTGTACTCAATAACACTAAAAGCTTTCTGTTGAGCGGTCGCCATCTTAGCATCAACTGACGCTGACGCCTAGTCAACAGCGCCTCAAGCGAACAAATGTACAACTAAATGAAACTTTATAGCTCCCTTAATTCGCCGACAGATAGTGCTTAGCTCTGCCTTTTGTCGTTGCAGAGTTTTAAATTCCTAAAGCTGTGGTATTCTTTTTGAATCACCCTGTATACGCAGGACGAAATTTTGTGAGAGACATTTTTGTATTGCCGTTCACGCCATGGGACCTCAACCGAGAAACCTAGCACAGCTGGCTGCGACGCTGGAGTCGGTATGACTCCACGTCCCTGTCAGTACGTTCCAGAACATCGTTGATACCGTTCCTTAACGTCTCGCAGGGGTCCGCGCTGCTAAAGGTGGTTATTCAGGCTCTTGACAGATGGTCACATTAATGTGGCTGGACAGTATAAAAGCCAACCAAAATCTCGTCAGCCACCATGATCCTGTCAGCTATCGATCCTGTGGCTGACTGGAAATCGGAGTAGTCATCTCGACCCCAGCACGGCGTCTTCCAAGTAGGAAACGCAGTGTCAGACTCCCGGGATTCGACCATCACCTCACCTGGCGCGTACTGGGCCGAGGCAGATGTGGGGCAGGGTGAGCAGCAACTACTGTCCATAGCTGGGTATGGCGAAACACGCCAATCTGTGACAGAAGTTAGGTTGAGCTGACGGAGCCACAAATCATTAAGGATTTCGTATCATGTACGTTTGCCGGATCCATATAACAATTGTTAAAGCTGGCTCCAAAGCCGGTGACTGGTTTCAAAATCTGGACATTGGTCTTTGATTTTTTCCTTTTGTTTATTTAAATGTTTTTTGTACCTTGTTTATTTGTAATTGTTAATGTATTTGTGATTGCCCAAGACCTAAATAAATAAACAACGATATGAATTTGCGTGCGATATTTACCAGGCTTTCTATGACACATTTCGTTATGCCTTGCCTTTACCGGTTTCGAAGATTCAATTCAATTCATGACGGCTGCACTTCACTTACACTGCGACGTATTAATCGTGCTGAATTTTCACAAAGTCACGATGTGCTTCAGCTGAAACCAGTTGCGAAATAGAAGTGAGAACCGAGGGTAAACTGACGTTCCAAACAGAAAGATAAGTTAATCACCGGTGTACTTGTTGTTGTTGTTGTGGTCTTCAGTCCTGAGACTAGCTTGATGCTGCTCTCCATGCTACTCTATCCTGTGCAAGCTTCTTCATTTCCCAGTACCTACTGCAGCCTACATCCTTCTGAATCTGCTTAGTGTATTCATCTCTTGGTCTCCCTCTACGATTTTTACTCTCCACGCTGCCCTCCAGTACTAAATTGGTGATCCCTCGATGTCACAGAACATGTCCTACCAACCGATCCCTTCTTCTAGTCAAGGTGTGCCACAAGCTCCTCTTCTCCTCAATTCTATTCAATACCTCCTCATTAGTTATGTGATCCACCCATCTAATCTTCAGCATTCTTCTGTAGCACCACATTTCGAAAGCTTCTATTCTCTTCTTGTCTAAACTATTTATCGTCCACGTTTCACTTCCATACATGGCTACACTCCATACAAATACTTTCAGAAACGACTTCCTTACATTTAAATCTATACTCGATGTTAACAAAATTTTCTTCTTCAGAAACGCTTCCCTTCCCATTGCCAGTCTACATTTTATATCCTCTCTACTTCGACCATCATCAGTTATTTTTCTCCCCAAATAGCAAAACTCCTTGACTGCTGTAAGTGCCTCATTTCCTAATCTAATTTCCTCAGCATCACCCGACTTAATTCGACTACATTCCATTATCCTCGTTTTGATTTAGTTGATGATCATCTTATACCTTCTTTTCAATACACTGTCCATTCCGTTCAACTGCTCTTCCAAGTCCTTTGCTGTCTCTGACAGAATTACAATGTCATCAGCGAACCTCAAAGTTTTTATTTCTTCTCTATGGATTTTAATACCTACCTCGAACTTTTCTTTTGTTTCCTTTATTGCTTGCTCAATATACAGATTGAATAACATTGGGGATAGGCTACAACCCTGTCTCACTCCCTTCCCAACGACTGCTTGCCTTTCATACCCCACGACTCTTATAACTGCCATCTGCTTTCTGTACAAATTGTAAATAGCCTTTCACTCCCTGTATTTTACCCCTGCCACCTTCAGAATTTGAAAGAGAGTATTCGAATAAACGTTGTCAAAAGCTTTCTCTAAGTCTACAAATGCTAGAAACGTAGGTTTGTCTTTCCTTAATCTTTCTTCTAAGATAAGTCGTAAGGTCAGTATTCCCTCACGTGTTCCAACATTTCTACGGAATCCAAACCGATCTTCCCCGAGGTTGGCTTCTATCAGTTTTTCCATTCGTCTGTAAAGAATTCGCGTTAGTATTTTGCAGCTGTGACTTATTAAACTGATAGTTCAGTAATTTTCACATCTGTCAACACCTGATTTCTTTGGGATTGGAATTATTATATTCTTCTTCAAGTCTGAGGGTATTTCGCCTGTCTCGTACATCTTGCTCACCAGATGGTAGAGTTTTGTCAGGACTGGCTCTCCCAAGGCTATCAGTAGTTCTAATGGAATGTTGTCTACTCCGAGGGCCTTGTTTCGACTCAGGTCTTTCAGTGCTCTGTCAAACTCTTCACGCAGGATCATATCTCGCATTTCATCTTCATCTACATCCTCTTCCATTTCCATAATATTGTCCTCAATTACATCACCCTTGTATAGACCCTCTATATACTCCTTCCACCTTTCTGCTTTCCCTTCTTTGCTTAGAACTGGGTTTCCATCAAAGCTCTTGATATTCATGCAAGTGGTTCTCCTTTCTCCAAACGTCTCTTTAATTTTCCTGTAGGCAGTATCTATCTTACCCCTTGTGAGATAAGCCTCCACATCCTTACATTTGTCCTCTAGCCATGCCTGTTTAGCCATTTTGCACTTCCTGTCGATATCATTTTTGAGACTTTTGTATTACTTTTTGCCTGCTTCATTTTTATATTTTCTCCTTTCATCAATTAAATTCAATATTTCTTCTGTTACCCAAGGGTTTCTACCAGCCCTCGTCTTTTTACCTATTTGATTCTCCGCTGCCTTCACTATTTCATCCCTCAATGCTACCCATTCCTCTTCTGCTGTATTTCTTTCCCCCATTCCTGTCAGTTGTTCCCTTATGCTCTCCTGAAACTCTGTACAACCTCTGGTTCTTTCAGTTTATCCAGGTCCCATCTCCTTAAATTCCCACCTTTTTGCAGTTTCTGTAGTTGTAATCTACAGTCCTTAACCAATAGATTGTGGTCAGAGTCCACATCTGCCCCTGGAAATGTCTTACAATTTAAAACCTGGTTCCTAAATCTCTGTCTTACCATTATATAATCTATCTGATACCTTTTAGTATCTCCAGGGTTCTTCCATGTATACAACCTTCTTTCATGATTCTTGAACCAAGTGTTAGCTATTATTAAGTTAGCTATTATTAAGTTTCCAAAAATGTTTACCAAAATTGTATTAAATTTTCGTCCCCCTTCACTACCTGAAAAATTCTTTTCTCTCATCATACATTTCATCAATTTCTTCATCATCTGCAGAGCTAGTTGGCATATAGACTTGTACTACTGTAGTAGGCGTGGGCTTCGTGTCTATCTTAAGTTATGCTCTGCACAAAATTCTACCAGACGGCTTCCTCTTTCATTTCTGTCCCTCAATCCATATTCACCTACTATGTTTCCTCTCTCCCTTTTCCTACTATCGAATTCCAGTCACCCATGACTATTAAATTTTCATATTTTGACTAAAGTTCAGTCTTGATCACGTCATGTATGTTTTAATGATACAGGTAACCGGTTTCGGTTCTTTCTACAAAACCATCATCAGACCCATGGCTCCCTTAGGATGGTAGGCGGTGCTCTCCTCGCTGCTACGCAGTCGACTGATCAGTTGACTGCGTAGCAGCGAGGAGAGGTCCGCCTACCATCCTAAGGGAGCCATGGGTCTGATGATGGTGTTGTAGAAAGAACCGAAACCGGTTACCTGTATCATTAAAACATACATGACGTGATCAAGACTGAACTTTAGTCAAAATATAACAATTAATTGATCACTGCTTTCCAAAAATGTTTGCCAAAATTGTATTAAATTTTCGTCTCCCTTCACTACCTGAATAATTTCTTTTCTCTCATCATACATTTCATCAATTTCTTCATCATCTGCAGAGCTAGTTGGCATATAAACTTGTACTACTGTAGTAGGCGTGGGCTTCGTGTCTATCTTGGCCACAATAATGCGTTCACAATGCTGTTTGTAGTAGCTTACCCGTACTCCTATTTTTTTATTCATTATTAAACCTACTCCTGCATTACCCCTATTTGATATTGTATTTATAACCCTGTATTCACCTGATCAAAAGT
This sequence comes from Schistocerca americana, assembly GCF_021461395.2. Taxonomy (NCBI): domain Eukaryota; kingdom Metazoa; phylum Arthropoda; class Insecta; order Orthoptera; family Acrididae; genus Schistocerca; species Schistocerca americana. The sequence continues at coordinate 313,441,731 of NC_060120.1, read as the reverse complement.
CTTGTTCCTCCTGCCACCGAACTTCACTAATTCCCACTATATCTAACTTTAACCTATCCATTTCCCTTTTTAAATTTTCTAACCTACCTGCCCGATTAAGGGATCTGACATTCCACGCTCCGATCCGTAGAACACCAGTTTTCTTTCTCCTGATAACGACGTCCTCTTGAGTAGTCCCCGCCCGGAGATCCGAATGGGGGACTATTTTACCTCCGGAATATTTTACCCAAGAGGACATCATCATCATTTAATCATACAGTAAAGCTGCATGCCCTCGGGAAGAATTATGGCTGTAGTTTCCCCTTGCTTTCAGCCGTTCGCAGTACCAGAACAGCAAGGCCATTTTGGTTAGTGTTACAAGGCCAGATCAGTCAGCCAACCAGACTGTTACCCCTGCAACTACTGAAAAGGCTGTTGCCCCTCTTCAGGAACCACACGTTTGTCTGGCCTCTCAACAGATGCCCCTCCGTTGCGGTTGCACCTACGGTACGGCTATCTGTATCGTTGAGGCACGCAAGCCTCCCCACCAATGGCAAGGTCCATGGTTCATGGGGGGAGGACCTGTGTACTTAGAATAAAAATATTCCAGTTATTTGTGAAACGAACAATTTGCATGTAGTGTGAAATATGTCGTTAATTTACTGACCACAGTTGTGCGAGATTTTATCGACATGAGCATGAATGTTTATTTTGTTCAGGTCCAGAAAATTACACCTACTAGAAAAATATGCTTTCTTTCTCTCAAACGATCGACTACTTCGGTGCTTTATCCGGATTGGTGACACAGACCTCCGACCACGGTTTACCGTCCGATTTTGTTACCACCATTTGTATTATTTTATATCCTCACTCTGATTTACCCCGTTCAAAATTTCCGACCCGTCAGTGGTAGTAAATACTCCACTAGCAATGGTGTCTAATTTACCTTTTTGATAAGTATACCATTTGGAGTTTTTTAAATTCACTTCTGTTTATATCCAGTTTGGATCAGATTCTTGCTCCAGCTGTTATGAAAAATCCCCGCATTTGCTTCCTGTGCAATGATATCTGTGTCTATATCTCCTAAAAATCTTAATCTTAAGTCCTTCTTTTCGAAATTAAAAAGTAAAGAAAATGCACTTGTCATTGACGGTGGATTTTCCTGCCAAACAGATCTACATCTGTAGCCCTTGAAGTATTCGGCGATTTATCATGTGAAACGAATTGATTGTGTTAATGTTTTTTACTTATCTAATCACTGCTGCTTTCTCATGAGACGTATTTTGCATTTTAAAATATCTTTTACTTCCAGTGATGGGTATATATTGTTGTGATGTAAATTTTATTTGAGGAGTCATTAAACTAATTGATCTTATACCATAACTTGTAAGACTCTTATACCTAGGAAATAGACACCTCCGTTCCCTGTTAATACAGATATTACTATTAATAACATCTCACAAGTCGCTTTACAAAGAGGAGTAATCGAAACAGTCACTGATATTAACAGTTGTTTGTTAGCTAATTCATTGTTTGAAGAATCTCAGAACACGCATTTCCACCTAACATATTCAGAAAGTACGCATTTTAAGAATTTAAATTTGTCTCAAATGATTACTAGTTTACATCCATTAATTATAATTCTGAGATCATTAAAATAATAAATCATTAATACATATCTATTTGAGTACAGAAAACATAGTGAAGCTATTTGACTTTCTTGAAAATATGCACCTGATTGATCATGAGTAGTAAAAATTGAAATTTTTGTTCCTAAAAGAACTCCATCATATCATGTTAATTAAGAGAAATAGCTCTGCACCAGACAGGTGACAGTGTATGCTAACACCAGTAATGGATACCATTGCATATTTGATATCGAGTTATTCCTCTTGTTCTACAGATTATGACTGAGTTTATAAACAAATATTACTTCTCATAACTTATGATCTGTCAGGTATAATTTAAAAAGACATTTATATTTTCAGTACGTGTTATCTACTGAAATAGATGTTTATTAATGTTTCATTTTATTCATAGATGTGAAGATGATCACACATGACTGAAGACAGTAATCATTTCCGACAATTTGCGCCTGAGACCGTTAAAACATACATTTAAAAAATATATACTGCTGCAGCACCTGTCATGAAAATATGTCATCTACTATCATATTCATAAATATGAGGCCATGAAGATAAGTCTCTAGTGTTAAATTCTGGGGATTAAAACTTGACAATAAATCTCCAGGAGTATACAACAGAAAAACCGAAGTACATACACAGTTCTTTGTTTGCAGTGCGAATATTGTTGGACAAAGATGATCTATTAATAAAACAAGCAGGCACACTTCGCCTATTTACACTGAGGAGTAGCATATAGTATCTTACTTTGAGGTAAATCATCAAGCCAAGCTAAAAGTTTCCAGGTACAAAAGCTCGTAATACCAGTAAGAATTATTCCCAAGGCAAATTCAAGAATTTCTAGCAAACGGTTCTTTAATGAACTAACTGTGGATTCTGAGTGCTTATATTCCAAAATGAAATTTGTCATAACTATGTCTCTTTAAAATCAGCATTAGGTGTAACAACAATATTCATAATGAGTTAGTCACTCACCTTGATTCAGAAAGGTGTCTATTATTTAGGGACACACATTTTCAACACATTTACAACGGCCATAGCAAGTGAAGTTACTAATAAAGTACAGTGAGAGAGGAACCTAACGGATTTATTAGTGGTAAGGATCCAATGTTCGATTATCGGTCTGGTACACAGTTTTAATCTACCAGGAAATTTTAAATCAGCACACTTTCCGTTCCAGAACGAGAGATCTCTCTAGAAGAATGAACTCTCAGGCTGAGGCTAAGTCACATCTCTGCACTATTGTTTCTTACAGGGGTGTTATTCTCAGAAAGTATACAGGAGAACATCTGCAAATTTGGAAGGTCGAAGGTGAGGGACTGGTGGAGGGAAAGCTGTGAGGGCTCGTCGAGAGCCAGCGAGGGGAAAATATCCGAGGTTCCATTCTTGGTCTGGCAAATAGTTTGCATTTGCCACAAAGTTTGAAACTCGGTCAGCTTCACTAAACAATTTTTTAACACAACGAAAGGATGTACTTAGTCATGTTACATGTTACAGTTCATAGAGCTCTACAATACGTGTGTTCCACATATGTTCAACTCAGTAATGCGTTATTAGCAAGCAAGCTTAGCAGACTGTTTAGGTTTGACGATGCTTGGCTATAGCGGGCAATGAAGTGTCTTATGGACTTTTGTATGTATGCCTTTAGATATTTGTGATAAAGTTGTAACGTTTCTCAATAAAAATAAATAATAATCTGATTATTGTGAACTACAACTGTACTGGGCTGCACTGGTTTCGATTCTTTAACTTCGTTTATGTCTGTGACGTGATCTTGAGCAATGCAAGTGGTGTAACAAAGAAATAATATCTGATAGAATGAGTCGCCAATCTATCTGAAATTTTATAACTGTATTTGAATAAACTGTATCCAGAATAATCAGAAAACCTAAAACTGTATACTAAAAACTGTCTTGTGAAATTTTCTATTGTGCGGTGCAGTTAACAGTGTGACAATGCGTGACGTCACTTACGTGACCTGCAATTTCAACACACAAAATTAACAGAATAAAAATGCTTCATGCAGATACAAAGCGAATTTTGAAAGAATAAATAACCAAAAATGTTCCACAAATATGCCCTGTGATTCTGTGTAAGCAGTTGATTAACCAAAATTCCATGTATTAGGTGATACACACGCAAATGTAACACGGCATTGTAAGAATAGCACCCTCTGGCAAAGAAATGTAACATAAAGTGACTTTACCTAAACTAAGCCAGAAAATAATTTTGAAATGGAAAGCTAGCTGTAAATGATCTTGCTATGTTCTGACTGTGATGTTACACTGGCCGTAATTAAATTTTTTGTAGCTTCCGTGTAGCTACGGGAACTCGGTATTCCTCGAAGAGATGAATATAAAAAGTACAGGGCATCAACAAAACAGCTAAATGAGAGAGAGCATTGCAGTGCAAGGACATGCAACTACTCTAAACAGATAAGGCTTCGGTTTTAACCAACTATGTTCCACAGAATGCACTGTGGCGACACAGTATTACTAAACAAAATTTTTGTGAGAATTCTTTGGAAGATATTGAATTTATTAAATGATGTAGAAGAGACTAGCATTCAAAAGCTCTACTGAACTGCGATTTGTTAACAATTGCGATCATCTTTATAAAAATCACTTGTGAAGAAATCTATTATGCTGCCATGAAATAATCTGTAAAATGATAAAGGAGAATTAAATTTATAACTCTGAGTGCAAGCTACATTAACGGATAATTACTTAATCACATCTGTACAATCGATGTAACTGGCCTGATCTTTAAAGAAGCATCCAAATAAAACTTTCCTTTTTTCAAACGCTTCATAAAATACACACATGCAAGCAGTGCAGCAACAACATTACCTCGAAATGTTCACATTTCTCAAATTAATGTTTACCAAATCATATTTTCAGAGTTCAGCATTCTCAGTATCTTTCTCCCTGTGCTCTTCAAGGTATTTCGAGATCGCTCAGTAGTGTCAGCAGCACCTGACCCCCTCACTGATTTCTCACAGAATTCTGCTAACAACGACAATGCTACTAACAACCAAAGATCACACTACAAGCACTCAGAAACCCTGTGGCGTAGCGTATTGACTATTAAAAACACTTGTTTGAGAAATATCAGTTGTTCAGATATGATGTACGACACACAGAATGAAAATATAGAGATCACATCGTATTCCTTGAAGACAAAAACAAACAAGAAGCCTTAAAAGCTTTTTAATTCTTGTGAAAATGAAAAGCCGAACCATTATATAAGTATAATTTCATTTGTTTCATATCCTTAACAGGTTCGGTGCCCCGCACCGCCAGGCTTGGTGGCTCTGAAAACGGCAGGCGGCAAGCGCCACACCCAACGTGTTCAAACTATCGGCGCCGGCTAGCCAATGTTTTGTTCACTGTGCGGGTCGGATTTTCCTCAGTCCGTGTCCGGGCACTCTGCAGTGAACGTTGGACAAAAAGCAGCCCAAGTTTCATATTTTACCTTCATTTTCGGCGGAGCCGCTAGAATGAGAAGGTCCTGGTAAATCATAAGATGATACTTCATCCTCTCATTCAACTGAAAAAAGATGTTAATTGTCAGAGATGAAGTGAAGAACAAAGAATGTTAAGAACATTGCATACATTCCTTATCAGATAATCTCAGAATATTTCACCGAGAAAAAGAAAAATAAATGACTGAACGTCTAGTGAAAATTCTGTAATAACATTATGATATCGAATATTAAATACGAGGGGCGTTCAGAAAGTAAGCTCCGATCGGTCGCGAAATGGAAACGACTATGAAAATCCGATAAAGCTTTGCACAGATGTGTTGGGTAGTGTCTCTAGTATAACCCCAGTTAGCATCACGTCGCTCTTTTCATTTCTGAGCTCGCAGTGAGTGCGTAAAGATGTCTAGAAAATAGTGTCTGCCGCCAAGTACGAGGGCCTGGTGAGAAATTTCGCCTGAAGCTATGCAGCTAACATTACATAACTGTCGTGCTGTTTCTTCTTCAAGACAATTCTCAGCCGCATTCTGCAGGGGCAATGAAGATGCTCCTGCATCGTTTTCAAATGGATATGTTAGATTACCCACAATACAGTCCGCAATTGTCTCCCCCTGAGTTTCATCTCTGGTCACATGAACCGCTGTCTTTGAAGACAACATTTTGACACAGACAACGAGGTGTAGGCCAGCGTGGAGAATTGGCGGAAAGCACTGGCGGCTGCCTTCTATGATGAGGCTATTGAAAAGTTGGTACAACGCTATGGCAAAAGTCTAAGTCAGAACGACTACGTAGAGAAGTAGCTGAAAGGTGTAGCTAATTGTTAGAAGTAAAACATTTCTGATGTTCACTGTGGTTTCAATTTGGCAATCAATCGGAGCTTACTTTCTGAACAGGCCTCGTATTTATGCAAAGCATGCAGTGAACAAAGATAATAAAAGGCAAAACGATATACGAAGGGTACGCACTTTTATTTATACTTATTACAAATTTTCCATCAAGAGGAAGTAATTTCCTCTTAGGTCCACGCCTATTTTAGACATGTCTATACCAATAAAATTTGTGTGTGATTACGCTGAAAGTAATTATTTTGTAGATGAAGAACAACAAACTGCAAAAACATGAACTTACCTCAACAGGTTTCACCACAGAATGGTAGAGAGATAAACCGGCAGCTAAATCGCAACCGACGTTCACTGCCGAGTGCCCGAGCATGGACTGAGGCAAATCCGACCCAGGCAGTATTTTTTTTTTTTTTTTCAAATTTCATCAACGAGTCCCCATGTGCGATGGCTGTTAGGAACGCCCGACGCCTTTTGAGTGAGCCAGGTGCCGCAACCGAGAACCTGACCCAGCTGGACAAATTCGGCTTTGATGGCGACGACGGCGCCCATCCCTCAATTGCTGAGAGAGTCAGAGACCAGAAACGAACGGGAGCACTGTTACTCTGAAACAGAGGATCTGAGTAAACAGCTTGATCTCATTTCGAACACCACCACCACTAGCTAAATACATTTAAAATCACGCCAATACGTTTAGTTGAGCTATGCTCCAAAACTTAATCGGAGATAACATATGAAATAAAATTTGTGGCCTCAATAAGCATTTAACATGCAATAAACATACACAATGCTTAAGAAACGAGGATTCACAGTCAGGCAGTTATGTATATAACAGTATCTCATGTGCCCAGTGAGTAATAAGGGTTATGAGACATAAGCAAACCCAGTAGTGGCCGCTCTCTAAGCTACAGCCAAAGCTGCTTAAGCTACAGCGCACACTGTTTGTTGACCTTAACGAGCTTAAAGTCACTCACAACTATTCCAGTAGACACTTAAGATGAAATATTCAAATAATAGGCGCCAGCCGTAGCTTAACCTAGGTTCTGAATTTAGAGCGGGGACTTATCCCCTCTAAAACGAAACGGGCGCTAACCTGATCAATATTAACAGTAAAACCCAGATTACGACTGTAGTCTTTGTAACAACCAGCGCCCTAGGTTAATTTATCAGCAAAACAACTAGAACAGTACCCGCTGTAGTACTTGGCAGGTGAGAGCTCAAGACGGCCACTGAGGATATTCGAAAACGAACACACGTCCGTCGTTCCTTACGCTACACTAGGGCACAACTTGATAAGTATGCACACATCCGTAAAATAACCGGCACTGACAAGCATACGAAATGTTCACATTACACATCCAATAAGGACTCAGTTCATTAGGACCAACCAAAACACACAACGGCTGTCCTGAAGCCACGCGCTGATCAACTGACAAGTAACATCAAAATAACAGAACAAGTACAGAGGAATACGATGCGGCGATACAACTAAGCACCCCCTCTTTCATCCAACAACCAATCGGTCAACGAGATCGTGACAAATTAATGAAACTCAGCCATTTACGTTGAATACTCAGTGGACACGGCTTTCGCAAATCACATGTTTTCCAACAACACCACAGTGGCGCCATCTAATGCACAATGGTGACTTCAGTCTTAATTTTGTTGCTCAGAATTCGACACAGAACACATGCGAGGCTCTGCAGTCGTTCCTCTCAAATGATACGCAAAACTTAATTCCTCGTCAATACACTCGCTACTCGTGTCAACAGCGTGTAGATGCAATCTCTTCTCGCAGCAGTTTTTAAGCAATGTATGTAGATATACTAACAGTGAAAGGTTAATTTGCATTGAGAGGATAGATATTTCTTCTAAATTTGTTTTGCAAACACTGTAACTATTGTTCATTAATTCCGGTTGTCTTAATTAGTAGTGCATTGAGATATTGAGGATAGGTAAATTAATTAATGGTGGTCCAAATACGTTGAAGTCGATTTGGCGTAGTCGGAGAATCCGTTGAGCAAAGAAATGTTTTCTGTCTCCAACTGCATTTGTTCTGAACTTGTTTACTCAGCAGTGTAATCGTTCATTCATTTCATCTGGCTCTCTGAAATTGATATGCATTGTGACCAATTAGTTAATGACTTTGAATGCGCGAGTTAGTGTAGTTGAAGAATCCATTGGACGATGGTATATAAACTTCCTCTGTTTCCAACGGAATTTTACGTTAAGTATATTTGTAAACTAATAATAACATTAAAGATACTTGTTTCCTCGATTTCTGTTGTGTCATCCCAGATGGTAGTTGTAGTTTTACAGAATGAGATGATAGTAAATACAATTTTTTTTTAAAGTAGTGAAGATAAGTACATCACAAAACCTGCCAGTTAAATTTAACTCTTGACTCGCGTGGTGTGGCCTCTCAGATCGCGTTAAGATTTTCGAACTCGCTCTCCAAGACCCCTACCCTCCTTAAATTGCCAAGCCTACGATGTTTTGTTGTTGGCTGCGTCATCGCCTTCTGTGTTAATTGTTGACACGTGTTACTGATAGGTGTTGGAGTCTCCTAGACCGTGCCTCGTGAACTACATACAGTACGACACTGTATAGCTCAAAATGCGTTGGCACTTTTCGAAGTTTGATAAAATTGTTAGTCGGTCTATGGAGGAAAGTGTCAGTGATATAGATCAAGAAATAAACAAAAAAACGACGATTTTACATTAGCCAGTGATCACAGTTAGGCTATATAACAAGAGTATCATTCAGAGGAAGAACTTCAGGAAAGTTGTGTTCAGTGCAATAAAATAAACTAGGAGCATTTAAACAATAGTTAAATGATTGTAAAAATAAATATTATAAAACATAAATTAAAAATTTCAAAAGATTTTTGCCTTAAATCTGGGCTTAAACATAGGGGTAACATAGACCCCACCTCGTGGTATACGTTACAGAAAGTTCACCTCGCAAGTTACGGGTTAACACTCTTGGTACATGGCGTTCGCAAACCACATGTCGTCCAACAACACCATAGTGTGACCATGACTATCTAACGCTCAGTGGTGACTCCAGTCTTAATTTAGTTGCTCAAGATTCGACACAGAAAAAAAATGAGAGACTTTGTAGTCGTTCCTCTCAAATGATATGCAAAACTTAATTCGTCGTCAATATACTCGCTTCTCTTGTCAACAGCGTGTAGATGCACTCGCTTCTCGCAGCAGTTTTCAAGCAATATACGTAGATATAGTTGCAGTCAGGTATACATTGACATTGGTTGTTTAAACGTTTTTTGTACATGTGTGTTGTGATTTTCTCTATCGATTTCTCATTTTGCACGGCAGTTTGATATCGATAGGTGTGGGCTAGTGTAACAAACGTGTGAGTTAATGAATGTTCATAAGCGCTAACGTCGAGTTAGTGTACTTGAAGAATCCAATGAGGGATGCTCGTCTGCTCCCTAAAGCATTTGACGTGATTTTCTCTATCGATTTCTCATTTTGCACGGCAGTTTGATATCGATAGGTGTGGGCTAGTGTAACAAACGTGTGAGTTAATGAATGTTCATAAGCGCTAACGTCGAGTTAGTGTACTTGAAGAATCCAATGAGGGATGCTCGTCTGCTCCCTAAAGCATTTGACGGTAACAATGCCTGAAAGGTATAAATAGCGTTAAACACTCCTTTCCTCGATTTCTGTTGCGCCATTCCGTATGGTAGTTGCACTTTTACAGAATAACCTAATAGTAAATAGAAAAGTTGTAAATTCATGACGATGATTAGGTGCGTTATAGTGGAAGGACTTCAAAAATCTTAGTGAAAATCAGAAACACGAAAGAGACTTGAAAAGTTAAAATAAATTCGACTTCTCAGAATAACGAGTTACGAAGTTCTGCAAGAGATTGTTACACGCAGTCTGTCTGTCGTGAGACCAAATACAGTACCTAAAGCATGAAACCGCCAGAGATACTAATACTTTCGCTGAAGGAACTCAAACAACCGAGATTGTATAGTTACAAAGGTATAAACAAATTTTAAGTTATTTAGAAGAACAATAAATAGCAGGATTATAATAGTTTCATAAATTCTCACTGCTGAAGAACTGGACTATGTTCTACAAACAAAGTGTGAATTCTACAAGCAAAAGAGAAAAGGCGAAAATTAAACTTGATAATGCACACTCACAGACTTTTGCAACAGCATTTCATAATGTAAACAGAAATTCAGCCTTCACAATAAGGGGAAATAATAGCTACACCAGAGAGCATATAAAAATCGTAGAGCATATAAAATCTCTCTACCATTCCACTCCCGAACAGCGCGCGGGAAAAACGAACACCTAAACCTTTCTGTTCGAGCTCTCATTTCTCTTATTTTATTTTGATGATCATTCCTACCTATGTAGGTTGGGATATATTATGCTACGCCCACTCGACCAGTTCACGTAGTTCTGTAAGAACTGTTGGCAAGTGTACCAGATTCTTTGGCTCTTCAGTGTATTATGTATATAACATGTATGTTACTGTACATTATACACTGATTACAATCAGTAAATGGAATCAAATCGCGCAGAATTATTACAGAAAACCAGTTCAAATAGCTCTGAGCACTATGGGACAACATCTGAGATCATCAGTCCCCTAGAACTTAGAACTACTTGAACCCAAGTAACCTAAGGACATCACACACATCCATGACCGAGGCAGGGTTCGAACCTGCGACCATAGCGGTCTCGTGGTTCCAGACTGAAGCGCCAAGAACCGCTCGGCCACCACGGCCGGCTAAAACCAGTTATACGTCACATAATTCTGATATAGGAGCTATTGAAAACTAACTCAAATTTCCATTTACAGGACAAGTAAAATTGCTAAGACATTAAAGAAACTGTTCACTTGCAACTATCACATGCCCCATGGTAAAACACCTGCTGACGTTTCTTGGTAATAAATGGGGCACAATCGATGAAATATAGCTTAACGTCCCATAAAATAGTTCTAAAAATATACAGCAATTTGTTCATCATAAAAGCCTGGAACAGAAAAACCAGCAACGTGCGCCATCCAGATGTAATATGCCCCTGTCAAAAGATTGTACACCCTTTCAGAGGTTTCTGGTTCACTAAAGATTTACTGTTGCAACTGTGCATATGGAGTACAGGAAATGATTACATTTACAGATCAATAGCACGAGCGGTTCTCAGGTACCAGGTATCTACCCATGCTGAAACAGCCATATTAGTATGTGGTGTAGCATCCACACTTACTCTGGCATTCATTCGATAGTACAGATGGCGGATACTGTCCAGGGGTATATTATGCTACGCGCATTCGATCAGTTCACGTAGTTCTGTAAGAACTGTTGGCTGAAGAGTCGCGCGAGTGGCTTCTCATCCCATCATATTCCCCACGTTCTCTACTGGAGACAAGTTCATAGACCGTTCTGGCCAGGAAAGTTGATGCACGTCTTGCAGAACACTTTGAGTTTCACAGGCAGGGTGTGGGCGAGAATTATCATGTCGGAACAACACATCACGTTCCTGCTGCAAAAATGGCAAAAGAACGGGTCTAACAAGAGTCTGCACATACACAGCGCTGGTTAGCATCCCCTCCAGAGAGACTAAAGGAGAACGAGAGTTGCAGTTGATTACACTGCAGGCCATAAAGCCTGTGGTGGGACCAGTATGTCTGGGACGAATGAACTCTAAAGAGAGAGCGATCACCAGGTGTACGTCGCACACGGACAAAGGATGGGGCCCCTCCACGCCCACACCAACGTAGTTACCAAACCAAAAGTTCTGCTGTCACCTCCGTATAACATCTTAGTTTTTGAATCAGGAGTCACAGGATGCGGGCTGTGATGTTATCCATGCGTCTGGGTAAGATTACTAATTAATATGGTCCATCAGGAGATAGAAAGGGGACGAAAGCGATCGAAGGGTAGCGGTTGTAAGGGCAGAGGAAAAAAAGTGCCAAGGTAAGCGCCAAGAGAAAAAAACCTCTGCGACACTAGGACGGGTAGTAAGGGCAGTAGCGGCTTGCTATCTGCGACAGTGCATGCAAGGTGTGGTTACGTTAGTGCGAGGTATCGTGCATCGTTACCTTTGTCGTTGCTGGAGCTCGTTGCGGGGCTTGCTGCAGTTGCTGCGTCCCTGTAACAGTTCAAGGTCGTTGTGCATTAGCGGGCGATCGGTCATAGATCGGCTCACAGACAGTGTAGGGGGTGTGTGTGGTTGGTTTGCGTGCTGTGTACAGTACGGTTTCCCTGCGGTTGCCTGTTTTTCGGCGGGTCGAGCATCTGGGGTTACCAGTAGTAGCTGTGTTGCAGGGGCTCGCCAGTACTGTCGTGTTAGTGTGCTGTGGACCATAGATGTTTAGTTCCTAGCCAATCGAGTCTTTGGTCTGTTATGATTCCATCTATGGTTGTGGTCGAAGTTACCCAGAGAAAGGATGAACGGGTTGCGCGAGTGTCTCGTGTTACTGTAGAGTCATGTGTAGAGTTTTTGGAATACGTGCAAGATGGTATCTAGCCGATAATCCCAGTGAAGGTCCGCGATGCGTGTGTATCGTGGAGCGTTGCTTATGATTTTGAGTACTTCGTTCTGTATGAGCTGCAGACGGCGCAGGCGAGTGGGCGCAGCTTATCCCCAGACAGGAGCTGCGTGCGTCATCAGGGGTCGAATAAGTGTCATGTACATGGACCTAGACACCCTCCTATTCAGTGTGCTACGCCTGTTAAGCATAGGGTAGAGTTGCTTTGTTGGTCACGTGTTGAATGTGGTCCTCCCAGAGTAGTTTCCGCTCCAGCCAGACACCGAGGTATTTGACCTTCTCGCGAAAACGTATTGGGCGTGCATGTAGTGTTATTGGGTTGCAGTGCTGATGTTTGCGCAGTAGCTTCGGTCTTCTAGTGAACAGAACGGCTTCGCACTTGTCGACATCGCACACGGAAACGACCGTCACTTGCGTTAGGCAGAATCTACTTCTATCGCTCAAGACCGCCGCACGCCATTCCGTCTTCCAAGTGATCCCCTGACGGCACCAATTGAGCCGTGCACCTCGATGCTGTGGTGTGCGTGGAGGAAAAGCTAGAAGTGTGTGTGCCCGTAATCCCACTGCTAGCAAAGAGTTTGCAACAGTTGGTGTTGACACGTCTGGACTCACAAGCCCTCTTATATGTGCTGTGGTAGCTGTACGATCTGCCACTGCAGCCCTTACAATACGACGATCCTGGCGAGCGTCTGTGTTGCGTGAACCATCCCGAACCTCGTCTACAGGTGTGATAATGTTCGCGTGACCACTGATACCAGCACCGATGCACATCTGACGCAGAATGTCCACCTCGTATGGGAGCTCTCCAAAAGCACCATACAGCCACTCGGAAGGCCACCGTCTGACCCATTTCAAACTCGCTCAGTTGGCTGTAGGAAGCACGAGTGGGCGGCTTGCTGATTTGTTTCACACATTTCCATCACACCGCGTCCTCCTGTAGCTGCGAGGATTCCCTGTTATAGATACGGATGGCGCTTTAGTAACTATGTCACTACTCTATCTCCTGGCGGACAACATTGAAATCATTATCAGTAAATCTACTATCCCCCAGGTGTCATGTACCGTCATCGGATCAAAATCGACGTCGTCTTTCCGGGTGTACCATATTTTTTTATCCTGGAGTGTATGCTATACACCACTTGTAGAACGCCAAAAACACAGTCTCGTATCTAACAACAACAAATACAGTAGTGAATGAGAGAAACTGCTTATGGTGATTCTTCATGCAGTTCTAAAATCAGTCACTAGACTGCAGCACCGACCACAAAACATGTGATCTCAGGTACGCCCTCCTCCAGCACTTTCACCTGCAGACAGAATGTTCCCACTTAGCGGGTGTGTTCTAGTGTGTGTTTTCAATCACTGAAACCTACAATATCGAAGATCTTTTTCCTCCACCTTCAAGTGGAACGGATTTCTGGCCATACGTCCATACGATCTTCCTTGCTCCTCATCCTCTCACGATCGCCTACTGCAGTTTGCCTCCAATTAGCAAAACCACTCTGTTTATCAACCAGTCTTATGCAGAATGTTCAAACAACCAAGGAAAAGATTGAAAGAGCAACACTCAGAGTGATATAGAACTTGTAAATGGCTGCAAGTGAACTGGAATGACTCCAGAAATACGGATGATATATCATTTGTTACCGTCCTAGTGCCGGCCGGAGTGGCCGAGCGGTTCTAGGCCCTACAGTCTGGAATCTCGCGACCGCTACGGTCGCAGGTTCGAATCCTGCCTCGGGCATGGATGTGTGTGATGTCCTTAGGTTGGCACGTTTCGTCCTACTTCTCGTATTCATCCTCAGGTTGACAAAAGGACCCAGTGCTACCGCCTGGTGTTAATCCGCCGCTCCGACCCTACAACTTTGGCAGCTCCGCCCCCGCAGCGGCGCCTGCCCCGCATTAATAAGCAAACGCTGCCCCACTCCTCCTCTCTATCCGCCGCCTCAGCTGCTCGGCTGCTCGAGCGCCTCATTCGCCGGAAATCTCGGGGGGTGCTGGTAAAACCGTTTGGGTGAATTCGCGCCATTTACCACGTCTCATGCTCCACTGGGACATCGTTACAATTTACACACAAATGGAGCTTCCAAGCCTCGTCTTCGAGATTGGAATCCACATTGTCAACGATTAATCTCAAACGCACTCCGCACCTCATCTCAAAGCAATTATAACTTGAATTTATGTTGCAGCTGTTCCGCCTTGTGGAACTATCTCTGTCGCCACCACCACCACCACCACCACCACCACCACCACCACTTCCTCATCGTCAGCGACATTAGCTCGAGCCAGCGAGGATTGTTTGTTTTAAGGTTTTACGTATTTATTTTACACCCATTGCATTCTTTTTGTGACTTTCTATCCTGAAAATAACGTGTTTCTATCACCTGTCACTTTATTCACGATCGTGAAACAAATCAAAACTAGCTTTTTACTCACACAAAGAGTTGAGTTCTATCGAGAAGGGATTTGGGATTTCAAATTGATTTTGTATTTCCCGATTTCCAGAAGACTTTTAACACCGTACCTCACAAGCTGCTTGTAATCAAACTGCGCGCTTGTGGAATATCAGGTTAGTTATGAGACTGGACTCGTGATTTCCTGTCGCAGAGGTCACAATTCGTAGTAATTGACAGAAATTCATCAAGTAAAACAGAAGTGATTTCTGGCGTTTCCCAAGGTACTGTTATAGGCCCACTGCTGTTCCTTACCAGTATAAACGATTTAGCAGACTATTTGAGCAGCCATCTTAGGTTGTTCGCAGATTATTCTGTCGTTTATTGTCTAGTAAAGTCATCAGTAGACAAAAGTAAATTCCAAAACGATTCAGAAGAGAGATTTGTTTGATGCGAAAATTGTCAATTCACCCTAAATAATGAAAAGTGTGAGGTCATGTACATGAGTGCTAAAAGGAATACGTTAAACTTCAATTACACAGCAAATCAATCAAAAATAAGAGCCGTAAATTCAAGTAAATACGTAGGAATTACAGTTAAGAACAACTTAAATTGGAAGCTACACACAGAAATTGTTGTGGACGACGCGAACCAAAGACTGCATGTTCTTGGCAGAACACTTGAGGGAATACAATGAGAAATTCCAAAGAAGCGCAGCACGTTTTTTGTTACCGAGAAATAGGTAAGAGAGTGTCACGGACATAATGCAGGATTTGAGGTGGACATTATTAAAACAAAGGCGCTTTTCGTTGCGACGGGATATTCCCATGAAATTTCAGTCACCAACTTTGTCCTTCGACTGCGAAAATATTTTGTTGGCGCCGACCTACATAGGGAGAAACAAACATGGTAATAAAATAAGGGTAACCAGAGCTTACACTGAAAGAGATAGGTGTTCGTTTCTTCCGTGCGCTGTTCGAGAGCGGAATAATAGAGAATTATCGTGAAGGTGGTTCGATCAGCCCTTTGACAGGCACTTACGTGTGATTTTCAGAGTAGCCATATAGATGTAGACGTAGATGTAGACGTTGCCTAAGAATTCTTTATACTGCCAATTGATGCAGCGTTTCAGTATCATTTCAAAATTGCAATGTACGGGTTGTGAGTGGTGTTTCCCATTTTGTGCTCAAAGGGGACAGTACGACCTACTTTCATTAAAGGAGTGTACGACTTCTCCACAACTTGTTGTCAGAAACTTGTTATTACCATTTTTCCTGTTTGTTTCCTACACGGTAACTTTAATCGCCCCGCCTATGTTAAGGAATAATTTGTCTGTGTGTTTACTTATTTCTCACTTGGTACAGTGCATTTTCTCTTCCCTTTGCGTGTGCGGCTTTGTAACAGAGAGAATACAAATATTTGGAAGCACACTCCCCGTTAGGCAGGGAGTAACTTAGGGTAATTGCACTTTAGTAACAGTTTAGATCTTCAACTGCTTGGGGTAGGACCAGACATACACTGAGGTAACATAAGTCATGGGATACCCATTAATATGCTGTCGGGCCTCCGTTTGCTTGGAGTAGTGCACCAGCTCAACGTGGCATGGACTCAACAAGTCGTTGGAAGTCCCCTGCATAAGTATTGAGCCATACCGCCTCTATGGCAGTCCGTAATGGCTAAGGCGTTGCTAGTGCAGGATTTTGTGGTCGAGTTAACCTCTCAATGGAATGACATTCATGTCGGTCTATATGGGTGGTGAAATCATTCTCTCGAACTATCCAGAATGTACTTCAAACCAATCGTGAACAATTATGGCCCAGGGACAGGGCGCATTGTCATTCATAAAAATTCCACAGTTGTTTAGGAACATGACGTACGCAAATGACTGCAAACGGTCTCCAAGTAGCCAAACATAACCATTTCCTTTCAGTGATCGGTTCAGTTGCACCAGAGAACCCAACCATTCCATGTAAATAAAGCCCATACGACTATTGAGCCGCCACCAGCTTGCACAGTGCCTTGTTGACAACTTGGGTCCATGGCTCCGTAGGGTCTGCGCCACACTCGAACCGTACCATGAGCTCTTTTGAACTGAAATCGGGACTCATTTGACCAGGTCACTGTTTTACAGTCATCTAGGGTCCAACCGATATGGTCACAAGACCAGGAGAGGTGATTCCGGGGAGGTCATGCTTTTAGCAAAGAGACTTGCGTCGGTGGTCTGCGGCCGTAGCCAAAATTCACCTAGCTGTCCTAACGTATACATTTTTCGTACGTTCCACGTTGATTTCTGTGGTTTTTTCTCTCTCATATGAGAGCTTCACCAAAGCGCTGCCCTTTTACATCTTGTGTAGGCTTTACTACCGACATCTACACTCCTGGAAATTGAAATAAGAACACCGTGAATTCATTGTCCCAGGAAGGGGAAACTTTATTGACACATTCCTGGAGTCAGATACATCACATGATCACACTGACAGAACCACAGGCACATAGACACAGGCAACAGAGCATGCACAATTTCGGCACTAGTACAGTGTATATCCACCTTTCGCAGCAATGCAGGCTGCTATTCTCCCATGGAGACGATCGTAGAGATGCTGGATGTAGTCCTGTGGAACGGCTTGCCATGCCATTTCCACCTGGCGCCTCAGTTGGACCAGCGTTCGTGCTGGACGTGCAGACCGCGTGAGACGACGCTTCATCCAGTCCCAAACATGCTCAATGGGGGACAGATCCGGAGATCTTGCTGGCCAGGGTAGTTGACTTACACCTTCTAGAGCACGTTGGGTGGCACGGGATACATGCGGACGTGCATTGTCCTGTTGGAACAGCAAGTTCCCTTGCCGGTCTAGGAATGGTAGAACGATGGGTTCGATGACGGTTTGGATGTACCGTGCACTATTCAGTGTCCCCTCGACGATCACCAGTGGTGTACGGCCAGTGTAGGAGATCGCTCCCCACACCATGATGCCGGGTGTTGGCCCTGTGCGGCTCGGTCGTATGCAGTCCTGATTGTGGCACTCACCTGCACGGCGCCAAACACGCATACGACCATCATTGGCACCAAGGCAGAAGCGACTCTCATCGCTGAAGACAACACGTCTCCATTCGTCCCTCCATTCACGCCTGTCGCGACACCACTGGAGGCGGGCTGCACGATGTTGGGGCGTGAGCGGAAGACAACCTAACGGTGTGCGGGACCGTAGCCCAGCTTCATGGAGACGGTTGCGAATGGTCCTCGCCGATACCCCAGGAGCAACAGTGTCCCTAATTTGCTGGGAAGTAGCGGTGCGGTCCCCTACGGCACTGCGTAGGATCCTACGGTCTTGGCGTGCATCCGTGCGTCGCTGCGGTCCGGTCCCAGGTCGACGGGCACGTACACCTTCCGCCGACCACTGGCGACCACATCGATGTACTGTGGAGACCTCACGCCCCACGTGTTGAGCAATTCGGCGGTACGTCCACCCGGCCTCCCGCATGCCCACTATACGCCCTCGCTCAGAGTCCGTCAACTGCACATACGGTTCACGTCCACGCTGTCGCGGCATGCTACCAGTGTTAAAGACTGCGATGGAGCTCCGTATGCGACGGCACACTGGCTGACACTGACGGCGGCGGTGTACAAATGCTGCGCAGCTAGCGCCATTCGACGGCCAACACCGCGGTTCCTGGTGTGTCCGCTGTGCCGTGCGTGTGATCATTGCTTGTACAGCCCTCTCGCAGTGTCCGGAGCAATTATGATGGGTCTGACACACCGGTGTCAATGTGTTCTTTTTTCCATTTCCAGGAGTGTATATATGTGCAATCGCCATCTCATGACTCTTGCCACCTCAGTATATAGCTCACTGGGAGGACGTGAACGCCCCATCAAGGTGCAAGGTGCAAGTATTGGCAACGAACGCATCTTTCTTCCATGTGGATAAGTCATGGATGTGTTTGGCTTGCTCTGCTCTGAGACCGTGAACAAAGTATTCTGTAAGGTTATCTCCACTTGGTATTTCCGTCAGTTCAGATTGGTTGTTAATCACGGCAACGTGTAGTACTTGCAAATTGTGATTATTCGGCCTATTTGGTGTGAATCCATGAGACTGAACGTACCCTGCACTGCTTGCTTTGTTCTGAGAAGTGACCACTAGGTCCGGTCTCTCTGAAAGACCCTGTAGGTTATACCTGGAGGGTGTAATTTGTGGAGAGATCCTACCTTCCTTGTGTCCGCAAATTGCATTTTTATTTATTCATTTGGTGTAAATTCCGTTGGTGTTTCCGTTGTGTGACAGATGTTGAACTCTAAGTTCATGATAGTCCATTTTCATTGCACAGGTCCTTCTTTTCTGAGTCCAGTGAGTCCTCATACGCAAGTGTAAATTGAGTTTTAAGGCTGTTATAAGATTTTACGTGACTGGTAGATTTTGTCCAGCCTTACACTACGCTTCCTATTGTGAGTGTGTTTGGTCTATAACACTAATCGGAGTGCAGAAATAAAAAGGGGAAATAAGTGAGATAGTTTACCCACTTACAGTGAGGTGACGAAGTCATGGAATGGCGATGGGCACATATACAGATGGAGGTAATACCGCGTACACGGGATACTGAAGGGCAGTGCATTGGGAGAGCTGTCATCGTTACACGGGTGATTCATGTGAAAAGGTGTCCGAAATGATGATGGCCACACGACGGGAATTACTAGACTTTGAACGCTAAATGCTAGTTGGAGCCACACATATAGGACATTCCATTTCGGACATCGTTAGGGTATCCAATATTCCCGGATCCACGGTGTCAATGTGCCGAGAGTACCACATTTTAGGCGTTACCTCTCACCATGGACAAAGCATTGGCCGAAGGCCTTCACTGAACGACCGACAGCAGCGGCGTTAGCGTGAAGTTGTCTGTGCTAACAGACAAGCAACACTGTGTGAAATAACTGCAGAAATCAACGTGAGACGTGCGATGAACGTATCTATTACGTATCTCTTAGGACAGTGCAGCAGATGACCGACGAGAGTGCCTTTGCCAAAAGAACGAAATCGCCTGGAGCGCCTCTCACGGGCTTGCGACCATGTCGGTTCGACCCTAAACGATTGGAAAGCAGTGGTCTGGTCAGAAGTCCCGATTTCAGCTGATAAGAGCTGGTTGGTGGGGTTCGAATGTGGCACAGGTCCTACGAAACCAAGTTGTCAACAAGGCGCTATGATTGCTAATGATGGCTCCATCGATGGTATGGGCTGTGCATACATGGAGTGGACTGGGTACTCTGATCCAAAAAAAAAAAAAAAAAAAAAAATTAGAGAGATTAGAGCGCGCACGGAGGCTTTCAGACAGTCGTTCTTCCCGCGAACCATACGCGACTGGAACACGAAAGGGAGGTAATGACAGTGGCACGTAAAGTGCCCTCCGCCACACACCGTTGGGTGGCTTGCGGAGTATCAATGTAGATGTAGATGTAGAACTGATCATTGTCAGGAAATGGGGTATGTTCTGCTAGTTGAAGACAATTTTCAGCCATTCATGGACTTCATGTTCCCAAACATTGATGTCACAACACCGTGCCATTATTGTTCGCGATGGTGTGAAGAATATTCTGGACAATTACACCAAATGATTTTGCAACCCACATCGCCCGACAAGAATCCTATCTAATATTTCTGAAACATAATCGAGAGATCAGTTAGTGCACAACTTCCAGCACTGGAGAACAGTTTAGCCATTATGGACGGATAAAGAGCATGGCTCAGTATTTCCGCATCGGACTTCCATTGACTTGTTGATGTGTGCCACGTCGAGTTTCTGCACTATGACGGGCAGGAGGTGCTCCGATACGCATGACTTTTGTCACCTCATTGCATACGCCCACAAATGGGTTTTGCATTCTCGTACCTTTGTAACTGGCGGGGTGACGAATTCCCGGGCACACCAATGCATACCTCCATGTTCCACCGCAATGCACTCTAATAAAACATGTGGCCGAGAGGTTCTAGGCGCTTCAGTCTGGAACGGCGCGACCGCTACGGTCGCAGTTTCGAATCCTGCCTCGGGCATGGATGTGTGTGTGGTACTTAGGTTAGTTCGGTTTTAGTAGTTCTAAGTTCTAGGGGACTGATGACGTCAGATGTTAAGTCCCATAGTGCTCAGAGCTATTTGAACCATCTAATAAAACAATACCCTAGGCAAGAAAATGGCTTCCCTCAAGAAATTCAAAGTGGGTGTGGACCCTAAGTAATAAAGACTAGCGATAATATATACACTGCACACCTTGTACTTACTGCTCCCTCCCTCCAAGAAATAAAAGTCTGTCACATTATGTTTGACATTTGTCGAATAACCTCAAGGCATTATTTTACGCTTTGTAGAAGCGCTCCACCTGTTTCCTCGGAGCGAGAGTTACAGAAAATGAGCCTTGCTGCGGCTAGCGTTGGTGCTGTTGTAGGTTTACGTCCTCAGTTGGAGGCCAGACTATCGTTTAGTTGACATAGTTGCGGTTGTTTGTATTCTTCTTGTGTTGACTGGCGCCACTTGGTTTCGCCAGCGTTGCCTGTTAGCTAGTGGCAGCAGCGGCGTTATCGATATGTAGTAACGTGACCCTATCTTTGGGGTGACGTTGTTTTTCCGGGTCGTGTGAGTGAGCAGTTCCGCTCGGGACTCCGGAGGAGCCAAGAGGGCAGTGTGTGAAAACGCCGGGACCACTGGTGGCATGCATGCACCGCAGGATGGGCTGTGGTCGCGAGTGTACATGATCTAGTTGTAAACCGGATCGAACAATCTCTAAGTTGAGTGGATGTTAATCCTAGCAGTGAAACCTCCATCATTGTGAGATGTCGCGATTCTCCAGTGTCTTAGGTTCGTGCTGCTGCTCACAGAGTCGCCGAGATGAAGAGCAGCGAGTGGAGTGCTTGCGGGAAGGCGGATCTAATTAGCTTTCCTCGACTTCTTGTTACTAACTGCTGTATTCAGTGTGTTACTATTTGTAACTAGCGGTATTTTTCGTGCCTGGTGGCCGCTAACTCCCCAGTGACCTGCCCTGGAGGTTAGTGTATGCAATGGCAGTGTAAGTTTCCTCGCCTTGCTCCTGCTCTCCGGTAAGGCGTGTAGTTTTGACAGTTTCCTTGATTTGGAGGTTCGTCGGTGTTTCTTATACTCTGTTAGTAGTGGTTCCTTTCTCCAAAAAGGGGGGCTCTGAGCACCATGGGACTTAAATTCTGAGGTCATCAGTACCCTAGAACTTAGAACTACATAAATCTAACTAACCTAAGGACATCACACACATCCATGCCCGAGGCAGGATTCGAACCTGCGACCGTAGTGGTCGCAAGGTTCCAGACTGTAGCGCCTAGAACCGCTCGGCCACCTCGGCCGGCTTCTTTTCTCCTTTCAGACCCTCTAAATACAGCATTCTGAGGGTGTAGTGCTGACCGCCGCTTCTGGCTTTCGCGTGGTGTTCCATCGTTGCATTGGTTATCGGACGTTAGGTAGCTTCATCAGATTATCATTAGTCATTCGTTAGACTGCCACTAGTATGATTGTTAAGTGAATACAACTCTTGGCTGCCTTTCTCATCGCTCGCGAAAGTGTTTTTGGCCTCACCTACCCAGAGGTCGATTCCTGGAGAATCGTCTGTGACTATCCCTTGTGTTTTATTATTGTGTTATTATTTTATTATTGCATTACCAAGTTACAATCATTTGTCTCACCAGTTTGGTGATCAGTTGCTTGTTCCTTTGATTTAACCTTGTTATTATATTTGCTGTTTTATTGTATGTTTCTAATTTTTTTTTAAATACAATTGCCATTCTTGGCTTACAGCAAGTTTAAAAGGTTGTGCTACCAAATTTACTATCATTTTGTCTCACCTGTTTCGTGATCAGTTGCCTGTCTTTTAACTTAAGTTTTGCTATTGCCTTGCTGTTTGACAGTACGTTTGTTTTGTAATTCTTGGCGTTAAAGGCCTTCAGGCGTGACTGTCGCTACCTGTCTTAAGATTCTAATCTGGCAACTGTATTTTAGCAGATAACCAGAAGGCCTTGGTGATTTGTTTTCAATATTTTAGGAACTGTAGTTTGTAATTGATATTAAGGCCTTCAGCCGTGAAACAATTCTTAAATTATTGCCATATTTTAATTTGTTGCTGATTTTAAATAAATTGTGTGTGATTAAAAGAAAAGCCAACCAATAATAACTGATTATGGCCCCGTCGACAATCGTAGCCGAATCCTGCCTTCCTTGACCACAAGATCTCGGAAAACACGGTGTTGATTGAAAATATGTAATTCGGTATAAATAATTTATAAGCCTTTAGAACTTCTTAAGTAAAAGGAATAAAACCCGGAAAATAATTTTAAGCTCTCTGGTGGAAGAGCCGGAGCCATAAACAGCGGTCGTGATGCGTGTCCAGTGTGGCACTATTGGCCACAAGACAGGCAGCAGAAGGCGACAGCTGCAGTGTACCGCGGCCGCACTGGGGGACAGGCGGCTGCTGTGGACGGTAGGCGGGCAGTAGCGGCGCCGGCTGCTGAGTGCTTTGCGATGTCGCCGCCTCCGGTGGCAGTCCCTGTGTGTGGCTAAGGTGCCGACCGCCGGCACGCGTGTCCAGGCCTCGTCTTCTCTCCTTGCCGACACTCCTCAAACTTCAACTCGCAATTCTCCGCTGCTGACACGCCGCCATCCTAAACAGTGCGGCTTTTTTTTTCTCTTAGGGCTCGCGTAGATGGGAACGTACCTGTTCTCTCTCTCCAGATGTGTGATACTTCGTTCCCAACACAAAAATTGTAAAAATACCTTGGTAAACTTCACAGATACCAACGTTACAGTATTCCAAACACAGATTGCTACCCAGGGAATCGTACAGGGTGTATCAAAAAGAATCATCCGATTGAAAGAAATCAAAACTATTACGTTATTTGAGGTATGTACGTGGACAACGTACTGTCGGGAAGAGCAAACTCTCGAGTTTTACAGGGTTCCCGCTAGGTAGCAGCAGTGTGCGCCCACTTCAGTTCTAGTAAAAATGGGGTCGGGGCAACAGAAAGCGTCTTGTGTTCTGCGTTTTGCGCAGTGCAAAAAATGATTCAAATGGCTCTGAGTACTATGGGACTTTACTTCTGTGGTCATCAGTCCCCTAGAACGTAGAACTATTTAAACCTAACTAACCTAAGGACATCACACACATCCATGCCCGAGGCAGGATTCGAACCCGCGACCGTAGCGGTCGCGCGGTTACCGACTGTAGCGCCTAGAACCGCTCGGCCACTCAAGCCGGCTTTGCGCAGTGCAGGTCAGTATTAACTATTCAGCGCGACTTTCGTACTACGTATGTTACGGCTTGAGGCAATACTAACCTTACGACTTATCTTAGAAGAAAGATTAAGAATAGGCAAACCTACGTTTCTAGCATTTGTAGACTTAGAGAAAGCTTTTGACAATGTTAACCCGAATACTCTCTTTCAAATTCTGAAGGTGGCAGGGGTAAAATACAGGGAGCGAAAGACTATTTACAATTTGTACAGAAACCAGGTGGCAGTTATAAGAGTCGAGGGGCATGAAAGGGAAGCAGTGGTTGGGAAAGGAGTGAGACAGGGTTGTAGCCTATCCCCGATGTTATTCAATCTGTATATTGAGCAAGCAGTAAAGGAAACAAAAGAAAAATTTGGAGTAGGTATTAAAATTCATGGAGAAGAAGTAAAAACTTTGAGGTTCGCCGATGACATTGTAATTCTGTCAGAGACAGCAAAGGACTTGGAAGAGCAGTTGAACGGAATGGACAGTGTCTAGAAAGGAGGAAATAAGATGAATATCAACAAAAGCAAAACGAGGATAATGGAATGTAGTCAAATTAAATCTGGTGATGCTGAGGGAATTAAATTAGGAAATGAGACATTTAAAGTAGTGAAGGAGTTTTGCTATTTAGGGAGTAAAATAACTGATGATGGTCGAAGTAGAGAGGATATAAAATGTAGACTGGCAATGGCAAGGAAATCGTTTCTGAAGAAGAGAAATTTGTTAACGTCGAGTATAGATTTAAGTGTCAGGAAGTCGTTTCTGAAAGTATTTGTATGGAGTGTAGCCATGTATGGAAGTGAAACATGGACGATAACTAGTTTGGACAAGAAGAGAATAGAAGCTTTCGAAATGTGGTGCTACAGAAGAATGCTGAAGATAAGGTGGGTAGATCACGTAACTAATGAGGAGGTACTGAATAGGATTGGGGAGAAGAGAAGTTTGTGGCACAACTTGACTCCAAGAAGGGATCGGTTGGTAGGACATGTCCTGAGGCATCAAGGGATCACAAATTTAGCATTGGAGGGCAGCGTGGAGGGTAAAAATCGTAGAGGGAGACCAAGAGATGAATACACTAAGCAGATTCAGAAGGATGTAGGTTGCAGTAGGTACTGGGAGATGAAGAAGCTTGCACAGGACAGAGTAGCCTGGAGAGCTGCAGCAAACCAGTCTCAGGACTGAAGACCACAACAACAACAACAACAACAACATGTTACGGCTTCTCCAACAGCACAGAGCATTAGACGATGGCGTGAACAATTCCGAGAAATAGGTTGTTTATGTTAGGGCAAATCGCCGAGCAGTCCCCGAGTGTCTGACTCAGATGTCGAACGCATCCGCCATAGTTTCACAAGGAGTCCGCAGAAATCCGTTCGCCTTGCAGCTCAACATGCCCCCGATGTGTGTCTGGCGTGTGTTGCGTCGACGTTTACACACGAAACCATACAGAATTCAGCTACAGCAAGCTCTTCGTGAAGGTGACGAACAACATCGTGTGGAATTCTGTACTTTCCTTCTTGGCAAAGAGGAGGATGACAATTTTCTATTACGCTTAGTGTGTAGTGACGAGCCTACATTCCATTTAAGTGGAAAAGTGAACCCTCATAACGTGAGGATATGGGTTACAGAACAACCAAATCAAGTTGTACAACATGACAGGGACTCAACAAAATTTAATGTGTTTTGTGCAGTTTCACGGGAAAAGGTGTATGGGCCTTATTTCTTTGATGAGAACACTGTTACAGATAGCAGATATCTCGATATGCTTGAGAATTTTCTTTTCCAGCAGGTGAAGACTGATTCGAACGATTTCATTTACCAATAGGATGGGGCAACGCCACACTAGTGTCTGGAAGTGCGGGAATTTTTGAATCAAAGGATTACTGAACGATGGATCGGTCGCACTGGACCAAATGATTCAGCCATACATTCCTGGCCCCCAAAGTCACTGGACCTGACTGTATTGTTTCTTGTGGGGATTTTTCTTTTTGATACATCCTGTACTTTGGTGTTACTGTTGTGAGGTATCCATACAACACACATAAAAAAAAGTTTTTCATCACCCCGGTTCCCAGAACTCCTCAAAATAGACGTTGACTGTGGGTACGGTATTACAGTCCCTTTGACTGTTCAGAGATGTCACTAAACCTGCCCAAACATATAAACAATCTTGCATGATCAGCGCCTATTAGACGAGGAGGGTCCGACAGCCGATCAGTCTCAGTCATTCCACCAGGATGGAGGTACAACCATGCCTAGACCGTCAACACCGCGGTTCGATCGCGTCCACATTGTTACTTTGTGCCAGGAAGGGCTCTCGTAAACGGAAGTGTCTAGGCGTCTCGGAGTGTACGAAAGCGATATTGTTCGGACATGGAGGAGATACAGAGAGACAGGAACTGTCGATGACATGCTTCGCACAGGCCGCCCAAGGGCTACTACTGCAGTGGATGACCGCTACCTACGGATTATGGCTCGGAGGAACCCTGACAGCAACGCCACCATGTTGAATAATGCTTTCCGTGCAGCTATAGGACGTCGTGTTATGACTCAAACTGTGTGCAGTAGAGTGCATGATGCGCAACTTCACTGCCGACGTCCACGGCTAGGTCCATTTTTGCAACCACGACACCTTGCAGTGCGGTACAGATGGGCCCAACAACATGCCGAATGGAACGCTCAGGATTGACATCAAGTTCTCTTCACTGATGAGTGTCCCATATGCCTTCAACCAGACAATCGTCGGAGCCGTGTTTGGAGGCAACCAGGTCAGGCTGAACGCCTTAGACACACTGTCCAGCGACTGAAAAAGTGAGGAGCTTCCCTGAAGTTTTGGGGTGGGATTATGTGGGGCCGACGTACGCCGCTGGTGGTCATGGAAAGTGCCGTAACGGCTGTGCGATACGTGAATGCCATTTTCCAACAGACGGTGCAACCATATCGGCAGCTTATTGGCGAGCCATTCGTCTTCATGGACGACAATTCGCGTCCCCATCGTGCACATCTTGTGAACGACTTCCTTCAGGATAACGAAATCACTCTACTACAGTGGCCGTGGCCAGAATGTTCTCCAGACATGAACCCTATCGAACATGCCAGTTATAGACCGAAAAGGACTGTTTATGGACGACGTGACCCACCAATCACTCTGAGGGATCTACTCCGAATCACCGTTGAGGAGTGGGACAATCTGGACCAACAGTTCTTTGATGAACTTATGGATAGTATGCCACAACGAATACAGGCATGCATCATCACAGGAGGACGTGCTACTAGGTTTTAGAGTTACCGGTGTGTACAGCAATCTGGACCATCACCACTAAAGGTTTCGCTGTATGGATGGGTGGTACAACACGCAATGTATGGTTTTCAGAAGCAATAAAAAGGGCAGAAATGATGTTTATGTTTATCTCTATTCTAGTTTTCTGTACAGGTTTTGGAATTCTCGTAACCGAGGTGATGCACAACTTTTTTATGTGTGTATTTTGGTCACTCCATAAATTCTCTTTCTTACATGAATGTCGATATACATAGCTCACATGTAGCTGAGTAATCTTTGACTACTGCTACAGTATCTTTGTGTAGCTATACCGCCTCTGCCTGAGAGCGCTACCAAAGTTACACGCATTCTAAGTTGAGCAGTGTTGAGTAGCAAACGTTCTGAGAATTGTCTGGATATTTTCTTTATATGTGTGATATGAGATTGATGAAATTGGAGTATGAATGTTTTTGGCGCAATCATGGAGAGAGAGGCTAAAGGGATTATTTGAGAGTTTTTCTGTTAAGAGACTGAGGTTAGTACGAAAGCGTTTAGCATTATTTTGTGTTACTGAGATAGCAGTTAGGACGCCCAGATGCTAGGATTATTATATGGATTGCTCTGATAGGAAGATGAGATTGCCCTTGCTTAAAGTTATCTCCTAAACACATGTTATGTTAACGCTACTGAGAACATCCAGATGATTTTTAAAGTATTAAATTTAATTATAGTCTCATATGAATTTTGTCAGAAGTCATTTCTTAGTAGTAAAAATTTCCATTCTTCATTTACCGTATTGTCTACGTACCCTCATTGCACTTTGTGGTAAGGAATTTTCAGTCGTGGTTTCTAATGTTGCTTTGCCGCTGTATGCAGTGCGGTGCTTTCTAGAAATCAGCAAAAATGTTTGTCAAGACACCGGGTAAGTGAAAATACTGTTTAGGGCCATGAATTTCTTTGTAAGTTCAGTTCTGCATCTATTTCAGAAGTCCGGTTACATTAATGGTAGCATTGCTCTTTTACAGAAACAGTTAGCTTCAATTTTGAGGCAGCGTCTAGCAAATCATAATAAGTCCATGTGTAATTCACTATGTTCAGAGTTTTGCACAGTGTACGAGTTTAAGTTGGGAATTAGTTTCATATTTTTTGAGATGTTTTTGTAGACAGTTTTAGGAAAATTCACTCAGATAGTGAGCAGCAGGCAATCGGCTAAGTTGCACTGTTAAGACGTAGTTTATGTCTCAGGCTAGTGACCGTCATCTAAGATCGTCGGAAACGCGTGCAGCAGCGTTACGCCATCACCTTTCCATATCCGCATCTGTAACATGCGCCGTCGGAGTGGCCGCGCGGTTTGTGGCGCCATGTCACGGATTGCGTGGCCCCTCCAGTCGGAGGTTCTAGTCATCTCTCGGGCATGGTTGTGTGTGTGATGTTCTTAGCATAAGTTAGTTTAAGATAGTTAAGTAATGTGTAAGTCTAGGGACCGATGACCTCAGCAGTTTGGTTCGTTAGGAACTCACAGCACATTTGAACATTTTTCTGTAACTTGCGGCTAGGCAAGCCGTGTGGCAGCTTATCACACTTCTCTGTAGACGCTGGAAGATGCTGCGCTGTCATGATGAAAGACTACCTTTCATATGGGAGCGAGCTCGGTACTACGCCCTGCTACTTGCTGCCAGTGCTGGAACATTCTTAACGCAGCATGCTATTTGGAGCGGCCTGGAGCAGTGGTGACCTGCAAGAGGATGCTGAGAAATAAGGCCTCCGAGTTTTTCATGTGAGAACCCTCACTGCGTTTTAAATAAAACAAACATTGGATGGGCAAAGTATCTATTAATAACATTACGTTTGTGGTTTGTGGACAGTTGGGAATGTGGGTCTCACGGGAAGCGTGCAAGGGATAAGTCACTGCAGTCGCGCTATTCATCTGTGTCCTTGGTGGCTCAGATGGACAGAGCGCCTGCTATGTAAATAGGAGATCCCAGTTTCGAGTCCCGGTCGGGGCACACATTTTCAGCTGTCCCAATCAAGGTATGTCAACAACACCTGTCAGCAGCTGAGGGTTTCAATTAATCGTCATTTAAAACAAACGTTATTAAGATTCTACATCTTTATTCTTCATGCCTACATACTTATTCCTGACGACGAACAGGTATCTCCCAACTAGCGATTGGTTTGTTGATACCGTCACAGTAGAATGTCTGACATTGTTGAAGTAGCTACAACCTCACGTTTGCTTGAACCGCTTTATTGTTGTGAAAATGAAGTGTTTGAAGTTTTGGAAGCAGATGAAAATCGGATGGGGGCAAAGTCGGATGATCGATGACAGTGAACCCAAGACGTCGCATTATTGCAGATGTCACAGCGCTCGTGTGTGGCCTGGTATTATTACGTTGAAGGAGACGGTGCTCCAAGTGTGGACGAACTCTTTTAATTCGAATCTGGATTACAGCACGCAGCTTCTCATGCATCGACATAGTCACGTCACACAGCCACGTTACACGCTACAATTCGGAGCCCTCTAGCGGCAGGGGGTGCGAATTGCGTCAGCAAAGCAGGAAAGTGGGGCGAATAATATGCATGACATGTAATACGTCAGCCGATTTTGAGAACAGAATAAAAAATTCAGAAGCGTTACTTTTCAATATACCCTAGTATGTAGACATGAAGAATAACGGTGTAGAATGTTAATAGCGTTTGTTTCATTTGAAAAGCTCCACATAAAAAATTCGGGGGCTTCACTTTTCAGCAGGCCGTGGATTGCACGAAGCTGGGGCCTGGCGCTGCATGGCTTCCATAGTCTCCGTGATCTAAAGTGACGTCGTGTCATAACGCAATTGGGTCAAACGGCCCTACAGTTGTTGACTGCGGCCTAAAACTAGAAGTACTCCACGCCAGCCGTCGACCTAAAAGTGGGTCATCTCTTCCCGGCTAGATGAACGTGCATGATGCTTCTGCTGGCCGCGGATATAAGGGCCGCGTCTTGTCCTGACGCTGCCGGGAACTGAAATAGTGCCTCCCATCTGGGAGCCCACTATTGGCTGACATAGCTGACTCCGAGACACGTTCCGTGGGTGCTTGCTTCATAGTCTACACTTGGGTGCCTCCTACACTGTGTCCACTGCGAACTGCAAGCTGTACGCTGTATTTTCAGTTACACCTGAGTTCACTGCCGCTGCGTGCTTGGTGTCGTTAGTTCTCACGGAGCTACAAGGCCCTGAGGCACTCACTTCACTTCTTCCACGGCTGTCTGTCTCACTTCGTGTCTACGCGGCCGGTGGCAGTCTCCTGTTGCCGCCTACGGAGCCAAAGCACCGCCACACAGGGACACTGAGCCGCTGACTACTAAGGCTATCCGAATTACCCATACTGATAAAAGAACTGTAAGGCGTCTGTATTTTTTTTTTTGACACTTTAATCTCCAAACGTACTTGACGAATTAACATATGGTTTTCACAGGCCAATTGAGCGTAGCTTGCGGCAACGTATACGCTTAACTTCCTCAAAATCGGAACAGCGAAAGAAAATACCATAATTTGAAGTGTTATCTAAAATCGTTTGCTCAGTTTAGTAGTTCAGATGTTTAATCATCAGGGTGCAGCGCACCAAAGAATCAAAAGATGGCTCCAGTAATTTCGTAGTACATCAAAGAACCAGTAGACGACGCTGTTAATTTTTAATTCAGTGACAGTTGTATTTTCGGAAATTTACAACAGTGACAGAATTAAGCACCGCAATATTATCAAAATGAATGCCAAACAGAGAATTTCTTGGCTAGGATATACAGATTTACTGATTTCGCTTTGCGTATTAAAAACTTGACATTGCTATGCTTCTTTCGATGGGTTTTATTCATATTCGTCGCTACGAAAAACGAACTTACTGAGTTTGCTTTGTGATACGGATGGGCCGGCCGGAGTAGCCGAGCGGTTCTAGGCGCTACAGTCTGGAACCGCGCGACCGCTACCGTCGCAGGTTCGAATCCTACCTCGGGCATGGATGTACGTGTTGTCCTTAGGTTAGTTAGGTTTAAGTAGTTGTAAGTTCTAGGGGACTGATGACCTCCGAAGTTAAGTCCCATAGTGCTCAGAGCCATTTGAACCATTTGATACGGATGTCTGCTCATTACATTTTGATTTCGTTTTTTTTTCTTTTTGCAAATTATAATACCTAAAAGATGATCGAGTCTTTAGGAATACACCAGAACGGATCAAAGACAGAGGATTATCCAATCTCAAGAGTCCAATGAAGATCATGAGGCGAGATTTGCTGCGGCCTGTGAACATCATGCCTTAACTCGCTGTTTGGAAACTCCTTAGGAAAGCGGGCGCGACGTAACCCTGATTGACAACATTGTCTCGCTCCAGTCACAGAGGCTCAAAGTTACTTCTCTCCAGCGTAACGTCACTGAAGCAGAAATTCAGACAGTAAGTGGTGCAGGTGAGCGAATTTTCATACCGCGAATCCTACGTATTCCTAACAATTTACGACTTCTCTTTAAACGTATACAGTCCCTGGTAAGCTTGTGTTAAGCCATGACCGTAAAAAAAGCAGAAGGCCAGATGCCGCGTGTTGCGGGCTTGAATCTTATTGTCAGTTTCTTCTCACACTGCCAGGTGTGCGTGGGTTTCTCTCATGTTAATGTAGCAAACAAGCCCTTCGTTTATGTCCTCGAGTCAAAAATACAATGAAGCGCCAAAGAAATGAAATCTAGTGTGGCTAGGGCCTCCCGTTGGGTAGTAGATCGCCTGGTGCAAGTTTTTTTAGTTCAGGCTACTTCTCCAACTTGCGTGTCGTTGGGGATGAGATGATGATGAAGACAACACAACACCCAGTCCCTGAGCGGAAAAAATCCCCGACCCAGCCGGGAATCGAACCCGGGCATAGCATTCCGTCACGCTGACCACTTTTTTGTTTTTTTTTTTTTTTGCATTTTGTTCGTTCTTGTTCGTTGTATTAGGTCGTAGGGGACGTCACATGACCTCCGTTGAAGTTCGTTGTTGACCCTTTCATCCAGTTTTTTTTTATTACAGACGCCTGCGACCTCTCTGACCGACCACTCAGCTATCAAGGCGGACAGCACCAAAAAAACTGGTATAGTCATGCATATTCAAATACAGGGACATGTAAACAGGCAGAATACGGCGCTGCGGAGTTGTTAGATCGGTTACTGCTGCTACAGTTGCAGGTGAACAAGAATTAGGTAAATTCGAACGTGGTGTTATAGTCGGCGTACGAGCGATGGGACACAGCATATCCGAGGTAGCGATGAGGTGGGGATTTTCCAGTACCGTGAATATCAGTAATCAGGCAAACCATCAAAACTCCGACATCGCTGCGGCCGGTAAAAGATACTGGAAGAACGGGACAAACGAATACTGAAGGGAGTCGTTCAACGTGACAAAAGTGCAACCCTTCCACGAATCGCTGCGCCATTAATGAGTGTCGGCGTGCTAACCATTCAACGAAACATCACTGATATGGGCTTTCGGAGCCGAAGTCCCACTCCTGTACCCTTGATGACTGCGCGACACAAATCTTTACGCCTCACCAGGGCCCGTCAACACTGACATTGGCCTGTTGATGGCTGAAAACATGTTGCCTGGTCGGACGAGCCTCGTTTCAAATTGTATCGAGAGGATGGACGTGCACGGGTATGGAGACAACCTCATGAATCCATGGACCCAGCGTGTCAGCAGAGGATTGTTCACGCTGGTGGAAACTCTGATGATTTACACGTTGCAGCTGCTATTTCTCCTATGTTCTTCTGTTATGTTGTTGTCGCAAGCTAAACTCGTCTCCTATTCTTAAACTTTTGTGTATGTGTATGTTGACTGTTAACCTGAACAATGCAAGTGGTGTGCTTACCCGAAAGCTGTCTGATGGAAGAGTCGCCAAATCAGTCTGAAACGGTATAACTGTATTAAAATGAATTCTTAGAAAGTATAGAACTGTATCTTAAAGATGATGTCCTGCGAAATTGTGTATTGCGCAATGTAGTGAATAGTGCAACAGTGCGGGAGATCACAGCACGTGACTTGCAATTCCAACACACAAGACTAACAGAACAAAAATTCTAAATAAAATTACAATTCGAATTTTCAAAGAATAAATGAGTGAAGTGCTTCTATAAAAATGCTGTAATTATTCGTACTCAAACGCACTAAACAAAATTCCAGACATTAAATTATGCACCGCGAAAGTAAGAATGCGCTCTAACGGTAAGACTGTCCGCACAAGAAATAAGATTTGGATTGAACTTTACCTAAACTGGTCCTCATAGTAATTTTGAAATGTGAATGATTCAACTGTGTCCTAATTGTAGTGTTAAACTGGTCCTAACTAATTTTGTGACTCAGCTTGCCGCAACGGAAATTCGGTACTCCTCTAAAGTGGTGAAAATAAAAATGCAGCGCAGCAGCTGATTAGCTAAAGAAAATAAAAAGCCTTGCCCAAGATCAATGCAACGAGAAACAGCTATGCTGAACACATCACACAGCACTTTGAGCAACTGTGTTCCGACAAGTGCAATGCGGCGATACGTAATTGGAAAACAAAAGTTTCGTGAGGAGACCGAGGTAGAAACTCGACTTATTAATCACTTTAAGTCTGCAAGATGGTAGTCCCTCATCTTCAAGACTCTCGTCGTAGAATTGTCAATTTGTATGTCGTCCCCACGAAGAAAGTAACAGAAGAAATTTGTTCTCCTCCACACAGTGTTTCATCAAACCAAATAGGTCCTTTGATGTCAGGATGCGTCAAAAATTTCTTTTCATCCAAATTATATTCAGTACCACCTCATTAGTAACGCGATCTATCTTCAGCATTCTTCTGCAGCAACACATTTCAAAAGGTTCTTTTCTCTTCTGTCAAAACTGTTTATCGTTCGTGTTTCACTTTCACACATGGCTACACTCCAGACAAATAACTTAAGAAAAACGCTTCCTAACAGTAAATCTACATTCGATGTTAACAAATTTCTCTTATTCAGCAACGTTTTTCTTGCCACTGCCATTCTACATTGTATCTCCTATCTACTTGGGCAATCATCAATTATTTTTATGCCCATATACCAATACTCATCTACTACTATCAGTGTTTCGTTTCCTAATACAATTCCATGAGCATCACTTGATTTAATTCGACTACATTACATTATCTTTGTTGATGTTCATCTTATATTCTCCTCTCAAGACATTGTATATTCCGTTCAACTGCACTTGTAACCTCCCCCTCACTTATCGACCTTAATGACAGTGAAAAATTAAACCGCGTGTACCTAATGGAAATTTGGGAAAAAGCAATCGTCACCGAAGTTAATTTGTCGGTAAAGATGGAGGAAAGGGTTACATCTAAATGAAAGGAGAAATGCAAATGAAACTGGTGGAAATTAATTTGGAAAAGGGGTAAAGTTAATAAAGAAAGTAAATGTGCGGCCGTTATGTTAACAATTACCTAGCGGTAGTTAGATATTTGAGATTTGGGAGAAATTACGGTCGCCAGTCCTATGGACAATTACTATAGTAACTGAAGAAGAAAGGTTATTACACATATAATTAGTACTAGTAGCGTGGCAACTGAAGGTTGACACGTGTAGTGTGAAAACTGAAAGTTTGTCAGAAGTAATAAATTTCGCTACACTCTGACTTAATTTAGCAAAAGAATTAATAAAACCGGAAAATTGAAAGTTAATTTAGTGACTGAAGTTAATAGTGAGCTTTCTTTCTGAAGCACATCGAAATTCAGTAAAATACGGTTAGTCTTGGACTGCCTCAAGAATCATTTCAAAAGCTACTTGAATCTACGCAATTTAGAAATAAGAGATTTAACTTTGAACTTGCATTAAATGATTCTGAACAATTAACAACAGTAAAATTTAGTACGTACCAAGCTGAGCTGCAGTCACAGGTAAGCTAAAATACGGTAACAGAACTCGCACTCTTAATTTGTGCTTGTGTAATCTAAATATTGTAGCCAGCTATGAATACCTTAGCTGAACTTTGAAATTAAAGCAGTGAAATCGAATGATGCTGGCGTTTCAATTTCAACGACACT
Organism: Schistocerca americana; assembly: GCF_021461395.2. Taxonomy (NCBI): domain Eukaryota; kingdom Metazoa; phylum Arthropoda; class Insecta; order Orthoptera; family Acrididae; genus Schistocerca; species Schistocerca americana. The sequence continues at coordinate 313,406,269 of NC_060120.1, read as the reverse complement.
CGGGTGCATTCCGGAAAAGGAAGGGACCCTGCTTGGTAATGCAATTGGGACAATGAGCAACAAAGGTTCATGCTACGTTGCTGTAATTTAGTTATGAAAATGGAACAGTTTGAAAAGCTGAGGTCTGCCACACAGTTCTAAAACTTTACGTGCTTCCAGTCTTCCTTGTTGGTTGATTGAAGGTTTGAAGCCGTCGATCGAGGAGGTGGCGACAGTCACACATTGTCGGCCGTCGCTGTTGCAGAAGCTGGATGTTGGCGCGCCTTCTTCTCGACACGGTCACCAGGCGAAACGGGCTCTTGGTGCGCGCCAGCTAATGCTTCCCGTCCGCGATCCCGTGTCAGAAACTATCATAGCAAGTCGAGCGCAATTACATGCTGCCCAACCCCGAAAGCGCGGCAACTCGCGGGAGCGTCCCACAACACACTTGCTCCACTGCACCACCCCAGCCAGACTCCCTCTGCCCGCGCTCCACGCGACAGAGTTAACACTACCAAAGATCCTAAACACTTTGGTTCTCCACACGACCTATCGATGTATTCGTTCGATAGCATAGTTTTCCCTAGGCCAGACCCAGCGTAAAAATACAAATAATATTTACAAAACAAACCAATTATACATCGACATAAAGGCATAAATATGTACAAATAGTAAAACAATTACAATATACAAAGACACAGAAATGTTATATCTTCAGGTAACAAAATAAGGAAAAAAATTTGCAGTGCAATAGATGGAAATAGGAGTATATGCATTTCCGGCGTTACACGTGCTCCACATTGTCTGAGGATGTTCGTGTAACCTAAACAGACTCAGAAAATGTCCCAAAAAAGAAACAGCGGAAATGCATATGCTCAAAACATCAAGTAAATTTAGCATTCGTTTAATTAACCATAAATCAATTTTTAGACCATAATAATTGAGTGGAGACACTCCTAATCTTAATCCACTCTGTCATCTTACACTAAAGAAAACAGGTTGACAACATATTAAAATTCATAGAAAACATAGAAAATGGTTTAGCTATTCTAAAATCATCAAAATTCCTAACAGTATCAAGAAATGGAATTCTATTTACAAAATTAACCAGAGTACATGGTCATAAAAACAGGTATATTAAAATACGCAAATTAATAATTAATTACATAGAATACACATTTTATATAACCTTTTCATAATTAATATTCTCGTCATGAGAGTCCACTTAACGCTAAACAAGAAAATAATATACAGCAGATCGACAAAAAACATAAATATTGACAACAGAATTCTTTCACATAGGCTGTCCGGGAAGAAAAACAACTCCGCCTTCCGTACCCGCAAGTACAAAGAATGCCGACGGCGGCACAAGAGCCGACAGCGGCTCCGCCTCGCCAGTATTGTTGCGCACACCTGTGCGGCACGCTTGATCTCACTCGCCCTTGTCACGGCATTTCCAGAATGTCCGTTTCACTGAATTCTTTCGGAAAAACTCACTCTCGAGTAATCTCAAGGAGTCCATTAACACTATCACAGTGGATAACTCGACACTGTCCATCATCACACGCATGTACTAGCCTGAAACTTAAAACAGCGTCTAAGTACATCGGCAATGACTAGTAAATCACACATTCATGAAATCTTACAGCTAGTTACAAAATCATATGTGCATTCCTTAATCTACTGTGACTCAGCTGAAAACTTAAACTAGCAGCTTGGATTTTTCAATTGATTTATAATGACTCTCTCTTAAATCATTTAGTAAAAATTAATTACTTATTAATTACAACTTCTTTAATGTCCTCTTGGTCAGGCAAAAGCATGGCAATCTAGCAAATCGATTAAATCTTACACTCTATATTTACATACTGTACAAATTATCCATTCTGTGGTATTAATCAATCCTAGGTTGGTACAATTTCAAGTCTACAATGTTCCGTATACCTAATAGTTTTCCAGAGCTTGGATACTCTAAGCAATAAGCATTTGTGGAGGTATACCAATGACTTTATATGGTCCATTATAAACAAACTTAAATTTAGAGATTTCATTGTCTATCTCGCTCGATTTCTCATGAGCTTTTACAAGTACTAAGTCTCCGATTGCAAACTTAGGAAAAGGCGCTTTAGCGTCATGACGACGTATGCGAGCATCGGCTTTTAGCTTCATTACTTCTCGCAAACGATCTTTTTTCACACCAACACTAATGTCAATCCGTGGAGGGAATTTGATTATCTCTTCCACTAAACTTTTACTTCTATCATCCAACAGGATTTCCTCTGGAGAAAATCCCGTAGACTCATGTCTCAAGGTGTTCATAATTCTCTCAAATACTGCTACATATTTGCCCCATGCCCTATGGTTGTGATGGCAATAGGTATGGCAAAGTCGGCCTAGCTCGCGCAGGCCTCGTCTTTGTTCGTGTGATACGTTTGACACACCGTCTACAATACTTTCCAATTCACTTTCTACACTATTGTCAATGCCGAGATTCCTCACATTACAGTAGTTCAAATTCATACCTACGTCAATAGCATCCGGCCAGTTAACAATGTGTATAGGCTGGTATAGCCTATGCACACCGTCTCCTGTCTCGTCAGAACTAACTACTATTGTTTTATCTTGTGACGTACATGTCAAAGTTTTGCTTTCGCAATTAATCACTGCACGGTACTTTAATAGCCAATCTAACCCGATAATTACTTCCGTAGTTAAGTCTGGCACGACGACAAACTCTTGTTCAAATCGTGCCCCACATATCTCGAAGTTGACAAAAATCTATTTTGTGACCGGTTTACTGGCCTTCCCAGTAGCACCGATAATTTTCACTCCTGTTACTGGCATAACTACGATGCCAGGTCTGTCTTTCAGTAACTCAAATATTTTCCCAGATACATCACTCAGTTCTGCACCGGTGTCAATCAACACTTTTAGTTGTAGGTCGTGCATATTAACAGACACTACTATCTGTCTACACTTGTCCTCGAGTGTTTCTTTATTTTCCCACAGTAAATCCTCGTCTATATCCAGGTCATTCCAGAAAAAATCATCCGGCTTTGATCCTAAATCCGGCTTATCTGGCGGCCTTTTCAGCCTCTGTTCACATACAGTTTTAATTTCCACACGTTTGTCCTGAGGCTTAGTCTGTAGCTTCGCCTCCAATACCGAAACCTTTACCTGCAACTCGTCAACTAGTGAGTGTTGCTTTGCTATCAATTCATTAATTGTCACCTTAGTTGATTCCTCTTTGGTCAGATTGATCTCATCTGCCAGTCTAACTGGAGGAATGTGCCCAGTAGTATCTGCAATTACTTCCTCTAGATCTGCGCAACCCACACTGCTATCGTCTGACCGTATAATGTCAGCTCTAACCTCATACACGCTGTAATCTATGTGCTTTTCTACCAATCGAGTCCGGCTATCACTAAAATTTTCGTAATATTTCTCCTTAATGCTCTCGCAATGTTTAAACTGGAGGTTTGCGTCGGATGGGTCGGCTACTTCTACCACTATAACTTTCGGTAAGGTCTGCTGGTTAGGGCCAGAACTTTCCGTTACTACTTCAACATCCAACTCCTGCGGGACGAAACACGACGAATCTTGCTCGTGCTCCCCATTAGCATCAACTATTTCTGGTAAAGTCTGCCGGTTAGGGCCAGAACTTTCTATCACTTCACAAACACTATCTTCCTGCGGGACGAGACGTGGCAAATCCTGCACGCGCTCCCGATAAACACTTCTCCCATACATGCCCCTATAATCTCTTAGTTCGTCGTATAAGCGACCGAACTGCCTTAACCAGACCTCATCCGTCTCTGCATCCCCTCGCGCGATGACGGACGTGTTATCCGACATCTGGTCTTCTCTCAACAATTGCGAATCATTCTTAAACTCAATCTCCAGTTCTGCTGTGGGTGTTACAGCTGCCACTTTACAATCGATTTCCGGAACACTACTTAAATTGTTCTCACTGACAGTGAATATATTTTCTACTGCCGTGTCTACAGCTGATCTACTACTTGTGGGCGCACTGCTTTCTCTTAAACACTGGCACACTCTCCCGCCGTTGAATATTCCATACGGAATTTTCATACCGACGCCTGGGTTTTCTCCTGTTAATGGGCCTCCAAAATTTCTCCACGCCCGGTCGGCCCCTCACTGGCGTGGCTAATGGTTTCCCTGTCTCGTCCCAGCAGATACGCTCCCTGGATGCTGCTGAGGCAGCTGATCACACCCTCTGGCGTTATTACTATTCCGCGAAGCCTGTATCACGCTAGTATGATACTGATTTCCGTCATTCCTGTTATTATTTGCATTGTACCGATTGTCATCACGGTCGGAATCACTGTTGTTATTGTGGCCAAGGTTGCGGTATGCATTATTCCCATGGTTATCGTTGTTGTTGTTGTGGTACCCGTTGTTGTTACCACGGCCTCCACCACTATCGCGATTATTGCGCCAATTGTCCTCGTCCTGAACTCTTTCCAGGAAATCATTGATTGTCCTGTAATTGCTTCCTATGTAGCGTTTTGTATCATCTGGAAGCTTCCTGTAGAGTTCCCAGACTATTTCGGATTCCGTGCGGCGATCACGCAAATATTCCAACTTGCGGATCCAGCCCTCACAAAACTCCTTCATCGAGCCACGCGAATGCGCATCGAAAGGCCTCGATACGACAAATTCGCGCCAGACACTTTGTTGTTTTTCCTCTGACCAGTATTCAGCCAGAAACAAATTTTTAAACTCTTCAAAAGTCAGGTTCGTAATGTTGAAGTTTAAGCCCCAACGCTTGGCATCATCAGCCAACACGTCAATAACCGCATTAATTTTTCTCTCATTAGTCCATGATCTGGGCAAAACTCTTACACAATTTTTAATGAAATCCGGTGCGTGTACGCCACCTTTTTTCAGGGGGTCGAACCGCTCCTCTTTCGTCAACAATTCCGAACTATGTGCACAGATTGGCACATAGCTCTGTTTTTCGTCAAGTTTCTTTTCTAATTCCGACACTCTCGTAATTACTTGGCAAGTGGTTGTCGCAAGCGTTTTTTTTTTTCTTCGCAGGTATTAGCCTGCTTCGTCACTTTGGTATCTACTTCGGATACTAAAGCCTTTAAAGTTTCCACCTTCTTTTGATCCTCTTTTTTCACTAATTGAATTTGTTCCGTCACCTTACTCTCGATGATTGGAGCAACTGCTTCTCCTACACTTTTCTCGATTCTGCTAATTTCGGAATAAAAACGAGTAATTATGCTCGCAACTTCCGCCTGAACGCCTATCATTTCCTGTTTAAGATTACCGATTTCGGTATTAATCACAACAATATCTTCTTTGATTTTATCAACTTTTGTGTTAACAACTCCAACATTGTTGTTAACAACATTAATAGCTTTGTTCTGATTGTCTAGCTTCCGTTCAATTTTTTCAGACTGACTTGTGATTTCGTTAATCAAAACATTCAATAAATCAGTTAAATTTTTAATAGCTTTTTTAATTTTTAATATTTTTTAATAATTTAATAATTTTTATAATAATAATTTATAATATATATATAATATATAATAATATATAATTAATAAAATTATATAATTTAATTATATAATATAAAATATAACGCAAAATATAATATAAAAATTATATAAATAATAATATATAATTATATTATATAATTATATCATCGCAGAATTATGGAAAAATGCAGGCGAAAATCTTATTGCAAAACTCAAAGAAATTATACATGAAATCTGGAAAACTGAAAAAATCCCCACAGATTGAAAGACTGCAATCATACATCCTCTGTACAAAAAAGGAAGTAAAACAGACCCCAACAACTATCGTGGAATCTCTTTATTGTCAATAACATACAAAATTATGTCTAAAGCCCTACTAAACCGCGCAGAACCTCAGCTGGATTCAAAACTAGGCGAATACCAAGGTGGGTTCAGAAAAGGTCGATCTTGCGTAGAACAAATCCTTAACTTGAAAAACTCAATGAAATATTTACATAGTACTTCAAACAAAAGTTATGTCATCACTTTTGTCGACTTTAAAAAAGCATATGACAGTATAGACCGAGAATCCCTTTTTGAAGTATTAGCAGAATTTGGACTAGATCAAAAGACAACAAACATCATAAAAGAAACGCTCACGGAGAACAAATCCAAAGTAAAATTTATGGGAGAATTGAGCACAGAATTTGAAATAGACACAAGAGTACGACAAGGGGATGTACTGTCCCCAGTGCTCTTCAATTGAGCTCGTGAAAAAGTTGTTAGAGAATGGAAAAAAAGCAGGTGCACCAGCACACAGACTGGGACCAAGACATAAGGGCATAGAATTACACTGTTTAGCATTTGCTGATGACATGGCACTGATCGCACAAGACATTACTGATGCACAGAAACAGCTAGAATTATTACAAGAACAGGCATCTAAAATAGGATTACAAATTTCATTTGAAAAAACAAAATTTATGACTGACGTCAAAGATGCACCTTCTGATCTCAAAACTGGTAATAACTACATCTCTCGAGTAAAAGAATGTAAATATTTAGGTGAATGGATTGCAGAAAATTGTAATGAAAATAAATCTGTCAGATCAAGAGTCCAGAAAATGGAGACGGCGTTTCAGTTAACAAAAAACATTTACAACAAAAAGAGTCTCTCGTGGAACTGCAAAATACGACACTACACCACAGCAATTAGACCCGAAGCTCTCTACGCATCTGAGACACTAAACCTTCAACACGAACACTAAAAGAGGAATTAGAAGTGAAAGAACGTAAGATAATGTGGAAAATCCCAGGACCAAGAACTAAAGATGGGGTACATTATCCAAAACCCAATGCAGAAATATATAAAAGTATCTCCAAAATAACAGACACAATGCGCATGAGAGGAATCCAATCCATGGGGCACTTAGAAAGAATGGACTCAGACAGGTTAACGCACAAATTCCATACATTTTTAAAGAACAAAACTACAAGACCGAACTGGTACAAACAGATGGAAAAAGACCTGAGAGAATTAGGGTCTCCAAATCTACATGATAGAAATGAAATCAGAAAAATCACAAACGGGGTTTTGAGGAAGAAGAGAGAAAACCTAACCGACATACATGGTCTACGCAACGAAAGCTAGCCCATTCGTTGTTTATGAAGGAATACTGGGCGAGAAGGAAGGCCAACAAATGGTGATTACGCGTGGTCCTAAGTGATCCACCCGCGAAGAAGAAGAAGAAGAAGAAATAATATATATACTCCTGGAAATTGAAATAAGAACACCGTGAATTCATTGTCCCAGGAAGGGGAAACTTTATTGACACATTCCTGGGGTCAGATACATCACATGATCACACTGACAGAACCACAGGCACATAGACACAGGCAACAGAGCATGCACAATGTCGGCACTAGTACAGTGTATATCCACCTTTCGCTGCAATGCAGGCTGCTATTCTCCCATGGAGACGATCGTAGAGATGCTGGATGTAGTCCTGTGGAACGGCTTGCCATGCCATTTCCACCTGGCGCCTCAGTTGGACCAGCGTTCGTGCTGGACGTGCAGACCGCGTGAGACGACGCTTCATTCAGTCCCAAACATGCTCATTGGGGGACAGATCCGGAGATCTTGCTGGCCAGGGTAGTTGACTTACACCTTCTAGAGCACGTTGGGTGGCACGGGATACATGCGGACGTGCATTGTCCTGTTGGAACAGCAAGTTCCCTTGCCGGTCTAGGAATGGTAGAACGATGGGTTCGATGACGGTTTGGATGTACCGTGCACTATTCAGTGTCCCCTCGACGATCACCAGTGGTGTACGGCCAGTGTAGGAGATCGCTCCCCACACCATGATGCCGGGTGTTGGCCCTGTGTGCCTCGGTCGTATGCAGTCCTGATTGTGGCGCTCACCTGCACGGCGCCAAACACGCATACGACCATCATTGGCACCAAGGCAGAAGCGACTCTCATCGCTGAAGACGACACGTCTCCATTCGTCCCTCCATTCACGCCTGTCGCGACACCACTGGAGGCGGGCTGCACGATGTTGGGGCGTGGGCGGAAGACGGCCTAACAGTGTGCGGGACCGTAGTCCAGCTTCATGGAGACGGTTGCGAATGGTCCTCGCCGATACCCCAGGAGCAACAGTGTCCCTAATTTGCTGGGAAGTAGCGGTGCGGTCCCCTACGGCACTGCGTAGAATCCTACGGTCTTGGCGTGCATCCGTGCGTCGCTGCGGTCCGGTCCCAGGTCGACGGGCACGTGCACCTTCCGCCGACCACTGGCGACAACATCGATGTACTGTGGAGACCTCACGCCCCACGTGTTGAGCAATTCGGCGGTACGTCCACCCGGCCTCCCGCATGCCCACTATACGCCCTCGCTCAAAGTCCGTCAACTGCACATACGGTTCACGTCCACGCTGTCGCGGCATGCTACCAGTGTTAAAGACTGCGATGGAGCTCCGTATGCCACGGCAAACTGGCTGACACTGACGGCGGCGGTGCACAAATGCTGCGCAGCAAGCGCCATTCGACGGCCAACACCGCGGTTCCTGGTGTGTCCGCTGTGCCCTGCGTGTGATCATTGCTTGTACAGCCCTCTCGCAGTGTCCGGAGCAAGTATGGTGGGTCTGACACACCGGTGTCAATGTGTTCTTTTTTCCATTTCCAGGAGTGTATATATATATATATAATAATTTAATAATTTTTAATATTTTTAATAGCTTTGTTCTGATTGTCTAGCTTCCTTTCAATTTTTTCAGACTGACTCGTGATTCCGTTAATTAAAACATTCAATAAATCAGTTAAATTCCCGGAAACTACCGGTTTTACTTCCGCAGCTGCTTCCTCTTTAATTGTCCCCCCGTATTCGTCATCAAGGGATCCACATTTTCTAAAGTTTGGAATTCCATTTCTGCTCTTTTTTTGCGTTTCGGCGGTCGCGTCTTTCATGCTAGCCGCCTGCCCCTGAACAATGGGTTCCGCGGTGCGCGTTTCCCACTGTTCGACCGATTGTTCCGTATCCAAGTCTACCAAATTTTGGTAATTGTTGCCTCTACTCATTTTAATAATTTTCAATATAAATGCCAAATCTCAAATTTAATAAGGATTCCTCACACTAATATTCTCGCTGACGTATCGACCATTTCGTAACCAGTACTTTGTTGCGAGATTTGCACAATGCGAAATTCGTGTCCAGAACAACTTCAAATCCGAAGATTGTCCTGTCACCAGGTCGCCACGTGTAACCTCCCCTTCACTTATCGACCTTAATTATAGTGAAAAATTAAACCGCGTGTACCTAATGGAAATTTAGGAAAAAGCAATCGTCACCGAAGTTAATTTGTCGGTAAAGAGGGAGGAAAGGGTTACATCTAAATGAAAGGAGAAATGCAAATGAAACTGGTGGAAATTAATTTGGAAAAGGGGTAAAGTTAATAAAGAAAGTAAATGTGCGGCCGTTACGTTAACAATTAACTAGCGGTAATTAGATATTTGAGATTTGGGAGAAATTACGGTCGCCAGTCCTATGGACAATTACTATAGTAACTGAAGAAGAAAGGTTATTATACATATAATTAGTACTAGTAGCGTGGCAACTGAAGGTTGACACGTGTAGTGTGAAAACTGAAAGTTTGTCAGAAGTAATAAATTTCGCTACACTCTGACTTAATTTAGCAAAAGAATTAATAAAACCGGAAAATTGAAAGTTAATTTAGTGACTGAAGTTAATAGTGAGCTTTCTTTCTGAAGCACATCGAAATTAAGTGAAATACGGTTAGTCTTGGACTGCCTCAAGAATCATTTCAAAAGCTACTTGAATCTACGCAATTTAGAAATAAGAGATTTAACTTTGAACTTGAATTAAATGATTCTGAACAGTTAGCAATAGTAAAATTTAGTACGTACCAAGCTGAGCTGCAGTCACAGGTAAGCTAAAATACGGTAACAGAACTCGCACTCTTAATTTGTGCTTGTGTAATCTAAATATTGTAGCCAGCTATGAATACCTTAGCTGAACTTTGAAATTAAAGCAGTGAAATCGAATGATGCTGGCGTTTCAATTTCAACGACACTCGGGTTCATTCCGGAAAAGGAAGGGACCCTGCTTGGTAATTGAATTGGGACAATGAGCAACAAATGTTCATGCTACGTTGCTGTAGTCTAGTTATGAAAATGGAACAGTTTGAAAAGCTGAGGTCTGCCACACAGTTCTAAAACCTTACGTGCTTCCAGTCTCCCTTGTTGGTTGATTGAAGGTTTGAAGCCGTCGATCGAGGAGGTGGCGACAGTTACTCATTGTCGGCCGTCGCTGTTGCAGAAGCTGGATGTTGGCGCGCCTTCTTCTCGACACGGTCACCAGGCGAAACGGACTCTTGATGCGCGCCAGCTAAAGCTTCCCGTCCGCAAGCCCGTGTCAGAAACTATCATAGCAAGTCGAGCGCAATTACATGCTGCCCAACCCCGAAAGCGCGGCAACTCGCGGGAGCGTCCCACAACACACCTGCTCCACTGCACCACCCCAGCCAGACTCCCTCTGCCCGCGCTCCACGCGACAGAGTTAACACTACAAAAGATCCTAAACACTTTGGTTCTCCACACGACCTATCGATGTATTCGTTCGATAGCATAGTTTTCCCTAGGCCAGACCCAGCGTAAAAATACAAATAATATTTACAAAACAAACCAATTATACATCGACATAAAGGCATAAATATGTACAAATAGTAAAACAATTACAATATACGAAGACACAGAAATGTTATATCTTCAGGTAACAAAATAAGGAAAAAAATTTGCAGTGCAGTAGATCGAAATAGGAGGATATGCATTTCCGGCTTTACACACTTCGAAATCTTTTACTGTCTCTGAGGGAATTACAATGTCATCGGCAAACCCCAGATTATTCTTTGGATTCCTTTACTGCTTGTTGAACGTTCAGACTGAACAACACGAGGGACAGCCACAATCCTGTCTCGCTCCCTTCTCATCCACTGCTCCCCTTCAATGACCGTTGACTCCCCCTATATTTTACCACTGCTACTTCCAGGATTTCAAAGAGAGTATTCCTGTCAACATTATCAAAAGCTTTATTCAAGTCTACAAATGTTGTAAACGAGTATTTGCGCCTCCTTACTCTATGCTGTAAGAGAAGTGGTAGGGTCAGCACTGCCTCGCGTGTTCCTACACATCTTGAGAATACAAACTGATCTCTACATCTACATCTAAATCTACATGGATACTGTGCAAATCACACTTAAGAGTCTGGCAGACTGTTCATCGAACCACCTTCACAATTCTCTGTTATTCCAAACACGTATAGCACGCGCATAGAACGAACACCTATATCTTTCCGTACGAGTTCTGGTTTCCCTTATTTTATCGTGGTGATCGTTTCTCCCCATGTAGGTCGGTGTCAACAAAATATTTTCGCATTCTAAGGTGAAAGTTAGTGATTGGAATTTCGTGGAAAGATGCCGGCGCAACGAAAAACGCCTTTCTTTTAATGATGTCCAGCCAAATCCTGTATCATTTCTGTGACACTCTCTCCCATATTTCGCCGATAATACAAACCGTGCTGCCCTTCTTTGAACTTTTACGATGTACTTCGTCACTCCTATCTGGTAAGGATCCCACACCGAACAGCAGTATTCTAAAAGAGGACGGACAAGCGTAGTGTAGGCAGTCTCCTTAGTAGATGTGTTACATTTTCCAAGCGTCCTGCCAATAAAACGCAGTCTTTGGTTAGCTTCCCCACAACATTTTCTATATGTTCCTACCAATTTTAGTTGTTCGTAATTGTAATACCTATGTATTTAGTTGAATTTACGGCATTTAGATTAGATTGGTTTATCGTGTAACAGAAGTTTAACGAATTCCTTTTAGCACTCATGTCGATGAATTCACAATTTTCGTTATTTAGGGTCGACTGCTAATTTTCGCACCATTCAAATATATTTTCTAAATCGTTTTGCAATTTGTTTTGATCTTCTGATGATTTATTAGTCGATAAATGACAGCGTGATCTGCAAACAACCTAAGACGGGTGCTTAGATTGTCTCCCAAATCGTTTACATAGACAAGGAACACAAAGGGCCTATAACACTATCTTGGGGAACACCAGAAATCACTTTTGTTTTACTCGATGTCTTTCCGGAACTGTGACCTCTCTGACAGGAAATCGCAAATCCACTCACATAACTGAGACGATATTTCATAAGCACGCAATTTCACTACACGCCGCTTGTGTGGTACAGTGTCAAGAGCTTTCCGGAAATCCAGAAATACGGAATCGATCTGAAATCCCTTGTCAATAACACTCAACACTCCATGTGAATAAAGAGCTACCTGTGTTTCACAGGAACGTTGTTTTCTAAACCCATGTTGTCTGTGTGTCAATAAACAGTTTTCTTCGAGGTAATTCATAATGTTTGAACACAATATATGTTCCAAAATCCTGCTGCATATCGACGTTAACGATATGGGCCTGTAATTTAGTGGATTACTCCTACTACCTGTCTGGAATTGCTGGTGTGACCTGTGCAACTTTCCAGTCTCTTGGTCGGTAAAAGAATCGTATTATTATTTTATTCCGGTTGCCAACAATGACCTCTGCCCATACTAACTCACAGGAAATATCTACTTCAGATTCTCGACAAGTTAAACTACTTCTAACAGCAACAAACACGCCACCGCCAACCCTGTTTAGCCTATCTTTTCGGAACACCGTGAGGTTCTCCGCAAAAATTTCGGCTGAGCTTATATGCGGATTTAGCCAGCTTTCAGAGCCTATAAAGATTTGAGCATCAATGCTTTCTATTAGGGCTTTGAACTCTGGTACTTTCCCAACACAGCTACGACAATTTACGACTGTTATACCAACGGTTCCTGTATCTACGTTCTTCCTGTGTTCGGCATGCACCCTTTGTGACTGAAGCCCTTCTTGTGTTTTCCCAAGACCCTCTAAGCTAAAAAACCGCCCAGTCCACGCCACAAAGCCCCTGCTACCTGTGTAGCCGCCTCGTGCGTATAGTGGACACCTGACCTATTCAGCGGAACCCGAAACCCAAGCACCCTTTGGCGCAAGTCGAGGAATCTGTAGCCTACATGGTCACAGAACCGTCTGAGCCTCTGATTCAGATCCTCCACTCGGCTCTGTACCAGAGGTCTGTAATCGGTCCTGTCGACTATGCTGCAAATGGTCAGCTATGCTTTCATCTTGCAAGAAAGACTTTACCACTTATGTTAGCCGCTCGAAACCAGAGAGAGTCTCTTCTGATCCAAAGTAACACATATCATTGGTACCGATGTGAGCAACGATCTGCAGCTGGCTGCACTCTGTGGTCTTCATGGCATCCGGGAGAACCCTTTCCACATCTGGAATGACTTCACCCGGTATGCCCACGGAGTTCACATTAGTTTTCTTTCCCATCTTGTCGGCCAAGTTCTTAAGGGGCCTCACAACGCGCCTAACGTTGGAGCTCCCAACTACCAATAATCCTACCCTCTGTGATTGCCTGGATGTTGCAGGCTGAGTGGTTTACTCTGAAACAGGACAGGCGACATCATATGGCTCAGCTACAGACAGCACCTGGAGCCTGTTTGTCAGACAAACTGGGGAGGCCTTACCTGCGGCCGCCTACTTCAGCCTCGGGCGATCTCCCACTCGACCACAGGTGAGGCGTCAACCTCAGTGCGAGCAGTAACTAGGTTGGCCGCCGTTGAGGACCGATCAGGGTATTCGGACGTGCTCGACGTCCGTTAGATCCCCACGGCCGGCACACAACAGTGGTGCCCATCCACTGCAGCCTCAAGCTGTGTAACGGAAGCCATCACAGCCTGAAGCTAAGAGCGAAGTGTCACCAACTCGGCTCGCATCCGCACACAAGAATCGCAGTTCCTGTCCATTCGAAGACCGTGGTAAACTAAACTATGCAGATAAACGGACTATCGGCACTTGATCCGCAACCCTACTGTAGATCCTGACGAAAGTGCAGGAACTGTGTCTAATAACAATCAGATATTAAAAAAACCAACTACCGATGCACTCAGGTGAAACTAAATAAATAATTCGACTCTGATTAGGAACTTGTAAGTAATATGTCACAAAATCGGGTTACTTTCCGACACAAACGAAAACGCGAGAACTGTGGCTATTACATATTAAATTTATACGCAGAAACTCAAGAAACTAAACTATTAAAGCACATAGACTATATAAAAAAAATTCGTTCGTGGTTAGGGACTCATAAATGTCACAAAAGTGGTAACTTCACTGTTGCTGCGTCTGTATCGATCGGCTACTAGTGTCTCCCCCGTGGTTGGCTTCATCCAGTCTTTCCATTCTTCTGTGAAGAATTATTGTTAGTATGTTGCAATCATGACTTATTAAACTGATACTCCGGTAATATTCACACCAGTTAGCGACTGATTTCTTTGGAATTCGAATTATTATTATATTCGTCTTGTAAGTAACGTAAAAAGTGAAAGTAAAGAGAGTTCCCTTTCACGGATTCGATCCCTCGAGCCTTGCACTACGGTTCCTCACTCTTTCCGCTGCGCCAGCTGATCACCCCGACCGAGCGAGATGGCGCATTGGTTAGCACACTGGACTCGCATTCAGGAGGACGTCGGTTCAATCCCGCGTCCGGCTATCCTGATTTAGGTTTGCCGTGATTTTCTTAAATTGCTCCAAGCAAAGGCCGGGATGGTTCCTTTGAAAGGGCACAGCCGACTTCCTTCCCCATCCTTCCCTAATCCTATGAGACTAAAAAATTGTTCAAACGGCTCTGAGCACTATGGGACTTAACATCTGAGGTTATCAGTCCCCTAGAACTTAGAACTACTTAAACGTAACTAACTAAGGACATCACACACATCCACTGAAGCTCCTAGAACCTAAGGACATCACACACATCCATGCCCGAGGCAGGATTCGAACCTGCGACCGTAGCAGTCGGGCGGTTCTGGACTGCAGCGCCTAGAACCGCGTGGCTACCGCGGTTGGCCCTATGAGACTGTGTGTACTCCTCCCCCAAACAACCCAACTCCCCCCCCCCCCCGCTCCCTGTAAACTATGCTATAACTAACGCCTATTGCCAACTCGCGCCAGAAGTGATATATATACCAAATGCTTGACTATCTGGAGCTCCCACTTCTGCTACAGTCATTTCTGGTCAAGCCTTGGATATACACTAAATTTGTACAAAGTCGATGATGATGTGTTAGTAACTATTCTATTTCCGTTGTTGGTATGACCTACTATCAGTGACATAAACGTAGTCAGTGATGCCTCGGGGTTAGCGGTAGATTTTAATTTCTGTACGTAATACTGATCTCAGCAGTGCTAATAGACTGTATATACCGCCTGAGGTGCGGCGCATTGAGTAAGTGCTAAACTGTAACACGTTACCCCTGCCATCGTCTCAGGGTCGCCCTTTCGATGTTGTGTTCGCAAGTGCTAATTTTCAGTATACCGGAAATGTGGGCTTTGTTCAACCTGGAGGTGGTGGGCCCGTCTGTCTGTAATCTTTCTAAATGAGTTTTGGTCGTGGCTTAAGAGCCAGCGATTATGCCATGATGGCAGTGCTTTGCAGCTCCTGTTAAAGCAAACTTTTGAAAGGCCCGGGCAGGAGGCAGCACTTGGCTGAGGAATGCTGTTACTGGGAGCAGGAAACGGCCAACGAAAATGCCAGTAATCTGCTGCTGCGGTTAATTGGCTGAAAAACAGGGATGTTAAAATAATTTTTGGGGGTCATTTCAGAGCTTACGAATTTGGATGATTTCACGAATTAGGAGCTAAGTCGAGTGTGTTGTGGAGCAGAGCTAATGTGTAAAGTATCTTGAGTGTATCAAATGGGAATGCGTCATCCTCTCTGATCAATTAAGTTTTTGTGCCAGTATGAAACGCTTTGAAGGAGTTCGCAAGTGCTTTCCTGTACGCGAGTGTGTGATTCTGCCGGATCTCCCGGCTTTCTAGACGAGGGCCACACTTCAGTAAGTGTGTTCCTTGACATGAAGAGGCCGCGTAGCGAAGCGCGGAGCCGGTAGTAAGCTGGTCGTGGTGTTTATTGAACGAGGTAAAATTTTGCTGTTTGATCCCTTGGAAACTTGAAGTGTGGTGTTTTTGTGTGCGTCTTTTGTTCAGTGTTTATTTTCAGCTGTCATCCTGTTTTGTGTGTGGGACAGATTATCGGCAGGATCTGCTATGAACCAGTTGGGGGTAACATAGAGGCTGTTTGCGGGATACGTTTTCCAGTCTATCGCCCAAATATGAGAGTTCGTTTTGGAGTACTGCAGTTCCTCCTCGCCATTTATTAGTTCATTAGTCAGTTAATTGTGATACTGCGAGACGAATTTAACAGAACAAAAGAAGAGCCTATCCAAATAAAGCCCCTGTAGTAGATGACATTCCTTCAGAACTACTGATACCCTTGGAGGAGACAAAACTATTCCATCTGACCTGCTAGACGTATGAGATAGGCGGAATATTCACACACATTAAGAAGAATGTAATAGTTAGAATTCCAAAAAATAAGGTGCTGATAGGTGTGAATGTTACCAATACATCACTCTAATAATTCATGGCTGCAAAACATTTTACACAAGAAAAAAAAAGGTAGATGCCCATCTCTCCCGCGGCGTAACCGCGCGGTCTTAGGCGCCTTGTCGCGGTCCGCGTGGCTCCCCCCGTCCGAGGTTCGAGTCCTCCCTCGGGCATGAGTGTGTGTGTTGTCCTTAGCGTAAGTTAGTTTAAGTTAGATTAAGTACCGCGTAAGATTAGGGACCGATGACCTCAGCAGTTTGGTCCCATAGGACCCTACCACAAAAAAATAAAAAAAAACCATGGCAGGGAAGGTTTGGAGATATTGATGAACACACTAGGTAATACTGACCCTACAACTTCTCTTAGAAGATAGGTTAAGGGAAGGCAAACCTACGTTGACAGCATTTGGAGACTTACAGAAAACTTTTGACAATGTTCACTGGAATACTCTTTGAAATCCTGCAGGCATCAGGAGCAACATACAAAGAACAACAGGCTATTCACAGCCTGTACAGACCAGGTGGCAGTTGTAAGAGTCGAGGTGCATGAAAGAAGATCACTTCTGAAGAGCATGTTGCAAAGGATCACACACATGTTTAATAATGTTCGTGTTTGGCGAATTTTGTGGCCAGCGGAAGTGTTTAATCTCAGAATAGTGTTCCTGTAGCCACTCCGCAGCAATTCTGGACGTGTGGGACGTTGCATTGTCCTGCTGGAATTCCCCAAGTCCGTCGGAATGCACAATGGACATGAATGGATGCAGGTGATCAGACAGGACGCTTACGTACGTGTCACCAGTCGAAATCGTATCTAGACGTATTAGGGGTCCCATAAAACTCCAACTTTACACGCCCCACACCATTACAGAGCTTCCAGCTTGAACACTCCCCCGATAACATACAGGCTCCATGGATTCATGAGGTTGTCTCCATACCCGAACACGTCCATCCGCTTGATACAATCTGAAATGAGACTCGTCCGATCAAGTTACTTGTTTCCAGTCGTCAACAGCTTAGTGTCGGTAGTGAAGGTCTCAGGCGAGGTGTAAAGCTTTGTGTCGTGCAGTCATCAAGGGTACACGAGTGGACCCTCGGCTCCGAAAACTTATATGGGTAATGTTTCGTTGAATGGTTCGCACGCTGACACTTGTTGATGACGCAGCATTGAAATCTGAACCAATTTGCGCAAGTGTCGCACTTCTGTCACGTTGGATGATTCTCTTCAGTCATCGTTGGTCCCGTTCTTGCATGATCTTTTTCAGGCCGCAGCGATGTCGGAGATTTGATGTTTTACCGGATTGCGGATATTTACAGTACACTCGCGAAATGGTCCCCAGTTCATCGGTACCTTGGAGATGCTGTGTCCCATAGCTCGTGCGCCGACTATAACATCACGTTCAAACTCTCTTAAATCTTGATAACCTGCCATTGTAGCAGCAGCAGCGGATCTAACAACTGCACCAGACACTTCTATTATGTACGCGTTGCCGACCGCTGCACATTATTCCGGCTGTTCTTTGGCGCTTCAGTGTAGAATTACGTGTTAGTAAACTTCTTGGTAGGATAAAACTGGTTGCCAAGCCGAGACTCGAACTCGGGACCTTTGCCTTTCGTGGGCAAGTGCTCAACAGATGGAGCTACCCACGCAAGGCTCACAAACTGTTCTCACAACTTAATGTCCGCCAGTACCTGCTATGAGGACGGGCCGAGTGTCGTGCGTGGTAGCTCAGTCGATCAAGAACTTGCTCGCCAAAGGCAAAGGTCCCAAGTTCCAGTCTCAGTCCGTCACACAGTTTTAATGTGCCAGGAAGTTTCATATCAGTGCACACTCCACTGCAGAGTGAAAATCTCATTCTGAAGAGGTGTTAGGAAGCCTTTTCTGAAAGTATTTCTCTATAGTGTAGCCATGTATTAAAGTGAAACACGAATGATAAACAGTTTAGACAAGAAGAGAATTGATGCGTTTTAAATGTGTTGCTACAGAAGAGCGCTGAAGATTTGATAGGTACATCTTATAACTAATGAGGGGGCACTGAAAAGCACTGTGGAAACAAGAAATCGGTAGCACATGCTGACTAAAAGAAGGGATCGGTTGATGGGATCCTTTCTGAGACATCAAGGGATCACTAATTTAGTGTTGCGGAGGAGTGTGGAGGCTACAAAATTGTAGAGGAAAACCAAGAAATGAATATACTGAACAGTGGTTATTCGGACATGAAGTGGCTTGCACAGGGTAGACTAGCATGGAGAGCTACATCCAAACAATCTTTGGACTGAAGACCACAACAATGACAACAATTAGTTAACCCTCCCACGCATGTCTACGCGAGACTAGTGGCCCTTCTTTAGACTGATTCGATAGATTTAACAGTGCAGAGGATTGACCTTGGTCCGCCGCGCGGGATTAGCCGAGCGGTCAGAGGCGCTACAGTCATGGACTGTGCGGCCGGTACCGGCGGAGGTTCGAGTCCTCCCTCGAGCATGGGTGTGTGTGTGTGTGTGTGTGTGTGTGTGTGTGTGTGTGTGTGTGTTTTTGTCTTTAGGATAATTTAGGTGAAGTGTGTGTAAGCTTAGGGACTGACCACCTTAACAGTTAAGTCCCTTAAGATTTCACACACATTTGAACATTTTTTTGACCTTCGTCCGCCAGTAAGATTTCCTAAGTAAATCTGAAATTTGTTTCCCGCGTCGCACACCCCTACGAGCAGCTGCGTTCTAACTGTCTACCACGTATGGTACTTGGCCTAACACGACGGAAGCTCCGAGAAGAGACGTACGGAATGCCTCAAGGCTACAGTATAAATTTCCGGGGAGAGATACCGCCGCCCGTAGGACTCTGTGATTTATTGCTACTTTCGTTCAAACTTTGTGTTAAGATGTATGTAGGAGAGAAAAAGTCCAGTTGATGTAATTAGTCAAATCTTGCTTCCATTTAAAAAGTTCAAGTGCCAAATAAACCGTTAACTGTTAAAGAACGGGTCGCCTCTCAGAGACTTCAAATATAGGAATTCTCCAACATACGACAATTACAGAACCATACACTGCAGCAAGGATTAAAAAAAAAAAGTTGATGGATAGAGAGAGAGAGAACGCGGAAACGTTGGAAACATTGGTAAGGAAACAGGAGGAGGAGGAGGATATTAGTGTTTAACGTCCCGTCGACAACGAGGTCATTAGAGACGGAGCGCAAGCTCGGGTTAGGGAAGGATGGGGAAGTAAATCGGCCGTGCCCTTTCAAAGGAACCATCCCGGCATTTGCCTGAAACGATTTAGAGAAATCACGGAAAACCTAAATCAGGATGGCCGGAGACGGGATTGAACCGTTGTCCTCCCGAATGCGAGTCCAGTGTGCTAACCACTGCGCCACCTCGCTCGGTAAGGAAACAGGAAGTACTCCGGTTTTATAAAAGGCAAATGACACGCCAGTATCATCATGGATATTCCCGCAAAACCCTCGTCTATCTACGAACTGTTGGTAGCTCTATTGTCGTAAGCCTAGTGACACTTAGGATCATTTATTGCAGTTACCCAAAAGACTTGTTCGAAATCGGCCTCGTGCGCAATCTCCTAGAGAATATCGAGTGTCCGATCAGGCTTGTGACTGGACAGAAGACGTCTTTGCAGACAGAACCCAACATGTCGGCCTTAGGATTTCATTTCAAGCTGTTGCAACAAAGGAGGTCCCACGAAACTGTAAACAAGCAAGGGAGAATAAGATGTAAAGGAATTATGACATTAGCTGCTAGTGGGCTCTGATTTAACCCAACGGGGAAATATGAAAATTTGTGCCGGACCGGGTTTCTCCTTGCGGGCTTTCAAATGAAAATGAATGGTGGCCCTCAACTACGCACCTTCTGATTCAGTGTTGAAATATTAAAAGTTTTTGCTGGTTTCGTTGTCTAGGGGCTGGTATACGTAGTTGCCGCATTACAAGCCAAATACTGCTTAGTCTACAGTATGCAATATGAATAGACACATGAAACGAATGGTCGAAGGTTCCTATCACTCGGCAATCGCGAATGTAACGTAGAAATTTATAAATAAAATTTGCAATAAATACAATCTGCAGGTACTATCTCAACGACTTTAAATGATGAGAACAATAGTAGAAGTACTTGAGAGAATGTGGTATATTTCTGCAAAACAGTTATTGGTGTCGATGGTCCAGCAATTAAATAAAATATAAGTTGAATAACAGGGAAACAATATATTCCTACTGCACATAATTAGTTATGAACGACAACAAAGATCGCGAGATATTCTCTTCTAAACGCATACTACGTCTTCACTGCAGAAACCTCGGAAATCTCACAAATTCACAAGTCCGCACTCCGAAGTATTTCTCTCGCGACCACGCGCAAACCGCTCCACACTCTCCAAGTATCTCTCCTGTGCGACCACCCTCGCGCCGCACTCGAGCGTTGTGATTGGCCAGAGCGCTCGCGCCCTGTCTTCAAGCCAACGCACACTCAGGAACATACTGAAACAATTTCGAAATACTGGATTTACATTTAAATAGCTTGAAATTAAATAAATATTCCTAAAACTTGACCATAAACACGCTCTAACACACATTATTAAATACATAATCAAATCAAATAAACATATATCAAAGGAATAGAAACAAAGGGTAGGCCAGTAGCCTAATGCCTCCGTGCTTTCTAAAACACAGTAAATATTCAACCAATTTCTTCACGAATAGTATATATCGGATATAAACAAAGACACAGATGGATCAATATATTTATAAGCATTCTGTTACCGTTTTTTCATGTAACTGTGGAGTACTTATGGCCTGATGCGAGCGATAGTAATCGGCCACTTTGACCTCCAATAACTCATGTACTATTCAAGTTACATGCCTGTAATTTACACCAATTTAGGTTTACACTAAAAGCTTTCTAAAGAGACGTCGATCGACGCAATCGGATGAGCTGTTTAGATTTTGGAAGTTAGTTGCTGGGTGTTACTTGTTTAATTTACAGTCAGATACTAAACTTTAATGTTAGACACTGGACTCGAATACGGGAGGACGACGGTTCAATCCCGCGTCCGGCCTTCCTGATTTAGGTTTTCCGTGATTTCCCTACATCACTCCAGGCAAATGCCGGGATGGTTCCTCTGAAAGGGCACGGCCGACTTCCTTCCCCATCCTTCCCTAATCCGATGAGACCGGTGACCACGCTGTCTGGTCTCCTTTCCCAAACCAACCAACCAACTAAACTTTAATAAAGATACTGAAAATCTGATTACACCATCAGAATGGTGCAAATAATGGTAATGTACATGTTTCTTTTTAAGGTATCATGATTCATCTGGCTACTATTAATTTCTATATGAACTGTGACATGTCTGCCATGACGGTTTCACAAAGTCCGACATATTTATCTCTCTCCAGACAGCGTCACCATGGAATTCCCAGCCACACGCTCGGTCTGGACCCCTCTTACTTCAGCCAACATCTGGCACCACGTGGTCAGCCTGCAGAGCGGCCCGCACCCGCCGAGTGGCCCGTGCAGCCACGCCAACTCCGAACTTAGAATATTTTCAGGGCGCCACAATTCGCCCGTTGCCTCATATCCCGCTTATTTGGCAGGTGCAGTGACCACTGCACTATCCGGACACAACTACACGGAGTACCCGACGACGCCTCCTTTCAAACAAAATTTCTCAAATGTCTCTGAGCACTATGGGACTTAACTTCTGAGGTCATCAGTCCCCTAGAACTTAGAACTACTTAAACCTAACTAACCTAAGGACATCACACACATCCATGCCCGAGGCAGGATTCGGACCTGCGACCGTAGCAGTCACGCGGTTCCGGACTGAAGCTCCTAGAACCGCTCGACCACACCGGCCGGCAAAATTTCTCAATTTATCCACACGCTACTGTTGTAGCGCCACTTGCGCATTATACTCATTACTCGCCGCATTTCTCCCATTCCTGTTTCCTAAAGAACAGAAACTACATATATAAACTAAGGGGAGGACGATGAACTGATAACCTCATGCTCGAACTCTATGGGAAACGACCAGATGCAGCGAGTAATGAGGATAATTGGCAAGGGCACTACATCAGTAATATGCAGGTAAGTTGCGAATTTGGGTGTGACTGGAAGCGTGCTAAGGTAGTCTGTGTACTGACGATGACCACTGTGCCGGATGACGCAGTGGTCAGCGCATCTGCCTAATAAGCAGGAGTCCCGCGTTCGAACCCTAGTCTGGCACAAATTTTCAATTTTCCCGATTGATTTAAATCAGTGTCCACTGGCAGCTAAAGTCATTATTATTTTACCGAGCGAGGAGGCGCAGTGGTTAGACACTGGACTCGCATTCGGGAGGACGACGATTCAATCCCGTCTCCGGCCATCCTGATTTAGATTTTCCGTGATTTCCCTAAATCGCTTCAGGCAAATGCCGGGATGGTTCCTTTGAAAGGGCACGGCCGATTTCCTTCCCCATCCTTCCCTCACCCGAGCTTGCGCTCCGTCTCTAATGACCTAGTTGTCGACGGGACGTTAAACACTAATCTCCTCCTCCTCCATTATTATTATTTTTGTGTCTTGGTTCGTAGTGGTTGTGGAATCAAAATGATACGAGAGAAAATAATTAGTCCCAAAAGTTTATTATCTTTTGCTGATCGCCATTTTATAAAGTTGATTTTCTTTCTTAGGGCAGCAGCAGAGCGCTCGCCTGGGCATGTCTCCGCCTTTAAGCTAAAACGGCCGTGCGCTTGTCTGGAACTGCTGTGCGGTTTCCACGGCTGCGACAGCAACGGCCTTGCGCGCGCCCTCGCCTGCTGAGTGCGGAGTGCCTTATCGTGTCGTCTCCGTTTATGGCTGCGAGTCGGCGAGCACCGGCTACAAACGGCGGGGCATCACACTCTGAAGCGCTGGCGTCACCACGTTTCGCGGGCCTCTGACAAAGCTAGGCATTGGATAAAAAGAGCACACATTTATGTCGCAAAGCGAGCAACCTTTTGGGGTTCTGGGCTGTCGACAGAATGTGAAAGTGAGACTAGAGTACAGACCGTGGGTCACAAGTGTCGGAATATAGCTAACGGTGAACATCTCTCTTTTAATTATATCACCAATTTATTATCTTATGGGAAACGAGCTGATGTTTATGAAACAATCATTTTTGCCTTAATTCTAAAAAAGAGAGAGAGGAAAAATTAACTGTTTTAGTTGATCGTAAGTGTCGTAAATGTGTCTGAACTTTTTTTTGAAGAAATCACACGCCGGTATTCTCTGAACATGGCATATACATTTAGTCCAAATTTACACAAATTATTTATCTGATTAAGTTCATCACAGTGAAAATTTTAACTTTGACAATGGCATATTCGGACTCTAAGCCAAGTTATTTCTGAATCCAAAGCGCAACTGACGCATTCTAGCGTCCATTACTCTATCCTATATGATAGAAAATAATGACCCTTCACAAAAGAGTTTTTGTACCGGTTATATTTCTACCTGGTTTACTCGTATTAAAATGGCTACCTTTCATATTCGTATCGTCATTCTCTTCCACTGACATCCGCTGCTGGACTAAGGTCTCTTCCATTTTAGACATCTCCACGTATAATGCTCTACAATTATGCGCATTCATGTTGTTCCTGCGTGTCGTCTCGGCCTGTTCTTTTCGAACCACGGGAAAACTTCATTGATCTATCTACCACTTACATGTCGAACTACGTCTCATCTATTTCATTTTCCTTGCGGTCTTTTACGTCATCCACACCAGCCGCAGCCGTGATGGGACTTGCTTTTTCTGGATCTCGTAATAATTTGCAATGTACATCGCTCCACTGTTCGCAGAGAAACCCTAATTATTTGAACAGTCTCTGCATTACAACACCATTTTCCACTGCCTGAAGTCAAAACTGGTGGCGAGCACTGTCTGTAAATTCCCGCTTTCAGATACTTTGAAGGTCTGGAAAACTCTATTTAGTTTTCCAGAACATTCAAGACCATTTTAACTAAAATGTTTGTGACGATACAATTATCTCGCTCTCGACTTCCACTAAAAAGTAGAACATAACGAGGGTGATACCATAACAAGTGAGCTTGAAAGCACCTCACTCGAGCCTGCTCACAAGCGTGACTCGAGCAGTCATTGTGAACACTGACTCATGAAAGCGCATGACTGGAATGTACGTTAACAGGAAGGGCCATACTCCAATCATAACAATGGGAGCAGTCCTAATTTGTCTCCTTAATTCAAATATATTCTGAATTTAAGATTTACATCCAGTCAGGAAAAGCAATATTAAGCACTGAAATGGGGAGGAAAGATATTCCTAGTATCCAGTATCGGGTTTAACAAGTGGTTGCGGACTTTCGAATAGAAAATGAATGGCATGAGGTGTGGCCCCCAGCTCCGTACCCTCCGACTCAGAATTGCAATATTAAAAGTTTTGGATGGTTTCGTTGTCTAGGGGCTGGGATACGTAGTTGTCGCATTACAAGCCAGATACTCCTGAGTCTACAGTATACAATATGAATACACACATGAATCGAATGGTCGAAGGTTTCTATGACTCGGCAATTGCGAATTATGGGCGTAACATATAAATTATAAATGGAAGATTGCAATTAAATTAAATATGCAGGAACTATCTTAACGACTTTAAATGATGAGTACGATAGTAGAAGTACTTTTGAGAATGCGGTATATTTCTGCAAAACACTTATTGGTGTCGATGATCCAGCAATTAAATAAAATATAAGTTGAATAACAGGGAAATAATAGATTCCTACAGCACGTAATTAGTTATGAACACTTCTAAATGCACACTACGTCTTGAAACACCCCCCGATTAAATTCCTTATTGGATTTTGTGTAATTTTCCGTAGCCGCCAAACAGTTAATTATTATGATTATATGACCGTGTGCTTAATGGAAGAAAGGCTATCGGTTTTTCTGCTGGTTTCGGGGGTATTTCAACCGAGTGCGGCTGTTCTGAGATTAAGTACTGGAAATGATAGAAAGTTTGTCTATTATTAAGGACCACAAAGGTTGCGATTTACAAACTGATATATATATTTCCTACTAACACACAAATGCTATGGCAGTTGCTACCTTCGCCTTACACGTCTAATTACGGTTATATCTCTTATTGGTTGCTGACTTTTAGATATTTCGTCACACGCAATGATGATGGTTAACATCCACAACAGTCCTCACTGCAGTCCATGGTTGTTGGTGGCCGACGCGGTTGACGCGAAACACGAAATTCGGCACTTGTCACTTTTGCTGTCATATCACTCGCGAATCGGTATCGATGAGGGTCCACCCCACGACGATCAGGGGGACGCGCTCATCTGTCACACTTCGGTAAATTTACTCGACCACCATTCTTGCCCGTCTTTCCCGCACTACTTTTCACTCGACTCTTTCTAGTACTACTCCGCGCTCAACACTCGTCTCACTGCCTCCTGCAGCGCTCGACAATCGACTCCTGTCTGCTGTCGACCCGGGCGTTGGATACTAGCACCTATGTTCGTGGGGTCACGGATCCCTTACAGTCTTCACTGTAGAAGCAACGGAAATCTCACAACTGCACAAGTCGACACTCCAGAGTATTTCTATCTGTCGCGACCACATGCAAACAGCTCCACTCTCTCCAAGTGTCTCTGCCGCGAGCGAGCGTCCGTCGCGCCGTCAGGTGCACCACTGTCTGTGTCTTGTGCCAGACTGCCCAGCACTGTCGCACTCGGAACGGTCCTCCTCCCCCACTTCCATACAGTCTCGCCCTTAACGAGCGCTGTGATTGGCTAGAGCGCTCCCTCCATGCCTCCCAGCCAATGTATACTCACAAACATATTTAAGCACGTGCCAAATACTGGATTTACATTTAAATAACTTGAAATTAAATAAATATTCCTACTGCTGGACCATAAACACGCTCTAATACACATTATCAGATACATCAGCAAATTAAATAAACATATATCAAAGGAATAGAACAAGAGGTAGGCTAGTAGCCTAACGTCTCTCTGATTTCTAAAACACAGTAAATATTTAACCAATTTGTTCACGAATAGTATATATTGAATATAAACAAAGATATAGATGAATAAATACGAGGGCAGTTCAATAAGTAATGCAACACATTTTTTTTCTGAAACAGGGGTTGTTTTATTCAGCATTGAAATACACCAGGTTATTCCCCAATCTTTTAGCTACACAACACTATTTTTCAACGTAATCTCCATTCAATGCTACGGCCTTACGCCACCTTGAAATGAGGGCCTGTATGCCTGCACGGTACCATTCCACTGGTTGATGTCGGAGCCAACGTCGTACTGCATCAATAACTTCTTCATCATCCGCGTAGTGCCTCCCACGGATTGCGTCCTTCATTGGGCCAAACATATGGAAATCCGACGGTGCGAGATCGGGGCTGTAGGGTGCATGAGGAAGAACAGTCCACTGAAGTTTTGTGAGCTCCTCTCGGGTGCGAAGGCTTGTGTGAGGTCTTGCGTTGTCAAGAAGAAGGAGAAGTTCGTTCAGATTATTGTGCCTACGAACACGCTGAAGTCGTTTCTTCAATTTCTGAAGAGTAGCGCAATACACTTCAGAGTTGATCGTTTGACCATGGGGAAGGACATCGAACAGAATAACCCCTTCAGCGTCCCAGAAGACTGTAACCATGACTTTACCGGCTGAGGGTATGGCTTTAAACTTTTTCTTGGTAGGGGAGTGGGTGTGGCGCCACTCCATTGATTGCCGTTTTGTTTCAGGTTCGAAGTGATGAACCCATGTTTCATCGCCTGTAACAATCTTTGACAAGAAATTGTCACCCTCAGCCACATGACGAGCAAGCAATTCCGCACAGATGGTTCTCCTTTGCTCTTTATGGTGTTCGGTTAGACTACGAGGGACCCAGCGGGAACAAACCTTTGAATATCCGAACTGGTGAACAATTGTGACAGCACTACCAACAGAGATGTCAAGTTGAGCACTGAGTTGTTTGATGGTGATCCGTCGATCATCTCGAACGAGTGTGTTCGCACGCTCCGCCATTGCAGGAGTCACAGCTGTGCACGGCCGGCCCGCACGCGGGAGATCAGACAGTCTTGCTTGACCTTGCGGCGATGATGACACACGCTTTGCTCAACGACTCACCGTGCTTTTGTCCACTGCCAGATCACCGTAGACATTCTGCAAGCGCCCACGAATATCTGAGATGCCCTGGTTTTCCGCCAAAAGAAACTGGATCACTGCCCGTTCTTTGCAACGCACATCCGTTACAGACGCCATTTTAACAGCCCCGTACAGCGCTGCCACCTGTCGGAAGTCAATGAAACTATACGAGACGAAGTGGGAATGTTTGAAAATATTTCACAAGAAATTTCCGGTTTTTTCAACCAAAATTGGCCGAGAAAAAGAATGTGTTGCATTACTTATTGAACTGCCCTCGTATATTTTGAAACGTCCCCTTTGAACAATTCTACATGACTGTCCTTAACCTGACACACAATATTTTTAGCGCAACGCAATCTGACTTTCACAATTCCCTACTAAAGAATGGCCCTGACAAACATTAAACTATACCTTTCACAAATCACTTACCTCACAAAAATCTTCGCTGCTCAAGCTACTGCAGTACAGCGAGCGCCACTACTGCCAGCTAAATAAAAGATTCAAACTACTAAAGGCACTAACTACTGATAGGGATAGTTAGCAAATGAAAGATATTAATAGAGAACAAACAATGTATTTACCTTGATATCATCACAAGTCATAATATATATATCAGTTCATGACAAATTGCAAACCTCCGCCATCTCTCTCCCCACATCCACCACTGCTGGCGGCTCACCTCCAACTGCGCAACGCTACGCGCTGTTCACAGCCAGCTGCCTCTGCCCAACACTACAATGGCAGACAACAATGCAAACTAGCCACAGACTGCACACAGCACAGCCAGTGATTTTCATATTGAGCGCTACGTAACGTTGCCAATAAGAAAACATAAACAGCCTACTTACATAGAGAAAACATAAACAGCCTACTTACATAGAGAAAACATAAACAGCCTACTTACATAGAGAAAACATAAACAGCCTACTTACATAGCCCCCATGCTCCCCACAAAAATTTTTACAAATTGTGTTGGGCACTGGCCAATACAGATTTGACAAAAATTTTTCACAATTACAGTAACAAAGATATAAAATGCACACACTTATTAATATTATGTTGGTCAAAAGATCAAAATTTCTCACAGTCCATAAAGACAGTCCACATTGTTCATCACAGTAAAAATGCAGAGTTTTTCTCAAAGTCCAAGCAGTAAAAGAAAATGCACATAGAAGTAGTGGATTTCCATGCAGTCTTGAAGAAGTACTGTTGTCCTTCCAACTGAAAGACAGTGCTGACTCTTGACATGCAGACAGGTAATGGGCCACAACAGAGCAAACCCACTGCAGAGTCAGTCGAAGTTTGGAAGAATATTGGTAGGTAGGTCATCACAGAGCAGACCCACTGTAGTCCTTGTAGAGATTGTGGTATTGGTGGGCCACCAGAGGTGCAGACCCACTGTAGTCCTTGTAGAGATAATGGTATTGGTGGGTCATCATAGATGCAGACCCACTGTAGTCCTTGTAGAGATAATGGTATTGGTGGGCCACCAGAGGTGCAGACCCACTGTAGTCCTTGTAGAGATAATGGTATTGGTGGGCCACCAGAGGTGCAGACCCACTGTAGTCCTTGTAGAGATGACCAGCAGCCATCTGTTGCGATTGTGCAGGTGCACATTCACCATCGAAGAGTCTTGCGGAGAATATGGCAAGTCCATAAACCACCACTTGTGCACTCACAAAGTTTTTGGAATTGTCCTTAGAACCAGCAATGCTATTATCCAGTCCCTTGCTGAATTATTAACACACGTGCAAACACTATCAGTCCCTACTTCTCACATATTGTCCATGTACTATGACCAACAGAAACGTGTGCAGTGAAATGTTACTTAATTTGAAGAACTGGTAACAATTACAATTTGGTAACATAAAAATACAATAACAAAGGTACACAATACATCATTAAAAACATAACAATATAGATAACATTTGTAGTAATAGGGGCTTTACAAAAGAATAGAAATAGACATATATGTCAGTGTTACAGGAATTATGACATAAGTACATAGATAAAAGATCAGAATAACTTTCGAAACATCAACTTCACACATGAGCATTAACACAAAGTAGAGTAAATAATGTCTAAACATCTTTACAAAGTAAATAACACATTATTAATGCCAATTATATTCGAGGATAACAGTATTCCTCATCATAGTGAATGTAGCTTAATATTAAAAGAGAAAAAAATTCTATGAAACTGTACACAGAGACAGGAAGAAAACAAATACACAAGGGTACACAAACACATAGTGGGATAACACCAATAGGAAAGGACAGGGTTCGTTTTCAGTGTAACATTTGGTACTGCAGTCCAACCCAAAACTTCATATATCTTTCCTCTTATTTCATCCTTTGTTTCCACCAAAAAAATCCTATCCAAGCATGCTTTCTGTATTCTGTTCATATTTCTTTCAAAATAATTATTTCTGATTGTACAATACTCATTTGGGCCCAAATCCTTTTTATATAACTTCGCAATGCATTCTTTACCTATTCTCCATAGTCAGTTTCTCATATAGTCTACCCCCTCTTAAGCTAACTTAAATCTACTGAGCTCAGATGCTAAACTAAGGGACGAGGCAATGCAGCAGCACAAAACAATTAACACAAGCAGCAATGACAAAAAATACAGATTGGCAAAGCTAGCAGCAGCAAATATAAAAAAATATAAAACTTATATCTATACATGACAAAGCTCAAGCAGAAAAGATATTACAGTAAAAACAACAATGCAGATAAGGGAAATGTATATTCACATCTTAATGTCTATGTAATTAAAGTGGTGCACCACAACAACTTATTGTAAAAAGAAATATTACCATGTACTTGAAAAGAAAATTATGTGTTACTGTTACTAGATCCTTCTTATTGTTCTTTCCTTTCCAAGTGCTCCTTTTTTAAAGAATGTGGATCATAAAATAATTATTTAATAGATCTGTTGACAGAAAGTGTTCACATTAGCAAATGCATTTTATTTTATAAAAGCAATGCTGCAACACAGCTGGAAAACAGGTGTCAAATGAAATAAGCAACTATGAAAAGCAAAGCATAAAAATATCATTCAATAGTCATGTGACATTTCATAAGTTAGTAGAAATTCTCTCAACTCTCATAGAAAGACGCTTGTCGTAATCAGGTGTGCAGATGTACGAATATTTCCCATCAATTCATAAGCATTTCAGTAATTAGCACAAAGTGCGAGTAATCATATGTTTTCAAGTAACGAGGGTGTCGCATTAGCGATGAAAGGCACACCCTAATGGCTTGTTCTCCAGGTGTTTGACACGTCCCACGTCCCCTTTTTTTTCTACCTGTGCCGCTGAAAAGGGCTCGCAATAATGGCTTTTTCTCCAGGCGTCTGACACAGCTGGGTGCCCGCGACGCATTACGTGCAGGTGGTCACTTAACTTTCGTACGGAAATATTTACGACAGCAGTTTCTGCTACCGTTGCAGTCACATTTAAAAATATTTCACAGGTCAAGAATTAGCGTTGCAAATCTGTAGAAACAAAATCCTATAAATATAAGTGTCCAAAAAAAATATTCGTCAGCATTGTGATACAGTCACACATTTCATAACTCTTAAAGTACGTTTCTTGGTTTCCAACATCCTTTTCATAAATCAGAGTCCCTAAACACTACTCATTATTCCTTACCTCATTATACATATACATATTCGTCGACACTTCTTCAATATTTCATCGTGAGAAATACGTAGCATAATAAACATTCCTCAACAACATAATACACATCGTCGTCGTAATAATAACATCATAACACTTCAGTCAAATCTCAAAATCGTCATAACTTCCTCCAATAATTTCTAAGCCTAAAATAATTCTCTGCTCATGTAAAAGTGTCAGCTGCCTCAAACGTACTTTAAAAATCATGATCTCATACCAAATACATCATTCAAAGCTCTCATAGTATCACAATGATTCCGAAAAAATATGAACAGTTTACAAAGTACAGACAAAATACAGTTTCATAAGTGTGAAGTTATCCAACTGTGTAATTACGTAAACATCTGTCACTGATATAGTAAAATAAATGTTTGTCTCTCTCAGTTAAATGATCAGATAGCTGTGTAATTTGTGTGTTAGAGAAATATGGTACCGATGTGTAAAGTTGTATAAGCAAATACCATATTAGCTAGGGTTCCTTGTGGTTGCCACACACATGGTACACAAAGTAGGCATGTACCCCCCTGAGGATAAATGTAATTATACCCTCAGGTGTTACAAATTACAGCAATGGAATGAAATGTATCACTGAAAACCTTTGTATCACTGTACTCCAAATATCTTTAAAAATAAATGTTTTAAGTACAAAATTAATCACTCAAATGCGTGTCCTGCAGCGCTAAATGTGCATCTTGTTGTAAGATAATCTCTGTGGAAGTGTCGTAGTTATCGTCCTCCGAAAGCTAAGTTCTGCAGAAGTCAATGTACTTACCTCATAATACACAAAAGTGAAATGCTTTGCGTATAAATGTCTTAGTTATTACGCTTATTGCCGTAATGAGGAAAGTACTGTGCTGTAACGTATTGTTGTGCTACGGAAAAGGCAGTCTCATTGTAGCTATACCACAAAAGTTACTACTAAAACCTGTTTTACTTTCCAGAATAATTCAGAAAACTGTGCAGATATAAAACAGATACACCGCAAAAGCAACATTGTAAATTGTCACTCATTAGTAGCGTCGTGATAAAAATCGTGTAGCTGTCACATAAACTAACTATTGTCTCATCTGGTATCTCACAGAAAGTACTTTAAATCCGGAATGTATTTTCAAGTAAACCAAAATGTTGCATTAAAATCTCATTAGCAGTACTGGTAAATGTTCTAAGTATGTGAGCCTTATAGTCGTTACGTAATCGTGCAACAAACAAGCAAGAATGTACACACACAATAACACTGTGACGTCTGTTCACTATAACAATGCATTCGTCATTTCTGTTTAAATAAGTTCTCTTGGTTCTTGACTGGATATTTCACTTCAAACATTGTTACATGTTAACAGATTCTAAATCTGACAAAGCATACTAGAAAAGTGAAGTGAAAAGTTTTATACCAAAGACTAAGTTAAAAAGCAGATTATCTGTCAATAAATGGTCTTACATGAGAAATGTGGTGTAACCCTTTACTCTTCCTAGTACGCAGACTTTCAACTTCAAAGCAATTATCATGTTGTTTACATCGGTAAAGAATGCTAAATCTTTTCTCAAGGTTCGCGTCTTTATTATTTTTCTCTGAGCCAGCCGGCGCACGCGGCTGCCTGCGGTGCGAGTCATTGTCTGTCTCTTTGTTGGCGCGCGTCGTTATTGGGATTAGGAGACCTAACTTCTACAAATTCACTCTGACGAGAAGGCCCTGCTCTGTTCGAATCCCGCCAGTTCTGATGCAATTCAGATCTGTCGTTACGATCATATCGTCTGTCGTCATGTCGGTAGATCCTGTAGTTTCTTTCTTGTCGGTCACATGGTGGAGAATTTCTCCCTGAATCGTAACTGCGCGCTGGTCCGTTGCGTCTAAAGTTATTCTGTCTCCCTTGATTGTATTTATTTTGGTTCCCGTATTGTCTGTTTATCTTATTGTCTCTGTGATAGTCATTACCACGGAGAGGTGATCTTTCCCTGTAGTTATTACTACTCTGCCAACGGTTGTCATACGGGTGGTGTCTGTTTTGGTCACGATTTGTGTTGTGAGAATAGCCTTGTCGTGTAAAGTTATTACTTCTTTCATCGCGGAATTGCGACGGATGTGACCTGTAATTGCTGTGTTCCTGGTTTCGCGTTCCGCGATTGTCAGTGTCAATTTCTAATTCTTGTAAGAGTCCCTGAAATGCTTCAATGTCGTCTTTGCAACGTCCTGCCAAAATAATATGTCGTAAATGTTCAGGCAGTTTGATTAAGCAAATGCGGATGAGTTCTGAGGGGCTGTATGGGTTTGAAAGATACTGATTCTTGTGCAACATGTCTTCAAAATATTTCACAAGACTGGAGAATTCAGATTGTTCGAAATGTTTCATCATTATGATACCATGTTTTACGCGGTCTTGTGTGGCTTGAGACCAATACGCTGAGAGGAAGGCATGGTAAAACTCTCCTTCACTGTGGCAATCGTGAATTACCGATCGCATTCTTACAGCTGGTTCATTCTCTAAGTAGCCACACATAAATTCTAATCTGTGTTCCAACGACCAGTTGGGAGGAAAACAATGCGAGAATTGATGGAGCCATGCTTGTGGATGAATGTCGTTGCCAGAATTCTTAAATGTTTTGAATTTACGTGTAGTAATGAACAGCTTATAGTCAAAATCATCATGTCGGCGAGTAGCATATCGGTCATTGTTACGTCGTGTCGGCGGTTCCATATCGAAATTCGGTGCACATTGCCAGTTTCTTTCATAACTTCCGAAATGCCCTGTGTTATTATTTTGCGTCTTTTCCGTATTTCTAAGTCCCTCTTCCCGTGTTGGAGCGCGAGTGTCCTCTGAAATACGTAATTCTTGTATTACCTGTGTCAGCTGATCTTGTACTTCCCGGATTTCTCTTTGGTGTTGTGTATTAATTTGATTCTGATTTTGTTTGAATTTTCTTATTTGTTCATACTCTTCTGTGTCAGTGAAGGCTACAGGTGTTGTGTCATTCAGATCATCATCTACCTTTGTAGATAAGTTAGTGAACTGATCTGAAAGTTCGGCTACTTTATCCGATAGTGAAATCATTTCCTCTCTATGTTTTTCTGAACCAAGTTTCAGAGTTTCCATTTGTGTTGCAATCGTGTCTACTGTGACCTTTAAGTTTTCCTGAGTTTTTGCAAGTTGCATAACCGTATCGGTAGATGCAACTGAGTCAAATTTTGCTTGCAAGGTCTCATGATTTTCATAAACAATAGTTTGCAGTTCTTTTATAGCTGCTTCGTGATTCTGTAGTGCATTTTCATGACGCGAAAAAATAGGTTGGAAATGCTCACAAATTTGTGTTTTTACGTCATTACAGACTTTTTGACATTTCGATTCAATGTGATGTAACTCAGCAGTTAAATCCTCACGTGTTCGTTCAAGAGTTTGCTCCAATGAGTCTAACTTTTTAAGATTTTGTTCCATTGTGTCTAACTTTTGAAGCTTTTGCTGTGTTTGTCTCTGATTTTGTTCCATTGTGTCTAACTTTTTGAGATTTTGTTCCACTGTGTCTAACTTTTTGAGATTTTGTTCCACTGTGTCTAACTGTTGCTGTGTTTGTCTCTGGTGTTGTTCCATTGTGTCTAACTTTTCAAGCTTTTGCTGTGTTTGTCTCTGATTTTGTTCCATTTGTTGCATTAATTGCAATAATAATGTATTAGTGTCTGGAATCTGTTTCTCTACGCTTTTCGGCAGTGCATTTGCACCGGCAACATTCACATTTTGACAAGCAGAAAATGCGTCTTGACTTATTTGAGGAAACGGTGACAACCCAAAACCTGAATCTACAGTATTTGCGAAATTGTGTCCTGTCATTTCGGATTCCTGAGGCGAGCTGTTGCCGACCGATCGATCGATAATGCTTCCCTGTTCACTACCTGTTTCACTGTCTACACCATTGTTTGCAGCCCGCTCCATTTCCCTATTCACAATTACCAAATTACTACTTTGAACATCAGTTAATTCACTACTCGGTGGCGCTAACACACTGCTTTCGTCTTCACTGTCATTTCTCAGTTTACTTTGGAGCCTAGTATTACGTTTTTCACACGCCATTATTGTTACAGTATTTCACACGACAACACAGAAAAACACAATTTGAAGATCAAAAATAAGAGAACACATTAACATAGCACTGAAAATAATATCTAGTTAATTGCAGCTGCGAAATACTTGGTGCAAATCTACATGCATGCCCAATATTTTTAGCGCAACGCAATCTGACTTTCAAAACTCCCTACTAAAGAATGACCCTGACAAACATTAAACTATACCTTTCACAAATCACTTACCTCACAATAATCTTCGTTTCTCCCACTACTGCAATACAGCAAGCGCCACTACTGCCAGCTAAATAAAAGATTCAAACTACTAAAGGCACTAACTACTGATAGGGATAGTTAGCAAATGAAAGATATTAATAGAGAACAAACAATGTATTTACCTTGATATCATCACAAGTCATAATATATATATCAGTTCATGACAAATTGCAAACCTCCGCCATCTCTCTCCCCACATCCACCACTGCTGGCGGCTCACCTCCAACTGCGCAACGCTACGCGCTGTTCACAGCCAGCTGCCTCTGCCCAACACTACAATGGCAGACAACAATGCAAACTAGCCACAGACTGCACACAGCACAGCCAGTGATTTTCATATTGAGCGCTACGTAACGTTGCCAATAAGAAAACATAAACAGCCTACTTACATAGAGAAAACATAAACAGCCTACTTACATAGAGAAAACATAAACAGCCTACTTACATAGAGAAAACATAAACAGCCTACTTACAATTTGTAAGCATGCTTCTACTTTTATTTCGTATAACTGTGGAGTACTTATGGGCTGACGCAATTGATAGTAATCGGCCACTTCGACCTCTAATAGCTCATGTATTATTTAAGTTACATGTCTGTAATTCATACCAATTTAGGTTTACACTAATAGCTTTCTAAAGACACAGCAATCGAGAAAATTTTGGAAATTCGTTGCTGGGTGTTGCTTGTGTAATTTACTGTCAGATACTAAACTTTAAACTAATAAAGATATTGAAAATGTGATTACACTATCAGAATCGTCGTGCAAATAATAGTAATGTACATGTTTCTTTTTGAGCTATCATGACTCATCTGTCTACTATTAATTTCGATACGAACTGTGAAATATCTGCCATTAACGCTTCACAAAGTCCGCCATCTTTGGCACTCCCGGCGTGTCTCCTTCATCAGTACAGCATGATCATGGAATTCCCAGCCACGTGGCTGGACCGACCGTTGTGCAACATCACGCCGTTGCTAAGGTAACGTTCAGTACCACGCGTTTGGTGCCGGGCTGCGGCTTTGACGAGCGTCCTGTGCGGCGGCCTCAACTCTGAACATACACTCCTGGAAATTGAAATAAGAACACCGTGAATTCATCGTCCCAGGAAGGGGAAACTTTTTTGACACATTCCTGGGGTCAGATACATCACATGATCACACTGACAGAACCACAGGCACATAGACACGGGCAACAGAGCATGCACACTGTCGGCACTAGTACAGTGTATATCCACCTTTCGCAGCAATGCAGGCTGCTATTCTCCCATGGAGACGATCGTAGAGATGCTGGATGTAGTCCTGTGGAATGGCTTGCCATGCCATTTCCACCTGGCGCCTCAGTTGGACCAGCGTTCGTGCTGGACGTGCAGACCGCGTGAGACGACGCTTCATCCAGTCCCAAACATGCTCAATGGGGGACAGATCCGGAGATCTTGCTGGCCAGGGTAGTTGACTTACACCTTCTAGAGCACGTTGGGTGGCACGGGATACATGCGGACGTGCATTGTCCTGTTGGAACAGCAAGTTCCCTTGCCGGTCTAGGAATGGTAGAACGATGGGTTCGATGACGGTTTGGATGTACCGTGCACTATTCAGTGTCCCCTCGACGATCACCAGTGGTGTACGGCCAGTGTAGGAGATCGCTCCCCACACCATGATGCCGGGTGTTGGCCCTGTGTGCCTCGGTCGTATGCAGTCCTGATTGTGGAGCACACCTGCACGGCGCCAAACACGCATACGACCATCATTGGCACCAAGGCAGAAGCGACTCTCATCGCTGAAGACGACACGTCTCCATTCGTCCCTCCATTCACGCCTGTCGCGACACCACTGGAGGCGGGCTGCACGATGTTGGGGCGTGAGCGGAAGACGGCCTAACGGTGCGCGGGACCGTAGCCCAGCTTCATGGAGACGGTTGCGAATGGTCCTCGCCGATACCCCAGGAGCAACAGTGTCCCTAATTTGCTGGGAAGTGGCGGTGCGGTCCCCTACGGCACTGCGTAGGATCCTACGGTCTTGGCGTGCATCCGTGCGTCGCTGCGGTCCGGTCCCAGGTCTACGGGCACGTGCACCTTCCGCCGACCACTGGCGACAACATCGATGTACTGTGGAGACCTCACGCCCCACGTGTTGAGCAATTCGGCGGTACGTCCACCCGGCCTCCCGCATGCCCACTATACGCCCTCGCTCAAAGTCCGTCAACTGCACATACGGTTCACGTCCACGCTGTCGCGGCATGCTACCAGTGTTAAAGACTGCGATGGAGCTCCGTATGCCACGGCAAACTGGCTGACACTGACGGCGGCGGTGCACAAATGCTGCGCAGCTAGCGCCATTCGACGGCCAACACCGCGGTTCCTGGTGTGTCCGCTGTGCCGTGCGTGTGATCATTGCTTGTACAGCCCTCTCTCAGTGTCCGGAGCAAGTATGGTGGGTCTGACACACTGGTGTCAATGTGTTCTTTTTTCCATTTCCAGGAGTGTATATTATTTCCAGGGCGCCACAACTCGACCCTTACCTCACGTGGTCGAGCTTTCGAAAGGGGCGAGAGAAATACTACTAATGTGGATAAACTCTGGCGCATGATGACGTGTTACTTAGTATGATGCTCGTAGTATCTCACTGTTTTACAGAGACGCGGCAGCTGACGGGTATCTTCCAGTCTCATGAATTAAGTTAATCATTTACGTCTCGATTTTCAAATTCTGTCACTACTTCCGTAACTGTACAAGGCGTTAGAACCAGACTTTCACTCATATACCATGTACCACAACACTGATCCCAGAAAGAAAATAACAGACTGTCAGGGAAGGCTCTATTTCCCATTGCTACCCTGAAATGCCATATAGAGGAGGAAACTCCACCAACCTGACAGTACTGTTCCACTAGTTGCCTACACCCGAGAACACAGGGGCCATGAAAACGTAAGCAAACAAAGTGTGTCAGTATATCAGTAACAATAACAAGCCATGACTGCGACTCAGGGCGCTCGTCTTATCTTGCCGACAGGCTGCAACGGCATTGCTCCTAGCATGTGCACCTACTCTGGGCCTATTTGCTTCCGCAAAGTCACGTGGCTGCAAATAGTTCGCATGCAGTTCAGCTGACTGCCGGAACATAAACCGTTGCACAGTTCGTATCCAGCATTTGAAAACAGTCAGCCAACCTCGGAACGCCACCTTGCCATGTGGAGCCACCAGCAGTCTTCATCATGGCTACGCAATGACTTGTGCCCTCGACACTCGAGGCGACCGGGCTCATACTGTGATTGTGTTTAGAGACAGTCGCGCCACCGAGTGGTCCTCATGACTGTGACTATCATTTCGTTTGTGACTTAGCCATTCCAGGCGAAAAGGCAAACTTTGACTTAAACGATCAGAAGTGTTTAATAAGACATACAGTTCGACTGATAAGCTGTTCTTGTACTTGTGAATTTATGCTCCAGGACGGAGAAGAGTTAATCTGTGTTATTAGTGATGCACCTGTTGTTCATTGTCTACATGGGTGTTAGTTTTTTCGCAACAAAAACGGCGCGGCTACTTCACCTACAGAAGGCAATGTCCGTCTTACTAGCGAGTACTGAGAGAGCTCTCCAGATCAGTTAGGCTGCCACTACACGGCTGGTCCTGACTGCCAGCTAACTGCCAGGAAGGTACTCTTCGATCGTGGCGTCCTTCTTCAAACCAAGAAGCCTCTTTAATTGCCACTACCATCTTGGTGATTACCAATAATTACAGTTTGAAAGACGCTATATAAAAACTACCTTGGCCCAAAGCTAGTCCTGTAGAGATAAAATGACGATTTGTGGTTTTCGTCTCACTGCTGTCTCTAGGACACTCAGAAAATCTGGAGGCAAGGCATTTTTGTTAAATTTATAACATAATTCCCTGACAAAATAAGTGTAACATCACATGTTTAATTACTTTGCTATCCACGTAGCCATCATCTACAACTGTCTTAGACAGAAAAACTCATTTTATAACTCAATTACTTGTAAAATTTTCTTTTCGATGGATTCATTGTGTATCACACTTGATCCAAGGTTTATTTTCAACTTGCATGTGTTATTTTCTTCCTTTCATTGAAGTTAATCTGCATTAGATGTAAACAGTAAAATATAATGAGCAAAAGGAAGATCACTGAAGTATGTACCGTTAATACTT
Source organism: Schistocerca americana (assembly GCF_021461395.2). Classification (NCBI taxonomy): domain Eukaryota; kingdom Metazoa; phylum Arthropoda; class Insecta; order Orthoptera; family Acrididae; genus Schistocerca; species Schistocerca americana. The sequence goes on along the minus strand of NC_060120.1, from coordinate 313,366,419 downwards.
TTTCCCTCTAAGCTCAGCAGTTTCGGGATCTGTAAACTTCCGCTACGACTTCTGGGAAAGATTTTTAGTAACAGGGAATCTCGTTGAATCACTCCTCTTTCGACCGCTCGGCTCGCAGATTCGAATCCTGCCTCGGGCATGGATGTGTGTGATGTCCTTAGGTTAGTTAGGTTTAATTAGTTCTAAGTTCTAGGCGACTGATGACCTCAGAAGTTAAGTTGCATAGTGCTCAGAGCCATTTAAACCATTTTGAACTCCTCTTTCAGTTCTGAATTTCTCATTATCCCATTTTCCGAACTAGTAACTCGTTTTCACTTCTCAGATAATTTCATTCACGACTCTCAAATGGTTCATTGTGCTTTATCGAGTTATTGTTTCGCCTCATTAAAATCAATTTTTTTCCCATCTGCATTTGGCGAAAATTTTAGTGACTAACTTGTGTATTAAGGCAAAGAGACTTCAAATGGTTCAGATGGCTCTGAGCATTATGGTACTCAACATCTGAGGTCATCAGTCCCCTAGACTTAGAACTACTTAAACCTAACTAACCTAAGGACATCACACACATCCATGCCCGAGGCAGGATTCGAACCCGCGACCGTAGCAGTCGCGCGGTTCCGGACTGAAGCGCCTGGAACCGCTCGGCCACCTCGGTCGGCCGGCAAAGAGACTGATGGATCGATAGTCTATATAATACTTTCTTGCGAATAACTAAACAACTCTCCGGGTAGAAAGTCTGGAAAATAAACATTACGTGAAATAATAGCTGATAGCAGATATCCACTGAAATTGTGGAGTATGCCACAACGCGCAAAATTATTGGATCCGTCACAGTACACACATCTGAATTTTTAAATTATAGCGAATGTGTTTTTGGTTCTTTAACTTTTTGTTGGTTTTGGAATACGTAGAAATGAACGCTTAACTCTGAGTTCGGTAGTGTAGCTAGTCATGAACGGGGATGAAAATATTAGGACGAAAATATTATATATTATTGAATGAACGATTGAGCGATGTTAGTACTTACGTAAGGGAATCAACCAAATCCTAACACAGGAATATCGGATGGGGGGAAAGGGGGGGAGGGTTATAGGGCCGTCATGTTTTGTACAAAAACCAGATTTCACACTGTAATAATTCACTGCAAAATTTTTGAACGGTATAGGTTTGTAAACACGATTTTCTCAGATCCAATACTCATCGTCTTTAGCAGGTGTGTTTTATATCAATAAACTTTTGAGCAGTACGAGACATAAAAACTGTAACTATATTATATCACCTAGAGAAAATTTTTAACTTCGGTCATTGTTTAAATATTCAATGAGCATGCTTTAGAACAGATTGTAACCAGTAACTTAGTAATAGAAATTTCTGGAAGAGATTAGACGACCTGTTTACGAGTGTCTCCTTACACGTGAGGTGAAGTTTCCCTAACAGTAGGGTGCTATGCATGACAATGCTGTAACAACCGCAGGAACATTTTGCACCTGGAGTAACAGCATTCTTAATTAAATTTCCGGAGAGCCCTGGATTCTTCCAGCGGGCTCTGAAACCAATTTATATTAAAATTCTGCGGTTCAAATATTTGCTATTCCTGCGTGGCACAGTCGGGGTGAAGCAGTCCAAACACTGCGGTAGGTTGCTTCGTTCCTTACACCTACTTACACAATCCCGACTTCCACGGAAGAAAGTCGACAGTGGAAATATTCATTCGAAATTAATTAAACTTATTGTGAACATGCAGGGCTGACTTTTTTTGGGGCTACGATTGATTAATAATTCAGAAATAACACTGTTCTCTTAGTCACTTTATGCACTCACTGCGGGTTTCCTCGTGAGGTGGATTTCATTGTGCTACACTTCTGAAATTGTATTTGGGACATGCTATTGTGTTCGAATGCATAATGATATAGGTTCAGTAAACTATGACTACTTAAGGCGAATGTTTTACTTTGAGGGTGCATGCAATATGACACCTAAACGATTGTGCCATAAGTGACTGCCAAACGTAGATTACGTATCCATGTTTCAAACATAATTTCTGGTATAAACTACGGAAAAAAAGAAGAACCAACCGATGACGGTGGAACGATCATCTAAACGCGTAGCGGTAGCGACTTAAGTGTGACTGACACTGTGTATATTTTTTAACGTGTATTACGCTGTGGAGGTGGTTTTGAATAGAATTGGGTAGAAGAGATATTTGTGGTACAACTTGACTAGGAAAAGGGATCGCTTGGTAGGACATATTCTGAGGCATCAAGGGATTACCAGTCTAGTATTGGAGGGCAGCGTGGAGGGTAAAAATCGTAGAGGGAGACCAAGAGATGAATGCACTAAGCAGATTCAGGATGTAGGTTGCAGTAGGTACTGGGAGATGATGAAGCTTGCACAGGATAGAGTAGCATGGAGAGCTGCATCAAACCAGTCTCTGGACTGAAAACCACAACAACAACAAATCACGCTGTATATTACAGCTTACATTATCTTGGAATTGGAAGTGTGTAATACCATTTACTTATTTTTGCGTATCTATTTTTATACTGTTGTTAGGAACTTAACTCAGAATTGATCGTATTGTAAAACTTTCTTGTGAGCGTATCCGTTGCGTATTTGAAAACTAAAGATGTCTCCGACCACCTGTGTTGCCTAGGCTTAACTAACTAGACAACAATACGATTTCACATGCTGACTTCGAAATAACTGTTCAAAGGTGCAAACTCATTAAACTACAAAAGAGTGTTCACTCTGGCTTTACTCACGAAAAAACCACGAGGTATTTTGTGGCAATCTTTAAAAAAACTGTCGCCAGTATTGTTACGACATTTGCTTGCACTTATCTTTCCATCCTTTAGTAACATCAGCTAAATGCAATAACTCAAGTAATAAAATTCCACTTAGTATAATGTTATTTGCACACTTAAATAGAAACGTGTAGGCAACTCAACAAAAAATTGCTATTGAGCCAATTACAAATACAATTAAACTTCATGTTGAAACCTATGTCCTCATTTAACGCATGCTATTTATACCCTATCATTTCAGTATTAAGCTGTCCTGTTACACAATAATGAACCATTAGCAACGCCGTTATCAGTACCGATAAATAAAAATTCGTATCGTAAATATGAAAAATATTTTCCCATTATAACAATTTTAGGCAATGTGTGAAATGTATATGAAAAATTAATTATTTGTCATTTACTTTGTAAATCAAATATTGATTTACAATTAGCAAGCGAATGGAAATCTCTTATTACAGTTTCACTGTTAGAAAACACAAATCTTTTAATTCACTGGAAGACGTCTAAGAAATATTTTTAATGTGAAGATTCCAATGTTACTATGGCACATTATTAAGTAAATAACTTCATGAGTTGTAAGCTCCAGTGCCGAGGATGTGAATCAGGAACCTATCTTACGTAATGTGACTACGCCTTTTACAAGTCTCTTTGTAGCTTTGCCTGAAGTTGGTGCCTCACATGGGGCACATTTATTGCACAGGACGCTATTTCTGCAACGTCTTGTAACATACCATGAAGTTCTGTGTGTCTTCTTCTTCTCGCAACGTAGCTATACAAACACGTTCATCAGTCACGGTGCTATAAATGAGCGACCCAAAAACCCCATCTTTTCAGCAGTCCATAACGACGCCCAGTGACCTATTGCTGTGGATCTTTACAGATTACCAGCTCATAAAGTAACTTTTCCTGCCCGACGGCCACGACACGGCGGCACCGTTCGGCGTGTTACGCTGGACTCGCCCTGAATCTCTCTCTGCCTCTGGCTCGGCGCACCTTCACTCCTTCACTACTGTTCCCCACCTTTTACTTTGGCCTCCATACTCGTGCGTAATAAATGGGGACTTACTCCATGGTTTTGCTTTCTTTAACATTACATTACCAATCTTGTCTATAAATTCTAGAATAACAGCTTCTAAGCCGGCCGCGGTGGTCTCGCGGTTCTAGGCGCGCAGTCCGGAACCGTGAGACTGCTACGGTCGCAGGTTCGAATCCTGCCTCGGGCATGGATGTGTGTGATGTCCGTAGGTTAGTTAGGTTTAAGTAGTTCTAAGTTCTAGGGGACTGATAACCACAGCAGTTGAGTCCCATAGTGCTCAGAGCCATTTGAACCAATAACAGCTTCTAACATTCTGCGTGGTGTCTGTTGTTCTATGTCGTGTCTCCCTACCACTTTCGCGCAACGACGCTCTGAGCGTGTTTTTTAGGGAATTGACTAGTTTGAACCTGGGACCTGTTGCTGGTAAGGAGACGCCAGACCACACATGACATGTAGAGTTCAGAAGAGTTCAGTGAGACTAGCGATGATATAACCAAATACTTAATGATTTCAGCGTCAGCTCCACTGCACTCCCTGTAAAAGAATCTTAATACTAACTAAATTTAGTGGAAGGGGTTCAAGGCTTTCCTATTTTTAGTTAGCTGGTAAAATAACGTCGAAAAAACACTTAAGTTTACCATTGGAAATTTTATTCTACTCACAAAACATTATTTCTAAATTTCACTATTGATAAAAGGAAATGTTTTAATACAGGATGACAAAAACCAACTGCGTTCAACAAAAATGTGAACGAATATTCCCTGATGGGTTTCCAAGTTCTACAATGGATCGAAGGATGACCAATGCCTTATCACATCTATAATCTAGGTTTAAATTAAGTTTCACAAAAGAGAAAACTATGAAAATGGTCTACAGTGACCCTCAATTATCTTTAATTACTTATCTAACTTGTCGTAAATTACAGTGGCTGATGTGGTTTCTCAATAATTATATAACAGAAAAATCATCGCGTTTCAGATTTTAACTTACGTAACAAATGTGAACACCATGAGCTTTAATTGACGATCGACACTAGTATTACGCAAAAAGGGGGTGTAACAGATGTGACCTCTGCAGTTCTGAGTGAAGCTTTATGCGCTGTTATGCGGCATCGCGTGCATTCATTATCTTGTCGCTGGTTAGGCAGCTTCAGGGGGGCAGCGGGCGGCGCAGCTCCACTTTCGCCGTTTCGGAAGCAACTCCTCTCCTAACTTCTCCTTACTACAATTTACCGAAGTTGGTTTTAAAAAAAAACTGTCTGGCTGTGTTTTCATCTGACCAATCAGGGTCCCAATGTTAACCTTAAGCTCTGCCTACAAAAATTCTGTCTACCCAATGAGAAACGTTATACTTTTCGTGGTGGGGCAATGTTTTTAACGTTTGCAACGTAACAGAGACGCGAAAAAGTCTCACGCTAAAACTTGCAGCCGGTGTGGCCCTTTTAGTGTTATCGTAAGATCTATACTGTTCTTCTGGAGGGCTGTAGCTTTTAACATGGGCTGGGGGGTGGTCCTGGTGGTTAGCTGGCGACGTGGGTGTTCGTTCCTTATCATAGGGCCTTCTAGCTTAACACGGTTCTGCTCTCGGCTTCTGTTCTCGTTTCTCCAAATGCGTCTGTCTCACGGTGGGAAGGTATAACATGTATCTAGGCATTCTTGTGTTAGTCTGTGGTATTCCATTTGCTCACTCGTTACTCGTATTACTTTGGTTAATTTAATGTCACGATTTATTCAGAGCTATGTGACATACTACTGGATTTGCTTATCATGTCAGGATTTTCATGGAAGGTGTTGGATTTGCCTGACACCTTACATATCACCACCCTTCGAACTTAATTTTTGCACTGAAGTAAGGCAATGATTGAATCGTTGTCTAAGTCAGTCAAAAATTATTCCTTTATCTAAATTTTGTTGCCTACTGTTCAGCCACGTTATTCTGGTTCTATGCTAGTTTGTATTACTAATTTATATTTTTATATTCTTCCACATTATTCTCAAAAATATGTGTATACTGACAAGAGAAGAATATTTCTATTCTAATATAATTATTATTTTCTAATTATTTTCTTTCTTTATTTAAGTGTGAAATTTGTTTTTTAAGAAGTTTGTTATTGAAAATGAGGAGTGTTTCACATCGATTTTCTTAAATTTTTTTTTTTTTATAAATGTAGTAATTAAGTAAAATCAATTCCTAACACATTTTCTAAATATCATGTACAAGTAAAATGTTTTTGTTTCTAGACACTCATTTCAACATTGTTACACTAGCAAATAAGAATTATTTCCAAGAATTGCTTTGGCAAAGAAATATACATACACAAGTATTGAGATATTATCCTAACAAATGGTATAAATGTTAAAATAAAGGGAAAAATCCAACAAGATAATTTTTTATTCTTTGTTTTTATAAGGAGAAAATAAGTAAAATATAGTTATTCTTTTATTTTTATGAGGAGAAAATAAGTGGCATATAGTTTTAGCGTTTATTATGCCTTACTTTTGTTGCTGTTCATTTCATACCTAATGACTTATTTTTATCGATAGTCTATTTTTTACTTAAGTCCATAGTCAATGACTGTTATTTTGTAGTTTATTAGCTGTCTGGTGTGCTTAACTTATTTAGTTTTTCACACGTTTCTTTTGCACAGTTCCCACATCACATAATTTGATTTCACACATTCACACAATCCTCTGAATGTTTAAGCATGAGGTCAGCGAATGTTTTTGCACGAAGATGATGGACTTGAGCGAGATGGATGTGGGCAAGTATTTGATGTACAGCTTCGTTCGTGTTCCTTGTTGGCTTTGCAAGTGTGTGTTGCTGTTGTGGAGGTCCCATAATGGAATGGAGCTGTGAGTGCAGAATCTCGTGGTTTACTGGCTTTGTATGCGAGAAAGTCATCGTTAAGTGTCGCTGAAAGCGGTCGTTTTTTGTAGTAATACTTCGCAGATGACTAGTTTACAATAGGATAGGGATTTGGGAAGGTATGTCGTCTATTCTTCACCCATCTTCTTTCTTGGTCTCAATCTTGCGAATTTTCAACTTCTGTTCTTCCTGCATTTTCTCTGCTTCTTACTTGATTCTTGGTTCTTGTCTGGACAGGATATGGATATATTTATTGATAACTAGTCACTTTTAAGTTCTCCTCTTAGTAACAGTTTGATAAATTGTTTGGGCGTGTCATTTTTACTTTGTGGAAGTTTTCTTGAGTTTCGTGCATCAGCGTGCTGTTTAATAGCAGTATTGTGACTTTTACACATATTTTTTTGCCAGTGGTGGCTTGCCCAAGCGATCGTCTCGTCGGGCCGTTTTTTGCTCGCTCCACAGAGTCGGGGCGTTCCAAGACCCTCTTGACATTCCGTGTTCTGTCACAGCAGGGTTCCGCTTAGCGGGCAGATTTACTGCCCACACCACATACAAGGGCCCTCTGTTGGTTTCGCTGTCCTTTCCCTTCTCTCGATGCTTCTGCCTTGTAGGAATCGTGGCTTGCTAATTACGTCCTTTTCTTTCTTGCTACTTCTCACGTTGCAACTTGTAGGTCGTTGCATCTGGTCATTGTTGGAGATTTTACAATGGTTCTTACAAAAAGTTTTACTTATAATCATCTAACATATGTGTAGTACCTGCATTGTTTTACGCCTTCTTAAAAAGCTTTACAAATTTCGGCGCCCTTTTCATGTTACAATTCTAAGATATTTTGAGTCTTAACTTCTACAAGAATCCTCAAATTCGTTTTTTTATTTTTGTGTAGTGTTGTGGTGTATAGCATTTTAGTATTTCATGCTGTTAGACTATCTACGTATTATCCCTTCACCTTAATCTATGGTACTATTGGTGTTATTTTTGTTTTTATTGAACCTACTTTCTTTTTCACTTCAGTTCACTTCCGCTATCAATTACAATATTGACTGGGATATGCTTTACCATGGCCTTCACAATTGGTTGAATTTGAAAGGGTTGGTTCTGTTCTTCTTCTTCTTCTTGCATCAACGAATCCTCCAGTGAATCATACATGAGTCTTTTCAGGAATTTCCCTTGTGAATTCGAACTTTCTGTAGGATAAGCTTCGACTGCTACTTCTCTCTCTTTTATTTCCTCTTCTCTATTTCTTCCTTCATTTACGCTTTCTTCAACATCGTCTACTTTTTCCTCATCCTCGTCTATCTTCTCCTTCTTCGTCGCTACTTCCACATAATCGCATCTAAATGCTCTAATTATCGCTTCATAACTTCCTTCATTGTATACGTTGGGTTGTGTGCCCACTAGTAACTTATTTTCAACTTCTGTCGACTGCGCATTATCCTCATTGAATTCGCTTTCCCTGGTTTCCATCTCAAATAGCTCTGCAATACTCATTACTTCGTCCTTTCCTCCTACATTCGTTGTGCATGCCTCTGGAAATTCATCTTCCTTGTCAATATTCTCCCAATTAATTTCGTCCCAACACGATATTGTTATTTTCCTGTCTTCGTTTTCATCTGGTCCCTGCGGATTTGTTTCATTCTTCTTCTCTTCTCGTGATAAGGTATTTACTTCTCAGTTCAAGGTGCTGCAATTGTCCTGGGTCGGTGCGTAATTGTCTTTGACATGGGCGCTTAGCTGTCAATTCGAACGTTTATCGGGGTTTGGTGGTCTTACCACCACCTCTTCTATCTGTATTCTCTTTTCTTGCTCCGCTTGCTGATATTGGTTTCTTTGTTGATAATTTGTCGGTCTATTGGCGCTCCAATACCCGCTCCTGTTGTCGTTATTCCCTATGTAATAGTTGTTGCCGTTCCTGGGTGAATTATAGTTATTGCCATTTTTTGTTGTTGTTGTGGTCTTCAGTTCTGAGACTGGTTTGATGCAGCTCTCCATGCTACTCTATCCTGTGCAAGCTTTTTCATCTCCCAGTACCTACTGCAACCTACATCCTTCTGAATCTGCTTAGTGTATTCATCTCTTGGTCTCCCGTTACGATTTTTACCCTCCACGCTGCCCTCCAATACTAAATTGGTGATCCCTTGATGCCTCAGAACATGTCCTACCAACCGATCCCTTCTTCTGGTCAAGTTGTGCCACAAACTTCTCTTCTCCCCAATCCTATTCAATACTTCCTCATTAGTTATGTGATCTACCCATCTAATCTTCAGCATTCTTCTGTAGCACCACATTTCGAAAGCTTCTATTCTCTTCTTGTCCAAACTATTTATCGTCCATGTTTCACTTCCATGCATGGCTACACTCCATACGAATACTTTCAAAAATGACTTCCTGACACTTAAATCAATACTGGATGTTAACAAGTTTCTCTGCTTCAGAAACGCTTTCCTTGCCATTGCCAGCCTACATTTTATATCCTCTCTACTTCGACCATCATCAGTTATTTTGCTCCCCAAATAGCAGAACTCCTTTACTACTTTAAGTGCCTCATTTCCTAATCTAATTCCCTCAGCATCACCCGACTTAATTAGACTACATTCCATTATCCTTGTTTTGCTTTTGTTGATGTTCATCTTATATCCTCCTTTCAAGACACTGTCCATTCCATTCAACTGCTCTCCCAAGTCCTTTGCTGTCTCTGACAGAATTACAATGTCATCGGCGAACCTCAAAGTTTTTATTTCTTCTCCATGAATTTTAATACCTACTCCGAATTTTTCTTTTGTTTCCTTTACTGCTTGCTCAATATACAGATTGAACAACATCGGGGAGAGGCTACAACCCTGTCTCACTTCCTTCTCAACCACTGCTTCCCTTTCATGTCCCTCGACTCTTATAACTGCCATCTGGTTTCTGTACAAATTGTAAATAGCCTTTCGCTCCCTGTATTTTACCCCTGCCACCTTTAGAATTTGAAAGGGAGTATTCCAGTCAACATTGTCAAAAGCTTTCTCTAAGTCTACAAATGCTAGAAACGTAGGTTTGCCTTTCCTTAATCTTTCTTCTAAGATAAGTCGTAAGGTCAGTATTGCCTCACGTGTTCCAGTGTTTCTACGGAATCCAAACTGATCTTCCCCGAGGTTGGCTTCTAATAGTTTTTCCATTCGTCTGTAAAGAATTCGTGTTAGTATTTTGCAGCTGTGACTTATTAAACTGACTGTTCGGTAATTTTCACATCTGTCAACACCTGCTTTCTTTTGGATTGGAATTATTATATTCTTCTTGAAGTCTGAAGGTATTTCGCCTGTTTCATACATCTTGCTCACCAGATGGTAGAGTTTTGTCTGGACTGGCTCTCCCAAGGCCGTCAGTAGTTCCAATGGAATGTTGTCTACTCCGGGGGCCTTTTTTCGACTCAGGTCTTTCAGTGCTCTGTCAAACTCTTCACGCAGTATCATATCTCCCATTTCGTCTTCATCTACATCCTCTTCCATTTCCATAATATTGTCCTCAAGTACATCGCCCTTGTATAGACCCTCTATATACTCCTTCCACCTTTCTGCTATCCCTTCTTTGCTTAGAACTGGGTTTCCATCTGAGCTCTTGATATTCATACAAGTCGTTCTCTTATCTCCAAAGGTCTCTCTGATTTTCCTGTAGGCAGTATCTATCTTACCCCTAGTGAGATAGGCCTCTACATCCTTACATTTGTCCTCTAGCCATCCCTGTTTTGCCATTTTGCACTTCCTGTCGATCTCATTTTTGAGACGTTTGTATTCCTTTTTGCCTGCTACATTTACTGCATTTTTATATTTTCTCCTTTCATCAATTAAATTCAATATTTCTTCTGTTACCCAAGGATTTCTACTAGCCCTCGTCTTTTTACCTACTTGATCCTCTGCTGCCTTCGCTACTTCATCCCTCAAAGCTACCCATTCTTCTTCTACTGTATTTCTTTCCCCCATTCCTGTCAATTGTTCCCTTCTGCTCTCCCTGAAACTCTGTACAACCTCTGGTTCTTTCAGTTGATCCAGGTCTCATCTTCTTAAATTCCCACCTTTTTGCAGTTTCTTCAGTTTTAATCTACAGGTCATAACCAATAGATTGTGGTCAGAGTCCACGTCTGCCCCTGGAAATGTCTTACAATTTAAAACCTGGTTCCTAAATCTCTGTCTTACCATTATATAATCTATCTGATACCTTTTAGTATCTCCAGGGTTCTTCCATGTATACAACCTTCTTTCATGATTCTTAAGCCAAGTGTTAGTTATGATTATGTTGTGCTCTGTGCAAAATTCTACCAGGCGGCTTCCTCTTTCATTTCTGTCCCCCAATCCATATTCACCTACTATGTTTCCTTCTCTCCCTTTTCCTACACTCGAATTCCAGTCACCCATGACTATTAAATTTTCGTCTCCCTTCACAATCTGAATAATTTCTTTTATTTCATCATACATTTCTTCAATTTCTTCGTCATATGCAGAGCCAGTTGGCATATAAACTTGTACTACTGTAGTAGGTGTGGGCTTCGTATCTATCTTGGCCACAATAATGCGTTCACTATGCTGTTTGTAGTAGCTTACCCACATTCCTATTTTCCTATTCATTATTAAACCTACTCCTGCATTACCCCTATTTGATTTTGTGTTTATAACACTGTAGTTACCTGACCAGAAGTCTTGTTCCTCCTGCCACCGAACTTCACTAATTCCCACTATATCTAACTTCAACCTATCCATTTCCCTTTTTAAATTTTCTAACCTACCTGCCCGATTAAGGGATCTGACATTCCACGCTCCGATCCGTAGAACGCCAGTTTTCTTTCTCCTGATAACGACGTTCTCTTGAGTAGTCTCCGCCCAGAGATCCAAATAGGGGACTATTTTACCTCCGGAATATTTTACCCAAGAGGACGCCATCATCATTTAATCATACAGTAAAGCTGCATGCCCTCGGGAAAAATTGCGGCTGTAGTTTTCCCTTGCTTTCAGCCGTTCGCAGTACCAGCACAGCAAGGCCGTTTTGGATATTGTTACAAGGCCAGATCAGTCAATCATCCAGACTGTTGCCCTTGCAACTACTGAAATGGCTGCTGCCCCTCTTCAGGAACCACACGTTTGTCTGGCTTCTCAACAGATACCCCTCCGTTGTGGTTGCACCTACGGTACGGCTATCTGTATCGCTGAGGCACGCAAGCCTCCCCACCAACGGCAAGGTCCATGGTTCATGTATTATTGCCATATTCTCTTCTAAATCCATAACCGGTTCTTTGTTGAAATCTATTGTCGTTTCTTGGTGCGAAGTTATCACGTGGTTCGTAATTATTGTTTCTTCGTACTGTGTCTTGTGGATTCCATTGTTTTTGCTTTCGTTTTCATGTGCGCTTCGTCTTTTTCTTGCGTCATCTTCTGAAAATATGAACTCTAGTTCCCTTAGAATACCTTTAAATGCTTCGGCGTCATTGCCTCCGCGCCCTACTAATGATGGCTGGTATTTCAATGGTAACTTCATCGCGCATAATTTAATCAACTCTCCGTCACTGTATGGTACATCTAAGCATTGAGTTTTGTTTGCCATTACTTCGAAAAATTTCACGGGACTCTTCTCTCCTGAATTTTCAAAATATGGGTTCTGTAATAATTCGTACTTCACTCTGTTCTGTGCTTCACTGAACCAATATCGTGAGAGAAACTTCTCTCTGAAATCTTCGTACGATCGGCAGTTCCTGTGACTGTTCCTGACATGTGTGCACATATAAAGTCTAATTTGTGTGCTAGCGTCCAGTGTTCTGGTAATCCTACTCGGAATTGATCAATAAAAGTTCGTGGATGTAATGAGTTTCCTTCTCGAAAGTGTTGAAATTTTCTGACTGTGAGGAAATTATCGTTGTCGTACTTCGTCATAGTTCCATATGAAATTCGCGATTCTTCGCCACTTTTGTTTCTGATCGTTTCTCCCGTCGTTCTTTCCGGTTGTGGTAGATCCATTGGATATGGTCCACTGTAACTTTCGCCTACCCTTGCGTAGTATCGTTGGAGTGGTACGCAATAATTTTCTTCCATCGGTTGTGAACGTGTAGCTGAATGCATTGCACTGTACTCTTCGCGACCTGGCTTTCCATTGTCAGGTATTGGTTCGGTATCTTGTCTGGCTAACCTTGCTGCTTCATTGCACGATCCAAACTGTCTTGAAACATACATTTGTGGTTCCGCATGTGTTTGTGATGCCGTTTGTTCATCAAGAATTTCGAAACGTGTTTGTTGCTGTGCAGACTGTCTGATTTCACGTATGTTACCTTCCGCCTGTGATTGGAATCGCAAATGCGTAATATCTTCGTTAATTGCTTGTTTTTCCGGTGCTGTTACAGATACGGATGTGGTTGCCGACTCAGTGCTTGTTCGATCCTGTTCACTACGCTCTTCGATGGTTTGCAGCAACTCTGTTCTCAATTTCTGAAATTGTCGCTTCGTTTGCGCTTCTATTTTGACTATGCGGTTATCATATCTTTTCAGCGCTGCTTTTGTGATACGTTTTTGTAACACACTATTTTCAACAATTTCACGCGCTGTACCTGCTGCTTGTCTAGTAATTACGTTTATCTGTTTCTCTAGTTTCTTGACTTCTCCCTGGGTGTTGTTACGTAATGTTTTGATCTCGCCCTGAGTGTCATTACGCAATGTTTGTACGTCCGCTTGTACCTTGTCAATGTATGCTCTTAATTGATTGTGACCTGTTATTAAGTTTCCTATCACTTCTCGAGATTCTTTTGTCTCGTCTTCAATATGACTTAGGTGTAACTGAATTTTTTTGTTTTGTTCTTTAATCTCACGCATTTGTCTCGTGGTTTCTGCAATTTGTTTCGTCGTTTCTGCATTCTGAATTTTAATTTGGTTTGCAGTTTCTTTATTTTGTCTTGTCATGGTTTCCGTCATTAATTGTAATAATTCTGCCAGATTGGTGGGTCCTATTGCGTTTCCTTCCGACGTCCTACGCTCTGTGTTTTCGCCAAAGTGTTGGTTTGCAACAGATTGCATTGAACTGTGCGGTGACACGTTTCTGCTCGAATTACTTGTACTCTGTGGTGAGGGAGCTCTGATTACTTGTACTATGGGTTCTACGTATTCAAGACGCAAGTTAGAATCCTCACCGGCTGTCTCTCTACTTTCTTGCTCCCCTGTAGTATGCTGACTTATGTTTTCTATGCCTTGACGTACATTATCCTCGTTATGGTGCGTTATCTGTCCTATTCCTCGCGATACTGCATCGTCTGTTGTACTGTCCTCTATTCTCTGTCCGTCTTCATGTTGGGTCTCTACCTCATTCGGTCAAGGTCTCGATCTGCCATTGCTAATCTTTCCGAATCCCTTATTTTCTGTTTTAAAAGCAATTCACGCGCCCTACTTCGCGCCAACATGCGCTCATACGATCTCACGCGTTTCATAAACTTTTTGCACACACGACTTGACAATCCATTCACTTACTTGTTGGGTCAGAACCAACTTGTCAACGATGTATCCGCCACCTGTGCGCTCGCATTGGAGAGAAAACTTTTCTAACAACATTAAAATTCATAACTTAATTATGCTATTGTCTCTGCTAGAATGTCTCACTTTCTATTGAATACTTTCTTACTATCTATCGCCACAGCTACTGTTTTCAACTATAAATGCCTTTCAAAAAAAAATTTATTACGAAAAATTTTTAACGGGATATTTTTCTGACCTAGTTGGGCGTGTGATCGACCTTCAATCTTGGTATTTTACTATCCTGGCAGGGTCGCCATTCTCTAACATTCTGCATGGTGTCTGTTGTTCTATGTCGTGTCTCCCTACCACTTTCACGCAACGATGCTCTGAGCGTGTTTTTTAGGGAATTGACTAGTTTGAACCTGGGACCTGTTGCTGGTAAGGAGACGCCAGACCACACATGACATGTAGAGTTCAGAAGAGTTCAGTGAGACTAGCGATGATATAACCAAATACTTAATGATTTCAGCGTCAGCTCCACTGCACTCCCTGTAAAAGAATGCCTTATCACATCTATAATCTAGGTTTAAATTAAGTTTCACAAAAGAGAAAACTATGAAAACGGTCTACAGTGACCCTCAATTACCTTTAATTACTTATCTAACTTGTCGTAAATTACAGTGGCTCATGTGGCTTCTTAATAATTATATAACAGAAAAATCATCGCGTTTCAGATTATAACCATGAGCTTTAATTGACAATCAACACTAGTATTACGCAAAAAGGGGGTGTAACAGATGTGACTTCTGCTGCTCTGAGTGAAGCTTTATGCGCTGTTATGCGGCATCGCGTGCATTCATTATCTTGTCGTTGGTTAGGCAGCTTCAGGGGGGCAGCGGGCGGCGCAGCTCCACCTTCGTCGTCTCGGAAGCAACTCCTCTCCTAACTTCTCCTTACTACAATTTACCGGGGTTGGTTTAAAAAAAAAACTGTCTGGCTGTGTTTTCATCTGACCAATCAGGGTCTCAATGTTAACCTTAAGCTCCGCCTACAAAAATTCTGTCTATCCAATGAGAAACGTTATACTTTTCGTGGTGGGGCAATGTTTTTAACGTTTGCAACGTAACAGAGACGTGAAAAAGTCTCACGCTAAAACTTGCAGCTGGTGTGGCCCTTTTAGTGTTATCGTAAGATCTATACTGTTCTTCTGGAGGGCTGTAGCTTTTAACATGGGCTGGGGGGTGGTCCTGGTGGTTAGCTGGCGACGTGGGTGTCCGTCCCTTATCATAGGGCCTTCTAGCTTAACACGGTTCTGCTCTCGGCTTCTGTTCTCGTTTCTCCCCTCGGAACTGCGTCTGTCTCACGGTGGGAAGGTATGACATGCATTTAGGCATTCTTGTGTTAGTCTGTGGTATTCCATTTGCTCACCCGTAACTCGTATTACTTTGGTTAATTTAATGTCACGATTTATTCGGAGCTATGTGACATACTACTGGATTTGCTTATCATGTCAGGGTTTTCATGGAAGGTGTTGGATTTGCCTGACACCTTACAAGCTGCAAAAAATTGTGTAAAAACATAGTTAATTTCTTATAATCAGGACAAACGAAACTTTTACAAATTTATTTTCTGTACATGTGTAAACAACGCGTGATGCACAGGTAGTGTTACAAATGGTTGTGTGATCAGGTCATATTTGTCTCTATTAGCCGCCATAAATAAAGAAATTTTCAAGTTACGTGAGTAACATTCAGAAGTCGTGGAATGCAGATCGCTGTCTGACCCTTTAGGTGTCCCCAGTCTCCCTATATCGCTTCAGTAACATGCCAAGATTGTTCCGCTAAAATGGGTCCGGCCGGTTTCGTTAGTCACCCTTTCATATTTCGAGCTGGTGATCCCGCTCTAACGACCCCGTCGCTTTTCCGCTGCATTATTCCACGTCCCGACTTCTCATCGTCACAGGACACTCACTCACTTAGCGCGCATACCAGTCGTGTGAGCGTGAGAAGATCTAAACTGTGGTGCTGTCGACGTACACACATTCTCTTCATGTTGTCTGGACCATGTTGTACTACCATTTTTACTGTTATCAGGGTGTTTTCTGGAAGAATGTAAGACGGTTATTTATTACGACCGCTAACAGTCATTGACCATACTCACGGGAAAAAATTATGGTCACCACATCACAAGTCACACGTCTTCATATACGAAAAATAACATGGACATACTGTGGTAAAAATGTGTAAAAGGGTGAGCATTAGTTCCTAGTACTAAAACTATATGGCTTTGTCAGTGACAAGTTTTAAGCACTGGAAACTTACGTTCACTGTTCTACACATTTTTACTGTGATAAAGTTAGCCTTCATATATGCAGACTTGTATGACATGTGATGTTGCGATTGTAATTTTTCCCTTGTGGACGGTCAGTGACCCAAATCGGTGGTAATAACTAAACATATATACGACGGTTGGGTAGAAAGCAATGCACCTCATTTTTTTTTCAGCCGAAAACAATGTTACGAATGCGAAACGTTACGTATGTATTATTTGAAGTCTCCTGAGTGAGCGTGCCAAGTTCCCGTCACTTCCGACAGATAGCATAGCTGGAGGACAGTTTCAAAATGGCGTCTGTAAGCGATGTACGTTACAAGCACTGAATTTCTCACTTTAGAGAAAGAAACTGTTGGGAATATTCACAAACGCATGTGCAAAGTCCATGGAGCATCTGCTGTCGACAGAAGTACAGTTAGTAGCTGGGCACGGAGGGCGAGGTCATCAGAAGACGGTTCGGAGGAGCTCCACGGTTTTCAGCCGTCGGGGAGACCATCCACGACTGTCACACCTGACATCTTGCAGCGAGCTGATGATGTCATTCGCGAGGGCAGTTGGCACTGTAGCTGTCAATCAGCAAAGGAACTCTGAGGACTGCTGAACACACCGCAAAATAGGGTTGGACAGTGTTACTCTACCCACCCTACACCCATGACCTAGCCTCCTCGGACTTCCACTTGTTTGGGTCGTTAAAAGATACCATACGTGGAAGACATTTTGAGGACGATGAAAGGATTGGTACCGACAGGGCATACACGCCCTTGTTTCGCCCTGGAGGAAGGCCATAGAACGGAATGGAGAGTGTGTGGAAAAATATGATGTGTAGATAAAAAACCATTCTTTCGTGTGTGTATTTCTCACTATGTTCAATAACGAATTGTTGAAGAAAACAAAAATGCGGTGCATTACTTCCTGGGAAACCCTAGTATATGACTGTCGCCTGAAACAAATGTTAGTAGGTTTCTTTCTCTTTCTCGTGACGTAGGTACTGGCTTGTTGTGTATTAGAATTTCAGTTAGTCATCCTTGCGTTTGCATTCTTCCACGTAACGGCTACTAAGAAAGAAAGGAAGAAAATAGATAAATAAAAACAATATCCTTAGCACAACTGACATAGTCTTAAAAAGCTACCACTGTAGAACTGAAATATCGCACAGCGTCGCCGCATTATGCAGATAACACACTAATTTTCTAAAAATAGCCCACTTTTAATTACACTACTGTCCATTAAAATTGCTACACCTAGAAGAAATGCAGATGATAAACGGGTATTCATTGGACAAATATACTAGAACTGACATGTGATTACAATTTCACGCAGTTTGGGTGCATAGATCCTGAGAAATCAGTATCCAGAACAACCACCTCTGGCCGTAATAACGGCCTTGATACGCCTGGGCATTGAGTCAATCAGAGCTTGGATGGCGTGTACAGGTACAGCTGCCCATGCAGCTTCAACACGATACCACGTTCTTCAAGAGTAGTGACTGGCGTATTGTGACGAGCCAGTTGCTCGGCCACCATTGATCAGACGTTTTCAGTTGGTGAGAGATCTGGAGAATGCGCTGACCAGGGCAGCAGTCGAACATTTTCTGTATCCAGAAAGGCCAGCACAGGACCTACAACGTGCGGTCGTGCATTATCCTGCTGGAATAAAGGGTAGAGCCACGGGTCGTAGCACATGTGAAATATAACGTCCACTGTTCAAAGTGCCGTCAATGCGAACAAGAGGTGGCCGAAACGTGTAACCAATGGCACCCCATACCATCACGCCGGGTGATACGCCAGTATAGCGATGACGAATACACGCTTCCAATGTGCGTTCACCGCGATGTCGCCAAACACGAATGCGACCATCATAATGCTGTAAACAGAACCTGGATTCATCCGAAAAAATGACATTTTGCCATTCGTGCACCCAGGTTCGTCGTTGAGTACACCATCGCAGGCGCTCCTGTCTGTGATGCAGCGTCAAGGGTAACCGCAGCCATGCAGCCATGGTCTCCGAGATAACGTACTTAAACCAACCGTGTACAAGTAAATTGAAATCAAATTGCTATCAGTTTCAGTTACGGAGTTAGAAAAGTTCAGTTTTTTAGTGGTAGGTTCAATTTATTGTACATAACAGAATGCGTTCACGCATATGTTTTGGTGGCGGAATGTTAGTTTAAGTGAAGTGTTCAAAGGTTTGCGATACGATAACCGCAATAGCAATAGGCGACAATCCGACCTTTATCAAAGTCGGAAACGTGATGGTACGCATTTCTCCTCCTTACACAAGGCATCATAACAACGTTTCACCAGCAACGCCCGTCAAGTGCTGTTTGTGTATAAGAAATCGGTTGGAAACTTTCCTCATGTCAGCACGTCGTAGCTGTCGCCACCAGCGTCCAACTTGTGTGAATGCTCTGAAAAGCTAACCATTTGCATATCACAGCATCTTCTTCCTGTCGGTTAAAATTCGCGTCAGTAGCACGTCGTCTTCGTGGTGTAGCAATTTTAATGGCCAGTAGTGTACAATTGCCAGAGCATGCTAGTTTATTGCAACTTTTGTCTTTCGCTTATTGCGAACATAAGTTTTGTTACTGTAACATGATCGATGGGTGTTACGACGTTCTATAGAGAAACGGAGTGACAGTATTGCTCCTACACTTGAATATACAGGTTGTTACAGATAATATTGTTTTATAAGTTAGAGAAAGAGATACAATAGATAAAAGTAAGGAACGTTGCTGTCTCTGCGGAACTATGATACAGCATATTTATTTTGCTGGTGTTACACCCACGTGTTATAATATCTTAAATACAATTTTTTCCTGGCGAGTAGCTAATGTACTTAAACTAACCGGGTACAAGTAAATTCAAATCAAATTTCTATCAGATTCAATTATGGAATTAAAAAAGTTCAATGTTTTAGTGGTAGGTCCAAATTATTGTACATAACAGAATGCGTTCACGCGTATGTTCTGGTGACGGAATGTTCGTTTAAGTGAAGTGTTCAAACGAGTGCCCATTTGGTGAACCCACAAATCAATGCGCCTTCAAACGAATGCGGACGATATGTAAAGCCGATGGTGTCACTGAGCGACAACCTTCTTCTATGCGCAGTTTGAAGTCATCTGGGATTGTGGGTCCGGTGATATAAGCACCATTTGATGTTAAAGCGGGTGCCCGTGCGGACCATTCCTTAGGATCAAGGCGTTCTTACCATCTTCCAGATAATCTGCTGTGCAGTTCTTCGACAATATTAGTCGAGAATTGGCTGGGCGACCATCGCGCTGCCTCTACAATTAAATTTCCAAGGAGGCGTTTAATGCCGACGATGGAAGCTCGATACATTCCAGCTGTCAGAGATGCAGCGAAGTACTGGGAATCGATGATTGCATCTACAAGAGTTCCACACCACACATTAATTGACCACCTACCCTGCCGATCGGCGCAAGGCCAACAAGGAATTTCTCTGGCCCAGTAATGTATATTATGATGATTCTCTGGATGATAATCTGTGAACGTGCGTTCATCAGAGGACATAACACTTACAAGGGGACCATCAGACCTTTTCACCACGGATTTTGACGAGTCTTACCTGTGTTGTAGAGAGACGTGTGCTGAGTACCTGGTTAGCAGTATTTTATGACGGTCCCTATGTCCGAGAAAAGAATTTTGAAGTTTTATACGTACCTCCACCTTCTATACCTGTAACGTTAGTCATATTCCGACCGCGCAGCTGTGACTCAGGGCTAAGTTTCAAGGTTATCACTCAGGCGGTATCGATTCAAATGCTACACTTGTACTTCCTTTTTTTCTTCAAATTAATAGTACAGTGTATCATTAAATAGTATATTTCACACAAAATTATTGAAAAAGTCATTTTGGCAGCAGTAATTTCATTAATAAATTAATCATTACATCTAACTTGCTTCAAATAACTTACGTTTTTCGTTTGTTGCAGAATAGATTACAGAACCGCCATATTCGCTATCGCTTGCATCTCTTGAACAGGATCTCAGATCGTGTAGTACTTGTCATAGAAGAAACCGAAACACGAATTCCCAGAGGACTAAGCACATTTAATGGAAGCTACTATCTTGCAGGCACACGGCGTTTCAGAAGCAATACCAGAAAACCACTTCCTTTCAAATCAAAAATATTTTTCTTTCTTCGATCAACTTCGATGCGAATCATATATATTGGATCATACCTGTAGAAAGAGGTGCCCTAAATTGGTGCAGCATTGAAAACGTATTTTTATGGAATCTTCCTGCAAAATGATTTCTCTGTTAGCCTTCAGAAATTACGTAGCATTTTGAACTTCTTTCCTTTAAATTTTAGCCTGCCTATAAAAATAATCCCCCCATGAACCATGGACCTTGCCGTTGGTGGGGAGGCTTGCGTGCCTGAGCGATACAGATAGCCGTACCGTAGGTGCAACCACAACGGAGGGGTATCTGTTGAGAGGCCAGACAAACGTGTGGTTCCTGAAGAGGGGCAGCAGCCTTTTCAGTAGTTACAAGGGCAACAGTCTGGATGATTGACTGATCTGGCCTTGTAACAATAATCAAAACGGCCTTGCTGTGCTGGTACTGCGAACGGCTGAAAGCAAGGGGAAACTACAGCCGTAATTTTTCCCGAGGGCATGCAGCTTTACTGTATGATTAAATGATGATGGCGTCCTCTTGGGTAAAATATTCCAGAGGTAAAATAGTCCCCCATTCGGATCTCCTGGCGGGGACTACTCAAGAGGATGTCGTTATCAGGAGAAAGAAAACTGGCGTTCTACGGATCGGAGCGTGGAATGTCAGATCCCTTAATCGGGCAGGTAGGTTAGAAAATTTAAAAAGGGAAATGGATAGGTTAAAGTTAGATATAGTGGGAATCAGTGAAGTTCGGTGGCAGGAGGAACAAGACTTCTGGTCAGGTGACTACAGGGTTATAAACACAAAATTAAATAGGGGTATTGCAGGAGTAGGTTTAATAATGAATAGGAAAATAGGAATGCGGGTAAGCTACTACAAACAGCATAGTGAACGCATTATTGTGGCCAAGATAGATACGAAGCCCACACCTACTACAGTAGTACAAGTTTATCTGCCAACTAGCTCTGCAGATGACGAAGAAATTGAAGAAATGTATGATGAAATAAAAGAAATAATTCAGATAGTGAAGGGAGACGAAAATTTAATAGTCATGGGTGACTGGAATTCGAGTGTAGGAAAAGGGAGAGAAGGAAAGGTAGTAGGTGAATATGGATTGGGGCTAAGAAATGAAAGCGGAAGCCGCCTGGTAGAATTTTGCACAGAGCACAACATAATCATAGCTAACACTTGGTTTAACAACCATGAAAAAAGGTTGTATACATGGAAGAACCCTGGAGACACTAAAAGGTATCAGATAGATTATATAATGGTAAGACAGAGATTTAGGTACCAGGTTTTAAATTGTAAGACATTTCCAGGGGCAGATGTGGACTCTGACCACAATCTATTGGTTATGACCTGTAGATTAAAACTGAAGAAACTGCAAAAAGGTGGGAATTTAAGGAGATGGGACCTGGATAAACTGACAGAACCAGAGGTTGTACAGAGTTTCAGGGAGAGCATATGGGAACAATTGACAGGAATGGGGGAAAGAAATACAGTAGAAGAAGAATGGGTAGCTTTGAGGGATGAAGTAGTGAAGGCAGCAGAGGATCAAGTAGGTAAAAAGACGACGACTAGTAGAAATCCTTGGGTAACAGAAGAAATATTGAATTTAATTGATGAAAGGAGAAAATATAAAAATGCAGTAAATGAAGCAGGCAAAAAGGAATACAAACGTCTCAAAAATGAGATCGACAGGAAGTGCAAAATGGCTAAGCAGGGATGGCTAGCGGACAAATGTAAGGATGTACAGACTTATCTCACTAGGGGTAAGATAGATACTGCCTACAGGAAAATTAAAGAGACCTTTGGAGATAAGAGAACGACTTGTATGAATATCAAGAGCTCAGATGGAAACCCAGTTCTAAGCAAAGAAGGGAAAGCAGAAAGGTGGAAGGAGTATATAGAGGGTCTATACAAGGGCGATGTACTTGAGGACAATATTATGGAAATGGAAGAGGATGTAGATGAAGATGAAATGGGAGATACGATACTGCGTGAAGAGTTTGATAGAGTACTGAAAGACCTGAGTCGAAACAAGGCCCCGGGAGTAGACAACATTCCATTGGAACTACTGATAGCCTTGGGAGAGCCAGCCCTGACGAAATTCTACCATCTGGTGAGCAAGATGTATGAAACAGGCGAAATACCCTCAGACTTCAAGAAGAGTACAATAATTCCAATTCCAAAGAAAGCAGGTGTTGACACATGTGAAAATTACCGAAAATCAGTTTAATAAGCCACTACTGCAAAATACTAACACGAATTCTTTACAGACGAATGGAAAAACTAGTAGAAGCCGACCTCGGGGAAGATCAGTTTGGATTCCGTAGAAACACTGGAACACGTGAGGCAATACTGACCTTGCGATTTATCTTAGAAGAAATATTAAGGAAAGGCAAACCTACGTTTCTAGCATTTGTAGACTTAGAGAAAGCTTTTGACAATGTTGACTGGAATACTCTCTTTCAAACTCTAAAGGTGGCAGGGGCAAAATACAGGGAGCGGCAGGCTATTTACAATTTGTACAGAAGCCAGATGGCAGTTATAAGAGTCGAGGGACATGAAAGGGAAGCAGTGGTTGGGAAGGGAGTAAGACAGGGTTGTAGTCTCTCCCCGATGTTATTCAATCTGTATATTGAGCAAGCAGTAAAGGAAACGAATGAAAAATTCGGAGTAGGTATTAAAATCCATGGAGAAGAAATAAAAACTTTGATGTTCGCCGATGACATTGTAATTCTGTCAGAGACAGCAAAGGACTTGGAAGAGCAGTTGAACGGAATGGACAGTGTCTTGAAAGGAGGATATAAGATGAACATCAACAAAAGCAAAACGAGGATAATGGAATGTAGTCGAATTAAGTCGGGTGATACTGAGGGAATTAGATTAGAAAATGAGACACTTAAAGTAGTAAAGGAGTTTTGCTATTTGGGGAGCAAAATAACTGATGATGGCCGAAGTAGAGAGGATATAAAATGTAGACTGGCAATGGCAAGGAAAGCGTTTCTGAAGAAGAGAAATTTGTTAACATCGAGTATAGATTTAAGTGTCACGAAGTCATTTCTGAAAGTATTTGTATGGAGTGTAGCCATGTATGGAAGTGAAACATGGACGATAAATAGTTTGGACAGGAAGAGAATAGAAGCTTTCGAAATGTGGTGCTACAGAAGAATGCTGAAGATTAGATGGGTAGACCACATAACTAATGAGGAAGTATTGAATAGGATTGGGGAGAAGAGAAGTTTGTGGCACAACTTGACCAGAAGAAGGGATCGGTTGGTAGGACATGTTCTGAGGCATCAAGGGATCACCAATTTAGTATTGGAGGGCAGCGTGGAGGGTAAAAATCGTAGAGGGAGACCAAGAGATGAATACACTAAGCAGATTCAGAAGGATGTAGGTTGCAGTAGGCACTGGGAGATGAAGCAGCTTGCACAGGATAGAGTAGCATGGAGAGCTGCATCAAACCAGTCTCAGGACTGAAGACCACAACAACAACAACAACATATAAAAATAAACAACACGGAGTCGGCAAAGTGCAGTACATTTGGGTGAGATAGTTTTTGAATAATTTTGCATAACATATACTATTTAATGACATTCTGAACGATGAAACTGAAATAAAACAGTACACAACAAGATATCAACCCGTACCGACAGCAGAGTTGCCGTGAACCTTAGCCTGTGCGCTATGCTCTCAGAATAACTACCGTCGCAGATACAAGAGCAACATAAAACTCCAACATCGATTTTGTGGGAAACTAGGGGTCTTTGCAAGAAACTCCACTATTCATGTACACAGGTGGGGTTACTCCATAACATATCTATGACTCATTAAATCCTGTGATTGACAGGTCTTATGGTCCCATTTTTAGTAAGGCGTCCAGAGAGAAATTATTCACGGCCCACTCGCAGAAAGTAACTCCCTGACAGCAATCGTTCTTAACCAGCTCCTGTGTTAGTGAAACGCGTTACGGGTGAAACCTGTGACCGTGTAGTATTCGCCACACAGATTTAAAGCTGATTCTAGTGACTGCAGCACCTTTCCGTAAGGATTCAGGAGGCCGACAGTTCAAACTCGCGTCCGGCCATTGATTAGGTTTACCGTGATTTCCACAAATCGCTTCAGGCAAATGCCGGGGTGGATCCTCTGAAGGGGCACTGCAGACTTCCTTCCCTGTCCTTCCCTAATCTGATGAGACCGACGACCACGCTGTTTGGTACCCTCCGCCGTATCAAGCAACCAACCAACCTTTCCTTAAACACAGATGGGGCTCCTGGTATATTGCAGTTGAAGAACTTCTATATCCTCACTTAATGCTGGTCTTCATTTGTTAACGCAGCGCCTTCTCAAACTATTGGTTTCTCAAAGGCGTTTTTCAGTAAGAAAGAATGTAATAGCTGATGAAGGTCTAGTATCAGGATAGCTCACTGCTTCATTAGCAGTTTGCTGGCTTTCGTTGAGCATCAACAACTATACCGCGTTTATTCCATGTCGTTATCCGTGACAGGCCGAACCTCGACTATCTGCGCATTCCGTCTTGCGTTATATACGACAGTGAAAAGATACGTTCTACAACATAACCGTACATTGTATCAAGGAAGCTCATCGCAACGAGACACTAGCAACTTCATAGGTCTGCAGAATGTGATTAATTTCTTACATTATTTTGTAAGTTATAGAGAAAAGCTCTCTATCTGAAACACGCTGTATGTTTTCAATAATAGGAAAGAACTAACATATAAATTTATGTGGCACAGGCATATCTGGTATTGAAATACTTGTCCCTGTAAGCCTAGTGAACGTCGTACATTCGTCATACACGGTGATTACTTGTAAGAGAAGTAATATGTCATCAAAGTCTTCCGGGAAACTCTAATGAAAACTGCGTGTCCGCGCTTGCGTGTGTGTTTGTGTGTGTGTGTGTGTGTGTGTGTGTGTGTGTGTGGGCGGCAGATCGAACAGATCGAATGCATAGATGAATCGGTAACTACACCATAACCGGCAGAAGAAAGGAAAAACAAGAACTTTCTCAAAGTAAGTCAGCCATGTTAATTTAATAGCTATTCGTTAGTTGAGGACGTTCCATCACATAAAGTACATGCTCATTAAAAATTAAATTTTCATATGCAAAGGCTACACATTTAAATAACACCTCACTGTAAATTAATGGAATCCTGCTTTGATTACCAGGTTAATGAAGCGTTTAAATTCTGAAGGGGGAGAGGCACTCTCATTTCAGACGTGTTGTTTAACTGACGGTTATGCCTCTGAGCACTATGGGACTTAACATCTGTGGTCATCAGTCCCCTATAACTTAGAACTACTTAAACCTAACTAACCTAAGGACATCACACACATCCATGCCCTGACGGTTATCTTCGCGAGCTAATTTAGGACAAGTTCGGTTATCTGGCATAGTCCGAGTTGGATAATAAATTACTCTTCCCAGTGTATGGCTGGTACAGTGTATAATATAAATAAAAGTAGTGAAGAATGACATGAACGACAGTACGTGGTGTCACTCTGTAAGTAAATGTGTGTGATCCCCACCTAAAGGGCCGGCAAGCGAGCGGATTGGAGCGCACAATTTTGGACGGAAAAGAACGCGAGCACGGTGGCTGTGTCGGTAGCGG
The DNA here is from genome assembly GCF_021461395.2 of Schistocerca americana. Lineage (NCBI taxonomy): Eukaryota > Metazoa > Arthropoda > Insecta > Orthoptera > Acrididae > Schistocerca > Schistocerca americana. The sequence goes on along the minus strand of NC_060120.1, from coordinate 313,340,145 downwards.
GCGTTACCTGTAGTGAACTGCTACGGATTTTTGCTTCTGCATGTTGGTCGGCCGCGGGACTCCTTAATATTCCGGGTGAATAAAGTTTTCGGAACCTACCTTCTTTACCCAGGAGTATTGCACAGGCTTTAAAGAATTCGGTCATTGCCTGGGGAACACCTGCGAATTTTAAACTGTGTTTAGAACAGCAGTTGCGTGCTAGACATTTATTTAAATTGCATGGGTGGGGGGGGGGGGGGGGGACTAACCTCTATAATTATTCTTTGTCTACATACATACCGCGCGAGCCACCGCATGGTGCATGGTACCTTCCATTGCTACTGACCATTTCCTTTCCTACTGCTCTCGCAAATGGACTCTGGGAAAACCACTGCCCATATTTGTCGTGCGAGCCGTAGTTTCTCGTATCTTATCTTTGTAATCCTTGTGCGAAATATGCGTCCGCGGCAGTAGAATCACTTTGCAGTCAAGCTCAGATGTTGGTTCTCTAAATTTTTTCACTAGTATCTTACAAAAAGAACTCCGTCTTCCCTCCAGGGATTATCATATAAGACAACGAAGCATCTCCACAACTCCTACGTGGTGACCGAATCTCCAGATACAAAATCCAGCAGTCCGCCCCTGAGTTCGGTGTCTTCCATTAATCAGACCTTGCATGGATCCCACACACTTGAGCAGTACTTAAGGATTGGTCGCACTAGAATGTATACTTGGTCTCCTTTATAAATGAGCTACACTTTCATGAACTTCTAATAAATCGAAGTCGACCTTTTGCTTTCCCAACTACCGTTCTTTGGTACTCATTCCTGTACATATCGTTTGGAACGTTACACCTAGATGTTTAATCAGAATGAATGTGTCAAGCTGCACACTGCTAATGTTTTATTCGAACGTTACAGGATTGTTTTTACTACTTATCCGTATTAACTCAGATTTTTCTACATTTAGAACGAGCTGCCACTCGTCACTCCAACTAGAATCTCTTTCCAAATCATCTTATATCTCCCGTACACCACAGTGTCATCCGTAAACACCTACAAACTGCTGCTCGCCCTGTCCATCAGATCATTTATGTTTATAGGGAATAAGAAGCCCCGCCTCCTATCACACTTCCCTGCGACACTCCTGAAGATACCATTCTCTGATGAATACTCACCACGGAGGACGCAGTATTTTTTTTTTTTTTAATAAATCTTTGATCCATTCACTTATCTGCGAACCTAATCCCTATGCTCCGATATTCTTTAACAGACTGAAGTGGGGCACCGTATCAAATGCTTCGTGGAAATCTAGGGACACAGAATCGAATTTGTGCTCGGAATCCTTTATGTCTCAACGAAATTTATTGTATTATAAGTCATGATATGTTCAAGAATTCTGCAGCAGACTGATGTTAAGCATATTGAGCTATAATTATGCGGGTGCGTTGTTTTGCCCTTTTTATACAGGTAAATGGGAGTCACGTGTGATTCTTCCAAGTGGTTTGGAACTTTACACTGGGCAAGAGATTCGCGATAGACGCAACTTAAGTAAGGGCCAATGTCGCAAAGTACTGCCTGTAAAAGCAAAATGAGTTCCCATCCGGACTTTGTGGCATTTTTGTTTTCAACTTTATCAGTTGCTTCTGTACGCCTGGCATGCCTCCACACGCGAATCTTGACGACAATCAAACGACGGTAGGTTTGTACTGTCCTTCTTCGTAAACGAATTCTTAAACGCGTTTAAGACTTCAACGTTGATTTAAAGCTTTCATCAGTTTTCATTTAAAACATCAGCTTTAGTTTAGCTATACACCATTGGTACACCATACTGGTCGAGGAACGGCTGGATAGAAACCTTCGATCCGCTGAGCGATTTTACGTAGGACCTGATTTTCTCGGGTTCTTGGCAATATCTCTCGTTAATGAACGAGAGTTAACCAGAAAGTAATGCACCGCATTCTTTTTATTCAACAATTCTTTATTGAACATAATGAGAATAACACACGCGAAAGAATGGTGTTTTATCTACACACACTATTTTTCCATGTAACATCCATCCCGTTCTACGTCCTTCCTCCAGCGCGAAACAAGGGCGTGTATGCCCTGTGGGTACCAATCCTTGTCCTGGTGGCGCAGCCAGTGCTTCACTGTGTGAATCACCTCCTCATCGTCCTCAACATGTCTTCCACGAATGGCATCCTTTAATGTCCCAAACAACTGAAAGTCCGAGGGGGCTAGGTCAGGGCTGTAGGGTGGATGGGGGTAACGCTGTCCAACCCTGTTTTGCGATGTGTTCAGCAGTTCTCAGACTTGTGTGGGGCCGAGCGTTATCGTGCTGCGGCAAAACATCTCCTGGGTTGCTGTGGCGCCGAAGTCGCCGGAAGCGCGTCTTGAGTCCAGTTAATGTGATGACACGTGCTTCGGCCAAAGCGCCTTCTGATGACCTTGCCCTCTGTGCCGGGCTCAACTAACTGTAATTCTGTCGACATCAGATACTTCATGGACTTTGCACAATCGTTTGTGAATATTCCCCACAGTTTCTTTGTCTATAGTGAGAAATTCAATGACGGCAAGTTGCTTGTAAGTCACCTGTAGATGCTATTTTGAAACTGTCCTGGAGCTACATTATACGACGGAGACTTCAAATAATACATAAATAACGTTTCACATTCGTAGCATTGTTTTCGTCTGAGAAAACCACATGCGGTGCATTACATTTTGGGCAACTCTCGTATGATGGTAGAAGTTGTTTTATGCTTCGCACGTCTATTCATTTGTACGAATCTATGAAAGAGCTGGAAGTGGGCTGGCCGCTGTGACTGAGTGGTTGTAGAAGCTTCAGTCCGAAACTGCGCTGCTCGTACGGTCGCAGAGTCGAATCCTGCCTCGGGAATGGATGTGTGTGATGTTCTTACGTTAGTTAAGTTTAATTAGTTCTAAGGCTAGGGGACTGATGACCTCATATGTTAAGTCCCATAGTGCTGAGAGCCATTTGAACCATTTTGAACTCGAAGTGGAATTTCTGGCACTTTGATCTCGGGCAGCTTCAAATTTCCATTAATATGAGTCGCGCTTTGTAGACTTACACGAATTTTTTTTGTCTGTGAAAGTCTGATTCTTGATAATGAATTATAGCGTTCTTTCCTTGCTTGATGGTTTGTTTAATATAGAGGCTATCTTACGTCCACTCTATCCACAACCGGATGTGGAGTGTGGTGTATCTCAATTTCAAATAAATAAACGTTAGATGTCAGCTATGAACCTGCTAGGTGAACGACGCTCCATAGTGATGACACATTGTACCACTAGTCGACGAGTAAACGATTAATAAACAATTCCCAAACTGACCAACTGTGAACAATAATCCCCGGGGTAGTGTAGTAACTGAAAACAGATCATAGTTACAGACTGAAAGCGGAGTATTATAAATGTTCAGTTGTTCTACCAAGAAGTGACGGAAGAATCAGTTACATGAGTACTGAGCATATAAATGTGTATAACGCTGACGTGATCTACAGCGGCACTATTGGAGGTTTGTAATGCGATATCCGCTTCTGTACTTAAATGCACCGAAGTTCTATTTCTGGTTCTGTTCTGTAGAAGCTGGGCTTTCAGAATATCCTAACATGTATTATGTCTTAGATTTACCAGATCTAACATTGTGCTCCATCCCATTTTGTCCTTAATCAGACGATAATTTTGTAACGAACTCATTACGTTAAGAAAATGTTTACTTAAAAGCTGGTGACACAAGTCCCTCTGTATATTTTTGATACTCCAAGTTTTAGTTAACTGATGTTTCTGTGATGAAGCGTGATTCTTTTCTATTTGGGAACATGACTCTTCATACACTTACTGAGATTTTAAAGGCGCCACCAGTCAAGTAAAGGAATAGCTTGCTTCAGCAGACTTCTAGTAAGAGAAAAATTGAATAAGAAACGCAATAGATAATATGAAACAAAATGAGTGTGATGGACCCTGGTTCGATGCTGGACTTCTGCATAATCAAAATATGTGCATAACTGGTAGCATTTCCGCGAAAGAGTTCAGATCTCCGTGTGACTCACAATTTTACCTTTTCGCGTTATCAGTGCAACACAAAATCTGCGGGTACATACCGTAAGAAAATTCATTCCCTCGAATACAAATTAAAGTTGGTGCTTTAAGTCAGTAAACGCTACGTCAAAATTTGGACAGTGACAAATATCCGCGCATCCACACTCTCGTATCCATCACGTGGCATCCACCCGTTACCCGATCCACACGCACACGCACATACACATAGTATCGCTCAAATCCACATGCTCACTTTTGGAATGGGACAACAATATTCCTGAAACAAATTAGCTGTAATTCCTAGATTCCTATCAGATTTTTTGGGAGGTTTCCCTTACTTATCTGGCGTATGCAGGAACTATAATTACACTCATAAATACTCAAAATTCTCACCTCGCAATGCTGGGATTTAGTTGAAAATGTATCGAGATGTAAAACGGGGCGATGTCAAAACCAGTTTGCACTACGCGCTTTGGCATGGAAGTCAACACATAATAAAAATGGAGGAACGGTAATTTGGCATCCCTAGTACAAAGCATGAAAAAGTTTGCAGTTTCACTTTAGCGAACTTCAACCAACGTTCTATGGCTCTTCCGTTGGTTGTGTAGCAAATAGCGACACCGGAAATCTCCTTCCAAATATTCGCAATTGAAAACTCGCTTGCTCAAAACCTACTCGTCTGCGATTTCACTGAAAGTAACCGATCTCTGCAACGGGTCGAGTTCTAAAACCATTTCCCTGTTGGAGAAGAAATGAAAAGTTAAAAATAGAAAATTTCTACAAATTATTTCTAATTTTCTGATCATTTTTTTGAGAAGGATTTTTGCTGAAGAAGCAAAAACAGTAAAATAATTTTCTTCATTTTTAAATTAATAACATTCAAGTGGAAGTGAATCAAAAGTTTCTAGTTGATGCATCCAATGTAAAATTTATTGTATTTCGGGTAACAGAATTATACCATGATTCATGTGGAAAATATTGCCGAATTATTCGCTCTTACATACTCTGTCAAAAAACTGAGTACGGTCATATCAGGACCACAGTCCCACTCCTACCTCGCCTGGTATTTGGCTGAAAAAAACAATTGAACGTTTACCAAATAGCTTGTACTATTCGCCAGAGTAGGGAATGCAATATACTAACAACAAAAGCAAAAGAAGAAACAGAAAGAGAATTGACTGAAGAGCCGGAATTAGCACCATTTTCATTAAATCATTGAACCTCCACCTAGTGAGAAACAGTCAGTTTTCCCAAAGAGTCGAAACGTGTAGTTTTCAAGATTCTTAGTCGTATGTACAGAATAAAATACCAGTATACAGTAATCTTACATGATTTGCATCGATGTAAAAGGAGGAGAAATCTCTTTTAACCATAGATAACACGAAGTAGAGATGTTGCATTGAAACCGCAAGTTATACTTCTGACTGTTATTCGAGACCTATTTTTCTCAAACAGGAGAGCGAAACTAAAAAATCCACCTCCTTCTCTTCCTCTTCCCAAATCTAATTTCTCCTCACATTATCTATCGGTCTCCTTCCCCCCCCCCCCCCCTCCCTGTCCATTTTCTCCTCTTCCCCCTCTCTGGCCATCTCCTCTCCCCTCTTTTCTCTGACCTTGAGCCTTGTTGATTGTTACTGTAAACGAAACCTCGATTAGGCTATGAAGTCGCTTAATATGAATGGGTAAATCTGGTAAGGCTCTGAGCACTATGGGACTCAATTGCTGAGGTCATTAGTCCCCTAGAACTTAGAACTAGTTAAACCTAACTAACCTAAGGACATCACAAACATCCATGCCCGAGGCCGGATTCGAACCGGCGACCGTAGCGGTCTTGCGGTTCCAGACTGCAGCGCCTTTAACCGCACGGCCACTTCGGCCGGCAAATCTGGTAAGGTCATTAATATAAGTGGTATGGGAGAGACCTCACCAGCTGCTCGATCTGTGAGACTAGTAGCTTCATTGACATTGTTTTTCGAATGATTCAAGTTTCTTAGTGGCATTCAAGTCGAAAGCCACAGATACAGCGTTCCTACTTCCTCTGAAACCAGACTGGAATGAAGCAACAAAACGAAACGGCACATTGTTGTGAATACAATTTTTGTTTAAAATTATATATGTTAGTAGAAATAGTATATGCGGAATAAGCAATTTGTCCAATGGTTCAGACGCCCTGCTATCTAAATTAAAACTTACTGCGAGAAAGAACACGAAACTGCAGTTTGACAGCGCGGCATTTTCTTGTTGGCAGACAGTTTTAATAAGAAATCTGTACATTGTTCTTTAAAAAAATATGTAGCCAGTGTCCGCCTGAATGTTGAATTAAGCTTGAAATAAATAAGTCAAAAACTTTTCGAAATTTTTGTTTATAACATTTGTACTTTATGTATTCTGTATGTGTTTATATACCTTATATCTTGAAAAATATGTAGCTTTTGTTCCTCAGAGCGTTTATTACAGCCTCATGTAAAGAGTTGTGCTGAAACTGATAAGACCTTTTCAAGGTTTTTAGCAACAACGTTTGCCTTTATGTATTAGATATATTATATACCTGTCTGTCTGAATGCTTGTTAACGACTTGTCTTTTTCGGTTAGGATGTATACGAATGTTTATTTTGAGCATCGTGTGAAAATTTAAGGGAAATTGGTCAAGAACATTCTGAGATTTTTGTTAAAAACTTTTCCGTTTTATGTAGTATATATATATATATCATATATAATTACACGAGGTGTAACCTATGCCAGTCAGAAGGTTTACTAGAGTATCGTGTAAGAATATGAAGTAAATCGACGAGAAATTCTCGATATTTTTGGTAGCAAAGTTAAACTAAGACTTCTCGTTATATAGTTGTGTATATAGGCCTACATACCCACATTTATAGCCACGAAAACAGGACATGTCCACGCAAGTGATTTATCATTTGCCGCTCACACTCCTCTCCCCTTTTCCCACGCACAATTTGACCATGTCAGATTTCGCTACTAATTATGGTACGCACTGTTTACAAATCCGGCACTTTGGCCTACCCGGTGCCCCTTGCAACTTTAGCCGGTCCTGCGTGATCAACTGAATTACAGAGAAAGCACTGCGTTGGAGAGAAAAGGAGACACAGACATACATACATACATACATACATACATCCAGAGAGAGAGAGAGAGAGAGAGAGAGAGAGAGAGAGAGACAGAGGTCTCCTGCCATCACAGTTAATGGAATGATTAGGTGTTTGATGTGGCCCAGACATTAGAGTTTTTACTAATCGTTGACATGAAATGAATCACAGAATCGGCAAGAGGATCGGAATCAGGGTATTTGATAGTGGTCAGATTGTTGATGCCGGCCGAATCTATCAACGAAGTCACGGAAGAAAAAACCATTTGACGTACCACCGTCCCAAGAGAGTACCTTGAGTGTATCGATTCGGGGAAAATAGCTGTCCCCAGTCTCTTGCCACGCGCAACGGTGTCCTGAAGACAGTGTTTCCCGTCGGACTGTAGGACATTGCAACGATGGGTAAATGGGACATAGTGCAGCGAATTATTCGCCAGCCTCATGGTGGAAAATAGCAACCCATGATACACGGGAACAACTCCTTGCTGTATAGTGTACACAAAGCACAACTTCACGCGTATACCCCTGCTCAGCGCACATCAAATGGTACAGAAATTATCTTTGTTACTTGAAAAGCATGGTAAAACTTGGACTGGACTGATTAGTCGCGGCAGACGTTGCGACACCACAATGGTAAGTTCGAGTACATTCGAAAAACATGCGAAACTGGAGAATTCCTCTTGCCTAAACGGTACCTTCAAGAAAATGGTGGACGTGTTTACCTGTAGGAGATTTTTACCCGGGATGAAGTGCACCTCGTGATACATCGTCCATTGGTTCTGAATGGTGGAAGATACAACTTAGTCTTTGATTGCGTGGATCCTAAAAGGACGAGTTTGTAGGATGAGGCTTTCGGGTCAGTGATCAAGTAAGCCGTCTGACTACAATTGTCACACAATCTGTTCAACCGGGACGAGAGCATCCATCTCAGCAGTGCATGGTAAACAACTCACGTCTTCACGACAATGAAATTTCGTTCTTTATCTTCCCAGCCTATCTCCAGTATTAACGATAAACCACGTATCTGATAAACTCTAAGGATTTACAGCTGCCGGCCACGGTGGTCTAGCGGTTCTAGGCGCTTCAGTCCGGAACCGCGCGACTGCTACGGTCGCAGGTTCGAATCCTGCCTCGGGCATGGATGTGTGTGATGTCCTTAGGTTGGTTAGTTTCAAGTAGTTCTTAGTTCTAGGGGACTGATGACCTCAGATGGTAAGTCCCATAGTGCTCGGAGCCATTTGAACCATTTGATTTACAGCTGCTCTGTGTTTATTTAGACTTTACGTTTGCGACATTTCCGTCTTCGACGCATGAATTTTATCTGTGACTGGCACTTCTGTGAAGACTGTGTTACGTGTGATGCATCATCATCATCATCATCATCATCATCATCATCAGCCAATTCAATCATTAAATGATGTGGCCTCTTCGAGTCGTGGATTCGGGTAGGCTTTCAGCAGTCTTCTCCAAGTGGGACGGTCTTGGGCAGTTCTCTGCCAGGTGTTACCAGCGATCTTCTTGATGTCTTTGTCCCATCCGTCTGGTGGTCTTCCTCTAGGCCTCCGGTGCTCTCTCGGACTCCACTCCAGTACTAGCTTCGTCCGTCTGTTGTCTTTTCTTCTTGCCACGTGGCCAGCCCCCTGCCATTTCAAGGAACCTACTGTCTCTAAGATGTCATTAACCTTCGTCACAGACCGGATGTCATCTGCCCTTTTCCTGTCCTTTATTGTATAGCCCAGTACTGATCTCTCCATGGCTCTCTGTGCTGTCCTAAGTTTCCCTTTTGTAAATGAGTTCAGTGTCCATGTCTCGCAGCCATACGTCATCACAGGAAGAATGCATTGATCAAATACTTATTTCTTCAAATTTACTGGCATTATTGATCTGAATACTTTTGAATTCTTCCCAAATGCTTGCCAGCCAAGCTTGATGCGTCGATAGATTTCTGACCTTACGTCTCCCTTCATATTTATAATCTGGCCAAGGTAGACATATTCACTGACCTCTTCTAGTAGACTGTCCTTGACTTTCACATCTCCAGCTGGGACCCATTTGTTGGACATTACTTTTGTTTTGGAAAGGTTCATGTTCAAGCCAACCAGCTGACATTCCGATGCAAGATCTGTAACTAAGTTTTGGGATTTGCGCATTTAAACGCACAGTGTAGTTCAGTTTTAGAGTATCAGCGTATAAATAGCCATGTTTGGTTACTCGGGCCCCGGCCACCAACCCAACATGGGTAATTTTCGCACCGAAAAATCGTAAGAGGAAGCATTGATTTCTTACGGCCACGCCCGAACAATGTTGTGAGGTTCGATCTGCCGGGAAAACTCCATTACTTACCTGTATCAGAATTGTTTGCGCAACACTCCACAGAATCGATGGTGCATGTTTGCCCTGCCTCCCCTTCCCCCTCCCGCGCTCACTGTTTACATGACCTCAGTCTTACGTGGAATGCCATCGAACGCGTTGCACGCAGTCCGACCACGCCCCGTGAGCTACGGACGGCGGCTGATTGCTCGTGGATCATGGTCATTGGACTCATCTATTTCCGACTAGTAGTTCGTCGCACACTCGCTGCCACGTACTTGACGATAGTAACCGACTCTAGAGACTGACAGAAGAAAGTGTCGTTAAACGCCATTTTGGTATTTCCGTCTATTTACTCGAATTGTGATACATATTTTAGTGAAACGAAATAAATTCGTTGAAATCAAATGGATGAAATATATGGAGATGGACTGAAATGATATTTCGATTGTCAGTGTGTGTTCACTGCTTTTCTTAACATTCACGAACTCCGAAGGGTTTGCACTGATATCGTTTCACGACATCCTCATCGGTACATTTATTTCGTTTCAGTGCATATAGTTCATCCATTGCGACGAGGTACAGTTCCCCCCAGGGGTGCAGTTCTATTCCTACATACCTCGTGGAAGAAGATCTGGTAACAGTATCCTAAAATCGCAGGTAGAGACATCTGCAACAATGAGAGATTCTAACACGTCTCGAGGGGTGCTCAGATGGCGACAAGCAGGAAATCCTCACGGAGATGCTGAAGAAACTGAACTGGTAGACTCTAAGATTAACGCAAACCGTCCTGTGAAAGCCTACTTACAATGTTTTAAGATGTACAACTTTATAACGTGGACAGCCACAGCCTTTGAAATTCATGATAAACTGAACTCGTATAAAAGCACAAACAGCTGTAATTGATGCTTTATTCACAGGAGTGGTTTCACTACTTCAAAGCAGCATTTGCAGGTTGTACTATATAGAAAGGAAAACATGCTTTAGATCTATATAGTTAAAAATTAAGGACAATCGTTAAAAATAAACCCAAAAAGATTACGTACAATAGCGTCACATAATTAGCGAGCGGAGACACTCCCAACGTCGTAGTCACTGAACGTAACCCCATGAAAAGGGGAAGGGAGAAATGGGACGTAGTCAACAAAAAATTTCATCTGCATTCAATTTGTACATGAATTCCCATGTAGACTTGGTGGATTAATTAACTTCTCGCTTTCCAATTTTTAATCTTGCATAATCCTTTTCCTTCTGCGGCTTTTTATCTTCGTAGCCAAGGGGCTGGTTAATGTGTCACGTTTCTCACGCAGACACTCTGTTGATGGAATCTTGTTTTATGCTTCTTGTATAGCACTTTAATCCAATTTATTACATTTAACTACGTTTTTTTACCATAATACCTCATCCCCTGCACTCTTCGCCTCAATGATCTGCCAGTTATTATTGGCTCCCTTCTTCGTGGGCCTGGATTCAGAGACGGGCGTCTCTGTGGGCTGTATGAACTTCTGTAAATATTTTTCATTTAGGTTTATTTTTATTGGCTGCCCTTGATTTCTTAATTATATGAATTACAAGGATCCTTCCCTTCTTTATAGTATAACTTGAAGATGCTGCCTTAACGCAGTGAAACCGGTCGCGTGAAAAAGTCATCAGTTGCAGTTGTGGGCGGTTTGATTCGAGTTCAGTTTACCAGCATCTCAAGAACTAGCTTTAAGTGAGGAATCTAGAAATGTACTACACCCCTGCACATAACTTTTCCGTACTTACCGTCAAGACAAGATTACCGTAATTACAGCGCTCACCTTCAGACACTCATTCTTCCAGTGTTCCACTCGCCCACAGAGCTGAAAGGACTCTAGTAACTGGCAATGGGAAGTTCTCTCTGCCATGCGCTTCACAGTAGGCTGCTGATTGTAAATGAAGATGTAGAAATCCATGTCCGGTTTCCCGTCAGACAAACTTTCAACTGTCACCACAGGTGCATCACATATACCTAGCTGTCAGTATTTTGCATCAAATGCTAATCAACTATAAATACACTGACGGAAAAAATCACATCATCTTAATGTAGAGTAATGTAATTTCGGGAATACATTTGTTTAACCAACATATTTAAGTGATTAACATCGCAAGATCACAGGTTAACGTAATCGTGACACAATTCAATACAAATGTGAAACGCTGGTACATTAACAACCGGTGTAACCACCAGAATATTGAATGAAAGCGTGCAAAAGCGCGTGTATTGTGTTACTTTTTGGGATGGAGTTGCATGGCTGTTACAGTTGGTTGGTCAATGCAGGGACGGTTAATGCTGGTTGCATCTTCAGGTCCAGTAATATCCTACATACAGTATCGACAGAAATAAATAGATTCATACCGCATAAGTTAATAAGAGACGGGACTGATCCACCATGGTACACAAAACACGCCAGAACACTGTTGTAGAAGCAACGAAAAAAGCATGCCAAATTCAGAAGAACGCAAAATCCCCAAGACTGGCAATGTTTTACGGAAGTTCGAAATTTAGTGCGGACGTCAATGCGAGATGCTTTTAATATTTTCCACAATGAAACATTGTCTCAAAATATGGTAGAAAACCCAAAGAGATTCTGGTCGTATGTAAAGTACACCAGTGGCAAAAAACAGTCAATACTGTCACTGCGCAATAGCGATGGAAATGTTACCGATGATGGTGCCACTAAAGAGGAGTTACTAAATACATTTTTCCGTAATTCCTTCACGAAAGAAGACGAAGTAAATCTTCCAGAATTCGATACCAGGGCCCACTGCTGTTCCTGATTTATGTAAATGACCTAGGTGATACTCTGAGCAGCCCCCTTGTTTTGTTTGCAGATGACGCTGTTATTTTCCATCTAGTAAAATCATCAGACGATCAATTCCAATTACCAAGTGGTCTAGAGAGGATTTCTGTATGGTGAGAAAAGTGGCAATTAGCACTACACAAAGAAAAGTACGAGGTCATCCACATGGGTACTAAAAGAAATCCGATAAATTTTGGGTATACGTTAAATCGCACAAATCTAAGGGCTGTCAATTCGACTAAATACCTAGGAATTACAATTACGAGCAACTTAAATTGGAAAGACCACATAGATAATATTGTAGGGAAGGCGAAACAAAGATTGCGATTTGTTGGCAGAAGATGCGACAAACCCACTAAAGAGACAACCTACATTACACTTGTCCGTCCTCTGCTGGAATATTGCTGCGTGGTATCGGATCCTTACCAGGTAGGATTGACAGAGGACATCGAAAAAGTGCAAAGAAGTTATCGCGCAATAGGGGTGAGAGTGTCACTGATATGATACGCGAGTTGGGGTGGCAGTCACTGAAACAAAGGCGGTTTTATTTGCGAAATTTCAATCACCAACTTTCTCTTCCGAATGCGTAAATATTTTGTTGACACCCATCTACGTCGGGAGAAATGATCATCATAATAAAATAAGAGAAATCAGAGCTCGAACGGAAAGATTTAGATGTTCCTTTTTCCCACGCGCCATTAGAGAGTGGAACGGTAGAGCAGTAGTATGAAGATGATTCGATGAACCCTCTGCCAGGCACTTAGGTGTGAATTGCAGAGTAACCATGTAGACGCAGATGTAGACTGGAGACAGATCTGCTGATCGACTAGACCAATGCAACATGTCGACTCTCTGTGGAGCGTGTTTGTTTACTACAGCGATATGTGGACTAGCGCTATCCTGTTGGAAAACACCCCCTGGGACGCTGCTTATGAATGGCAGCACAACAGGTCGAATCACCACATTGACATGGCAATTTGCAGTCAGGGTGTTCCTCTTGTACGAAATCGCACTCCAGACCATAACTCCAGGTGTAGGTCCAGTGTGTCTAGCACACAGACACGTTGGTTGCGGGCGCTCAACTGGCCTCCTCCTTACCAAGACACGGCCATCACTGGCATATAGGCAGAACCAGCTTTCATTAGAAAACACAGGAGAGCTCCACCCTGCCCTCCAATGAGCTATTGCTTGACAACCCTGAAGCTGCAAATGCGGTGACTGGGGTAAGTGGAATGCACGCTACATTGCGTCTGGCTCGAGCTGTCCTTGAAATAACCGACTTGTAACGGTCCACTGTGTCACTGTGATGCGAACTGCTGCAGATGCAGTACGATCCGCCAGAGCCATACGCCGAACGCGATGGTCTTCCCTCACGGTAGTGCCACGTGGCCGTACAGAGTCCGGTCTTCTTGCGACCGTACATTCTCGTGACCACCGCTGCCAGCCATACATAGTGGCTACATTCCTACAAAGCCTCTTTGCTGTATTGCAGAAGAAACATCCAGCTTCTCGTAGCCCTATTGCACGACCTCTTTCAAACTCAGTGAGGTGTTGACAGTGGAGTGTTTCTCGTGTTAAAGGCATTCTAGCATCAACTCACCAAGTCCAGTGTCAAAGGTAACTAGCGCTCACGACCGTTACAGCGTGCATTTAAGACAAACCTGATTTGCACCTCACAGTGGCGCTAGTAACATCACTTACGCGACTGGCGCGAAATTCGAATAGGTATCGTCTTCCAGATGTAGAAACGGTCTACTCATAAATCAAAGTCGGTAGGCTTACCGACTTTGATTTATGACACACAACTTTTTCTTCGTGTTGCGATATTTTTTCATCAATATATTGTAAATTTAAGTCTTCCTCCTCCACCCCCCCCCCCCCCCCCCAACGCGTCCTTTTGTTTCCATGTGACGTGAAGACTAATCTCAGGAACTGCTATACGGACTTTGATACGCTTTTCAGTAATAAATAGTCAGTCATAAAGGAAATTTCTGTATGCAATTGCCGGTCGTTATGGCCTAACGGTTCTAGGCGCTTCAGTCTGGAACCACGCTGTTGCTACGGTCGCAGGTTCGAATCCTGCCTCGGTCAGGGATGTGCGTGATGTCCTTAGGTTAGTTAGGTTTAAGTAGTTCTAAGTTCTAGGGGACTGATGACCTCAGGTGTTAAGTCCCATAGTGGTTAGAGCCATTTGAACCATTTTTGTATGCAATTTATAACAGACAAGTCGCCTGCCCCTGATACGTACAAACCTAGACAGATTGCTAGTTTCGAAATATTTCGCACAATTCGTTACCATTCTCTAACAATGCGACTTACATGTTAGTTTTGAATAATCTTTGAGTTCTACAATCGTTGTCTGCTGTCAGTTATACAACATCGTGTACAGTAATGTCGCTATCAAAGTACCATGACGCATATCGGACGCAACTCTCGCTTCTTAACAACGACATACTGAGTTTCTTTTGCTAGATAGTCTTCAGTTCAGTCTAATACCTAATCTGATAACGCATCTGATGTGCACTGCTCTCGAAGAATACAGACGCCTGGATAGACACGACTAAAACCATAGGGTCGACGCGGTGAAGTGATAACCCGCTTGACAACTGCTATCGGTGCCCTATTGAGGGCCAGATGGATAGGATATACCACTGTCGTTACTGTGTGTATGTCCAGCGCTCTCTGGTCCATGAACTCACTTGGCGGAATTACGATAAGGCCATTGCTGTTGTCATCAGGGAGCGCACAGCTCGCCATTGGCCATTTCACATCCATTACTAGCGACGCGCAGCAGTGACTGAGCGAAGCAGTTGACAGGTAACATCGACTAAAGCCATACCGAAATTTAATATACGGACTGGACACTGAGAATTTCATTAGCTTCTGCGGAGTATTGCAACGCAAGAGGATTCATGGATTCCATCCTGGACAACGCGGGAAGCCAGCAAATCCTTCACGGCAAATTCTGTGTAGAAGGGATCTGATTATGCCTTTCTAGTCTCCTTTGAAAATTGTTAAGTACGTCTGTGGATCATATGGATGTGTAGACTGAATACTCGCGCAGTGTGTTGTGTTTGGGTTTCTGCTGTGGATTGCCGTCGTGTGAAAGCAGGAGAGTGGGTGGAACTACATGCTGGCACTAAGTACCTATCCGTAAGCCGAATTACCAACGATAAAGTTAGGTGTTACAGCATTGCAAGGAGCACTGCAGGGGGCTTCAATATTTGACCCAGGACAAAAGTACAGAAGCTTCTGAACAGAAACTCCGTAGCACATCTTACCCTCCCCTCCTCCCGTTTGGGGGGCCTTCACATCGGCGTACGTGGGCGATAGCAGTTACGTTTATTGGTTCACAGCTTAGTTGTGGTCTTCGGTCCAGAGACTGGTTTCATCTCCATGCTGCTCTATCCTGTGAAAGCTTCTTCATCTCCCGTATAGCAACCTACATCCTTCTGGATCTGCTTAGTGTATTCATCTCTTGGTCTCCCTCTAGGGTTTTTACCCTCCGCGTTGCCCTCCAGTACTAAATTGGTGATCCCTTGATGTCTCACAACTTTCCTACACACCGAACCCTTCTTCTGGTCAAGCTGTACCACAAATTCCTCACCTCCCTAGTTCTATCCAGTACCTACTCATTAGTTTCGTGATCTACCCATCTAATCTTGAGCATTCTTCTGTAGCACGTTTGATAAATGCCAAGTTCTTTCTTTTTTTTAAAAAAAAAACAACTCGATTTTGTAATGGGGCTGAAGTAACGTCTCACCCGCTCTCAGTTCTTCAAGTTTCATTTCGTTTTCCCCTCCTCTTCTGGCTACTCCACTTTTTTTCTTTTTGAGACGATCGCTGAGTCAAAAGAGAGAGAGAGAGAGAGAGAGAGAGATAACGGTATATCTGGGTGTGCTACATGACTTGGATGTCGTCCGAACTTGTGGTATACTCGCCGACGGCGTACAGTCGATCGCAGGATGGGGAAGCATGCGTGACATGAGAGCATTTGACCAATTAGACCCCGTCTCCACCACCTTGCGGATATTGCACTTTCCATGAACCACAATGACAAAGATGCACAGCGGTTGGAATAGGGGCAAATCTTTGTCCTCGTAGTCAACTGCCTTCGTCTATGAGTGTGTTGATGACAGGTTTCGCCATCGGCAATAGGGGATTGTAGCGGCTGACAGACGGGCCAGTTGTCATACAAGTCTACTAGCTGTAGGTTTCAGATATCATAATCCTATGTGTGCCTCTGCTCACCGTCTGTCACAGGCTACAGGTATTAACTCGTATGCGGGAACTGAAACACTTGAAACGTAGAGGAAGTCGTCTGATGCAATGAGTCACGGCACACACCAGTAAAGGCCAGTTGCAGGGTGTGATTACGTGGGAAAACACTTGTGGGAATGCATCTCGCTTACCAAGACATCTTCATTGAGGCAGGCGTTGGAGGTATGCACATTTACATCGCATAAAGTATGCTCCCCTCCAATACTCCAGGTATGCTACTCCTGTCCGGAGAGCAATACGTTGAACCTGTTGCCCTATAACCTGCATTAGTTTTCTAAAGGCGTAACTGCACTCGAAAAGCTTACCAACATGATAGTAGCGTCAAGGAATCGGAAATTTTCTAACAGAAGTGTGGGCGGCAGTAATTGTACAGGAAAACGCATACTCGAGTACAGCAACCAGACTCAAATGGATGCAGCTTGCAGTAGTTATGCAGAGATGTAGGGCCATGCACGGAATATACACTTTCCGGTCACATTAATATGACCACCGCCTGTGTTCGACGTCAACTAGCAATAACTGCTCAAAGACGGCAGCACTAGCACTGGAAAACTGGTCAGAAACATATACTTATATGGATATAAGTATATAGTTCTGGCAATACCGGCCATGACCTTCCTCTTCTGAGCCGATGCACAACACACATTACCCGAACTCTTGCGGGACTTGTTAAGAATGTCTTCTACGAGTGTGTTGGGTAGGGACACTACGAATGTAATGTGTGGACATATAAGGTGAGAATGTTGTTCTCGCGGGAGGCGTGCGCGAGATAGTCCCTGCAGACGCACTAACCTGTGTGACCTCGGTGGCTCAGATGGATAGAGCGTCTGCCATGTAAGCAGGAGATCCCGGGTTCGAATCTCGGTCGAGGCACACATTTTCACCTGTCCCCGTTGATACATATCAACGCCCGTCAACAGCTGAAGCTATTAATATATAATTCTAATTTGGCCAGAAACAGTCTGAAAATCTTGTATGGTTGGTGCACATAAGGTTGTGCTGAGAAATAGAAGTTAAGAAAAACATTAGATTCGTTGCGCCGTTTCCGAGCTACTTGGAATTGAAGTTAGTCGATCAGGTCGTCGCGGGTGCAAATGCAGACGCTTGCAGGCACTAAAATACAGTAATGCACAGACGTCTGGGGGTCCGTGAGTTACCAATCGTTCAAATGTTCACTAACAGTTAAAATGTGCCTTTTTAGGAAGCGATCAATTTAAATTAGGTGAAAAAAGTTACGTATGTTTGTGTTGAGCTCACCAAATGAAGAACACGTTTGGTGATACTGACTCTGGCACGCTGCTTGAGTTTCGCGCCCGATGACCTGATTGGCTGACTGCAATGTCAAATAACTCGGAAACGGGGCAACTTGTCGAATTTTTTTCTCGATAGTTATTTCTCAGCACAGCCTCTTGTGAAACACCTTTACAAGCTCTTCAGACTGTTTCTGACCACGCTGTATAAACCGTGTACGAAGAACACGCAAAACAGTGCTGTCATTTTCGTAATGCGGACCTCCGAAAGGGCAAGATCGTTGGCTTTCGGGACAAGCGTGGAAGCGTTTCCGAAACAGTTAAGTTTGTATGCTGTCCGCGTGCCACCGTAGTTCAAGTATAGCATGCATGCAAAAATGACGCTAACCAGAATCGGCACCGAGGCAACTGTGGGCGTCATGGGCAATCGGTGAAGGGGTCAACGACGGCTGTGAAGGAACAGACGTGCAACTGTTGTGCGTCAAACATCTCAGATGAACCACGAGGCTTCCAGCAGTGTCTTCTCAATGACACTACAACGATCGTTGCTGCATATGTGTCCTTGTGGTAGGCACCTGATTCATGTATTCATGCTGACTGCTGTTCATTGGCGAAGAAAGCTGGAATTTAAACGCCATTACTGCAACGGGACATCCACTGAGTGACTATAGATAGACTTTTCAGATGAATCACGTTTTATACTCCATTGGACAGACTTCTTGGCATGAACGGCGTAAAACTTCTGAAAGTAAACACCCTGCAACAATCGTCGGGAGATCCCAGACCGGAGAAGGGAGCATTACATGTCTGCGGGATGTTTTCGTGGCATCCCCTGGATAATCTCATCATTCTAGAAGAAACTGTGGATCGACACCAAAATGCATCTACCGTTGCATCCATATCCACACCTACATCCCATTTGTTTTTCCTCGACACAGTGACATCTACCAGACGGACGATGCGGCGTGTCACACAGCTCGCAGTGTACGTACGTGGTATACCGTACTACCGTGGCCAGAAACTCCCCAGACTTGAACGTAGTCGAGATTCTGTGGGACCACCTCGATCGGGCTGTTAGCGCAGTGGATCCTCATCCGCCGAACCCAGCACAGTTCGGTCCACGCTGCAGAAGATTGTTATATAGGCTTTTGACAGGTGGCCGCTTTAATGTGGCTGAACAGTGTAATAGTATGGAGAGTTGCATCAGACCAGTCGTCGTACTGAAGACCGTAACAAGCGCACTTCGATAAGGTAACCGTAAAATCGATGTCCACGTACATTCCTCTCTTGACGACTGCCACATCCTATGATTTTCTGGCACTCAGGACAGTGACAACGCTCGCCGCATCCCTCATGCCTTACAGTAGCTGTCATGAGCAGCTGTTGTGTGGAACATTCTGGAGAAGTGTTCTTAATAAAATTATTACGTTGTTGTACGTGGCACCTCTAAGACGTCGAGGGACACCAGACATTCACTTAGAGTGTCAAATATAGCAATCACCGCACGTCGCCATCAGGGATAAAACGACACGCTGTGGAGGGCAATTATGGTCTAGCCTGCTGTTGTGCCTGATATATGAACCCCTACAGTGTTGTGTTGCCTGAGATGGTAATAAACGTTGCCCAGTTTTCTTCTTGGAGAACACAAATGACGCCTTGAAATCGGCCGAAACCAATATAACTTCAGAATTACAACGAATACGTGGTCTCGCAATAGTACTTTTATCAACATTCAGGCAAGATATTTCCTTATAAAATATGTCGGAAAACATAATGTTTTTGATTATTAATGAAAGTCTACACTCAGTTTGTTTGATAGTAAAATGTAAATGACAACTGTGACAAATAGTTGAACTTGATTTTGTTGCCGGCCGGAGTGGCCGAGCGGTTCTAGGCGCTTCAGTCTGGAACCGCGTGACCGCTACGGTCGCAGGTTCGAATCCTGCCTCGGGCATGGATGTCTGTGCTGTCCTTAGGTTAGTTAGGTTTAAGTAGTTCTAAGTTCTAGGGAACTGATGACCTCAGATGTTAAGTCCCATGGTGCTCAGAGCCATTTGAACCATTTTTTTCTTAAATTTTGTTAGATAATCGAGTGTCCTACGAACAGAATTACCTACTCCAAACCGACTAACACGGATACCGAGAACACGGTTCATCTGAAACCCAACTCTCGCTCTTCTCACATGATACACTGAAAGCCATTGACGGAGGCACTCAGGTAGATGCAGCTTTGTTGCCTGCCAAAAGGCTTTTGACGCAGTATCTCTCATACGCTTGCTTATTGTCCAAAGTCTAATCATATGGAGCATCAAGCGTGATTTCTGACTGGATTTAGGTAAGACCTCTGCTATTCGTATTGTATATTAACAATCTCGTGGACAAAGCAATTAGTAAACTCGAGCGTTTTGTGCATTTTGCAGTTATATATAATGAAGTAGGTTCTGTAAAAGCTGCACAAATGTTGCCACATCTTGATAAGATTTTGTGGGACGTAGGAAGGATGTTGATGGTGGCAGAGTCATTCTTCTAGTGATTTCGCTTGATGGAAGAAGGGAAGCTTGTTTGATATTCCGCCAGACTGTCCACTACCAAAGGCATCAGTTGTATAGCCTTTTGTAGGCATTGGAGATGAGGCATTTATTACATCTTAAAGTCGATGGGTTTTAGATCCAGGGAAAGAGTATTTCAACAGACGCCTTTGTGGATCACGATGATTGACTACCAGGTGTAGAAGTATGAAACTGCAATGTGTAGGGTCCATGAGACCGCGTCTGCAGCGTCATCTGCTTCCTGTAACGGCTGACGAAAAATGTCAATACACAGTAACACAAGTTCCATACATCGGTGTCTGTTCCAAACACGTAAACGTTCCAAGTCTTGTGCCTGCGAACTACGATTTGCGGACAGCATTGGTTTTCTGTTATCATTTGAAGAAAACTTCTGCAGAATAGCATCGAATGCTTGTCGTAGCTTTCAGCGAACATGCTCTTGGGAAAATACAGTGTTTCGACTGGTTAAAAAAATTCAAAAGTGGTGATTTTGACGTGAGAAACGACGAGCGTGGGAAGCTACCGAAAAAGTTCGAAGAAAACGAATTGCAGGCCTTATTGGATGATGATACTCAGACGAAACAGGAACTCTCGGAACAATTGAATGTGACGCAGAAAGCCGTTTCTGTTCTGTTCAAAGCTATGGGAAGAGCGCAGAAAATGGGAAAATGAATTCTGCATGAACTGAATGAAAGACAGCAAGCAAATCGAAAGGCCACTTGTGAAATGCTGTTCGCTAGATACAAAAAGAAAGTCGTTTCTCCATCGAATAATGACACGTGATGAAAAGTGGCTCCTAAGCGTCGTAAATCATGGGTGAATCCAGGCAAACCATCGACATCCACTGCAAGGCCAAATCGCTTTCGAAAGAAGACACTGCTCTGTGTTTGGTGGTATCAGGAGCTGCTAAGACCTGGTGAAACCGTTAACACTGATCGCTATCAACAGCAAATGATGGATTTAAATCTATCATTACATGGAAAACGACCGGAATAGGGAAAAAGCAACACAAAGTCATATTACTGCATGATAACGCCGCGTCACACACAGCAAAACAGGTCGGAGAAACGATCGAGGCGTTCAGTTGGGAAATATTAATGCATGCGGCTTAGTCTCCAGACTTGGCTCCGTCCGACTATCATCTGTTTGCATCACTCGTACACGCTTTCGCCGAACAACAATTCGTATCAAAATGTACGAAAATGGCTCGTTGACTGGTTCGTTTCAAAAGAACAACTGCTTTATTTTTTATTGTATTTTTTTATTTGGCGTGGCATTTATAACCTGCCGGAGAGGTGGGAGAAATGTATAAATAGCAGTGAAGATTATTTTGAATAAAATATTAAACTTCCTGACAGATTAAAACTGTGTGCCGGACCGAGACTCGAACTCGGGACCTTTGCCTTTCGCGGGCAAGTGCTCCAACAACTGAGCTACCCAAGCACGTCTCACGCCCTGTCCTCACAGCTTTACTTCTGCCACTTGCTTCTGGGTAGCTCAGTTGGTAGAGCACTTGCCCGCGAAAGTCAAAGGTCCCGAGTTCGAGTCCGGTCCGGCACACAGTTTTAATCTGCCAGGAAGTTTCATATCAGCGCACACTCCGCTGCAGAGTGAAAATCTCATTCTGGAATAAAATATTGTTTATCAGTTCCAAACAACAGATGTGTAATTATTGCAGCGAAATTCCAGCTTCATACTTCTACACGTGGTAAATGTGTTTCTGTAACAATGAGCGCTAACTGGAGCATATTTTGGAAGCCAATAGAAACTTCACCAGAATGTGCTGACAATATTGAAAATGTACATATATTCTGCACAACACCGTCAGCCACCTAGAAGGATCCCCGAGTGTCGATGAGCAACATGCAGTAGAAATCTAGCTTTCTATGCGAGGCACTTACCAGGTAGGACGAAACATTAACAGAGCACCAAATGAAGCTGCGCAAATGATAGACGGTTTTGCAAACTTTTTCCTGTCACAATAAATAATGATTTCAACCCCATCACATAATTTGACCTAAGTGAATCAGTTGGGGTGAATGTTTTCTCGATGGTCCGATAAAGGAAGCCGAGTAAAAACAGCTGCTATCGTGGTGTCCGCTTATGCCATTTTCTCAGCAATACAACAAAAGAAACCGACACTAGTACCAGCAATAATAGCCGAACACTGCCGGCGTTGCCCGAACGCAGCCGGAGTGTCTCGAACGCTCTGGTCGCCACTCTCAGAAACAAACATGTTCGGTTCCCTGAGCCCCGCTCTGCTTACAGCGCCACCGTAGTCACACGCACTGACGTAGAACAACACGGGTGCTTGTTTCGCCAGCGACGCGCTGCTCTGATCTGCTTGGTCGCCGCACCGTGCTGCTCTGGATGTGCCGCGCCGCTCCACTATAATGCATCCGTCTGCAAAGGTACTGTGCTTCTACACAAATGTTACAGTTTCGATTAGATATACAAAGGCTGTTTGGGATAGAATTTTTTATCTTGCGTGCGTGACTATAGGGCAAATCACACAACCTTTTTTTTTTTTTTTTTTTTTTTTTTTTTTTTTTTTTTTTTTTTTTTTTTTTAACCACCGGACAGTTAAGTAACTGCATAGGTGTGTTTGTGAGTGGAAGACTAAATGTGAAAGCAATAACAGTCGTTACTTTGGACAGAGTCTTAATTTTCAAAAAGCATAAATCAAGTGTAGGCTACATTGACGGAATAAAGGCAGGAAGGCCGGCCGACGTGGCCGTGCGGTTAAAGGCGCTGCAGTCTGGAACCGCAAGACCGCTACGGTCGCAGGTTCGAATCCTGCCTCGGGCATGGATGTTTGTGATGTCCTTAGGTTAGTTAGGTTTAACTAGTTCTAAGTTCTAGGGGACTAATGACCTCAGCAGTTGAGTCCCATAGTGCTCAGAGCCATTTTTGAAAGGCAGGAAGTTAGTTTAGGGTTTAGCATCCTGTGCACAACGACATTTCAAAGCCAGCCGCGGTGGCCGGGCGGTTCCAGGCGCTTCAGTCCGGAACCACGCGGCTGCTGCGATCGCAGGTTTGAATCCTGCCTCGGGCATGGGTGTGTGTGATGTCTTTAGGTTAGTTAGGTTGAAGTAGTTCTAAGTTCTAGGGGACTGATGACCTCAGATGTTAAGTCCCATAAACCTCAGAACCATTTGAACCACAATGCACTTACACGGAACACTGATTTTAGTACGACTGACACTTGCAGCGTATTGGGGACAGCGCACAGGTTGTGTCTGTAGTCAAATAGTGCAGCGCAGCCTGCAGATTTGGTTGTGTTCTGCATTTATGTTCAAGCACGCATTTCTCACGGTGTTACCACATTTTTGCCCAACTCCTGTAATTTTCAACGGTCGTGGTGAATTTGTTTTAGGCTTGTCAGTGACAGCAATGATTTATTGACAGAACTGTAGCCAGCTTGGAATAGTCTCGTATTTTTACAGATATCGCATTACATTTACTCGTGGTTACAGTGAGCTCCCAGTCACAGAAACATACGTCTCTTCCAAAAGGTGTCTTCCGTTTGAAGTAGAGATTAGGACGAGGTCATTAGAGACAGAGAAAAGAGTCGGATCTGGAATGTTTAGGGAGGGCACTGACACCGTACTTCTGAACGGAATCATCCCAAAATTTGGATAACTGGAGCTGATGAAACCAAGGAAACCTAACTTTGATGGCCGAACGGGGATTGCACTGCCGTCCTCTGGAATGCAAGTCCACTGTCTTAACTACCGCGATACTTCCCTTGTTCTTTCCATTTGGACTACGTACTACGAATTTGTAGTTCAAAAATGGCTCTGAGCACTTTGCAACTCTACTTCTGAGGTCATCAGTCGCCTAGAACTTAGCACTAATTAAACCTAACTAACCTAAGGACATCACACACATCCATGCCCGAGGCAGGATTCGAACCTGCGACCGTAGCGGTCGCTCGACTCCAGACTGTAGCGCCTAGAACCGCACGACCACTCCGGCTGGCGAATTTGTAGGCAAGTACTATTAGATTAATAGTGCGGAGCAGTGATGCATGCTGACACCCACACTGTTGTAATTCTGTAAGTGTAATACTCGCGTCTATCCATATTTTTTTTCTTTTCTTCCAAATTCCACAGTGTTTTCCTCTGTGGCCTCCTTTTTTTAACCAATTACTTACGAATTTTATTCAATACCTTCGTCGAAGTGTATCGGTTTACATCGTCGCGTCTTGCCTGGCAATCTTCTTTTATCGGCAGTAGCGCTGGCAGTGTTCCACGCAACACTCGTACTTCGCCCTCGCCACAGCACATGAGCGACGCGCCCTACAGAGTAGATTCTCTGCACTCGGATACTGCTGGGCGCGGTATTTCTGCTCCGATGGCCTGTCCTTGTTTGTCGCCGTGAGTACCCGGGAGTGGCGTCGCGTTTTTCTGCCGCGTCTGCCATCCTCTCGAGTCCGGACAACCGTTGCGCCAGGGAGCTGTGTACACGCCGGCATGCCGCGCCGCCCCAACTTTGGCAGTTACTGGAGGGCCATTGTCTGGTTTCGGGGCGCCCGGTAACGGAGTTTCGCAGCGATGGCGATCGGGCCGCGTAATCGATAGTCGCGAGGCGGGCACAGCCTCCAGTAGAAGCGGGGGCACCTCGGAACACTCACGAGGGCGCAGTCGGTAGCAAGGCGGTGCTGCACAGTGCACTGTAAAACTAACAGGACCCTCGCATTAGAAATGCTTATCATTTCCAACAGTTCAAAACTTCAATGTTTAATGTCTTTCTTAAAAGTCTTTTGTGGTAGATTAAATTGAGGCTTGCATTGGAAACCAATTTATTATAATTATATTCATCTATATATATTTATGACAATCTCTGTTGCACAGGATAGAGTAGCATGGAGAGCTGCATGAAACCAGTCTCAGGACTGAAGAACACAACAACAACTACTGTATGTATGTATGTAAGTTCTACATCTCCTCCTATACAACAGGATCGATTTCAAAGACACTTTGTAGGCTACACGTCCACCAATACTTGGAAAGAAGCACTGCATGATTAACAACCATCTACCTTCCATATGGCTGGTGTTGTCGCTGGAAAAAGGATGTCACAGTAGTATAAGTCAGCAAGGTCTGAGGCAATTGCAACCACATTTTGAGCATACGTGACCCTTTATTTGTATTATATGTGTGGAAATTTCTTGGGGTCAACCTTCTGCATAACAAGCTAAAGAAATAACATGATGTACCACTGGGGGTGCCACAATACCCAAAGAAAAATTTATTGTTAGACATACACTGAGGCGCCAAGGAAACTGGTATAGGCATGCGTATTCAAATACAGAGATTTGTAAACACGTAGTGTACGGCGCTGCGATCGGCAACGTCTATATAAGACAAAAGGTTGTTAGATCGGTTACTGCTGCTACAATGTGAGGGTATCAAGATTTAAGTGAGTATGAACGTGGCGTTATAGTCGGTGCACGAGCAATGAGACACAGCATCTCCAAGGTAGCGGTGAAGTGGGGATTTTCCCGTACGACCATTTCACGAGTATACCGTAGATATCAGGAACCCAGAAAAAACGTCAAATCTCCGATATCGCTGCGCCCCGAAAAAGATAGTGCAAGAACGGTGCCAACGACGACTGAAGAGAATCGTTCAACGTGACAGAAGTGAAACCCTTCCGCAAACTGCCGCAGATTTCAATGCTGATCCATCAACAAGTGTCAACGTGCGAAGCATTCAACGAAACGTCATCGATACGGGCTTTCGGAGGTGAAGGCCCACTCGTGCACCCTTGATGACTGCACGACACAAAGCCTGAAGCCTCGCCTGGGCCTGTCAACATCGACATTGGGCTGTTGATGACTGGAAACGCGTTGGCTGATCGGACGAGTCTCATTTCAAATTGTCTCGAGCGGACAGACGCGTACGCGTATGGAGTCATCCTCATGAATCCATGGAACCTGTATGTCAGCAGGGGACTGTTCAAGTTGGTGGAGGCTCTATAATGGTGTGGGGCGTGTGCAGTTGGAGTGATACGGGACCCTTGATACGTATAGCTAGAACTCGGACAGGTGGCTCGTACGTAAGCATCCTGTCTGATCATCTACATCCATTCATGTCTCATGTCCATTGTGCATTCCGACGGACTTCGGCAATTCCAGCAGGACTATGCGACACCGCACACGTCCAGAGTTGCTACAGAGTGGCTCCAGGAACACTCTTCCGATTTTAAACACTTCCGCTGGCCACCAGACTCCCCAGACATGGACATTATTTAGCATATCTGTGATGCCTTGGAATCTGCTGTTCATAAGAGATCTCCACCCCTTCGGACTCTTACGGATTTATGGGGAGCCCTGCAGGATTCATGGTGTCACTTCCCTCCAGCACTACTTCAGATATTAGTGGAGTCCATGTCACGTTGTGTTGAGTCACTTCTGCGTGCTTGCGGGGGCCCTACTCGATATTAGGCAGGTGCAGTTTCTTTGGCTGTTCAATCTAGTATGTGTACGGATACAAAACTAATTATAAACAACATCACAGTAATGGAAACTGGATAATCATGTACAGTAACAATGTATTGAAAAGAAAACTTCAAGTCTCTTGCTAATTATGTAAACTATTAAAATATTTGTTTCCAAATGTAATATCTATTGGTGATTACACACGTTTCAGTTAGAATCAATGAAAGTTTTACATTCCTTTTTTCCCATTTTCATAACTTTATGTTCACTAAACACAAAGGAGTAGCACTTCTCGGATTTTGTTTTACAATTCTGGTCTTTTTTCCTGGAGGACAGTTCGCAGCATGCAACACTGGCAGTCCTTGCAGAGCTCCCACTGAACTAAACTATTACTTGCACTACTTCTTTTAGGTCCCTTTTATTGCGTAAATCATACTGTAGTTCTTCTGTAACTTCAGCTTTTTCAACACATTCTTTCCACAACAAAAAGGAACTGAAGGAAATGACTAACAGACAAAAATCTTTGATTCAACACTACTACACACAACAATGGAATAAAATTTAGAACATTCATTTCACACTTATACCAACATAACTTCCTACTATTTTAAACCGTACTTCTACGGATCTCACTCCGTCTACCGCCACCATGTGCCATGAGGGCGGTGAAAAACCTGAAGATGATCTGAGTAAAGGGCCGAAACCGATTGCTAACATCTGAGGAAAAGGCCGAAACCGATTGCTAACAAATGAAAGATCTGCAAACGCGATAGAGACTTTTTTTTAAATTGAGGGTGTGCTTTCTAAACTTTTTCTACAGAGTGCATTCATAGATGTGTGGGTTTTTTTTCCACTCAAAAATCCCAAGCAGGATACCAAAGTCTCCATTCAGAATTTGAATTATTATTTATTACATAGATAAAATTTACTTTAAAAACTTCAGCAATGGGAGTGTTTAGTGGAGACAATTTAACAATGTCACAAAGCCTCAAAAATATAAACCATTTCAAATAGCTACATGTAATACGAGGCCGTCATGAAAAATAATATCTCAGAATTTTTTATGCAAAAACTCTTAAATCTGTATTCATTTATCAATATAGTCGCCCTGACGACCAACACATTTCTTCCAGCGAGAGACCAGTTCGTTGATGTCACTGTGGAATGTTCAACTTTGTTGACGGAGCCACGAAATCACCTCTGCTTGCACCGCTTCAACACTATCAAAGTGAAGTCCTCGCACACGTTCTTCAATTTCTGGAAAAAGATGAAAATAGGATCGGGCCAAGTCGGGACTTAATGGAGGACGACGTATGAAGGACTTGGATCTTATGGGCGCCCAATGGCGACATCATCAACCCACCATCGATGACAGAGAACGAAAGGGGTCGCATTGTTGCGGGTATCGCAACGTACGTGTCTGTTGTGGCTTTGTCATGCCGAAGAAGAGAGTGTTCCATGTGTGGATGAACTCTTCGAATTAGAGCTTCAGTTTTGTGAGGGTCACTCAGGAACCGGCAAAGTTACGTTACACACCGCCACGTTACACGCTCCAGTTCGGAGCCCTCTAGCAGTACAGGGCTGCAAATTGTCTCAGCAAAGCGGAGAAGCCAATCAGGTAATATGGATGGCAGAGTAAGAAATTTGTAGGCATTACTTTCAGCACTCCCTCGTATATAAATCAATAAAAATCCCTGCATGTATGTATATACGTATGTACGTATATGTGTGTAAGTAAGTTACACATATGCTCCTGAAACACCGGATCGAGTACAACAGAACTTAGTACAAATATCACTTACTGTGCGGAAAGAAGCACTGTGTGGTTAACAAGCATCTCTCTTCCATGCGGGTGGGGGTTGTGGTTGAGAAAAGGTTGACGTCTGGGGCAGTTACAACCAAGTTTTGTGTATATGTAACCCATTATTTGTATAGAAATACCTTGGTGTTAATAAACTAGTACTACGGCTGGAAGTGAGGAAAAGAAGCCATTGTAACGCCGGAAATGCATATCCTCGTATTTCCATCTATTGTACTATAATTTGTTTTCCTTATTTTTGCTACCTGAATATGTGATATTTCTGTCTCTTTATATATTGTAATTGCTTTACTGTTTGTATATATATATATTTATGCGCTTATGTCGATGTATAATTGGTTTGTTTCGTAAATATTATTTGTATTTTTACGCTGGGTCTTGCCTAGGGAAAACTGCTATCGAACGATTACATCGATGGGTCGTGTGAAGAATCAAAGTGTGTAGGATCTTTGGTAGTGTTAACTCTGTCGCGTGGAGCGTGGGCAGAAGGAGTCTGGCTGGAGTAGCGAGTGGAGCAGGTGTGTGGTGTGAAGCTCCCGCGAGTTGCCGCGCTTTCGGGGTTTGGCAGCATGTAATTGCGCTCGACTTGCTATGATAGTTTCGGACATGGTGTCGCGGACGGGAAGCATTAGCTGGCGCACATCAAGAGCCCGTTTCGTCTGGTGACCGTGTCGAGAAGAAGGCGCGCCAACATCCAGCTTCTGCAACAGCGACGGCCGACAATGAGTGACTGTCGCCACCTCCTCGATCGACGGCTTCAAACCTTCAATCAACCAACAAGGAAGACTAAAAGCACGTAAAGTTTCAGAACTGTATGGCAGACCTCAGCTTTTCAAATTGTTCCATTTGCCTCGCAAAATTACAGCAACTTAGCATGAACCTTTGTTGCTCATTGTCCCAATTGCATTGCCAAGCAGGGTCCCTTCCTTTTCCGAAATGAACCCGAGTGTCGTTGAAATTCAAACGCCAGCATAATTCCATTTCACTGCTTTAATTTCAAAGTTCACTTAAAGTATTCATAGCTGGCTACAATACTTAGATTACACAAGCACAAATTAAGAGTGCTAGTTTTGTTACCATATTTTAGCTTACCTGTGACTGCAGCTCAGCTTGGTATGTACTAAATTTTACTATTGTTAATTTTCAGAATCATTTAATTCAAGTTCAAAGCTAAATCTCTCATTTCTAAATTGCGTAGATTCAAGTAGCTTTTGAAATGATTGTTGAGGTAGTCCAAGACTAACCGTATTTTACTGAATTTCGATGTGCTTGAGAAAGAAAGCTTTTTATTAATTTCAGTCACTAAATTAACATTCAGTTTTCCGGTTTTATTAATTCTTTTGCTAAATTAAGTCAGAGTGCAGCGAAAGTTATTACTTCTGACAAACTTTCAGTTTTCACACTACACGTGACAACCTTCAGTTGCCACGCTTCTAGTGCTAATTATATGTGTAATTACCTTTCTTTTTCAGTTACTATAGTAATTGTCCTTAGGACTGGCGACCGTAATTTCCCCCAAATCTCAAATATCTAATTACCGCTAGTTAGTAGTTAACGTAACGGCCGCACATTTACTTTCTTCATTAACTTTACCCCTTTTCAAAATTAATTTCCACCAGTTTCATTTGCATTTTTCCTTTCATTTAGATGTAACCCTTTCCTCCCTCTTTACCGACAGATTAACTTCGGTGACGATTGCTTTTTCCCAAATTTCCATTAGGTACACGCGGTTTAATTTTTCACTGTCATTAAGGTCGATAAGTGAGGGGGAGGTTACACCATGACATGTAAAAGTATTCGTCAGAAACCGATATAAGTATCGAATCCTTAATTTTTCGGGTCGCTAGGCACACTGGTACAGCCTCCATGTGATTTTACCCATAGCGGGGGCGGAAGGGGGGGGGGCAGGGTGATAAAAACAGTGACATCAGTATATCTCTGCAATTCCTGACGCAGTTTTCACCAAACTTCGCACACCTATCGCTTCCTATATGACAAAAATTATTTGACTGTAAGACACCTCTGGCATCACTAAAGGTTGGGATGGGGTGATGGGAGGTGACATGTAAAAATATTCGGAAATACCTGTTAATGTTTTTTTCCTGTGTTTGGTTGAGTTAGAATACTTTAAAAGTATGAAACGCAATATGTCTCTTATTTGTGTTGTTCAGAGAGTCAACTGGAAATTAAGGATGAGCGCTGCACAGACTCAATAAGTTTTTCAACTTGTTTCGGAGCAAAAGATCATGCAACACGGTAGGATACAATAGATACATTTAAAATCCTCTCAGGAGTCGCTTGATGTAAAACAGACGAGCAACTGAAATGGATATTGTACAACTGGCGTTCGTCGAAAATTATCAAATTAAATATGGTGCGAACGTAAACATTAGGCTACGCTACTGATCAGTCTGGACCACAACTTTATTAGGCATTCAGATTCGTTGGCTTCGCCAAATTACCAACTTTCATCCTAACCTAAACCATGGGCTACGCTACAAATCAGTCGAACATCGCAAGTAAATCGATAAAATCCAGCCGGACGACAACTGAAAGGACGGAAGATTGGGTTTAATGTCCCGTCGAGATTCAGGTCTTTAGAGACGGAGCACAAGCTCTTATTTTGTCAAGGAAGGGGAAGGAGATCGGCCGTGCCCTTTGAAAGGAACCATACCGGCATTTGCCTGAGCAATTTAAAGAAGTCACGGGAACGCACAACAATTGTACCATACTCATTTGAGCGACTCATTAAAATAGTGGAACATCAGACAGCTAGCAGTGACAGTCCTTTTTATCGGATGTCAGTACGCTTCAAACGAAACCGAAATTCATCCACATGCACTGAGGGGACAAATATCGTGAGGTACCTCCTAATATGGAGTCGGCCCTCCTTTAGACCGGTACACTGTAGCAACTCGACGCGGCATAGACTCAAGTCGTTGGAAGTCCTCTGCAGAAATATTGATTCATGCTGCCTGTGTTGCCGTCAAAAATTGCGAAAGTGTTCTCAGTGCAGGTTTTTGTGCACGAAGCGACCTCTCAGTTACTTCTTGTTCGATAGGATTCATGTTGGGCGATCTGGGTGGCCAAATCATTCGGTCGAATTGTCCAGAATGTTCTTCAGACCAATCGCGAACCAACATGGCCCGGTGACATAGCGCATTGTCATCCATAAAAATGCTATCGTTCTATGTGAACATGGATTCCATGAATTGCTGCAAATGTCTCCAAGTAGCCGAACATTGCCATTTCGAGTCAATGATCGGTTCAATTGAACCAGAGGATCCGCTCTACTCCATGCTAACGCAGCCAATACCATTATGGAGCCACCACCGGCTCGCACGGAGCATTGTTGACAACCTGGGTCTATGGCTTCGCGGGTTCTGCGCCACACTCGAACCCTAACATCAGTTCTAGCCAACTGAAATCTGGACTCATGTGACCATGTCACGGCTTTCAAACTCGTCTATGGTCCAACCGATATGGTCACGAGCCCACGATAGGCCCTGCAGGCAATGCTGTGCTGTTAGCAAAGGCACTCGCATCGGTCGTCTGCTGCCAGTCCATCAATTCTAAATATCGCCGCACCATCCTAACGGATACGTTCTTCGTACGTCCTACAATAATTTCTGCGGTTATTTCATGCAGTTTTACTTGTCTGTTAGCACTGACAACTCTACGCAAACGCCGCTGCTCTCTGTCGTTAAGTGTAGACCATCGGCCACTGTGTTGTCCGTGGTGAGAGGAAATGCCTGAAATATGTTATTCACGCCACACTCTTGAGACTATGGATCTCGAAATATTAAATTCCCTCACGATTTTCGAAATCGAACGTCCAATACGTCTAGTTCCAAGTACCATTCCGACTTTAAAATTCTCGTCGTGCTACCGTAGTCACGACTGTAAACATTTTGCCGTGAATCGCCTGAGTACAAATGACAGCTCCGACAATGCACCGCCCTTTTATCCCTTGTGTACGCAGTACTACCGCCATCTGTATATATGCATTTCGATACCCAATAACTTTTGTCACCTCAGTGTACGTGACATAGTCTTACCCTTGCGAAGCCGTGGGCACAAAGCTAGTTAATTACACAACTAGTTAATTATACTCATTTAAGTGCATTCTTTTAGCAGCTGACAACAAATAAAAGCAGCTGCAGCAATATAAACAGAGCACGCTGATCTGGTTTTATATCACAAAAAATATCTGTTTTGGTCTTCAGTTGACTTTATAAACCTTACTACCACATAATTAACAATTTTAAATCAACATTACCAACTGGAGATTGAAAGCAGCAGCATGCCCATTGTGGATACAGTTACTGCAGGGTCGCTTCCCAGGTTGTAGTTCTTATTTTGAGACAAATTTAACATTGTCATATGGACTGTTCCAGGATTTCTGTAGCTCATTTTCTTTGCCAGGTGGTGCGTGGCAGTGAGTTGACTGACTTTGGTGGTACCGTGGGTTAAGCTGCACAGCCGGCAGGCAAGCGTGTAGGCGGCTTTGCTACTACGAGCTTGCGACCCTATTCGGACCAGATTTTACTTTTCATCGGCAATCGCTCCCGATGACTGAACAACCTCTGACCAGAGCTGATGCGTCTCACGTCAGGCCTTGCAGCGCAGTGCCTCCCACTAGATTATCTCATCTAATGCTCAAAAAAGAATCCTATAGGGCAGACCATGTATTGGATTGGCCAGCTCTGACTGTTCATACTGCTATTCGAATTATTTCTTACCAAATTTCGTCGATGTTCTGCAGTGTCTTGTGTACCTACAGAAAAATGCGCTTATTGATCTGGAATATTCCTCTCTACCGAGCGAGGTGGCGCAGTGGTTAGCACACTGGACTCGCATTCGGGAGGACGACGGTTCAA